>NC_140990.1:328769001-329369001 GCF_052327205.1 Somniosus microcephalus | reverse complement strand
TGTTTCACTGTGTCCCTGTGCTGCACAGTCACATTAACTGCACCTAATGTTGCTACTCGTTCACCTGTATATGTTTTAAGATGCAGAGAGCAAGACTTTAACTCTGGAACTGTTGCACGGTTCCACAATTTTGAGTACTCTGCCTTGTTCATTATGGTTACACCGCACCCTGTATCAACTTCAAAGTTCACCTTAGAGTCATTTACTGTCAGTTGCAATGTGATAGGAGCCACTTTTGGAATGTTCTCTAACATGCTATACATTATGAACATGTCCTCTTCTTCCTCAGATCCCCCGCTGATGTGGTGTGCTCCATGTTTTTTCACTTCTCTTCCTTGGTTTTGCTTTCCTCCCCCTTTTGGTTTGGATTCCTCCAGAGGTGATTTTGCCCTGCATGCTCGTTTAATGTGCCCTTGTTTCCCACACTTGTGGCACTGTTCCTCCAGAAACCGGCATTCACTCGCCAGGTGATCACCCTTGCATTTATAACATGCCTTCACATGCTCACGTTGTGGTTTCTGATGCACATTTAACTTGTGCACAATAACCTGACCTGCAAATTGCTTAGCATTAGCCCTGTCTGAACCCTGTATTTCTTTTACATCTCGGTTCGCTGTCTCTATGGCTTGAGCAAGTTCCAAAGCTTTTTCATAAGTAAGCCCAGTCTCAGATAATAATCTCCGCTGCATTCGGTCGTCCATTATTCCGCAAACTAGCCTATCTCTCAGCATTTCCTTCAGGTTGTTCCCATAATTGCAATCTTGTGCCAATTTATGCAACACCGCTACATAGTCCATTACACTCTCTTCCTCTTTTCTGTTCCTTGAATTAAACTTGAACCGCTGTACAATCTCACTAGGCTTGGGGTTGAAATGTTCTTTGAGCAAGTCCACTAATTCAACAATTGATTTGTCTCCAGGCTTTTCAGGACTGAGCAGATTCTTCATCAAACTGTAGGTTTGGCTTCCCACCGAACTAAGCAGAATGGCTTTCCTTTTTCCGGCATTATTTATTTCATTTGCTTCGAAGAAATAACCCAACACTTCACAGTATTCCTCCCAGGTTTGTGCTCGAATATCAAAAGCGGAGACCGTTCCTATCGTGGCAGCCATGCTTCCGTCCAATTTGCAGCTAACTTTAGCTCATGAGTTTGTTCATTAAAAGTCCCGGCAGACTTCACTTTTTCATGCAGTGTCCTTTTACCTCATCGCCAAATGTGATAAATCCATGTAGTGAAACAAGAACTCGAAGAGGCGAGATATTAGAATTAGTCTGTATACTTTATTAATAACTGCGTAGCAAACATACAGGCCTGCAACCTGCATCCTGGCATTCCACCTTTGCTGACCTTGACAGGAAGCAACCCCCTGACCTAACCTAGTGGCAGCACTAGCTACAGCACCACCTGGTGGATAACCTTAATCATAACATCCCAGATTACTATATTACCCCCTGCAATGGTGATGAGTGTGAAAGGAATGGCTTGGACATTGTAAGGCTGCTTTATAGTGTTGGTGTGGGGTGATGCCAACTTGCCGCATCATGTGGCAGCCATATGGGTGTTCAGCATCAAGTGAAGTAAAGCTGGCTATGGTGAGACCACCCTTGGCCTCCCGGGCAGCAATGTGGCCAAGTGCTGCTGCTCTGTGAAGGAATAAGCCATATAACCTATTCAGAAAATTACACTATCTTATGAAAGTATTCTAGCCTTATTAAAACATGACAAACTGGGTTTGGATATTTAGAAACCTAACTATGAAATAACTATGAAAGAATTCTGGCTATTGAGATAAGACAGTTGTTGACCCTGAATAAATAACCTTATTGAAACAGAAGGTGCATGGCTCCGACAAGCTGACCTTTTGGGAATAAAACAATGGTCCATACTGGATTAAGTATTTTAATTTAAACTTTGTAAAGATGGCACATAAGATAAGGAACATCTGCCCTCGTAAAGATGACAAAAAATAAGGAACACCTGCCCTTCACACTGTTTTATATGGTCAACCCAGAACACCTGGAGATGAGACAAGATTCTGGAATATTACAAGCTGATGTAGCAGTAAGAATTGCAGAGGTCGGCAGAAAGATGAATAGGGATAATTAACTTGCATCAGCAGAAACTTTAAAGGAAATGCCACTGAAAAAGAGTATAAATACTGAAGTCTCAAATGGGATATCAGACTCGCTTTAATCGGGCAAAGTGATTCTCGACCACAGAGGCGGCTCTGTGGTCTCCAACTCTTTGTACCTCAGGGATCAAAGGTATTTGATATTGATGGATATCCTGTATAGAAAACTTTAAAAACTGTAATACTGTAGCGAAGTTAAGATTTAAAAGTAAGATTCTCTGTTAATAAAAAGATCGTATTTTTTCTCTTTTTAGAAATGTTAACATTGCGATTGACTGATTCACCAACTGTAAATTGCATGTCGGTTCTTTTAATAAATCTCTATATATTTTTAGAATTGTCTCACATAAGTCTTCTGTATCAATAACTCACAAACTCAATCTCTGGTGAAGAGTTACATATTTCTGAAGAAGTTCTCCGGACCCTCATAATATCCGAGATGTTACAGTCTAGCTAAACTTATTAAAAGTGCTATCTGGAGGATGGTAACATTCTCTAGTTGTTCCTTTCCTTTAGGGAGAGATAGCCCGGACCTTTAAACCCAATTAAGCGTCTTTAGGATTCGGCTACCTCAAACTTTAGTTGAAAGTGAACGTCTGAGAAATACGCCTGATCTGGGGTAGCCCCAGAGGAGCTAGGACTAGTAAATATCCCTTCAGCCCTCTGTCCTGTGTTGCATCAGGTGATTGCGGAGAAGGTTGGTGTTGTTGTTGGTGCTGCTGGTGTTGGGGCTGATCGTGGTGGGATTCTGAGGACCAAGGTGAGACAGTATAAAGGGCACCCATGTTGATGGAATAGATGGCAGGTGAAGTAGAGATGTCAGAAGCATTCTGTCAATGGTGAGAGAGTTCTTCCAATGAGGTGAGTGGATGGAGAGTGGAAAGTGGAAAACCTACAGAATTTGTGCTTGAAGTGGACTGAGAAACAGCTTGTGGCTGAGGAAAGTGAACACCTGTCAGGTCGGAGCTTTTACTGTACATTTGAAGCAGTCAAGTAATCGGCTGGAGCAATGGCCACTGAACTCCTGCCTCAGGTTGACAGATGTGGTCCCCGAACAGCGTGGTTCCCATGGCCATGAAGTTAAAGTTAAAAAGTAAGTTAACAAAGCTTGTTAAGGGTCTGTTAAGTACATTATAATGAGTTTAATTGGGTCACCCGCTGCTGCCTTTTGGGTCTGCTCAGTGCTGATTGACCCAGCAGTGGGAAAGGCATGTTGTAGCGGGTTGACAGCGGGTTCCCGACCCGCTGTAAAAAAAAAACACTTTCCCACCTGACCTGCCACTGATCCCAGCTGCTGACCACCCCAGGAAATTCCTGCCATCGAGTTACAGTGAATCTAAAGCACAGAAACAGGCCTTTCAGCCCAACTGGTCTATGCCAACATTTATGCTCCACATGAGCTTCCTCCACCCCTTTTCATAAAACCGTATCAGCATACCCTTCTATTCCTTTCTGCCTCATGTATTTATCTAGCTTCCCCCTAAATGCATCTATGCTCTATGCCTCAACTATTGCTTGTGATAGTGTGTTCCACATCCTTATCTGAGGAAGGATGTTCTTGCCATGGAGGGAGTGCAGCGAAGATTCACCAGACTGATACCTGGGATGGCAGGAATGACGTATGAGGAGAGATTGGGTCGATTGGGCTTATACTCGCTGGAGTTTAGAAGAATGAGAGGGGATCTCATTGAAACTTATAAAATTCTAACAGGACTAGACAGACTAGATGCAGGAAGGATGTTCCCGATGGTCAGGGAGTCCAGAACCAGGGGTCACAGTCTAAGGATAAGGGGTAAGCCATTTAGGACTGAGACGAGGAGGAATTTCTTCACCCAGAGAGTGGTGAACCTGTGGAATTCTCTACCACAGAAGACAGTTGAGGCCAATTCATTAAATATATTCAAGAAGGAGTTAGATATATTTCTTAAGGCTAAAGGGATCAAGGGATATGGGGAGAAAGCAGGGACAGGGTACTGAATTTGGATAATCAGCCATGATCGCATTGAATGGCGGAGCAGGCTCGAGGGGCCAAATGGCCTACTCCTGCTCCTATCTTCTATGTTTCTATGTTTCTTACCATTCTGGGGTAAAGAAATTTCTCCTGAATGCCCTATTGGATTTGTTAATAACTATCTTATATTGTGGCTGCTAGTTGTTGAATCCCCTACAAGTGGAAACATCTTCTCTACGTCAACCCTATCGAACCCCTTCATCATTTTAAAGACCTCTAGCAGGTCACCTCTCAGCCTTCTCTTTTCTTGAGAAGAAAGCCACAGCCTTTGCAGTTTTTCATGATAGTTGGAGCCTCTCAGTTCTGGTATCATCCTTGCAAATCTTTTTTGCAGTGTGAAAGCCACACTTCTAAAACTATAGTACCACTTTGGAATGAGGTCACCAAACTGATATTTTGATGAGCAATGTGAGAGACCATCTTGAGGAGGAACATTCTCACATCATTTAAGCTTTACACCAGCTGCAGCATTATGTTACAAAGTTCATGGTTAATCCATGGGATCGCCTGGGAACTCTTTGAAACTTCTCAATATCAGCCAACAGCCATCTGTTCAATTGGCTTTTCTCTACTATTAAAAGTTTAACTGGCATTTAAATGCCAGGAGAGCTCCACCTTTCCGAATCAAAGAGCGATGTGAGGCCAGCATGCAGAAATGCTGGCTTCATAATAATTGTAAGCAGGTACCTACACTAAAACTGCATCGTTATATACTCGAGCTGATTCCACAGTCGGTTGATCTCAGTGAAGGACAGAGACCACAGCTCAGGAAATCATGGGTCTGTGATTTCCTGAGTTGCACTCTGCGAGTGCCACCCCCTGTTGAAATTGCCTGATTGTGGAATCTGCCCTAATATGTAAATAGGAGCATCGAATACAAAAACAAGGAAGTCACGCTAAACCTTTACAAATCACTGGTTAGGCCTCAGCTGGAGCATAGTGTACAGTTCTGGACACCACACTGTAGGCAGGATGTCAAGGCCTTGGAGAGGGTACAGAGGAGGTTGACCAGGGTGATACCAGAGATGAGGGACTACAGTTATGTGGAGAGACTGGAGAAGCTGGGATTGTTCTCCTTACAGCAGAGAAGCTTAAGAGGAGACCTAATAGAGGTATTCAAAATTATGAAGGGTTTTAATAGAGCAAGTAGGGAGAAACTGTTTCCTCTGCCAAATGGCTCGGTAATCAGCAGTCATAGATTAAAAATAATTGGCAAAGGAACTAAAGGGGAAATGAGGAGACATTTCTTCACACGGAGGGTTGTTGCGCTCTGGAACGCACTACCTGAAAGGGCAGTGGAATCAGATTCCATTGGAACTTGCAAAAGGCAATTGGACATGAACTTGAAGAGGACCAAGTTGCAGGGTTGTGGGGGAAAAGTTGCGGTCTGGAACTAAATTGGACAGCTCTTTCAAAGAGCCGACACAAGCACGACGGGCCGAATGGCCTCATTCCGTGTTGTATGATTCTATGTGCATTGAGGCCCATGCAGAGAGCTAGTGCCATTTCAGGCGAACATTGATCAGTTGATCTATGATACCTTTAATTCTTGGTGCACAATAATTACATAGAATTACATAGAATGTACAGCACAGAAACAGCTCATTGGGCCCAATTGGTCCATGCCAGTGTTTATGTGCCACATGATCCTCCTCTCACCCCTCTTCATCTAACCCAATCAGCATAACCATCTATTCCTTTTGCCCTAATTGTTTATCTAGTTTCCCCGTAAATGCATCTATGCTATTCACCTCAACCACTCTTTCTGGTAACGAGTTCTACATTCTCACCACTGTCTGGGTAATGAGGTTTCTACTGAATTCCATATTGGATTTATTAGTGACTATCTTATATTTATGGTCCCTAGTTTTGGACTCCTTCACAAGTGAAACATCTTCTCTGCGTCTACCCTCTCAAATCCTTTCATAATCTTAAAGACCTCTGTCAGGTCACCCTTCAGACTTCTCTTTTCTAGAGAAAAGAGCCCCAGCCCGTTCAATGCTTCCTCTCAGTTCTGGTATCATCCTTTAATACAACTATATTGTACATAATCACATATGGGTTGATGCTTCTCAACAGTAACACACCTGGGATCAGGAACTCAGCAGTTTGGGGGTTTGTAAGTTGAGCTCGGGTCCCACCACTGCTTGGTGCAGTTCCTTGGCTCTCCAACGATGACTCACATGCCTACAGTGTCTGCTAAAAAGATGGATGAAGGGTACAACCTATGCATTGAATTTTACAATAAATAAATCTTGCTGTCTGCTTTAAGAGAGCAGCCACACCAATAATGTTCTCGTGTAGCTGAATGGATTGCACATTTGGGATGTGTGCTCTTTAACCCAGTTTACTAAGTAGAGATAATTATGCGACAGCAGCTTCAATGAGTTGTACCAGTTCTTTGGAGTTCTGCAATGATTAGGATAAAGGGTTGCCGAGTTTCAGGAAAAATGGGAGATCAGTGGAAACAGTGAACCATTCCGCAGCTTTATCTTCAAACTGACACAATTATTTATGAGATGTAAAGCATAAAGATCACCATTTACTTGTTGTGGGAACGATTTCAACAATTAAGTTGCATTTTGTTTTGCCACTCGGCATAGAAATTGCAATTATAAGCTGTATACGTGAGTAAAAATTAGGACCTAGTTTACAGATTGAAAAGAAACAACGCGATTCTTCATAAGTTTAATGAGGCCACAAAAACCGCCCTGGAAGAACAAAACTGGCTATATCCAGAATCAAGTCCCGACTTTCTATTAGTGTTATTCCACCAGACTAGATAAATCAGCTCTCAGGAAATGAGAGTCAATTGAAGACTTGAGGGAGATTTCGAACAAATATAGGACACGATAAACCTTCTGTTATGATATAAGCCTGACCCAGATATTTTTTTCTCTTTATGCCCTAGGCAAACATTTGCATCCTTAGGCAAATCCTTGTTTCCCATGAACCAAAACATGACTTTTGATATTCTAGGACAACAGGCCACAGGGCAAACTGTGAACGATTTTTTAGTTGAAGGCATGCACTGGAAGTAAGAGGAGATCCACCGTGCTCTCCTGATTTCTTTGACTGACACCACACTAAAAGATCTTAAGAGATAGGCTGAAAACTGCAAATCAAGATTAATCGTAAGATGCGAGATCCTTGGCTTTATTATAATTATAAATAGGCCCCGATATGAACTCAGAGGTGCGTTGGGAGCTGGGTGGGTCCGATGTCGCGTGGGAAACCCGAAAGTAACATAGAAGATAGGAGCAGGAGTAGGCCATTCGGCCCCTCGAGCCTGCTCTGTGATTCAATGAGATCATGGCTGATCATCCAAACTCAGTACCCTGTCCCTGCCTTCCCCCCTATCCCTTGATCCCTTTAGCCTTAAGAAATATATCTAACTCCTTCTTGAATATATTTAATGAATTGGCCTCTACTGCTTTCTGTGGTAGAGAATTCCACAGGTTCCCCACTCTCTGGGTGAAGAAATTCCTCCTCATCTCTGTCCTAAATGGCTTACCCCTTATCTTTAGACTGTGACCCCTGGTTCTGGACTCCCCCGCCATCGGGAACAGCCTTCCTGCATCTAGTCTGCCTAGTCCTGTTAGAATTTTATAAGTTTCAATGAGGTCCCCTCTCATTCTTCTAAACTCCAGCGAGTACAAGCCCAATCGACCCAATCTCTCCTCATACGTCATTCCTGCCATCCCAGGTATCAATCTGGTGAATCTTCGCTGCACTCCCTCCATGGCAAGAACATCCTTCCTCAGATAAGGCAACCAAAACAGCACACAATACTCAAGGTGTGGTCTCACCAAGGCCCTGTACTCAAATCCTCTCACTACAAAGGCCAACATACCATTTGCCTTCTTAACCGCCTGATGCATCTGCATGCTTACCTTCAGCGACTGGTGCACAAGGACACCCAGGTCTCATTGCACTTCCCCTTTTCCCAATCTATTGCCATTCAGATAATAATCTGCCTTCCTGTTTTTGCCACCAAAGTGGATAACCTCGCATTTATCCACATTATACTGCATCTGCCATACATCTGCCCAATCACCCAACCTGTCCAAATCATACTGGAATTTCTCGGCATCCTCCGCACAGCATGCACGCCCACCCAGCTTTGTGTAAGTTCAGCATGTCTGTCAGTGGCATTATAACGCAGTCAGCTCATTATCATTTTACTTCCGGGTTTGGTGTTGATTGCCCAGCAGCGGGACTGATGAGGACCCGCATGATGCAATCTCAACTCCAGTATTTAAAGGGCCAATCCAAAGATGGAATTTGGAAGAGTTTGGAGTTGGAAGCAAGAGAGGACAAAGTGTGACAATGGATTCAGGATGCTCAAAGGCTGCGCCCTGCTTTAATGACCTTTCCCTTGCTGTGAGGAGTGGGAGAGAAATCCTCTTCCCCAGCAATGGGAGGAAGAAACCTGCTGCTGCCTCAAAGAAGGCATGGCTAGAGGTGGCCCAGGAGGTCAGCAACAGGAGCATTGTGCCACTCTCCTGGATTCAGTGCAGGAAGCGCCTTAAAAATCTAACCAGGTCAGGAAGTGCGAGTATAGTTGCACATTTACTTACAACCTGTTGTGCGCATCACCCTACCCCTTCACTCTGCCTTGTCAAGCCTACTCCATCACATCACTCCTCACATCCACTTACCTTGCAGGTGCACCCATCCTTTTTCTGTGCATGTCCCCACATCCTGATCTATCCATCCACCACTGCCACGCACCCGCATCCTAAGGCAAGTTCATGCCTCTCCCTCATAGTCACCCTCACCAAATGCACTGCAGCCATTGGGTGCACACATGCCATTACAGTCACTCATAGGTCTGTTCTTTCCCCCGTTGCAGGAGAAGCGAGCACAGAACAATAGGGAGAGGGAGAGAATCAGAGGGGGGCCTCCAGCCATCTCGCAACTCACAAGTGGAGAGGAGGAAGCGCTGGAGATCAGTGGAGTTTCAACATCCCTGGCCATTGGAGATGGGATCCTCCTGGTGACACAGCTACAATAAAATATCATCGACTTACACAGAAACATAGAAGATAGGAGCAGGAGTAGGCCATTCGGCCCCTTGACCCTGTTCCGCCATTTAATGAGATCATGGCTGATCATCCAAATTCAGTACCCTGTCCCTGCTTTCTCCCCATATCCCTTGATCCCTTTAGCCTTAAGAAATATATCTAACTCCTTCTTGAATATATTTAATGAGTTGGCTTACATGCCATACAACAGTCAGTCATGTTGACTTGATTTCAACAGTGAGTGAAATATGGTCACCTTCATAATGATAAGTTGCAATCTACTTACCTTGCCATTACAAATTCATATCTGTTCTGTCCGCCAGGGTCTTCACGCGTACAGCAGGAGTCCATGGATCTCATGGATGACGAATCCTCAGAGGAGCTGATTCCTTCTGAGGATGCACCATCACAAAACTCATGCTTACCATGCATCAGCTCAGATACTTTGGTGTGTCCAGTTAGACAGATAGTTGGGTTTTCACCCGGCGACTCACACTTCACAAATGAGCAAGAGCAGATTGTCGTGGCAAGGACAGCTGTGAAGAGTCCGCGTCGGAGAGCGCCGCCCTCTCCAAGCTCTGCTCAGCTTGACTCTGATGCTGTACTCCGGAGATCGTCGATGAAAAGGATAATCATTGAGCAGCGGAGGACGTGTGATGTAATGACAGGCCTTCCAAAACACACTGACCAGGATTGCAGACAGAATGGAGCAGTCTAGCTGGAGCATGAGTGGGATGATGTCACACGGAATTGCGACAATATCTTCTTGCATGGATGGAGTAGCCAAATCCGTGGTATGTCAAACGTGGCAATCAATGAGTCTATGGAGGCCTTGACCATGGCCGTGCACACTCTGGATGATAACATGTCTGCCGCCTTAAATAGGATGACAGATACCTTAGCCTTGGCCTTACAACACCGCGCTGATCTGCACCAAAGTACTCTCCAGCAGAGTAGTGGCGGTGAAATGTGGCTGGCCCATGAGAGTGATGATGGCG
This sequence comes from Somniosus microcephalus, assembly GCF_052327205.1. Lineage (NCBI taxonomy): Eukaryota > Metazoa > Chordata > Chondrichthyes > Squaliformes > Somniosidae > Somniosus > Somniosus microcephalus. Next base: position 329,358,833 of record NC_140990.1, on the reverse strand, counting down.
AAAGGGGACATGGAAGTGGGGACTCCACTCAAAGTGCTTCGACTTTTCAAGTTTATTATAGTGTAAAGGAACATACTCAAGTATAACACCCCGGGACATACGATGGTGCTTTGATGTAGAAGATCACCAGTTTGTGATCTTGTTACAGAAAGCCGAATTACTGATTGGACACTCAGGCCCCGACCTTGACTGGGGCAGGATTTCTGAGCGGGGGTGGGGGAGGAGTTGTGTTCTGGATGTCCAGGTTTCCCGCACGCTGTGACTCCACAGTGTTCATCTTTGTTTTCCCAAAAGGTTTCCCTGCCCGGAAGCCAGCCTGATTGACAGGCTTGGCTCCCTGTGGGGCGGTGAATGAGCTGGAGGAGGCCGTAGCCATGGGGCAGGTAGGGTGCCCGCTGCTGGGATAGTGATAGCGTCGGTGGGGGGGGGCGGGGGGTGGGGGTGTGGAGTGGGGGGAGGTGATTCTGATTCCGGTGGGGAGAAGGCCCAATCCTTCCGGGATGGGGGGAGGTGGGGGGTCCGAACCTGGGGGGGCGGGGAGGGTCAGCGATGCTGATGTGGAAGCAAGTTAGCTTGCTGGGCCAAGGGGAAACACTGCTGCTCCTCGTGCCCACAAGCAGTGCTGGAAAGGCACCCACCTCTTCCTTTAAGCTATCGGGTTTCCCTGGGAGACAGCTAAAATGTGAGGCACGCAGCCTCATTATAATGGCCCAGAAATTCAAATCTCCATGGATGAGTACGCACGGGGTACTCACCCGTAAGCCCAACGGAAGTGCCGGTTTCGTGCATGCACTGCGCATGCGCGGGAAACCGGCACTTCCGTTCCCCTGAAAGAAGGGGTTGACAGGTGGAATGCGTGCGCGGGAGAGGCAGCGCGTGCGCATCGAACTTACGTTTTTTTTCCAGGTTTCTCCGGGAGGGTAGCCCTCCAAAAGTTAGACATGTAAAAAGCAGTCGCAAGGCCTGCTTTTAACAAGGTAAGTGGTGAATTAATTAAAATTAAAACATTTTTTCCACAGTTTTATTATTTTTAAATACTTTAAAGAAAGGTAAGTTTATTTTTAGCACCATTAGAAAATAAAATTATTTTTTTCAAATATTTAAATTATTGTTTTAAATAGTTATTTCATGTAATTTATAGTTTATTTTAACAATGTGATTTTTTAAAAATTTATTTGAGGTTTTAGTGATGTTTCGGGGCTCATAGTATTTATAGGTTTGACAGCCCTTCCTGTCAAACTTATGAATGAAGCATTCCCTGCTACCATTAGCTCTCCATGGCCCACGTGATCCCAGGGGACGCATCGAACTAACTGCGCCCCTGGGATACGCAAGCACTGCGCGCCGGCAGCTGGAGGAGGCCCAGGACCGGAATCCCACGCGGGCCCACAGCACAACGACTGGCACGCTAGGTAATTGCAGGTCGGAGGCTTGCACCCGCGGGATGCCCCGACCCGAATTTCTGGGCCATTATTTAAATGACCAACCCGTCCCGCCTCTGTTAAAACTGGAAGTGGGCGGATTGGAGGCGGGTTGGGGTCGGGTTTGAGATTTGTAAAATGATCACATCCCACCCGACCCAAACCCACCTGTTTGTGGGGGTTAAAATTCCCCTCCATATCTCTAATGTATTTCCCTTCCAGAATACCTATTGAAATTGAGAAAAGATAGTGACATCAAACCATGCAAAAAAACACCAATTCATGATACCTTAAATCGACACAGTTCATTGCATGTCTATTGTCACTTTGTACACCATTCCGGCTCCATAGCCTGTCAAGATATAATGAATATTTGATTTGCACCTGTTTTGACAAGAGAGAGCCACAAACATTTATTACTCAATCCTTTGTGTGAATGCGTAATATCAAAGTGTTCACTCACAAGCTTAACATTTGAACTGAAACAATAGATGCAAATAATAGAAGCTGATGGATAATTCTGAATATCATTGCCCAGTAATGTACTGCAAATGGAAACAAATGGGTGAGATTCAAGCTTCAAACACATTTGCTTCAATTATCTAATAGTTTAACATTCGAGACACAGGGGAAGATTTCTTCTGTGCGCTACGCCTTAATAAAATGATACAATTTAGAGTCACAATAGCATGGGGAGGAAATCTCTCCACAGTTTTATTTAAATTCATTGCAAATTAAAAAGTGCATGGCGTTTAGATGGAACCTGGCCTGTATTGCAGGTGCCTGACTCCATTCTTGGTCATTGGTAGGAATTCAGCACCCGTTCAACCTGTGGTCATATTGCTTCAGGCTTCTTCTGAAGAGGGTCAGAAAATAGAAATACCTTTAACCACATCAAAATTTAAGACTAATGGGGGGGGGAATTTTCCGGGGGCCCTGCGGGTGCGTTTGGTGGCGGGTCGGGTGGGAATTTTATTTTTTTCTGACAGCGGAGCGGGAACCCTGCCGTCATCCCACTGCCACACAACTTTCCCAGATGTCGGGTCTGTCAGGGCTGAACAGACCCGACACGCAGCGGTGGGGGAGGCGGCAATTCAGGTCATTATGACCTTGTGAACAGCCCGTTAAAAAGTATTTTGAGCTCACCTTAGCATTTTATGAGGTTACCGACGGGGATCACGCCATTTCAGCAGGTCGGGAGTTGAATCAGCATGGAATCATCTGATTACTTGGCAACTGCAAATGTGGTATAAAAGCTCCCAGCCCACTTTCCAAGCTCAGAAACTGTTGCTTACTGCATTTGGAAGACAGATTGCGCTTTATGCAAGTTGCACCTGTTTGGAGCAAACTCTGTATCCAGTGTCACCTCAATGCAGCAATCTCTCTCGCCAATGACAGATCGCTTCTGTCATCTCAACTTCACCTGCAGTCTATTACATCAGAATGGGTAGGGTTTATACGCTCTCACCTTGGTCTTCAGAATCCGACCACCATCAGCCACAACACCAGCAGAATCAGGCACACCAGCAGCACCAACAACAAGAGCGCCAACCTTCCCCTCAACCACCTGATGCTGCACAGTGCAGAGGGCATCAGCGCAGGGCTTGACATCGCCAGAGGTGATAACCCCAACACAGAGTATACAGGCAGAGGATGAGCTTCCTCAACATGACTGAGCAGCAGTGCTTCAGGAGGCTCAGGCTATCACACCAGATCGCTGAGGCAAGACCTGCAGCCCAGAGGAATGGGTGGACACCCCTTACTAGTAGCTGTCAAAGTCACCCTTGACCTAACTCCTTCGCCTCAGGCTCCTTCCAGCATCTGCAGCAGATATTTGCGGCATCTCGCAGTCGACTGCCCACAGATGCATCACACAAGTCACTGATGCCCTGTTTGAAAAGTTCACCAATTATATCAACTTTGCCACTGATGAAGCCAGTGTTGCTGAGTGTGTGCTCTTTGTGGCTCTGGCTGTCTTCCCACAGATGCAGGGCGTCATCAACTGCACACATGTGGCCATCAGGGCACCTCATCAGAACCCAACAGTCTTTGTCAACCGCAAGGGCTTCCACTTCCTCAATGTTCAACTCGTCTGCAACCATAGGAAGATCATCATGCATGTGTGCGTCAATCTCCCTGGCAACTGCTGTGACTCTTACATCCTGCGCCAGTCCACCATCCCTCAGCTCTTCGCACCTCCAAACAGTCTTTCTGGCTGATTGCTTGGAGACCAGGGCTATCCATTGAATGTGACTCATGACACCTTTGAGGAGGCTAACAAACGAAGCTGAGGAACATTACAATCAAAGCCACATCTCCACCAGAAGCGTCATAGAGCAGACAATAGGGTTGCTCAAAATGCGCTTCAAATGCCTGGACAGATTGGGAGGAGCCCTTCAGCACACACCAGCCAAGGTCTCCAGAATCATCATGGTCTGCTGCGCCCTGCACAACATAGCGCAGCAGCGAGGATTAGCGCTGCATGAGGAACAAGGCACAGAGCGCCTAACCTCTCCGGAGAAGGAGGAGGAGGAGCAGCATGAGGTTGAAGATGAGGATGAGGAAGACCTGGAGGAGCCGGCCGTTGAAATGCCACCAGTATGCGACCACATTGCTGCCTGTGAGGCCAGGGATAGCCTCATCATGGCCAGATTTAGTTAACTTTACGCAGCACAGACATGTGGTTGGCACATGTGAGGGCAGGTTGGCATTACCCTAACCTGCCCTCACATAAATTAACCTTGACCGTTCAATCTGCCACTTCCAATTGTGCACACACATTTGGCAAGGACTGCAAAGTTTTGAAATTGAATGATTTATTACAAGAAATTAATTGAACATAAACTTCACAATAACATTTAAGAAAAACACCCAAGTGACTACCCTTTTGACCCTATTTGTGTGGCATCTTTCTTTTCCGAGCGTTCCTATGTGGTGCTACCCCTGTGGCTTTAGCAGAGGTAGAGGCAGGCTGCTGACTTCCCTGCTGCGCCTGCTTAGACGCCTTTGGCGGTTGTCCTCTGGGTTTTGGAGCCTGTGAGGGCACCACAAAAGTCTACTTCTCCTGCGATTGTGCAGGGGCAGACTCGGCCATCACAGTCAGGGGAGGCATCTGGGGCTCTGACCGAGGGTTGGCAAGGGGGAAGAAGTGCGAGAGCCTGGAGAGCAGCCCCCACATGGACTTCAGTAAGGCTTTTGACAAAGTCCCAGCAAGGGAGACTGGTCAAGAAGGTAAGAGCCCATGGGATCCAGGGCAATTTGGCACTTAGATCCAAAATTGGCTTAGTGGCAGGAGGTAGAGCGTGATGGTTGAAGGTTGTTTTTGTGACTGGAAGCCTGTGTCCAGTGGTGTACCGCAGGGATCGGTGCTGGTCCCTTGCTGTTTGTAGTGTACATTAATGATTTAGATATGAATGTAGGAGGTATGATCAGTAAGTTCGCAGATGACATGAAAATTGGTGGCATGGTAAATAGCGAGGAGGGAAGTCTCAGGCTACAGGATGATATAGATGGGTTGGTCAGATGAGCAAAACAGTGGCAAATGGAAATTAACCCTGAAAAGTGTGAGGTGATGCATTTTGGGAGGACTAACAAGGCAAGGGAATACACAATGAATGGTAGGACGCTAGGAAGGACAGAGGATCAGAGGGACCTTGGTGTGCATGTACATAGATCCCTGAAGGCAGCAGGACAGGTAGATAAGGTGGTTAAAAAGGCATATGAGATACTTGCCTTCATTAGCCGAGGCATAGAATATAAGAGCAGGGAGGTTATGGTGGAGCTGTACAAAAAGCTAGTTCGGCCACAGCTGGAATACTGTGTGCAGTTCTGGTTGCCACACTATAGGAAGGATGTGATTGCATTGGAGAGGGTGTAGAGGAGATTCACCAGGATGTTACCTGGCCTGGAGCACTTCAGCTATGAAGAGAGACTGGACAGGCTGGGGTTTTGACATACAAAAACTACTAGGCACTTGGTCAGAGTATTAAATAAGACCTTAATCGACTGTTTCACAACATGGAAGTCTAGTTATCCTTCACTAATTCCTGTTTACAAAATATCGCTGAGCAAGCTGGGCCTGTACCCGAATATTTATATTCCCCTTGGACAGCACCACCAGCAGGCCGCCCAGTTATATTTCATAAGTCATTTCTACATGAATGGCACGATTTGTGTTATTCTTCCCGCCTGAAAGATTGGAAGTCCGGCGGATACGTTCTACCGAATTAGTCGGACTAAGAATAGACGCAGTCGTTTGGATCTCCGTCGGTGGCCGGAAGGCACGTCTCCTCGGACCGTGTTTTGGTCCCTGGGTCGCTTAGTTCGTACCAGTGGGCTGGCAGAGTCCGTGTTGCCTTGATCTACCTGAGGGGGACTGGGGAGATCGTGGCTCCGGATGCATTTGGATATCTGTTGGTGGCCGGAAGGCACGTCTCCTCGGACTGTGTTTTGGTCCCTGGGTCGCTTAGATCATGCCAGTGGGCTGGCAGAGTCCGTGTTGCCTTGATCTACCTGAGGGGGACTGGGGAGATCGTGGCTCCGGGTGCGGGCCCCCACAGGTGCAGAGCTGGCCTCACCCCGCCCAGCAGTCGGTGACTGACCGGCATCCTGGCTTTGGGTGGCCATCCCGTGGGGAGCGCTCTGTTCCCCGGGCCAATCCAGCAGAATAGCTGGCAGATCCCTTGATGCCCCGGGTAGGGCGTCATCCTCCAAAGAGTGCAGGGTATTGGCGTCATTGATATGGGACCCACCATCGATTGGATCCATGGGGCCAGTTGGGCAGGGAGCCAGATCCCGGAGTGATACTGTGGATTCCCGGCCATCAGGGTACCGCACGTATGCTTATGTGGGATTGACATCCATCAGTTCCACTTCGTCGACGAGGAGATCACTCTTAGAGGATCGGACGAATCTTCAGAGCAGCATGGGGCCAGGAGCTGCCAACCATGATGGTAGGGACATCCCATGAGTGGAGCGACGCTGCAGCCTGAAGAATCATTTGTGAGGAGTAGCGTTGGTGGATGTAGAAAGAAGAGACCTGATGGAATGCAATGCGTCAGGGAGCATAGTTTCCCACTGCTGGTCTGACAGATTGTGTGACCTCAGTGCAAGACGAACAGCGTTCCAAATGATAGCGTTGTATCTCTCAAACTGTCTGTTTCCAATATGATGATACGGTGTCATTCTACTTGTGGCGATTCCCCGTTGGGAAAGATAACTTTTGCGTTCGCTTGACATGAAGGAGGGACCCCGATCAGAGTGGATGAAATTGGCCGCACCGCAAAGGGAAAAGACCTGATTGAGGCATTTGATCACTGTGAAAGTAAGCATATTGAGACAGGGGAAAGCAAAGGGAATGCATGAATATTCGTCCACCATAGTAAGCAAGTAGGTTTTTCGTGTTGAGGAAGGCAGTGGCCCCTTAAAGTTAATGCTGAGTCGCTGCATAGGCTGTGTAGCGTGTATAAGCAAGCCATCCAACGGATGGAAGAATTGCGGTTTTAATTCCGCGCAAATTCTACAAGTAGAGCATGTTCTTCCCACGTCTTCCATAGAAAATGGGAGATTTTTAGATCACACAAAGTGTAACATACGGGTAACGCCAGGATGGCATAAGTCAGTATGAAGATCCGCAAGAGTCGAAGTTGACATGGATGAGCAGAATGCACTTGTGAGGGTATCCGGGGCTACATTCTCTTTGCGGGTCGATAATGTATGGTGTAGCCAAAGGCAGCCAATTCCATCCTCCAGAGCTGTATTTTGTTATTCTTGATCTTAGTGCGTTTCCAGTTATCCAGCATAAATCCACGGAGCGCTGATTGGCTAAAAGCGTGAAATGGCGACGAGCGAGAAAATGACTCCATATACGTACTGCTTCGATGATAACCATAGCCTCCTTCTCGACAGGAGGATAATGGAGCTCGCTACGCTGCAAAGTTCTGGACAGAAATGCTACGGGTCGAACACCTTGATTCAAGGTAGCCGAGATCGCCACATCCGATGCATCACACTCGACCACGAAAGGGAAATTTTCATCGATGGAACGAAGCGTGGCTTTTTCCAGTTGTTGCTTGACGAGGTCGAAAGCTGAAATAGCCGTTGCCTTCAACGGAAATGACTTCGCTTGAAGCAGGGGCTGGATCTTGTCGGAAAAGTGGGGTATCCACTTCGCATAATAGGTGAACATGCCGAGTGCCCGACGAAGAGAGCCGAAATTCGTAGGGGGAGGGAGCTCCTGAAGCAGACAAATTCGCTCCGGATCCGGTTTGATGACACCATTGCCCACCCAGTAGCCAAGGATGTTGACTGATGGTACTGATTTCACACATTTGGACTCATTTAAGGTTAAGTTGCGACGACGGAGAAAGTCAAGAAATTTCTGGAGGTTGGCATCATGCTCCTTCTGGTCATGACCAGCAATGGTGATATTATCCAGATATGGAAAAGTGTCCATTAAGTTCTCCTGTTTAATTAGGCTATCCATTGCCCATTGGAAGATGGCCACCCCATTGGTGACCCCAAATGGAAGGCGACAAAATTGGTAAAGCCGACCATTGGCCTCAAAGGCTGTATAGTTTTTCTCAGAGTCCTTTAACGATACTTGATGATATGCGATCTTTAAGTCAAAAGTTGAAAATACCTTGTAGTTGGCGAGGTTATTGACCATGTCATCGATGCGTGGTAGTGGGTAGACATCCAGGTTGGTATACTGGTTAATAGTTTGTGAGTAATTGATGCAAAGACGTTTCTTGTGTTGCTTCAGAGGATTTTTAACAATGACGACTTGAGCTTGCCAGGAAGATGAAAATGGTTCAATGATACCGTCAGCTAGAAGGCGAGAGATCTCTGCCTCGATAAAGGATAAAGGATAGATCATCTTGGCTGAAACGTCATGATTTAGTGACTATGGGCTTACATCGGGGGGAAAGATTGGCAAACAAGGAGGGCTTGTCGAGCGAAGCCGCCGAAGACGCACAAAACGGTACTTTAGTAAGCTCTGGTTTTAACCCTCCAAACTCGAAAGTGAGTCTTTTGTATTGTTTCTGGAAATCCTGTCCCAGGAGCACATCACTGCATAGGTTTTTGAGCACCCCGAGCCAGGTGGAGGAATAAGTGCGGCCATTGAGAATAAGGTCGACAAGACAAAAGCCGTAAGAGTTGGTGCTCAGTGTCATCAGAGCCATTGCAATTTCCCTGTCCAAGGGGTAAATACGCAGTTTTAACTTATGATGAAGTTGTCAGAGCTGCATGAGTCGATTAGTGCACTCAAAATGTGTCCATTTACCAAAACCTTCATGGCTGCATGGGACAGGCTTTGGGGAAAAACCGCTGTGATGGGAGGAGGAGTAGTTTTACCCTTGACAGTTGTAACCTTAGTAGTGGCTCTTGCGGGAGGAGCAGTTTTATAGATAGCAGCTGTAACCTTAGTAGTGGCTCTTGGGGGAGGAGCAGTTTTATAGATAGCAGCTGCAAAACTAACAGGGGCTCTTGACCGGTATACCTTAGAAAAGTGACCTTTCTTACTAACAGAGGCTCTTGACTGGCATACCTTAGAAAAGTGACCTTTCTTACTGCAATGACTGCAGGTTGCGTTACGAGCAGGACAATATTTCCTATAGTGGAATGCATCTCCACAGAAGAAACACTTCCTTCCGGATTGCCAAGATGCCGCTAGGGTAGGGTCGTCATCGGCTAGGATAGAGTAGTCATCAGTGAGGGCTTCCGCCTGAGGCCCATTGGAGGAGTCACCAAAAGTGAAAGCAGCAGTCCGTGCACGTGGTAAGAGATAGGCATCTGCATTTTTTTTTGCTAAGTCCAGAGAACATGCCTGGTCATAAGCAGCTTGTAACTTGAGGGTTTTATTCCCCAACAGATGCTGGCGTATGAAAGGAGACACAATTCCGTTAATAAAGGAATCACAAATTAACTCCTCCTGGTACTGCTCAGCTGAGACAGCTTTGAGATTACAATCCTCGCTGAGCCTGCGAAGCTTTTGAAGGAATTCATCAAGTGATATCCTGGGTTGTTGTCGAGTTGTGGCCAGTAGATGCAGAGCAAAAATTTTGTTTGGGGCCTTAACATATAGTTGCTGTAGTATTTGGATAGCGGAGTCAGAGTCTACACAGTCTTCGATATAGTCAAACACATGAGGGGATACATAATTGGCAAGTATCTCTAACTTATCAGGAACATTCTTACCACACACCCTGAGGAAGTTGCTGAAGCTACGATACTAGTGTTTCCATACCTTAGGCATTGTAGGTGAATTCGGGTCCAGGTCAAGACGGGCAGGTCGGAGTAGTTTCTCCATGATGGATTGATTACTACCTCTGGTTCCCTTCTACCATTTGAGTCATAGCCGTCTGTTTCCAAAACCACTCAGAGCGTGGAGCAGCAAACAGTCGATTAAATTACATAAGAAAACTACTAGGCGCTTGGTCACAGTATTAAACAAGGCTTTAATCGACTGTTTCACAACATGGAAGTCTAGTTATCCTTCACTAGTACTGTTTACAAAATGTCCCTGAGCAAGCTGGGCCCGTGCCCGAGCATTTATATTCTCCCTGGACAGCGCCACCAGCAGGCCGCCCAGTATATTTCATAAGTCATTTCTGCATGAATGGCACGATTTATGTCAGGTTGTTTTCCTTAGAGCAGAGAAGGCTGAGGGGGGACCTGATTGAGGTGTACAAAATTATGAGTGGCATAAATAGGGTAGATACAAAGGAACTTTTCCCCTTAGTAGAGGGGTTAATAACCAGGGGGCATAGTTTCAAGGTAAGGGGCAGGAGGTTTAGAGGGGATTTGAGGAAAAACGTTTTCACCCAGAGGGTGGTTGGAATCTGGAACTCACTGCTTGAAAGGATGGTAGAGGCAGGAACCCTCACAACATTCAAGAAACATTTAGATGAGCACTTGAAATGCTATAGCATACAAGGTAACGGACCAAGTGCTGGAAAATGGATTAGAATAGACAGGGCTTGATGGCCGGCACGGACACGATGGGTCGAAAGGCCTCTTTAAGTGCTGTATAACTCTGACTCTATGACTTCCATGACCCCTCCCGCCACCATCCTGCTCATGGGCCACCCGCACTTCTCTGCTAGCAAGTAGCTGGAGAGCATGTTGCTGCACATCAATGGGGTCATGAGAACCCACATCTATACTGACACCCCTCCTACAAAGGCGTCTATGAGCCTTTGGTTTCTTTCCTCCATCGATGCCCATCTATTTTGAATTGAAACCATGTGCCCGTGCGACTGGCACATTAGGTCCTCCATGCAGATGGCCATCCTATCCATGGAGGAACCTACAGAGTGCGTGCGCCATGGTGGTGGTCATGTTTGAGCTGGACTCCTCCATTCTCTACACACTGGCAGTCTCTGCGGTTGCAAAACCTGTCCGAGCCTCCTGCACTTGTTCCTGCAGCTCCAGGAGTGCCCTCTTCCTGGATGGCCCCCGAGGCTTAGCGTCTGCATGCAGCTGAGCAGAGCTACGAGACTCCTACACCCTCCGACGAGGAGTCTCCACTGCTGACTCTGTCTCCACCATCTACTCTTGCTCACCTGTACTGTGTGAGACACCAGGTTACAACACTACTCTATCTCACAACAGACCCACCGAGGTGTGCGTATCTGCACTGGTTCTAGCTTGCCTTGTCTGAGCTAACGCTGCGCCCTCAGAGGCTGGAGACTCCTTTGAGGAGTCATCTTCTTCTTCCTCCTGGACAGTGCGGTGGTCTCTTGATGGACCTGTGGGAGAGTAAAGACATCAGTTAGATATATGATATGTCAATTGCATACAGATACCACTATGCACATAATGAGAATTCAATTTCTCTCGACTTCAGCCCCCATATGACTGACTGATGAATGATACGTAGGTGTATGGAATATTATTCTGCCACCACGTTGTTCTGATGAGCCCCCCTCTCCGTCCCCCACTTCCGCTGGTCCACCACTCCACTAATGCCCAAGGCTGCCTCCTCTGCACTCGTGAGAATTGCCATGGATTGAGGGCCTCCTCCCATTCTCTCCCTCTCCCTCTTGTTGTGGGCTCTCTTCTCCTGCAAGGAGGCAAAGAAGAGAAGGTTAAGTGAGAGTGATGGAATGAGTGTAAGGAATGGATGAGTTAGATCTTTAGAGGGAGACTATAATGGAGTGGGGTGCAATACCAAGTTGCCTCCTTTTGTGTTGTTAGTTGGTGTCATTGCATTAGGATGAGGGTCAGTGTGAGGGGTGCATAGTAAGATGGGGCTGTGATAATGTAGATAGAGAGGGATGGGTGAAGGTGCAAGGAATGTTGGTTTGAGTTGCGCTGTGCAGGAGTAGGGTTGGGAATGCTGAGTGATGGGGATGTGATGGCAGGCACAGCAGCATGAAGGTAAGTGTGGCTCTATACACGCTTTTCATGATCTCGGAATATCGTTAAAGCACTTGCAGCACTGCGCCCAGGTCCGCATCACCACACACCTGCTGCTAACCTCCTTTGCTATCTGCAGCCAGGCGGCCTTGGTCCCCTGGGGCGGTCTCTTCCACCCACTGGCAGGGAAGAGAACCTCCCTGTGGGCTCTGACTCCCTCCACAAGCACATGGAAGGAGTCATCGCTGAAGCGAGGAGCAGCCCTGTGCCTCTGGGTAGTCATGTTCCACACCAACAACCAATGTCAGCATTGTAGCCTGCCAAAATCAGAAGGGAGATCAAATGGGGCCGTGGCCCCCTTAAATATACCGGCACCAAACGCGTCACCGCTGACGTCACCTTAACCCGCACCTTTTAATTGGGCTGGGTAATGCGCAGGGCATGCTACAGTACAAGGCCCATTACAGTGAGATCCTTTTTTCAGTGGGATGAAGACAGCAATGGGCTCACGGCCCGTCACCGACCTCTCCTGCCATGAACCCGCCTCTGTAGGCGAAATTGCAGCCTAAGTTACAACCTGTACATTGAAGAGAAAGAGAATAACGTACGCGCGCACAAGCTTTCAGCTTTATTTCGACGCCCCCTAAGTTACAATGTGGAGAGTTCTCATTAAGTTATGCATGATTTTGCAAAATTAGGATTTTAAATTAAAATGGTTCATCAGGCAGTGGCATCCATGTGAAAATACCAGCAGTCTAAGAATTAATACAGCCCACAACTTATAGTAAATGGCATACCATAATATTCAGTCTGTCACAATACAATTTAAAACTGATGGGTATTAAGCCTAATGTTTGGAATTATGATAAAGCCTTGCAAACTGGAATGTGAGGAATTATATGAAACAATTATAATCCGGACTGTGTATCACTGTACAGAGAGTGGAAGTAAAAACCATTTGCTGAAACAACCAGGAGTTGGAACTAATGAAAACTTTGACTTAAAGCATTAAAGCTTGAATGGCCTTGAAATCGAACAATCAATTCTGTGCAGCATTATTCTGCCAAGCAGTATCCTAGGTTACACAATGAATCCTTCAGCTAATTTTCTATGATGAGCCAGTTTTTACCTGCCCAACCCCTCACACTCAACCCCCAGGTTTTCTCCCCCTCTTCTGAAGACACTGATTTATACCGCAATAGTGTTCCACGCAGGGAGGGGGGTGCGGGGTGCGAAGTTTTTCTGACACCTTGTCCAAGTGGCTATTCTTTATGTATGAGATGGAGAATGCCCCCAGCAAACTACTTCCCAGTAGTGGGACATAACAGTGTGGGTTCAGCAGTGTCGTGGTTATGTTACCAGACTTGAACCCTTCAGGCCTGGACTAATAATCCAGAAGAGATTGAGTTCAAATCGAATTCAGGTTTTTAAAAAGCTGGTCGGAGTGACCATGAAGCTGTTGGATTATATGTAAAAACCCAACTGGTTCACTATTGTCCTTTCGGGAAGGAAACCTGCTGGCCTTACCCGGTCCGGCCTATATGTAAATCCAATCCCACATCAACATGGTTGAGCCTTAACTGCCCTCTGAAGAGGCCACTCAGTCGCACAGGGCAACTAGGGATGGGTAATAAATGATGGCCCTGCCACTGACGCTCTCATCCTGAGAATGAATAATTAAAAAAGTAGTCAATGTGATCATTCCTCACTTGACCCTGTCCACGTGCATGTGCACTTTCCACAGGAGCCACTGGATGCCGAGCTCAAAAGCATTGAGGCCAACTATACTACTGCTGTCCCAGCTAAGATCCATTAAATCAGCACAGCTCAGGGATTGAACCCTTTAGGAAAGCATCACTCCTAAACCCACGACCTCTACCACCTAGAAGGACAAGGGAAGCAGGTGCATGGGAACACCTTCTTCTTCTTCTTAGGCAGTCCCTCGGAACCGAGGATGACTTGCTTCCACATTAAAAATTAGTTCGCAGGTGACTGATTAGTCCAATGCAGGACCTACAGCCTCTGTCACAGGTGGGGCAGACGGTGGTTGAAGGGGCGGGCGGGTGGGGTGCTTGGGTTGACGTGCGCTCCTTGCGCTGCCTGCACTTGGCTTCTGCTTGCTCCCGGCGAAGAGACTTGAGGTGTTCGACGCCTCCCCGGATGCTTCTCCTCCAATTTGTGCGGTCTTGGGCCAGGGACTCCCAGGTGTCGGTGGGGGTGTTACACTTTTTCAAGGAGGCTTTGAGGGTGTCCTTGAAGCGTTTCCTCTGCCCACCTGGGGCTCTCTTGCCGTGTCAGAGCTCCGAGTAAAGTGTTGGTTTTGGGAGTCTCGTATCGGGCATGCGGACAATGTGACCCGTCCATCGGAGCTGATTGTGCGTGGTCAAAGCTTCGATGCTGGGGATGTTGGCCTGAGCAAGAACACTGAAATTGGTGCACCCATCCTGCCAATGGATTTGCAGGATCTTGTGGAGGCAGCATTGGTGGTACCTCTCCAGTGCTTTGAGGTGCCTGCTGTACATGCTCCATGTCTCTGAGGCATACAGCAGGGCGGGTATCACTGCTGCTCTGTAGACCATGAGCTTAATGCCGGGTTTGAGGTCCTGGTCTTCAAACACTCTCTTCCTCAGGCGACCAAAGGCTGCACTGGCACACTGAAGGCGGTGTTGGACTTCGTCGTCGACGTCTGCCCTTGTTGACAGTAGGCTCCCAAGGTATGGAAAGTGGTCCACGTTGTCCAAGGTCTTGTCGTGGATTTTGATAATCGGGGGGCAGTACTGTGTGGCGGGGGCAGGTTGGTAGAGGACCTTTGTCTTACAGATGTTTAGTGTAAGGCCCATGCTGTCGTATGCTTCGGTGAAGGTGTTGACAATGGTTTGGAGTTCGACCTCCAAGTGAGCGCAGACGCAAGCGTCGTCTGCATACTGTAATTCGATGACAGAGGATGGGACGACCTTGGATCTGGACTGGAGGTGACGGAGGTTGAACAGTTTCCTGTTTGTTCTGTAAATTAGCTCCACTCCAGTGGGGAGCTTACTGAGGGTGAGATGGAGCATTGCAGCAAGGAAGATCGAGAAGAGCGTTGGTGCGATGACAGCCTTGCTTGACCCCAGTTCGTACGTGAATTGGGTCTGTGGTGGAACCATTCATCAGGATCATGGCTTGCATGTCGTCATGAAGCAGGTGGAGGATAGTGACAAACTTTTGAGGGCAGCCGAATTTGAGGAGGACACTCCATAATCCTTCACGGTTGACAGTGTCGAAGGCCTTTGTGAGATCAAAGAAGGCCATGTACAGCGGTTGGTGCTGTTCCCTGCATTTCTCTTGTAATTGACGTGCAGTGAAGATCATGTCCATTGTGCCCCTTACGGGGCGGAATCCGCATTGCGACTCTGGGAGGAGCTCTTCGGCCACTGGGAGAAGGCGATTGAGGAGGATTCTTACGATGACTTTCCCTGTGGCAGACAGCAGGGAAACTCCTCTGTAATTACCGCAATCGGACTGATGGGACCACCACCATCCCCTAGTTCTCCCTCCAATCCTGACTTAGAAATATATCGCTGTTCTTTCATCATCGTTGGTCAAAATCCTGGAACTCCCTCCCGAACTGCACTGTGAGAGTACCTTCACCACACAGACTGCAGCAGTTCAAGAAGGCGGCTCACCACCACCTTCTCGAGGGCAATTAGGATTGGGCAATAAATGCTGGCCTTGCCAGTGATGCCCACATCCCATGAATGAATTTTTAAATATGTCATCTCTGCTGAGCAGCGTCTAAGTTTGTAAATGATATGATCTATCCCTTTATTGTCCATTTACAATTCCCCCCGCCCCCCATGTTTCCTAAGTGCTTTTCACCCATGTCATGTATCATTCCCAGCCAAGGGATGGACTGACCACCTGTTTCCAGGCTATTGCCTGTGCTATTCCTGAGCTAACAGCTATTGGGTTGCACTCGGGAGTTAATTCTTCCAACAACTTTTACATCCTCTTGTGCAGAGAAACAAAAAGCTGAATACAGTGCAATTTCCAAACGGACTATGGAGTGAAGTGAGGCAAGACTGGCTGGAAGAGGTAATCCCACTCCACCTCGTTTCAGGGCGATTTGGGCCCTTGACACCAGATTCACGCTCCAAATTTGGCATCGGGAGAAGCCATTTCGGCTTTGCACTGATGTTAATGCCGTGGATCGTGAATTCACCGCTGAAGCGGCCTTCTCTCCACCGAAGGGTTTGCAACCAAACTGTAGAAATGTCTGTGTATTGACAGCCCAGGACATTATAAACGGAGAGTGTAGAGACAGCTGCTGAGCAGCTCGATAATGATTTACTGATTGAGTAGGACTGGGCTCCATGTAGTAAAAAGCACAGTATTCTATTCATTGCATTTGCAACTGGTAATAGAAGCAGAACTGTATTGAAAGAAAATTCATGACTCACTGGCTGATCGCCTGTGGTGTTGCTCACGGGTAGGCCAGGAGCTGGAGGTATGGGGGGAGAAATTCAGTTGGTTGCGCCACCCGTTAGTGCCTTAAGAGGGCGATAAGTGGGGCGCGAACCAGCTAGTGCCTGGGCGCGGCGATACCTGTGCCTCTCGCGAAATTGAGTGGACATTTAGAGGTGGCGCTAAACCGCAACGTCCGCTCAGCTGCGCACGCAGATCCTGATGTCATTTCAGAGTGCAACGCCCTTGGGGCGCCCCGGACCGGAAATTCAGTGGCGCCCCCCTCCTTTCCAACTGTCGCCCCCAATGACAGGTTGACTGGAATGGTTCCCAGTCACTGTGGGGCTTGGAGGGGCACTATTTAAAGGGTTCTGGCTTCTTTGAGGTAGCCATTTTTGGACCACTCCTTCTGAGAGAGAGAGAGAGATTTGCAGAGAGACAAAGGGAGAGAGATTTCTGCATTGAGTCAGCGCTCGCAGAGGTACTTCTGGCTTCTGACCAGAACTTTGTAGTTGCTTCGCTTTTTCACCGGCATAACGTTGAGTGGCCACATACTATGGGGGCTGCAATGGATGGGAACATCGTGCTTCTCCATTACATTGAGAGGGCACAGAGACACAGAGAGAGAGTGGCAATCATGGCCAGACGGAGGAGGGCCAACAGGCGTCGGCACACGAGACCTTACGCTCCCAGGGTTTCCCGCCAACAATTCTCATACATCAATATGTCTGAGGAGCAGTGTTTTCAGGGGCTGCGATTCAGCAAGGAGGTGGTCACTGAGCTCTGCCACCTGCTTCAGCCAGATCTGCAGCCTCAACTGAGGAGCAGGATGTCTCTGTTGGTGGCAGTGAAGGTAACAGTGGCTCGCAACTTCTATGCCACCGGCACCTTTCAATCCGCTACTGGGGACATTGCCAATATCTCCCAGTTCGTGGTGCATTGCTGCATCCGTCAAGTCACGAATGCCCTCTTTAAAAGGAGACGACAGTACATCTCCTTCCCCATGACCGCGGACAAGCAGCAAGAGCGCGCAATGGGCTTTGCAAGAATAGTGGGCTTCCCCATGGTGCAGGGCGCCATTGACTGCACGCATGTGGCTTTGCAGGCACCGCAAGAGAATGCCGAGGATTTCCGCAACCGAAAGGGGTTCCATTCGTTGAACGTCTAGTTGGCCTGTGACCACAGACAGCTGATACTCTCTGTCAATGCCCGCTTTCCAGGCATGCAGCCATGACGCCTTCATCCTGCGCCAGACTTCTGTGGCAGACCTTTTCGAGGCCCCGGCTCACCCAGGAGGCTGGCTTCTCGGGGACAAGGGCTATCCTCTGTGCACCGGGCTGATGACCCCGCTCCGTTCGCCCAGCACCCCTGCTGAAGAACGATACAATGAGAGCCATCAAGCTACCAGGAACATCGTTGAGCACACAATCGGCATGTTCAAGCAACGGTTCCGCTGTCTGGACCATTCGGAGGAGCCCTTCAGTACTCACCTGAGCGAGTCTCCCACTTCGTTGTTGTGTGCTGCATGCTTCATAACCTGGCAATCCTCAGGACTCAGCCACTGCCAGCAGACATTGGAGCACCAGCAGAGGAGGAGGAGGAGGAGGGGGAGGAGCACCAAGACGGGAGGGAGGCACAAAGTGCAAGGGCCGTCCGTCAGTGGCTTATAGCAAGTCGCTTCAAGGCCCCCTCTGAGGGAATGGCTTCTGCCATTCAAAGAACCTGAATGGAACCGTGCCGCAACCCCTAAGCCGGTCAAGGCAACAATTAGTTCAAAGAGCAAACATGCACATTCTGAATAAAGACACTTCTTTATTTAACAAACTGCGTACCTTTCCCGCATGACAAAGTAATAGAAAGAAACCCCAAAACAAACAGTCAGTCACATAACTGGCTCTCACAACCTGGAAACAATGACCAAAACAGTAACAAAAATACGACCACGATCCTCGGCCTTCAATAAAACAATTAACAACATTTTGCCACACCTCCTACTTTTTGCCCTTCGAGGGCAATCTGCTTCGCTTGCGAGATTGGCCCCTTCCCACCCTGCAGCTCCTCCACAATGGGACCCCAGTGGCTGCAGCAAGGCTGGGGGAAGGCTGCTGAGTGTCAGAAACTGAGACTGCAGATGCCCTTGAGGGACGGCCTGGACCAGCTCTGGGCCTGGAGGGCCCGGCTGCTGACTGCTCCAACTCTGCATAGGCGGCAGCAGTCTGTCCTACAGGTGGTGGCAGCTGCAGTGGAGAAGTGACAGTGTTGGCAGCAGGAATGCTGTCATCCTGAGAAAGGACAGCAACTCCCTGGTCGGACGACACACTGGCACACCCATGGGGCAGCACTGCAGCATGCGCAGCAATCTGCTGAAGCACAGATTGCTGGCCTGCTGCGGCGCGGTGAGGGCCCTGAGGAACCCTGCCCGATCCAGCGAGGGTGGCAGCAGTCAGTGCTCGTGTGGCCTCAATCTGCGTCTGCATGAGACCAGCCACTGACTGCATTGCAGCACTTAGCAATTGCGTGGCAGCCGCCTGTGCTGCGCCGACGCCCTGGACAATCCTTGCCTGTTCTGAGCTGACGTCCTGGACAATCCTTGCCTGTGCTGCGCCGACGTCCTGGACAATCTTTGCCTGTGCTGCGCCGATGTCCTGGACAATCCTTGCCTGTTCTGAGCTGACGTCCTGGACAATCCTTGCCTGTGCTGCGCCGATGTCCTGGACAATCCTTGCCTGTGCTGCGCCGATGTCCTGGACAATCCTTGCCTGTTCTGAGCCGACGTCCTGGACAATCCTTGTCTGTGCTGCGCCGAAGTCCTGGACACGCCTTGCCTGTGCTGCGCTGAAGTCCTGGACACTCCTTGCCAGTGACTCAATGGAATCTGGCATCCTTGCCACTGCAGCCATGAGCTCAGTGTGCCTGTGCTCCACCTGGGCACTCATTTCAGCGAGGAGCCGCACCTCTTCTGCGCTCACTGTAGCAGGACTCGAGGCCAGACTCTCCCTCCGGGGAGAAGCTGCCGCCGAGCTTCCCTACCCCCCTCGTGTTGCTGCAGCCCGCTGGCCAGCCCCGGAGCTTCACCCTCCTCAGACCATTCCCTCCTGCTCCCCTCCAGGGAAGACGTGTCCCCATTATGGCCGTGGGCTGCCTTGGCTGAGGATGGCACTGATGGTTCCGCTTCCTCTTCCTCCTCGCCTTCAGAGTCACTCACAGTGGCAGCTTGAGGGCCCGCCTCCTCACCTGGTGAATCAGCATCTGAAAGCAGGGAGGTACAAGAGTGGCTTTAGCGTGAAGACAGGGTGGCAGCAAGGGAGGCATGAGTGCTGCAATGTACTGATTTGGCTCGAAAGTGGCAAAGGATGCTGGTGTGAGGAACAAGTGGAAGGAGAGAGGTCAAAAAGGTGATGACCTTACCATTGCTGTCCATAACGGGGTCGGCATCTCCAGTGGCGACGGGGCCAATCATCCGGCCTGCCATAATCCATTGGACTCGCTGCTCCAGATCGGTCAGGGCTTGAAGGTGAGGCTGGCCTCCCCCGGTCCATTGCTGCTGCCTCCTATTATGCGCCAGCTTGCCCTGCAAGAGAAAGGACAGGCTCTGAGTACAGTGTGCAGCCCTGATCTTGTCTGCACTGCCTCCCATGGTCGAATAGCTCTTACAGTGTGAAGCCCTGATCTTTGCTGCACTGCCTCCCATGGTGGAATAGCCCTTACAGTGTGAAACCCTGATCTTGGCTGCACCGCCTCCCATGGTGGAATAGCCCTTACAGTGTGTAGCCCTGACCTTGGCTGCACTGCCTCCCATGGTGGAATAGCCCTTACAGTGTGCAGCCCTGATCTTGGCTGCACTGCCTCCCATGGTGGAATAGCCCTTACAGTGTGCAAAGTGCTGATTGTGCATGTGAGTTTCCTGAAAGGGCCATAGGTGTTGGATGAGGGCTGGGCATTGGGGCTTTCAGGATCCTTTGGCCATAAAGTGAGGTGGACATGCACGGATTCTGAAAAGGGCACTCACCCTGATGACCCGAGTGAGGTCGTTGAACTTCTTCCTGCATTGCACAGGGGTCCTAGGCACCATGCTGCTGGAGGTCACTCTGTGAGCCACCTCCCTCCAAGCTTTGCGATAGTCGTTGGGCAGTGGCCTCCTGCCACTGTCCGGAAACAGGATAGATTGCCTGCACTCCACTGCACCAACCAGAACCTGCAGGGCCCCCTCACTGAACCGCTGCGCTCGCTCCCTGGCCCTCTCCATGGTCCTTGGCTTAAGTAAGTGGCAACAGGTCTGTCCAGGTGGAGATTCAGGGCTCCGATGCGCAGGGTGTGGCTGCAATTCAAGATCGACCTTCCCCTTTAAGAGCTGACTGGCGCCAGCGTGTCTGTGTGCAATCGCTAACTGGCCGCATTTCGCTGCACCCGCCCTTGGAGGTAGCGCCTCGCTCCTCTGGCTTAGCACCTTAAGACAGTCGTGCAGCGCCTGTTTTAGTGCTCCAAGCACCTCCTGGGGCGAAGGGAGCCAATTTAGCAGTAGGTGGTGATAATTTGCGCTGGGCGCAAAATTTCGCGCCCGGCCGATACTTACGCCCCAAACGGGGCGATACCGAATTTCTCCCCCATGGTGTCTGGCGTTTACTGTGGTCCCAGTCAATGTCGCCTCTCACTTTATTTTTTCTGGTGCGCGGTCCCTTTAAGAGGCTGAGCGGCCGATTCAAAGTTTTCGCGCAGGTGCGGTTTCACCCGTATAAAAGCCGGTGAGCGGCCCGGATGGACCTCCAGACCGCGGTGCAGCCGCGTGGCCGCGCGGCTTAGCGGCAACGTTGGTCCCACTGCAGCCTAACTGTGACAGTGACCCGCCCATTGCTGCAATGTAACAGACATACTTGAAGCAACGTCTCTCTCTGACGCCGGTGCAAAAATAGTTCCCTGAGCAACCACCCCCCCCAAAGAAAACTTCATCTCAAGCAACACCGTCCGTTCAAAATTTTTATTTAATGACTTAAATTGCATTGCATGCTGAAAAGAAGAAATCTTTTAACTTTGGTCATTATTTTGCTCTCTGCCACTTATGCCTGACAGTTATTGTTTTAGAATCTTATGTTTGATTTACAAAGTACACTCTAGGCATTTATTTCCAGAGAATCAGGGTGACAACTTCAACAAATCCCATTCTTTATTTCTCTCATAAATGTTAGCTTTGAATTAAAACTGAAGGATTTAATTACTGGGTTTTCATTCTGGCTTTTCATTTATCATTGCTATTTTCTCTTCCTTTTGATTTGTTCCCATTTAGTCAATTGGATATTTGACTGGTAACGTAAAAGATAAGTGGTTACTTGAGCTAATTGTAATTCTTTTCTTTACTGGAGTGAGACGGTATGGGGCTGAAGAGATACCCAGAATAAGTAAAAAATGTCTCACCAACGTACAAAACGATGGGCAGGAGAAGACCATTAGATCCATCGAGCCTGTCCCATACTGTCGTGGTGCACACCATGACCCCCATCTGCGACCCTATTCACTCCCCCCCTCCCCCAACCACCCTCCAACCACCAACCAGCCCCCTAATCTCCTATAAGAGGCAAAAAAAAAACAAAGAAAAATGTAGGCCCATTTAGGGGGAAAAAACTCTGGGAAATTCCTCTCTGATCCTTGTAGGTCATAAAGTCATAGGCCTAGAAATTCGGTGGCGCCCTGTTTGGGGTGCCAGTCTCGCCTGGGCGCCGGAAGTACCGCCCCGGAAGGAGCCACGAACGCCAGCCTGAAATTCAGTTTGAGCGCCCCAAACAGAAGCGCGACGCTACTCGAGGCGCCCCGCATCCATCTTGGGGCGCTGCAACTGAAGTTTGCAGCGCAACGTGCTGCGGCATGGCGCGCTGCAGTACTGCAGGCCTTCCTCCCCTTCTTAAAGGGGAGGGGCCTGCTCCGGCAAAAGAGCCTGGCACCGAGGAAACATAGAAACATAGAAACATAGAAGATAGGAGCAGGAGTAGGCCATTCGGCCCTTCGAGCCTGCTCCGCCATTCAATGAGATCATGGCTGATCATTCAAATTCAGCACCCTGTCCCTGCCTTCTCCCCATATCCCTTGATCCCTTTAGCCTTAAGAAATATATCCAACTCTTTCTTGAATATATTTAATGAACTGGCCTCCACCACCCTCTGTGGCAGAGAATTCCACAGGTTCACCACTCTCTGGGTGAAGAAATTCCTCCTCATTTCAGTCCTAAATGGCTTACCCCTTATCCTTAGACTATGACCCCTGGTTCTGGACTCCCCGGCCATCAGAAACATCCTTCCTGCATCTAGTCTGCCCAGGCCTGACAGAATTTTATAGGTTTCGATGAGATCCCCTCTCAATCTTCTAAACTCCTGTGAGTATAAGCCCAATTGACACAATCTCTCCTCATACGTCATTCCTGCCATCCCAGAAATCAGCCTGGTGAATCTTCGCTACACTCCTTCCATGGCAAGAACGTCCTTCCTCAGGTAAGGCGACCAAAACTGCACACAATACTCAAGGTGTGGTCTCACCAAGGCCCTGTACAACTATAGCAAGACATCCTTGTTCCTGTACTCGAACCCTCTTGCTACGAAGGCCAACATACCATTTGCCTTCTTAACCGCCTGCTGCACCTGCATGCTTACCTTCAGCGACTGATGCACAAGAACACCCAGGTCTCTTTGCACTTCCCCTTCTCCCAATCTATTGCCATTCAAATAATAATCTGCCTTCCTGTTTTTGACACCAAAGTGGATAACCTCGCATTTATCCACATTATAGTGCATTTGCCATGTTTCTGCCCAATCACCCAACCTGTCCAAATCGTACTGGAGTTTCACGACATCCTCCTCACAGCTTACCCTCCCACCCACCTTTGTGTCGTCTGCAAATTTGGAGATATTACATCCAATTCCCTCGTCCAGATCATTAATATATATTGTGAACAGCTGGGGTCCTAGGACTGATCCTTGCGGTACCCCACTAGTCACTGCCTGCCACTCGGAAAATGACCCGTTTATTCCAACTCTTTGCTTTCTGTCCGCCAACCAGTTCTCTATCCAAGTCAATACCTTGCCCCCAATCCCATGTGCCTTAATTTTGCACGCTAATCTCTTATGTGGGACCTTATCAAAAGCCTTCTGAAAGTCCAAACACACCACATCCACTGGTTCTCCCTTATCTATTTTACCAGTTACATCCTCAAAAAATTCCAGTAGATTAGTCAAGCATGATTTACCTTTTGTAAATCCATGTTGACTTTGTCCAATCCTGTCACTGCTTTCCAAGTGCTCTGCTATTACATCTTTTATAATGGACTCTAGCATTTTCCCCACTACCGATGTCAGGCTTACTGGTCTATAATTCCCCGCTTTTTCTCTACCACCTTTTTTGCATAGTGGGGTAACATTAGCTACCCGCCAATCCATGGGTACTGTTCCAGAGTCTATCGAGTTCTGGAAGATGACCAGCAATGCATCTGTTATTTCTAGGGCCACTTCCTTAAGTACCCTGGGTTGTAGAATATCAGGCTCTGGAGATTTATCGGCCTTCAGTTCCATCAATTTTCCTAACACCATTTCCCTACAAATACTGATTTCTTTCAGTTCCACCCTTTCATCAGACCCTATGTTCCCCGGGCTTTTGGGAGACAGCCGGCACAACGCGGGGGGTGGGGGGCTCAGGAGGCCAGGGACAGCTGTGCGAAGAGGTGCTGGCAGGCGGCCAGCAAAAAAAGGGCCGCAAATTGCGACCGGCGTTGCAGCAGGGGGCGCTACCAAATTTCGCGATCGGGCGGTAGCGGGGCGCTGCGCAAACCGATGACGTCATCGGTGGCGGCGCAGCTCTTACGGCTAACGCCGCCATTAGCGCTCCGCTAAATTTCACGGGAGGCGTGGCCAGTGGCGCTAAACCCACTAAGTGCACTCTTTGGGCGCTAACTGGAGGCGCAGCCCACCAAATTTCTAGGCCATAGAGTCACAGGGCTGGATTTTCATTCAGGTGCGGATTGGTGTTGTGTAATCCGCATTTCATGTTATCCACATGAATCTAATTCGATGTGGGAGATTGATGCTATTTTAACTAAATTGCCCAATTGAGTTCCAGCGTGTGGGAACCCATGGCAAATGAGTTTCTCCAGTCTGAAAGTCGCCTCCGATGATGTCATCATTGCTGCTGCATTTAAGGTCTGCAAGAAGCCTTGCTTCTTCTGAAGTCTGCCAACCTTTTGGCATTTGCTGATCCACTGAGCTGGAAGCAGAATGGCCAGAGAAAGACCGAGGTCTGCACCCCGTTTCGACGACGTTTCCCTGCAGGCTTTAGTGGAGGGAGCAAGAGCTCACAAGGAGGTGCTCTTCCCTTCATCAGGGAGGAAGAAGCCTCCCCAGCAGACAAAGGCTGCATGGCTGCAAGTGGCAGAGGAGGTCAACTCATTCTCAGTAACCCGCAGAACCTGGATTCAGTGCAGGAAGAGATTTCATGACATTCAGCGCACTGGAAAAGTGAGTATGAATTTCCCATCACCTTCAATCTGATCCCCATTACCTTTCCTCACCAGCACTCAGCTTTAGCAATCTCTTCCACCACATCCCACTTGACACTGACATCCATGCACCCTTACCCATTCCCTCTCTCTCTATGGTCACATTCACCTAACTATTCAACTATGCAGCCCTCACACTCCCTAGCACTGTGATGCTATGAAAATAACTGACAACACACAGGGAGGGCCCTTGGTCTTGCCACCTCACTCCATCTTTGTCTCCTTCTAAGCATCTATGCTATGGATACTCTACACTCACTCCTTCATTCTCACTCAACCTCCACTTGTCTCCCTCATTGCAGGAAAAGAGAGCTCACAATAAAAGAGAACGAGCGAGGACAGGAGGAGGGCTACCTTCAGTAGCCCACCTCACCCCCTGGGAGGAGGCAGCCCTGGAGATCGTAGGAGTGGAGGACAACGCGCATGTGGGGGACGGGCAGACGGGTGCATCACACCAAGCTGGTGACAGAATAGTTTTCCATCTCTCTCATTGACGTTGCATGAGTCGCTGATAATGTTTCAGAAGCTCTAACAGATGGACTAATGATCATCTGCAATATACAATATGCATGTAACCTTGGCATCACATCTCTGACTCTTTCCTTTACTCCCCCACAGGACCATCGCAAGCACCCGTCCCCACTAGGCAGGAGGAACAGCCTGAGCCTCCAGACTCCTCAGAGGAAGCTGCAACCTCTGAGGGCGCAGCCTCAGCAGAATTCAGCGCACCCAGCACCAGCGCAGACACTCACACCTCGGTGGGCCCTTCGGGTCATAGAGTAGTGTTGTCACCTGGTGTCTCACAGCTCACAAGTGAGCATCAGCAGATGGTGGAGACAGGGACAGCAGTGGAGAGTCCTAGTCGGAGGGTGCAGGACTCTGCCAGCTCGGCTCAGCTGCATGTCGACCCTCTGCGTCTGGGTCCATCCACAGTGTCAGCGGTGCTGGAACTCCAGGAAAAGATGCAGGAGTCTCTGGCAGGTTTTGTCTCCAGGGTCGCTGCGAGTGTGGAGCGAATGGAGGAGTCCCTTGCTAACATTAGCAGAGCCTTTGTGGATTCATTGGCGCATGAACGCATCACCACAGAAAGGATGGCAACCTCCGTGGAAAGGATGGCTACAGTCGACGACAGGGTGGCTACGGCCATGGAGGAGCTAAGTCGCCAGAGCGTTGAAAACATGGTGAGTGTTCAGAATAGACTGACATCTCTGGAGGAGCGATGGTTAGCTATTGAACAGAGAAACCAGACCTGCATGGCAGTCCCTCTGAGTAGGACTGCCAGTGCAGATACGGGTCCCCATGGCCCCCCTGATGTGCAGCAAGGTGCTCTCAAGCCACTTGCAAGCGCTGAGGGGGACCTGATCCATGAGAGGGAAGTTGGTGGCAGACATCAAGGAAGTGGGGGCTCCTCTCCAAGCACTCACATTTCCATGCCACTGCAGAGCCCTCGGTCAGAGCCCCACCAGAGTCCACACCCAACTGAGTTCGGCGTCTCAACCCCTGCACAGCCGCAGGAGCAGCAGACTTTTGATGAGCCTTCACAGGTTCGACACCCCAGAGGACGCCTGCCAAAGCTGTCGAGGCAGGAGCAGCAAGAAACTGAGAAAGGGGCCTCCACATCTGCTGAAGCCACAGGGGAAGCACCATGTAGGAGCACGCGTAAAAGAAAGAAGCTGCACAAATAATCACAAGGGTAGTCACTTGGATGAAATTTGATGTTTTATTTGTGAAATTCATCATATGAATCATGTACATAAAAAATCTGATGGCTACTGCTGTAGTTGTGGCGTGTGTCATTTCGCGAATGGGATTTCCACATTGAGGGCTTAGGATTACTTGCAATTGTCAGTATGGTGGTCAAATTGCTAGGAATCAGCTGGTTCGTTGCCATTGTTGATGCTCAGGTAAGAAGATGCGAGGCAAAAGTGCTTGAGTGGCTAGGCTAAGCAAATCTGGCCAAGATGAGTGCGTTCCTTGCATCTCGGGCAGCAATGTTCTCGCATACTACTGCCGCTGGTTGATGGGCCTCTGCAGGATGTTCGTTTTCGCTCTCCTCCTCCTCCTCCTCCTCCGCCTCCTCCACATCTGAGGAGGAGATGTGAGGAGCCACTTGGTCCTCAGGAATCTGCAAGCCACGACACTGTGCCATGTTGTGAAGTGCACAGCAAACCAGGACGATTCTGGAGACCCTGGCTGCTGAGTACTGTAGGGCTCCACCTGATCTATCCAGGCATCTGAAGCGCATCTTCAGCAAACTGATGGTTTGCTCAATTATGGCTCTGGTGGACATGTGGCTGGAGTTGTAGCTCTCCTCAGCTTCGTTGGATGGTCTCCTCAATGGCATCATTAGCCACGTCCTCAAGGGATAGCCCTTGTCTCCAAGTAGCCATCCGTTAAGTTGGTCTGGCAGACTGAATAGCAGAGGCACACTAGACTGGCGCAGTATGAAGGAGTCATGGCAACTGCCAGGGTACTTGGCACAAGCATGCAAAATTTCCTTCTTGTGGTCACACACCAGCTGCATGTCGAGGGAATGGAAGCCCTTGCGATTGACAAAAATACCTGGATTGCGATGGGGTGCCTTAAGGGCCACATGTGTGCAGTCAACGATGCCCTGCACCCTTGGAAAGCCTGCCAGATGAGCTAATCCAACCGCACGCGCCGTGACACTTGCTCGATCCTTGGTGAAATGGATGTGATTGTGCGCGAGGGCAAAGAGGGCATCGGTTACCTGCGTGATGCAGATGTTTGCGGCCGCCTGGGAGATGCCACTGATGTCTGCTGCTGATCCCTTGAATGAGCCGGAGGCAAAAAGGTTGACTGTGGTGGTGACTTTGATGGCCACTGGTAAGGGTTGTCCACCTGGTCCTTTGGCCTGCAGATCTTGTTGCAGCATTGCGCAGATGTCACCCACTACCTCTCGCGAAAGTCAGAGCCGCCTTTGGCACTGCTGCTCAGACATGTTGAGATAGCTGACCCTGTGTCTGTAGACCCTGTTTGGGGGGTATCTCCTGTGCCGACGGGCTTCCATGCACTGACCCCTTCTGGCCTGTGCATCTTTAGGTATGTGAGCAGCAGCTTGGCGCTCCTATTGTTGCTGCTGCTGTTGGGGCTGCTGTTCTTGTTGCTGCTGTTGTTCGGCCTCATCTAATATCCAGAAGGGAAAGAAATAAATGGCTCCCATGCTTCTGGTAGATGCCTCAGTTGAGGAAGTGCTCAGTGAATGTGGCGAGCGGGGTTTCCCAGGAGGTCACACTGGAGATGGGTGTCAGGCTCCAAACTTCCACAGCTGTGGTTATGCCTTCTAAAAGTTTCCCCAGACCTGAAGACTACAAAGTCCTGTCACCTGCAAATGATGGCTGATCAAATCTCCTCTTTAATGGTTGACCTGCAGCTGATAGTCAGCAATCCAATTGTGCTCCCGCCAGGTTTCACCGTCGTGTTTCAGAACAAGCGTGTTTCACATGGGAAAAGGGTTAAAATCGCAATGGCCATTCAAAATGGCATTATAGAGGCAATTTAGTGCTTGTTAAGGGCCTTAAAGGCCTATCCCGCCTCTTAGAGGTGGGATGGAGACGGGACCATCAGACACGAATTTTTGAAAATTGCGTGGAGGCGGGATGGAGGCGGGGTCGGGCCCGCCCACCAGTTTTTGCAATTTTAATCACCCTCCGCTTCCAATCCTGCCTCCACGGCCCAATGAAAATCCTGCCCATAAAGTCATAACTGCACAGAAGGAGGCCATTCGGCCCATCAAGTCCATGCCGGCTCTCTGCAGAGCAATCTAGTCAGTCCCATTCCCCCGCTCTATCCTCGTAGCCCTGCAAGTTTATTTCCCTCAAGTGCCTATCCAGTCTCCCCTTGAAAACATTGAGTGTCTCCGCTTCCACCACTTCCGTCGGCAGCGAGTTCCAGGTTCTCACCACTCACTGCGTTAAAAAAGTTTTTCCTCACATCCCCCCTGTATCTCTTGCCCAAAACCTTAAATCTGTGTCCAAACAATTCCAGGAGGCCACAGTGACTGGAAGACACATCCTACAAAGCCCCACCTACCTCTTATATACAGTACTAGCTGGGGAGCCCCGCGTTGCGAGGGCAATTTTGGGGCGCGAGGGCAATTTTGGGGCGTTTGGTCTCCCTGCCCCTGTGTGTCCCCCCTCTCCCTCCTCTCCCTGTCCTATCCCTCCCTCCCCTCCCCCCTCCCCTCCCCTCTCTCCCTCCCCCCCTCCCCTCCCCTCCCCTCTCTCCCTCCCCTCCCCTGTCTCCCTCTCCCCTCCCTCCCTCTCCCCCCTCCCCTCCCCTGTCTCCCTCTCCTCCCCTCTCTCCCTCCCCTCCCCTGTCTCCCTCTCCCCCCTCCCCTCCCCTGTCTCCCTCTCCCCCCTCCCCTCCCCTGTCTCCCTCTCCCCCCTCCCCTCCCCTGTCTCCCTCTCCCCCCCCACTCCCCCACTCCCCCCCCGCTCCCCCACTCCCCCCCACCCCGCTCCCCCACTCCCCCCCCCCGCTCCCCCACCCCGCTCCCCCACTCCGCTCCCCCAATCCCCTCTGTCCCTCTCTCCGGCCCCTCCCCCTGCCTAGCGCCTGAGGTCCGGTGCCGTTGCTGAGGTCCCCCGCGTATCGCGCGACTGATGGACGGCCGCTGCGGGCGGGCAGGCAGCGAATGCGCGGTGAGTGCGGGCGGCGCATGCGCGGTGAGTGCGGGCGGCGCATGTGCGGTGAGTGCGGGCGGCGCATGCGCGGTCAGTGCGAGCGGCCCGCGGGAGCCGGCAAGGCCGTTAGCGAGCGGGAAACTTCGGGCGGTGCGCCCGCGCTCCGTCCGCGACACCTGAGAGGGGGAAGTAGAGAGAGACAGAGAGGGAAGAGGAGAAGGAGAGAGAGGGAAGAGGAGAGAGGGAAGAGGAGAAGGAGAGAGAGGGAAGAGGAGAAGGAGAGAGAGAGAGGGAAGAAAGAGAGAGAGAGAGAGAGAGAAATTTTTTCAGCTTCAGGCCCCGAGTCCCCCCTGCGCGAGGGTGAGGAGGAGGGGGGGGGTGTTGCTAAACACAATATAAAACTCAAATAAATTGTTAATTAATAGCCTAACACATAATTGAAATATTTACCTTAGTTCCCTAACACACAGAAAGTGTGGGGGGAAAAATCGTGGAAAATCAAGATGGCGGCCACTCACCTCGGTTCAGAAGGATAAGGCCCGCCCACACACGCACCGATTGGTCGACCGGTCAGGTCACCGAAGCGTAGGATTGGTCAATCGTCGAGTCACTCGACACTCAACTGTAGGAAGACCTCGACGTCACACGGTCGCTAATGAGATGCTAATGAGCGGAACGCTGAACGTTTTTGGGATACCGCGGGCGGGATTTTTGTCCGGCCGAAACGTGAATACGCCGATGACTGGTCCGGAATCGCAAGCTTTCTTTTGAGGCGACGCGCGCGTCGGTACGCTCTGTAACTTCCAAACGTATAGAGACCAGACAGACAGACAGACAGACAGACAGAAGAGCCGCTTTATATATATAGATATGTCGACCACACTCAGTAACTTGCCCAGCCCTCTTTCGAAAGCTTACAGTGAGTCTGCACTCATTACTAGTTGCTGGCAACTTGTTTCATAGACCAACAGCTCTTTGTGAAAAGAAGTATGTCTTGACATCTAACCTAGTTCTATGCTTATATAAATTATATTCATGTCACCTGGCCCTCCTTAACCTACCTAACTCAAATTCCGTATCCACATGTACCAAATCTAGTTCTCTCATTATTTTAAAGACCTCAATTAAAACTCCATGAAGCCTACACTTTTCTGGAACCTTGGTGTGATACTTGACCCTGACAGGAGCTTCTCCGACCACATCCCTAAGATCCTTGAAGGTAAAGCCATCACTAAGACCACCTATTTCTAACTCCATAAAACTGCTTGACTCCTCCCGACTCCACCACTGGCTAAGCTCATCTGCTGCTGAAACCCTCACCCATGCCTTTGTTACCTCTAGACTTGACTATTCCTACGCACTCCTGGCCTGCCTCCCACGTTCTACCCTCCTAATATTTCCTTCATTGACTCTGCTGCCCATCTCCTAACTTGTACCAAGTCTCATTCACCCATCACCCCTGTGCTCGTTGACCTACATTGGCTCCCGGTTAAGCAGTGCCTCGATTTTAAAATTCTCATCCTTGTTTTCAAATCCCTCCATGGCCTCGCCCCTCCCGATCCCTGCTATATCCACCAGCTCTACAATCCTCTGAGATATTCTGGCCTCCAGAGCATCCCTGATTTTAATCACCATTGGTGGCCGTGCCCTCAACTGCCATGGCCCTACACGCTAGAATTCCCTTCCTAAACCTCTCCGCCTCTCTACCTCTCTTTCCTCCTTTAAGAAGCTCCTTAAAACCTACCTCTTTGACCAAGTTTTTGGTAATCTGCCCTAATATCTCCTTATGTGGCTCGGTGTCAAATTTCATTTAATAACACTCCTGTGAAGCGCCTTGAGACATTTTATTATGTTAAATGCGCTCTATAAATACAAGTTGTTGTTGTTGGAGTAAAAGTTCCAGTTCTCTGCAAACATGCAGGTGCAGCAAACAGTTAGGAAGGCAAATGGTATGTTGGCCTTCATTGCAAGAGGATTTGAGTACAGGAGCAAGAATGTCTTACTCCAGTTGTACAGGGCCTTGGTGAGACCACACCTGGAGTACTGTGTGCAGTTTTGGTCTCCTTACCTAAGAAAGGCTATACTTGTCACAGAGGGAGTGCAGCAAAGGTTCACCAGACTGATTCCTGGGATGGCAGGACTGTCGAATGAGGAGAGATTGGGTCGACTAGGCCTGTATTCACTAGAGTTTAGAAGAATGAAAGGGGACCTCATTGAAACATATAAAATTCTGACAGGGCTAGACTGACTGAAAGCAGGGAGGATGTTTCCCCTGGCTGGGGGGGGGGGCTAGAACGAGGGGTCACAGTCTCAGGATACAGGGTAGGACATTTAGGACAGAGATGAGGAGAAATGCCTTCACTCAGAGGGTGGTGAACCTGTGGAATTCTCTAGCACTGAAGGCTGTGGAGGCCGAGTCACTGAATATATTTAAGAAGGAGATAGATAGATTTCTAGATACAAAAGGCATCAAAGGGTATGGGGAGAGTGCAGGAATATGGTATTGAGATAGAGGATCAGCCATGATTATATTGAATGGCGGAGCAGGCTCGAAAGGCCGAATGGTCGACTCCTGCTCCTATTTTTCTATGTTTCTATGTTTCTCTAAGCTTGTCGTGATATCCAAGGGCTTTTAAACTAGATATCAATTTAATGGCCCTTCTCTGAACCTTATCCAGGACCTCTATATCACCCACCAGGCGAGGGGACTAAAACTGTACACAGTATTCTGGATGTTGCCGAACCAAGGCCTTAGACAATATAGGATTCTTTATTTTGTAGTTAGTTGTCTACGTCCTAACAGTCTCGTTTTTATAAATGTCTTCCAGCACTGGTGGTTGGAATGTCAGAGATTCACTTGCACCCAGGTCTTTCTCCCACTCAACAGCCTTGAGCATGCAACTCTGCAAAGTGCATATATGTTTGGTGTTGAACATAAGAAATAGGAGCAGGAGGAGGCCATTCGGCCCCTCGAGCCTGCTCCGCCGTTCAATGAGATCATGGCTGATCCAATTTTGGCCTCAACTCCACTTTCCTGCCCGCTCCCCATAACCCTCGACTCCTCTGTTGCTCAAAAAATCTGTCTATCTCCGCCTTGAATATATTCAATGACTCAGCTTCCGCAGCTCTCTGGGGTAAAGAATATAAGAACATAAAGAATATACGAGCATAGTTAGCCCTACCCACATACATAACACTGTGGCAGAACCACTGAATGACTCTGGCTAACTGTATATAATTCTCTTTAACGATGTTCTAACACCAGCCTAAGCCTGTACCATTGTGTTAGGCATTACTGTGTTTTGTACATAGAGTTTGCATGTACGGGGCGTGGCCCCTTTAAGAGTGCTGGAAAACGCGGGCAAACGCGATGATGTCATGTCGCAACCCACGTGACTGCCCAGGCAGTCCTCGTGGCATCTCCGTTGAGTAAAGACCTGCTTCATTGTTCTCCTGTGTCGATCTCAGTTATTCATAGGAATTCGTTAATTCCTACATTGGTGACCCCGTTTTTGTGAACGTTTTCACAAAAGAAGAGCACAGCATGGAGGCAAACGCCATTTCCCTAAAGCTACCGCAGTTCTGGGAGCAGCAAGCGCGCTCGTGGTTATTCAGGTCGAGGCCCA
The DNA here is from genome assembly GCF_052327205.1 of Somniosus microcephalus. Classification (NCBI taxonomy): domain Eukaryota; kingdom Metazoa; phylum Chordata; class Chondrichthyes; order Squaliformes; family Somniosidae; genus Somniosus; species Somniosus microcephalus. Next base: position 329,325,805 of record NC_140990.1, on the reverse strand, counting down.
GTTCGCCCTGAGGAACATCGATGCGGATCAGACCAAGTACCTTTATGTGGTCTCCGCACTCGACAGCTCTACCGCCTCTCGGATCGTCAGCCTCCTCGAAAACCCCCCAACGGAGCGCAAGTGTGAAACCCTCAAAGCGCGGTCACTGCAAGTTTTCTGGCTCACAAAATCGGAGCGCGCCCGTCGATTACTCGCTATGCCCGGGCTCGGGGACTCCAAGCCTTCAGAGTTGATGAGCCAAATGCTCACACTCCTGGGCTCTGAACGGGAATGTTTCCTATTCCGTGAAATTTTCCTCAGCCAACTGCCTGAACAGGTACAAGCTGCCCTGGCCAGATCTGAAACTGAAGGCTGCGCAACACTCGCGGCGGAGGTTGACAAAATTTTTGCTGTAACTCAGCAGTACTGCACCGCCACGTGGCACCCATCCCCCGCAGATGCCGCCCCAGCTCGTCAGCCTGCTGGGCTGTGTTTCTACCACGCGCAGTTCGGCACGAAGGTGAAGCTTTGCCGCCCTCCTTGCAGTTTTCCCCAAAAAACAAACCAGCATCATCTGACACTGCGGCCACCGAGGAACGGGTCTAACGGGCACCCCGCGGCCGCGATGGCGATCGGCAATGCGGGAAAATTGCTGTTCATCACCGATACCCTCTCCGGTCGTCGTTTTCTGTGCGACACCGGAGCGCCGTGCAGCATTTTTCCCGCGTCCACCCTCGATATGCAGACGGGGAATCACGGCCCCGCCCTTGAAGCGGCCAATGGTGGCACAATTCGGACCTTCGGCAGACGGCGAATGGAGTTGTGCCTCGGGGGGCAACGTTTTCACTGGGAGTTTGTTACGGCCAAAGTTTCCCAGCCCCTCCTCGGCGCGGATTTCCTGTGCGCCAACAGCCTCCTGGTCAATGTTCGGAACCAACGGTTGATCAACGCAGCCACTTTTAATTCTCTTCCGTGTTATCGCAGTAACACTACATCATGCACCTTCTCCTGTGCGTTCCCGACTCCTGATGAGTTCGCTCGCCTGCTCAGCGAATTCCTCAACCTGACAAGACCCACGTCCTCCTCCACAGCCATGAAATATGGTGTGGAACACCACATCACCACCAACGGCCCCCCGGTCTATGCGTGGGCCCGGCGCCTGGAACCTGGCAAGCTGGCGGTTGCAAAGGCGGACTTCGCCACCATGGAACGGTTAGGGATTATTCGCCGGTCAAATAGTCCTGGTCTTTACCCCTCCATATCACCCCGAAGCCTGGCAGCAGATGGCGGCCATGCGGCGACTATCGGCGACTAAACGACGCCACCACTCCTGATCGGTACCCGATTCCCCATATCAAGGATTTCTCTGCCCATTTGGCAGGGAACACCGTTTTCTCAAAAGTCGACCTCGTTCGAGGATACCACCAGGTCCCAGTTCATCCACAGGACGTCCAGAAGACCACAGTCATCACCCCATTCGGCCTCTTCGAGTTTTTACGGATGCCGTTTGGGTTAAAGAACGCCGCCCAGGCTTTCCAACGCCTGATGGACTCCGTGCTGCGGGACCTCAAGTTCCTCTTCGTCTATCTGGACGATATTCTAATTGCCAGTCCTACCAAGGAAGAACATACCTGTCACCTATGCACCCTTTTTCGACGCCTCAGCCAACACGGCCTGATTATCAACCCGGCCAAGTGTCAGTTTGGCCTGCACCAAATTGATTTCCTGGGGCATTGCATAACCTCAGAGGGAGCGGTTCCTTTACCTTCGAAGGTAGAGGCGGCGACATCCTTTCCACGCCCGCAGAACATAAAGGCCCTGCAGGAATTCCTAGGCATGGTCAATTTTTACCACCGTTTCATGCCTAAGTCGGCACTACTCATGCGGCCCCTGTATGAGACCCTCAAGGGCAAGACTGGCAAGAAACCGGCAGACTGGACGGATGACATGGTCCGAGCGTTTGCCGACACCAAAAGTGCCTTAGCCAACGTGACTATGCTGGTGCACCCGCTGCCAGGAGCCACCATCGCCCTCACCACCGACGCGTCGGACTACGCAGTCAGTGCCGTGCAACAGCAGTGGGTGAACGGGACGTGGCAGCCGTTGGCATTCTTCAGCCGTCAACTACGGCAGAACGAGAGAGCATACAGCACGTTTGACCGGGAGCTGCTCGCCCTTTTTCTGGCCATGCGCCATTTTCAGTTCCTTCTGGAAGGACGTCCTTTCACTGCCTTTGTGGACCATAAGCCACTGACCTTTGCGATGTCCAAGACCACCGAACCGTGGTCAGCCCGACAGCAGCGTCAACTGACCTACATATTCGAATTCACCACGGATATACAGCACGTGGCCGGTAAGGACAACCTGGTGGCAGACTGCCTCTCCCGCGCGGTCGTCAATACAGTTCATTTTGGGCATCGACTACACCCTCATGGCAGCGGACCAAGCCTCAGACCCGGAAGTCCAAGCTTACAGAACGGCCATCACCGGCCTCCAGTTGGCCGACGTCAAGTTCCATTCAGCAGGTACCACGCTGTTGTGTGACGTCTCCGTACAGGATCCTCGCCCTGTCGTGCCGGTCGCCTGGCGCCGCGAAGTGTTCAACGCCATACATGGGTTGTCACACCCTGGAATGAAGGCCTCTCAGAAGCTGATGTCCGCGAAATTTGTATTGCATGGCATGCATAAAGATGTCCGCAACTGGGCCAACACCTGCGTGGTCTGCCAAAAGGCAAAGGTACAGTGCCACATCAAAGCTCCGTTGGCCGCCTTCACAGTTCCGGAGCGACGTTATGACCATGTCAACGTGGACCTGGTAGGACCACTCCCACCCTCCCATGGTTTTTCACACATCCTGACTATGGTTGACCGCACCACCAGATGGCCAGAGGCAGTTCCCCTGTCATCCACTACTTCAGCGGATGTGGCCAGGGCGTTCATTTCCTCATGGATTGCCCGTTTCGGAGTGCCCGCAGATATTTCGTCGGACAGGGGACCGCAGTTTTCCTCCGAACTCTGGAATGCAGTGGCCCAAGGACTCCGTGTCAAATTACACCGCACCACAGCCTACCACACACAGGCGAATGGCCTCTGTGAATGGTTCCACCGCTCAATGAAAGCCGCCCTGAGGGCCAGCCTCCAGGATGCTGGATGGGCAGACAAGCTACCGTGGGGCCTGTTGGGCCTTCGCACGGCCCCCAAAGAAGACCTTCACTCTTCATCTGCGGAACTCGTGTATGGTCAGCCACTGCGAGTCCCAGGGGACTTACTACCAATATCGATGGAGCCATGGTCCGCGTCTGCCCAGCTTGCTAGTCACCAAGAGGCGGCGAGATGTTTCGCACCGGTGCCCACTTCGCACCACGGGCTGCAGAGGTCAGACGTTCCCACGGAGCTTCACAAGTATGAGTATGTTTTTATTCGCCATGATGCACATAGGGATCCACTCAAGGCCCCATATACCAGTCCCTTCCACGTGTTGGAAGCAGGAGACAAAACCTTCACGGTAGATGTCGGTGGTAAACCGGACCACATTTTGGTCGATTGCTTAAAGCCAGCACAGCCACCGAGACGGGGTCGGCCACCCATCGTCGTTACGGCAGACCACGTGTGACCGCCCGCCAGGCCGCCGGCTGCCCCGCAGCCTCCGCCTCGAGAGTACAGGAGTCGTTCTCACTGAATGACTCTGGCTAACTGTACATAATTCTCTTTAACGATGTTCTAACACCAGCCTAAGCCTGTACCATTGTGTTAGGCATGACTGTGTTTTGCATATAGAGTTTGCATGTATGGGGCGTGGCCCGTTTAAGAGCGTGGGCAAATGTGATGACGTCACGTCGCAACCCACGTGACTGCCCAGGCAGTCCTCGTGGCATCTCCGTTGAGTAAAGACCTGTTTCATTGTTCTCCTGTATCGATCTCAGTTATTCGTAGGAATTCGTCAATTCCTACAACACCACATTTATCTTTATTACATACATTTGCCAGATGTGGGCTTAACCTGCACAACATCAGGATCTGCCTGTAATCTATTTTTTCTCATCTAATGTCCTAACTCCTGCATATTCCATTATATCATCTGTAAACGTGTGGCTAGTACCCCCAAAATCACTAGTTGATGATACAAGGACTAGGGGACACAGATTTAAGGTTTTGGGCAAGAGATACAGGGGGGATGTGAGGAAAAACTTTTTTACGCAGCGAGTGGTGATGACCTGGAACTCGCTGCTGACGGAAGTGGTGGAAGCGGAAACACTCAATGTTTTCAAGGGGAGACTGGATAGGCACTTGAGGGAAATAACTTGCCGGGCTTACGGGGATAGAGCGGGAAAATGGGACTGACTGGATTGCTCTACAGAGAGCCGGCATGGACTCGATGTATTGAATGGCCTCCTTCTGTGCCATTATGACGCTATGGGCTGGATTTTACCATCCCTGAGGAGGCGGGTTTGGAGTCGGTGCTGGGAAAATGGGAAAAATTGGGAGCGGGTCGCAACCCCGCTCCCAACCCGCCTCCAGGCCATCTTCCCGGGAGGCGGGTCCCCGACTCGAGCAGGGACCCGTCTCCTAGCAGTGGGAAGGGGATTAGAGCCAATTAACTGCCAGTTAACAGGTAGTTAAGAGGCATTTCCCCATTTTCTGCCTGCTGATGCGGGCTTCCCGACGGCGGGAAACCCCGCCAGGGTCAGCGAGGTGAGCTGTGGGTCTGCTGCAGTGTAAGTGTGCAAATGACAGCTGCAGAGGTAGTGTGATGGGTGCAATGGTGCACAGGTAAGTATGACAGGTGAGAGAATGTAGTGAGAAATATTTTTATTCTGTTTATATATATCTGCAGGTGACAAGATTTGATGTTTCTGGGAAGCCTCATCTGATCGGATGAATTGACAGATGGCTTCTGCAATCTCACATGCAGCTGCCATCTGTTTTCTCCTAAGGAGAGAGTCTGGGTGAGCCTGGGTTCAAGGGCTCACCTTTGGACAGTGATTGTCAGTGTTTGACAGCACCCCAATGCTGTCAAACACTGACAATTCATCTGTCAAAACATTATGGGGCCTGTCCCTTTAACAAAACCGGCAGATGAAGCGTCATGCACTGACGGGCTGCAGGGCGGGCTTAACGAGGCCAATCAGGGGAAAATAGCGTCAGGCCATCAGACGTCGCTGGGGGCGGGACTAGAACCCGGAAACCAGCAGTCCCGCCCCCAACGTGCCTCATCGGGTAAGATCCCGGCCTATGACTCTATGAATCCTTCATCCAGATAACTGATAAAGGTTTTGACAAGCCATTATCCTAATACTGATCCACGAGTAACCAGACCCCACTACCATTCTGTCCACAAAACTGCGACCAATTCCTGCTCCAACTTGATTGTAAGCTCTTCAAAGGACTGGCTTTAGGTTTGGGTTTCTACTGAATGAGATTAAGTTAGTCCTGTCCTTGATGATCTTTACTACATGGTGCTGTTGTATCCCAGCAATCTCTGCAATAAGAAACACACCAGATGTGTTTCAGTCAAACCATTATTTTTAAAGTATCTGTGTTCCCTTCCAAAGATTTCATGCCCCTCCTCTTCCATGAAATGGACCTCATCTCCCATGAATGCATAAGCTGTGCATTTCACATTAATGTGTTTTCTGTCATACATGAAAAGCCATTCCAACAAAATATTGCCTGTCTACATGCTATTGATCAAATTTATTCATAACATTCTCAGCCTATACTGCATTAAAAAGTGCTTTGTCAGGTGTTCAATTTTACATTCACTGCATGTTAAATCTTTACTGCAAATGTGAACTCTCTCAAACTGGATTCACTCACAGCTGAACATCCCCCTCCATTCACTTCCACAGCAGTCTCTTTCTCTCTCCCCATGGCAAATCAATCTCCCATATGCATTTCTCCTGCTTCCACAGTAGCCTATGTCATAAAAATGTTGAGGGGGACAGAGCCCAAACAATCCTCATGGGATATAATTCTTGGATCTGTGGCCTCGTGCACACATCATCATTTACAAACAACTATCCTAAAGAGAGTCCCACTGAAGCCCCAGAATCAAGAGCTTGATTATTTGTCAGGTGATATAGCACAAAATTGTCACAATGAACTGCTCACATCTACAATTGTTATTCTGGCTTTGAATAATAATAAGGCACTTCACATAATGGGCCAGAAATTCGGGTCCCCACGGGTGAGCACGTGCTGTGTACTCACCCGTAAGGCCAACGGAAGTGCTGGTCTCGCGCATGCACTGCGCATGCGCTGGAAACTGGAACTTACGTTCCCTTGAAGGAAGGGGTTCGGAGGTCAAACGAGTGCGCCGGAGAGGCAGCGCGTAGACCTGGAACTTCCGATTTTTTCACAGGTTTCTCTGTGCGGGTAAGTCCCTAGCAGCTGCGCATGGAAAAAGCAGGCGCAAGGCCTGCTTTTAACAAGGTAAGAGGTTAATTAAGTAAAATTAAAACATTTTTTCCACAGGTTTATCATTTTAAAATACTTTAAAGGAAGGTAAGTTTATCTTTAGCCCCGTTAAAAACTTTAATTAATTTTTTCAAAAATTTAAATTTTTGTTTAAAATAGTTAATTTATGTAAATTATAGTTATTTCAAAAATGTGATTTAAAAAAAAAAATATTTGAAGTTTTACTTAGGTTTTAGGGCCAATCTCTATTCATAGATTTGACAGGTCTTCCTGTCAAATCTATGAATGGAGATGCCCTGCTCCGATTGGCTCCCCATGGCACACGTGATCCCAGGGGACGCTGCAAACTAACTGCGCCGCTGGGATATGCGAGCACTGCGCGCCGGCGGCTGGAGGAGGCCCAGGATCGGAATCCCACGCGGGCCCACAGCGCAACGGCAGGCGCGCTATGCAAGTACAGGTCGGGGGCTTGCGCCCGCAGGAAGCCTCCAACCCAAATTTCTGGCCCAATAAGTTATTCACTATAACAACAGAAAATGCTGGAATAACTCAGCAGGCCAGGCAACATCTGTGGAGAGAAATTAGAGTCAACGTTTCGGGTCAAAACCCTTTATCAAGACTAAAGAGGCACAGGGAATGAAATAGATTAAGAGGCCAGGCTGGGAGAGAACAAAAGAGAAGAAGAGACATTAAGAGTTATTCAAAACGAGACGAGATGGTGATAGGACTAGTGGAGACAAAAGACGGCTCTAGATTAGGTGTGAAATGCGCTGGCAGAATGGGAGACAGCTGCCATGTGGGAGAGAGAAAAAAAGGAAAGGGGGGGGAACCAAAACAAAGGTGTGGATAAAAAATATAAGTAAAAATGTAATAGGGGCCGAGGTTATGATCTGAAAATGTTGAACTCGATATTGAGTCCGAAAGTTATTCACTAAATCTCTCACCCTAGCACAGAATTTGAATTTACTACGAGTTTGCTTAATTTCAGCTGTCAAAATACTACACCTTAAGTTCACATTCTTAATTGTACTACTGCACCTTATACTAGCAAGGAAGAGCAAATTAGCTTCATCCTCACTTAATCAATTGACCTCAAGTTAATTGGCCTCATTGCTACATCCAAAACTGCTTAAGATTGTATCAGAGTTCCAAAAGGGTGTCTCCTTTTTCATGCATTACCTTGTTTCCGACAGGAAATAACTTTCTCACAAAATCGGTGTAAAAAAAAACCCTTATAAGTTGAGTGGAATAGAGGGCTGGCAGAGATACACAGCTACTTGTGCGCTGTAAAACGAAGAGTGGGCTTCCCAAGTTCAAAAGCACTAGGCTGCATGTTAGATCTGTGGTATCAATTAAAAGGGCATTGGAGTGCAGAAAACCTAAAGACATTCTGCGCAAGGACGGTTAATACTACATAAAGCTGAGTTCTGGAGAAACAATAACAACAACAACATATATTTATATAGCGCCTTTAACAACAACAACAACAACTTGTATTTATATAGCGCCTTTAAAGTAGTAAAACGTCCCAAGGTGCTTCTAAGGAGCGTGTTCAAAAAACATTTTAAAACCGAGCCATATGAGGTGATGTTAGGGCAGATGACCAAAAGCTTGGTCAAAAGGGTAGGTTTTAAGGAGCATCTTAAAAGAGGAGAGAGAAGTAGAGAGGCGGAGAGGTTTACGGAGGGAATTCCAGAGCTTAGGGCCTAGGCAGCTGAAGGCACGACTGTCAATGGTGGAGTGATTGAAATCGGGGATGTTCAAGAGGCCAGAATTGGAGGAGCGCGGAGATCTTAGGGGATTATAGGGCTGGAAGAGGTGACAGAGATAGGGAGGGGTGAGGCCGTGGGGGGATTTGAAAACTATTTTTAGTGGTGTGTTGCAGCACAGTTTCTAACTTAAATATATCAGCCAAGAGTTTACCAAATGGCAGCATTTACAACTAGATCCCTCTGATGAACACAGTATTTGCATATCATTAACATCCATTGTATATTACATGGGCCATTCTTTAAAATGTGACTTTATAAAAGATCTGTAGAGTAGCCTTGTAGCCCTTATGACTGAATAAGATGTGCGTTTTGGCAAAGTGGTGCCAAGGTTCATTGTAAATTGAAAGTAAAGCAGTTCTTCCACCTTTTGGGAAACATTGCTTTAGCATAATTTATCTAAAGTATGTGGAATGTAATATATAATGAAGTAAAGTAGATGATTATTCACCTTTAGTGCAGTATTTGTTCTATGAACATATATCCCATTTATAATTATCTCACCCTTCTGCTCACTAGATCCTTGTTTTAGATAAGGATGCCATTCTTTTATATTTACTCTGCCTGTCTGTTTTATCTGGCCAAGTAGACAAGTCTTTTAAATCAAGTGCATCATTTATGTTTAGATTTAATGTAAAGAAAAATGTGTTGGTTTAGTTTAAGAACTTGATTCAATAAGCTTTTACAAAATAAGGGGGGAATTTTTCGGGGGGTCAACAGGTCGGGTGGGAAAATATTTTTTTTGAGAGCTGGTCGGGACCCCGCTGTCAACTGCCACCATGTGACTTCTCCAGATGTCGGGTCTGTCAGCGCTGAACAGACCCAACATGCAGCGGCGGGGGAGGCAATTCAGGTCATTCTGACCCTGTTAACAGCCCATTAAAAAGTATTTTGAGCTCACCTTCAGAGTTTACCAGGTCGCCCACAGGGTCCACGCTGCTCGGGGATCACATCAGGTAAGCAGGTCGGGAGTTGTATGGCCACAAATGTGCTATAAAATCTCCCATCTCACAGCTGTTCATTTTCCAAGCTCAGAAGCTGTTGCTTACTGCATTTGGAAGACAGATTGAGCTTCATGCAGGTTGCAAGTGTTTGGAGTAAACTCTCTATCCAGTGTCACCTCATTGGAACAACCTCTCTCACCATTGACATTGCTTCTGTCATCTCAAGTTCACCTGCCATCTATTACATCAACATTGGTGCTCTTGAAACTGTCTCACCTTGGTCCTCAGAATCTGACCACCAGCAGCACCAGGCACACCAGCAGCACTAATAACAACACCAACTTTCTCCGCAATCAACTGACGCTGCACAGGACACAGGGCATCAGCACCTGACCAAATTGATGCCCGGGATGCCAGGGATGGCCTCACCATGGCTGGATTTACTTCAATTGACGCTGCACACCCTGGTTGCCACATGATGCGCTAGGTTGGCACCACCCCACACCAACAACATAAAGCATCCCTACAATGCCCAAGCCATTCCTTTCACACGCATCACCATTGTGGGGGGTACCGTTATGTCTCACCATTCACTGCAACTCACTAAGCCACTTCCAAAGGTGCACACAAATCTGTCCAAGAACGCAAAGAGTTGAAAATAAAGGTTTCAATATTTGACAACACATTAACAGAAATTTTACAGAAACATTGCATAAAACACCCAAGTGCCTACCTTTGTGTGATGTTAGTTGGTACGATTGCACTAGGATGAGGGTGAGTGTGAGGGCTGGTTAGTGAGATGGGGAGGTGGTAATGTAGACAGAGAGGGATGGGTGGAGGTGCAAGGTAAGTTGGTGTGAGTAAGGATGTGCAGGAGTAGGGTGGGGAAGACAGAGTGATGGGGATGTGATAAGTGGCACAGCAGGATGAGGTTGAATGAGGCTTGGCAGTAACGTTTCGTGATCTACTGAGATCATTGAAAGGTTTGCGCCACTGCAGCCTGGTCCTAATGATGACATCCCTGCTTGTGTCCTCCTGTGCAATGTGCAGCCAGGCTGTGTTGATCTCCTGGGGAGGTCTCTTCCGCCCATTGGAAGGGAAGAGGACCTCCCTGCGTGCTGTGACTCCCTCCATAAGCAGATGGAGGGAGTGATCGGAGAGCCTGGGTGCAGCCCTGCACGCGTCATCAAATTACGTCATCAGACCCACTTCCTTCAATTGGCTGGGAAACGCGCTGGGCGGGCTAAAGAAGCCCGATCAGGGGAAATTCATTCTACAAAGCAGGCTGGAGGCGGCAGCGAGGCCGGGACCTGCCACCGACATCGTCCGCCACAGATCCACCGAGGCTGATAAAATCTCGACCATAGAATTAGGCCATTTGGACCATCATGCCTGTCCAGTTAATCATACTCCCTTGCTCTTTCCCCATAGCCCTGAAAAATTTTCCTTTTCAAGCTTATATCCAATGTAAAATGGAGATAAAGGGTGTTTTGATTGTATCAAGTTGTGCAATGGATGTAATTACACTGTAGAGATATTCTGAAATCAGTAAGAATAGATTATAATGTGTATTACCATAGATATCCGAACCTGACAATAAAAAAGCACAGTCTTATGCAGTTAACAAAGATATAATAATTATACAGACACAATATAAACACTAGTTAGACCGCAGCTAGAATATTGCATGCAGTTCTGGTCACCACATTACAGGAAGGATGTGATTGCACTAGAGGAGGTTTACGAGGATGTTGCCTGGGCTGGGGTATTTTAGCTATGAGGAAAGATTTGATAGGCTGGGGTTGTTTTCTTTGGAACAGAGGAGGCTGAGGGGAGACCTAATTGAGGTGTATTAAATTATGAGGGGCCTAGATAGAGTGGATAGGAAGGACCTATTCCCCTGAGCAGAAAGGTCAATAACCAGGGGGCACAGATTTAAAGTAATTGGTGGAAGTTTTAGAGGGGATTTGAGGAGAATTTTTTTCACTTAGAGGGTGGTAGGGGTCTGGAACTCACTGCTTGAAAGGGTGGTAGAGGCAGAAACCCCCATCACATTTAAAAAGTACTTGGTATTGTAGAAAGGGGTTTTGGTTTGGGGTTTTTGCCTGGTCAGTCAGCCGTGTGTCTGAGATGTACCAGCCCCGTGCGGTTCGAATCGCTTCCCCTTTTAGTTCTGACCGCCGGACTTATTTCAGTAGCGATATAGACAAGCTGAGACCAGTGGTTGGGTGCAAAGAAAACCAACGTTTATTGAAATAAAGAATAAATTGCTATACAGTGAAAATAATTATGAATGCAGCACACTTTTACTTAACGGGGAGGAGAAAAGACGGACATATCGAGGGAAAATTGACTAAAATGACAATTTAACAAAATTCCCCTTTAGTTCCCACCCCTTATACCTATCTAGGTTGCCTTGTAATGGGCCAGAAAGTTTATGCTCACCAGTCTACGATGTTGAAATGCCTGCTCCGTGCCCTGCGGTCTGCCTTGGATTTTTCACCGCCCGAAGTAGGGATACCCCAGTAATTCAAAAGTAACTGCTGGTATTCCACTTCTTTGGGCGGGCTGTGATGATCCTCTTGAAAGGCAGGGCACTGGAGGTGAGGCGGTAGAGAGAAAGAGAGTGGCTTCCTGAGGGGCTACCTTTATACCCCATTGGGAGCCCTTATCTTTGCGCCCAAATCTGGACGTATCTGGGTTACACAAAAGGGACCGATCTGTTCCCATTGACCGTAATGGGTTTGAATGTGGCTTTAATGCATTTCCCATTCGTTTAACTGGTTTGTGAATGGTGCTGTCCCAGTTTGAAATTGTCCCGCTGATTTCTCGCATGCTAGGCAAACAATCCTTGAGTGCTCGGTAAACAGTACTTGAGAAAAAGTGGAAACAATCCTTTGTCTTGTGGTTACAGCCCAACTGCAACTTGATTGACAGCAATCACTTAAGCCCTTGAGTCAACACTACTAAGAGTTTGTGTAAACAAAGTCCTTTGTTCCGTGTTGAAACTTTTTAACCGCAGTTGATTGACAGCTTCAAGTACTTGAGTATTTCAGAAGCTGGTATTTTTTCAATCCTTTGTCAGCCAATGATGAGAGATAGTCAGACAGACTGTCTTTCTCTTTTGCCACGAGGCCTGCTGCAGCCATCTTTGATGTCCTGGGTTTTTAAAGTACATTCCAACCATTTTTAAAGTACATTCCAACCAGGTTTTCATTAATCAAATAATCTTCGGGGGCTGCCGAAATTTTGCGCACCTTACAGTCCACCCTTGGATACTAAAACTTGCTTGCAGTATCCTGTTAAAAGTGAGCAACAATTTCTGACCCCCAACAAACAACCTTCCCTTATACTTATCTATATTTATCTCTGATCCCTCGACACCTCCATCCCCCTTACTCAGAGAGAATCACAGTGCACGGTAGGCATCTATCAACAGAAAAACATGATTATTTACAATAATTTAAGCACAGAGGGGGTCCAATACCCCTGCATCACCTGTGACATCATAGAGCTTTATCACAATACAACATCTTTAATGAGATTAACACCAAGCCAAATCATATTTGTTAAAAATACAAATGGAAGAAAACGAGCTTCCATTTTTTTTTACAATTCGGTCTTATTGACCTCCGAAAAGTCAAATTTACAGAATTACCGAAAAATCTTTTCCTTGGGGTGATGATTCGTATCCTCAGGCACTGGAGGGAGGCCTCCCCATACGTGAAACCGGTCTCACTAGAATACTGGGTTGAATTGGATCCCAGTCATCCTGGCCAGCTCCCCTCGTGGGCATCTGGCTACCGCAGACCCCTCCTGTCATGGGCTAGGAGTGCTCCCTTCCCCGAGCATCCAAAGACATGATGGTCCTCCGCACCTTTCGAAACTCTGAAAAAGACTTACAAAAAAACATCTAGCCAGGTTCCCTGGCTCGAGGGAATGTGATCGGGTCCCGCGACCTCGGCTCACATAGACAACACACTGGAATGGTTCCATACTTAAAACTCATACTTTAATACTTAAAACTACCGATTGCAATATAAAATTTAAATTAACACACTCTAACTTACTTGTACACATTGTTAAACTTAAACAAAGCTATATACAAGTGCAGCCCATCTCTGGGTGGCTAGCCTAATCTCTGTTATGACTGTTGCAGGCTACTGCCTGCAGCAAAGCTGGACTGAGCCGAACTTCAGGTCCCTCGCAGCTTATGGCTGCTGGTTGGGGACCTCTGTCTTTTGGCTTCTCCCTGACTCGGGAGTCCACCCTTTTCCACTGGAAAGTTGGTGACCATACTTTCCTGGGCTGGGGTACCCGAAGAGACCTCCTAGAGAGTGTCGCTGGTGGGGTTACCCTGGCGAGCGGACCCTTAGCTCGGGTCACAGTCCTTGCTGGCTGGGGACCTTCTCCCTCGGGTCCCTCCCTTCCCAAACCTGGGCTGGGGACGGGCAATCCCTCGCCACTGGCTGCCGGTGGCTGAGAGTCTTCCCCTTCAGGTTTAAAACCTGGTTCAGGCTCCTCCCCGGAGTCCCATAAGAGAGGGGGAATCGCTCGGGCCGAGTGCTGGGGAACTTCTCCTTTCACGCAGGCGACTGCGCCTGAGTGTGCAGTCTGTGTGTGTGTACCCGCTGCAGGCTGAGGATTTCTAACCTCGGGTTGGATCCCAGTTGCCTGCTTCTTCGCCTCCGGCTTAAACAGCGCACACTGGTGATGAACCATTTTAAAAACCCTTAGCTGACCCTCTAAACTGCCAGCCCTTGCTATTAACCTAGCGTTCTCCTCCCTTAAAGCCTGCTCAACTAACTTAGCCTCCACAACCTGGCACCACAGGTATTCCTCCATTGGCTCCTCCCCGGAGTCCCATAAGAGAGGGGGAATGGTCTGGACAGTGGATGGAATGGCTCCTCCCCTAACACAAGCCACAGTGCCTGCCTGTGCAGCCTGTGAGTTTCTACCCACTGTGGGCTGAGGATCTCTAACCCCAGGTTCAATCCCAGCTGCCCGTTTCCCTGCCTCCGGCTTAAACAATTTACATTGTTTAATATAACTAGCAGCCTGCCAGTAACCCTGTTCTAAATTCTTTCTCCTTACCAGGGCGGCCTTAAAGGTGGGATCTTGGGCTTGGACCTGCTTTTGGTCCAGGGCCAAAGCTACCCCTTGTGTGCCTCCCTTGTCCCGGATTGCTGCTACCGGGCCTGCTCTACAGGGGTCCCAGAACTCTCCTTCCCTGTCCCCCTGCTTGGCCACCTCATCGGTCTTTTGGTTACCCTCCCACGTGGTATGGAGGGATTCTAAACCTATGGCCAAAGATTTTGACCTTTCCCCAGCTTGCTCGTTCCCTGTGGATCCCATTAAGCTAAATGGGACCTTGTTAGACCAGGGTGAATTGGTCAGGTCTTCCGAATGGACCACCGTGCTGGAAGCTCCAGTGTCCACCGAATATCTCCCCTGCACCGTCTTCACCCCCATCTTAACATAGGGCCTGCTCCCCTCAGCATTTTCGCGGGGACACAGGTTGACAGGCTGCGCTGGCTCTAGTCATTGCTAGGAGCGGGATGGGGCAGACGGGATCAAAGCACTGGTGGTGGCTGCTACTCTCCCCTGGCCAGTCAGTAGAGACCGCATTGCCTCCAATAGTGACTCGACCGAGGCGGGGGGAATTCCTGTCTCTACCTTTTGGACTGGGGCTGTGGGATTCTTTCCCTTGTTATCCTTCCAGGGATTTTTACAGTCTTTTCTCCAGTGACTGTCTTTCCCACACCCATAGCAATTTAAGTTAGCCTGGGAGGGACGGTTCCCCTCCTGGTGCCACTCTTTCTTATTCGGGCCCCCAGGTTTAACCTCATGGACTTTTCCCTTGGGTTGGTACGTCTCAATACCCCTCATGTTTCTAAATGCTACTGTGAGCCGGCGGATCACCGCTTCTTTGGTGGTCTAGCGGTTTCGGGGGTCAACCAAGCTGCGGCCTGGGCTTGGATCTGGAGTAGGCTGTTTGTCATAAGGCAACGGAGCCAGTGAGTCAATTGGACTGGGTTCAGTGCTGCCCGCCCTGGCATTCCCGGGCATGCGCTCCGGTAGACTGGCCACAGCCTGTCTGCGAACGCCTGCAGGGACTCCCCTGGGAGCTGTACCATTCTTTCTACCCGGGCGAACGGACTACCATCATTGAGTCCCATGGTCTCCAATATCTCATTCCTCAAATCCTCGTATTCTTTTTGCCCCCTTTTGCACTCGCCAGATAGGGTCTGGAGGATCACCTCCCAGGGGAAACAGCAGCATTTTAGCTTGCTCTGCGTCATCGCAGTCATTAACACAAGCTGCTTGTTCTATCTCCCTGAAGTGCAGAGAGGGGTCTCCCTTTTTAGTGAGCTTGGGGATGTGGCTAACCATGGCCCTGAGCTGTTGGGTGCCATACGGCACCACAAACTGATTCTGGATGACCCCTGGGTCATCGTCATCGACGGGCGGACCGTACCTCCATTGTCGGAGCAGGTACACTGGTCCTGGTCCCAGTCTATCTAGCGGGGCCTGCTGTGCTTCCTCTACCACCTCATCCTCCATCCCCCCTTGCTGCCAGAGCTTGTGAAAGCTCAGAGCTGTGGGTGGCGGTCGCGGGACCTCTGATTCCCTAACCAACTTTGTTCTGGGTGTTGTCTGTGGGACGGTTCTATTTGGGTCGCTGGTAACGTCCGACTGGCCTATCTTCGGGCTGATAAGACATATCATCCCCTTTGCCCTCTTTAAAGCCATATTCAAGCTTTCTATCTCTTCCCTACAGGGGCCATGATCTGCTAGCTCGGACCCTTGGTCGCAGGCCAACTTATACGCTGCCTTTACCTCCCTAACCTTTTCCTCCTGCTCTCTTACTTCTTGGATGAGGCGGGCATTCTCCTCCCGCAACCTCATCTCATTACTCTTGGCCTCTGTGCCTAGGCACTTCAGGTACTCTAACTCGTGCCTCGTGTGGCTTTTGCCCTCACTAAACTGGTCCACCAGGTGCTCTCTCTTGGCCTGATATTCTTCAATCTCCATTTCCTTATCTCAACTCTCTGCTTTAACTTCCCTAAGCTTGCGGGTACCTAGCCACAAACAGATCAGTGGGGTGATAAAAAGAAAACCAATAACTGCTGCACGCTCCAGACCCCGACCACCGTCTGCTACATTGCATACTGTCGCCGACGGTCCTGTCGTGGTCATCATTTTGTAGAAAGGGGGTTTTGGTTTTTGGGGTTTTTGCCTGGTCAGTCAGCCGTGTGTCTGAGCTGTACCAGCCCCGTGCGGTTCGAATCGCTTCCCCTTTTAGTTCTGACCGCCGGACTTATTTCAGTAGCGATATAGACAAGACGAGACCAGTGGTTGGGTGCAAAGAAAACCAATGTTTATTGAAATAAAGAATAAATTGCTATACAGTGAAAATAATTATGAATACAGCACACTTTTACTTAATGGGGAGGAGAAAAGACGGACACATCGAGGGAAAATTGACTAAAATGACAATTTAACAAAATTCCCCTTTTATTTCCCACCCCTTATATCTATCTAGGTTGCCTTGTAATGGGCCAGAAAGTTTATGCACACCAGTCTACAATGTTGAAATGCCTGCTCCGTGCCCTGCGGTCTGCCTTGGATTTTTCACCGCCCGAAGTAGGGATACCCCAGTAATTCAAAAGTAACTGCTGGTATTCCACTTCTTTGGGCGGGCTGTGACGATCCTCTTGAAAGGCAGTGCACTGGAGGTGAGGCGGTAGAGAGAGAGAGGGTGGCTTCCTGAGGGGCTATCTTTATACCCCATTGGGAGCCCTTATCTTTGCGCCCAAATCTGGACGTATCTGGGTTACACAAAAGGGACCGATCTGTTCCCATTGACCGTAATGGGTTTGAATGTGGCTTTAATGCGTTTCCCATTTGTTTAACTGGTTTGTGAATGGAGCTGTCCCAGTTTGAAAATGTCCCGCTGATTTCTCGAGTGCTGGGCAAACAATCCTTGAGTGCTCGGTAAACAGTACTTGAGAAAAAGTGGAAACAATCCTTTGTCTTGTGGTTACAGCCCAACCGCAACTTGATTGACAGCAATCACTTAAGCCCTTGAGTCAACACTACTAAGAGTTTGTGTAAACAAAGTCCTTTGTTCCGTGTTGAAACTTCCTAACCGCAGTTGATTGGCAGCTTCAAGTACTTGAGTATTTCAGAAGCTGGTATTTTTTCAATCCTTTGTCAGCCAGTGATGAGCGATATTCAGACAGGCTGTCTTTCTCTTTTGCCACGAGGCCTGCTGCAGCCATCTTTGATGTCCTGGGTTTTTAAAGTACATTCCAACCATTTTTAAAGTACATTCCAACCATGTTTTCATTAATCAAATAATCTTCGGGGGCTGCCGAAATTTTGCGAACCTTACAATATGTACTTGAAGTGCCATAACCTACAAGGCGACGGACCAAGTGCTGGAAAGAGGGATTAGGGTGGATAGCTCTTTGTCAGTCAGCACGGACAAGACAGGCCGAATGGCCTCCTTCTGTGCTGTAAATTTCTATAATTCTATGATAAATCATGTGACTGTCACCTTCAGGAGTTTGAACGTGAGCGTAATTGTATTAGGATACCATAAAGACACTCGGAATTACTTCCAACCAGGATGATGCCAGGCCCATTGTGATCCAGTAAAGGGTGTAATGTTCTGAAACTGTCAATGCTTACCAGTTACATGCCCGAATCCCACATTCTCTTTCCAAACTGATGATATGATTCATTGTATGTGCATTCGCAAACACAAGAGAAATTTCACTGACTTGTGTTTAGTGGAGTGAATGCCAATTTATTTAGCAGAGGTCTAGATATGTGTTGGTTTCTATCATGTATTCACTATACAGGGACCCGGAGGGAGTCGGCATCTGAGGAGGAGGCAGCAGAGGATAAAGAGCACGGGACCCGAGGACAGCGCACCTGAAAGGAATCGGCAGACAAATCTGCCAAATTCCAAAAAACAGCAAAATCAAGGAGTGACATCACAGGACTGCAGGTAGGTGATTGGTGGGTGAGTATTCGCATTTTATACCCTCTAACTTAATTAGACTCTTATAAGGGGAAGAAATTCGGTTGGTTAGCGCCTCCGGTTAGCACCTGGTGGGGGTGCTAATGAAGTAGCGCTGGGGCGAGGCAAATCCAAATTCAGTTGCCCCTTAGTGTCGCTGCTAACAGTTAGAGCCTGGGGCTTTAGCGCCAGGTAGATCGTGACATCAGTGATTGGATGTAAGCGTTGCTGGCAAGGCCAGCATTTATTGCCCATCCCTAATTGCCCTTGAGACAGTGGTGGTTAGCTGTGTACTTGAACCGCTGCAGTCCGTGTGGTGAAGGTACTCCCACACTGCTGTTATAGTCAGTTCCAAGTTTTTGACCCAGCAACAATGAAGGATCGATGATGTGCTTCTAAGTCTGGATGGTGTGTGACTTGGAGGGGAATCTTGGAGGTGGTGGTGTTCCCATGTGTCTGCTGCCCTTGTCCTTCTAGGTGGAAGAGGTCGTGGGTTTGGGAGGTGCTGCCGAAGAAGCCTTGGCGAGTTGCTGCAGTGCATCAGGTGGTAAATGGGGTGCCAATCAAGCGGGCTGCTTTTTCCTGGATGGTGTCGAACTTCTTGAGTGTTGTTGGAGCTGCACTCATCCAGGCAAGTGGAGAGTATTCCATCACACTCCTTACTTGTGTCTTGTAGATGGTGGAAGGACTTTGGGAAGTCAGGAGGTGAAACACTCGCCGCAGAATACTTCAGACCTGCTCTTGTTGGTGGCTGGTCCAGTTAAGTTTCTGGTCAATAGTAACCCCCAGGATGTTGATGGTGGGGGATTCGGCGATGGTAATGCCATTGGATGTCAAGAGGTGGTGGTTTGACTCTCGCTTTTTGGAGATAGTCATTGACTGGCACTTCTGTGGTGCAAATGTTACCTGCCACTTATCAGCCCAAGCCTGAATCGCGTTTGGGTCTTGTTGCATTCGGGCATGGACTGCTTCATTATCTGAGGAGTTGTGAATGGCGTTGAACACTGCGCAGTCACCAGCAAACATCCCTATTTCTAACCTTATTTTGGAGGGAAGGTCATTGTAGGATAGGGTGTATTTGTATGATTTAGTAAAACATTTTCGTATAACTATAATATGTGAAATTGTATGTAAAAAGCCTAAAAGCCTGTATAAAATGGTGAATGGCTGAGAGAAAAGCAGGATGGGAAATTATGCAAGCCTGACTGAAACTCGCTCTGTTTTCAATTACTGAAGTAATGGAATATAATGCTAAGTTTATGGGGACTATCAGGAACGTGGTATTCAGTAATGTGATAGAAAAGAGATAAGTGTTGGAGAAGAGAGAGAGATAAGAGAAGCACCCCTCAGTGATACCACTATAAAATGGACAGATTGTTTAGACAACATCTTGGAAAGTGGTCTTTGGAAAGAGAATATCTAAAGATAAAAGGCACTTTGTTATGCACAAAGCGAGTCCGAGTGGGATCAACAAGGTCATAAAACATGTGCTAGGTGTCGGATAGCTGTTTGCAGTCACGTAGGCAAAGGGAAAAAAGTGTATAAAGACACCGATATTGAAAACTGAAGGTAGCGTGAACCCAGAATCAGAGTTGAAGGAACTTCAGTCAAGAGAAAGCAGCAAGAGGATAAAGAAACCGCGCCAGAGGCGCTCAGAAGGAATGCCGAGGCTCAAACGAACAAGACTGTGACTATCTCCTTGTTCAGTATTATTTCTTGGTATGGGATGTTTAATGCTTAATTAACCTGTTTTACTTATACCATATACCATACACCATATACCAGTACCCAGAGTGGTTTGTGTAGTCATGGGCACATTATTTTATAACAGCTTTTGGAAGCTACATATTGGCACCCAATGTGGAACTGTGACTATTAACTGAAACCAGGTCTATTGTGCATAAAGCAGGCATTTGGATTTTCGCTTGGATTTTCGTCTGATCAACGAGGATCCTCATGGAAAGTTAAGTTTTCTAACAGACAGTGGCCTAGAAATTCAGTATAGCCACGTTCGGGGCGCTAAAGTCGGGCGGCCGCTAAAGTTTGCGCCCGGCGCAAGTTCACGCCACCTTCGCCGATATTCAGTCGCATCGCCCCAAGAGGTTGCTGCTGCACTAAAACAGGCGATGCATGGCTATCTTTAGGCGCTAAACCGGCGGTCCTGAGCGATACCCCCGAGGCCGGGCGCAGCGCAGGTGCGGAGAGTTGTTGATTGACGGCAGACACTCTGGCGCCGGTCAGCTCTTAAAGGGGGAGGGTGGATTTGTTTGCCTGCCACGCCCTGCACACTGCAGCCCTCAAGCTAGGCCTGACCACTTCTGCTTCATCTGCGCAACGCCCAGGGCTATGGAAAAGGCCAGGGAGAGAGTGCAGCACTTCAGCGAGGGTGACCTGAGGGTGCTGGTTGGCGGAGTGGAGCGCAGGTGCCATGTTCTGTTCCCAGAAGGTGGCAGGAGGCCGCTGCCCAGTGCCTACCGGAAAGCCTGGAGGGAGGTCTCAAACAGGGTGACTTCCAACAGCGTGGTTACCAGGACTCCTGTGCAATGCCGGAAAAAGTTCAACGACCTCACTCGGGTTGTCAGGGTGAGTACCCTTTCCAGTGTCCTCCTCATCCCTGCATGTGCACCTCACTTTATGGGCAAAGGGACCTGAAAGCCCTAAGGGCCAGCCCTCATCCAGCAGCTATGGGACTGTCATGAAAACCACTTGCACATTCAGCACTTTACACACTGTACAAGCTATTCGACCATGGGAGGCAGTACAGCCAAGATCAGGGCTTCACACTGTCAGGGCCAGTCCACCATGGG
The DNA here is from genome assembly GCF_052327205.1 of Somniosus microcephalus. Lineage (NCBI taxonomy): Eukaryota > Metazoa > Chordata > Chondrichthyes > Squaliformes > Somniosidae > Somniosus > Somniosus microcephalus. The sequence continues at coordinate 329,304,858 of NC_140990.1, read as the reverse complement.
AGGCAGTGCAGACAAGATCAGGGCTTCACACTGTCAGGGCCAGTCCACCATGGGAGGCAGTGCAGACAAGATCAGGGCTTCACACTGTCAGGGCCAGTCCACCATGGGAGGCAGTGCAGACAAGATCAGGGCTTCACACTGTACTTAGAGGCCGTCCTTTCTCTTGCAGGCCAAGGTGGCGCACAACCGGAGGAAGCAACGTGAGACCGTGGGAGGCCGTCCTGACGTCAAAGAGCTCTCCGACCTCGACCAGCGTGTGGAGCGCATTATGGCAGGACGGCTGATTGGCCCCGTCGCCAGTGGAGATGCCGACCCTGTTCTGGGCACCAATGGTAAGGGCATCACCTTTTTGACCTCTCTCTTTCCACTTGCGCCTCAGATCAGCATCCTTTGCCACTGTCCGACCAATCCAGTGCATGGCAGCACTCATGCCTCCCTCGCTGCCACCCTGTCCTCACTCTAAAGCAACTCTTGTGCCTCCCTGCTTTCAGATGGTGAATCGCCAGGTGAGGAGGCGGGCCCTCAAGCTGCCACTGTCAGCAATTCCGAATTCGAGGAGGAGGAAGAGGAAGGGGGTCCATCAGTGCCACCCTCAGCCGCGCCAGCCCATGGCGATGAAGGGGACACATCTTCCCTGGAGGGGAGCCGGGGGGGAAGGGTCGGAGGAGGGTGAAGCTCCGGGGCCCAGCGGCCTGCAGCAACGCAGGAGGGGTGGGGAAGCTCGGCGGACCTCTCCCCAGAGGGTGAGTGCGGCCTCCAGTCCTGCGACGGTCAGCGCAGAGGAGGTGCGGCTCCTGGAGGAAATGGCCGTCCAGGCTGAGCGCAGGCACACTGAGCTCATGGCTGCAGCGGCAAGGATGCCTGACTCCATTGAGTCTCTGTCAAGGAGTGTGCAGGAATTCGGAGCAGCACAGGCCAGGAGTCTGCAACAATTCAGTGCAGCACAGGCCAGGAGTCTGGAACAATTCAGTGCAGCACAGGCCAGGAGTCTGCAGGACTTCGTGGCAGTACAGGCGGCTTCTAGCCAAGTGCTCAGTCGTGCCGTTCATTCACTGGCTGGTGTCATGCGGACACGGACCAGGGCCACACGGGCACTAACTGCTGCCACCCTCGCTGGATCGGCCAGGCATCGCCAGGGCACTCGCCGCACAGCAGCAGCCCAGCAGTCTGTTCTTCAGCTGTTTGCTGCGCATGCTGCAGTGCTGGCCCGTGCGAGTGCCAATGTCTCAGGCGACCAGGGAGCACCTGCGATCTGTCAGGTTGGCACCATTCCTGCAGCCGACACTGCCACTCCGCCATTGCAGCTGCCACGAGCCGCTGGACAGACTGCTGCCGCCCAAGCAGAGTTGGAGCAGTCAGCAGCCGGACCCTCCAGGGCCAGAGCTGGTGCAGGCCGACCCCCAAGGGCATCTGGCGTCTCGCCATCTGACCCTCAGCAGCCTTCCCCCAGCCTTGCTGCAGCCACTGGGGTCCCATTGAGGAGGAGCTGCAGGGCGGGCAGGGGCCAGTCACGGATGCGAAAGGCATCGCCCTCGCAGGGCAAAAAGTAGAAGGTCTGGCCAAATGCTTTGTGTTTGTTGAGAGGCCGAGACTGGTGTAGTTGTGGTTTTGTAAGGCCGAGACTGGTGTCTTTCTTTGTTTTGTAAGGCCGAGACTGGTGTCTTTCTTTGTTTTGTAAGGCCGAGACTGTTCGTTTTGTGTTTTTGGAGGGGGCTTCTCTCCATGAGGTTGTAATGTGGGAAGGGCAGATGTTTCCAATAAATAAATGTTCTTAAATCGCACTGTGCATGCTTTTTTTTGCAAGTCCTGGTTGCCCTGCTCGGCTGAGGGCTTGTGGAGTGGCTACATTCATCTGGTGACATTGGCACAAGCGATTCCCTGAGAGGGGGCCTAGAACCGACGTTCAATAAGCCGCCGACGGGCGGCCCTTGCACTTTCTGCCTCCCTCCTGTGCTGGTCCGCCTCCTCCTCCTCCTCCTCCTCCTCCTCAGGTGGTCCTCCAATCTCTGGTGGCAGTGGCTGAGTCCTGCGGATAGCCAGGTTGTGCAGCATGCAGCACACGACCACGAAATGGGAGACTCGCTCCGGTGAATATTGTAGGGCTCCACCGGAACGATCCAGACAGCGGAACTGTTGCTTCAGGACGCCGATTGTTTGCTCAATGATGTTCCTGGTCGCTTGATGGCTGTCGTTAGAGTCTTAGGGCTAGATTTTCAGTTGCTTGCGCCAGCAGTTAGCGCCTTAAGAGAAGTGATTTTCGGGCGCTATGCGTGTAGCGCCTGGGCGCAGCGCAGTTTGCGCCCCGCCCCAAATTAAGTTGCCCGTTAGCGCCGGCGCAAAGTTTAGCGGCCGCCCGGATGCGCGCGCAGAAAATGACCTCACATCCTCGTGCAACGGCCTTTGGCCGCCCCAAATCCAAACTTCAGTCGGACCGCCCCATTGTGCGCCTGGCGTCCAGAGCGTTTGTAAAATGGAACGCACCACACCCTGGGGAGCGCGAATTAAAGGGCACTCGTACAAAAGGCACTCTGCATGTGTTCTGTGGAAGTAAGCTGTGTGTTGTTCTGAACGGTGTAATTATGTTTACGGGCACCAAACTCCTCCTCCTCCTCCTCCTCCTCCTCCTCCTCCTCCTCCTCCTCCTCCTCCTCCTCCTCCTCCTCCTCCTCCCCCCCAGACTTTGCATTTGAAAAACATACATGCACCCTTCCCCTTTAAGAGCTCACTGGCACCAGAGTGTCTGCCGTGCGCTGCGCCCGAGCTCGGGTGTTGCGCTCTCCACCGCCGGCTTAGCGCCTAAAGATACTAGTGGAACGCCTCTTTTAGCGCTCCACCAACCTCTTAGGGCGAAGCCACTGAATTTCCGGCAACGGGGCGCTACTTTGGGGTGGGCGATAACTTCGGGCGGGCACTAAGCTTAGCGCCCCAAAACTGTCTATACTGAAAATCTAGCCCATAGAGTCATAGAGTAATACAGCACGGATAGAGGCCCTTCGGCCCATCGTGTCCGCGCCGGCCATCAAGCCCTGTCTAATCTAATCCCATATTCCAGCATTTGGCCCGTAGCCTTGTATGCTATGGCATTTCAAGTGCACATCCAAATGCTTCTTAAATGTTGTGAGGGTTTCTGCCTCCACAACCCTTTCAGGCAGTGAGTTCCAGACTCCAACCACCCTCTGGGTGAAAAAGTTCTTTCTCAAATCCCCTCTAAACCTCCCGCCCTTTACCTTGAATCTATGCCCCCTAGTTATCGACCCCTCTACTAAGGGAAAAAGCTCCTCAGCATCCATCCTATCTATGCCCCTCATAATTTTGTACACCTCAATCATGTCCCCCCTCAGCCTCCTCAGCTCCAAGGAAAACAAACCCAACCTGCCCAGTCTCTCTTCATAGCTGAAGCGCTCCAGCCCTGGTAACATCCTGGTGAACCTCCTCTGCACCCTCTCTAACGCGATCACATCCTTCCTGTAGTGTGGCGACCAGAACTGCACACAATATTCCAGCTGTGGCCTAACCAGTGTTTTATACAGCTCCATCATAACCTCCTTGCTCTTATATTCAATGCCTCGGCTAATGAAGGCAAGTATCCCATATGCCTTTTTTACCACCTTATCCACCTGTTCCGCCGCCTTCAGGGATCTGTGTACTTGCACACCCAGATCCCTCTGACCCTCCGTCTTGCCTAGGGTCTTTCCATTCATTGTGTATTCCTTTGCCTTGTTAGTCCCCCCAAAGTGCATCACCTCGCACTTTTCCGGGTTAAATTCCATTTGCCACTGTTCCGCCCATCTGACCAACCCATCTATATCGTCCTGCAGACTGAGGCTACCCTCCTCGCTATTTACCACCCTACCAATTTTTGTATCATCCGCGAACTTACTGATCATACCCTTTACATTCATATCCAAGTCATTAATGTAGACCACAAACAGCAAGGGACCCAGCACCGATCCCTGTGGTACCCCACTGGCCACAGGCTTCCAGTCACAAAAACAACCTTCGACCATCACCCTCTGCCTTCTGCCACTAAGCCAGTTTTGTATCCAATGTGCCAAGGCACCCTGGATTCCATGGGCTCTTACCTTCTTGACCAGTCTCCTGTGCGGGACTTTATCGAAGGCCTTACTGAAATCCATGTATACCACATCCACTGCGTTACCCTCATCCACACACCTAGTCACCCCCTCAAAAAATTCAATCAAATTAGTCAGACATGATCTTCCCTTGACAAAGCCATGTTGACTATCCCTGATTAATCCTTGCCTCTCCAAGTGGAGACAAATTTTGTCCCTCAGGATTTTTTCCAATAATTTTCCTACCACTGATGTTAGGCTCACTGGCCTGTAGTTCCCCGGTTTTTCCCTACTACCCTTCTTGAATAATGGTACTACATTAGCGGTTCTCCAGTCCTCTGGCACATCCCCTGTGGCCAGAGAGGTCCTGAATATATGTGTTAGAGCCCCCGCAATCTCCTCCTTTGCCTCACACAGCAGCCTGGGATACATTTCATCCGGGCCTGGGGATTTATCCATTTTTAGGCCAGCTAAAACCGCCAATACCTCCCCCCGCTCGATGTTAATATGTTCGAGCATATCACAGTCCCCCCGCCCTATTTCTATGTCTACATCGTCCTTCTCCATAGTGAAAACAGACGCAAAAAATTCATTCAGAACCCCTCCTACATCTTCCGGCTCCACACACAGATTGCCACTTTTGTCCCTAATGGGCCCTATTTTTTCCCTAGTTATCCTCTTACCCTTAATATACTTATAAAACATCTTCGGATTTTCCTTTATTTTGCTTGCCAGTGTTATTTCATGGCCCCTCCTTGATCTCCTAATTTCTTTTTTAAGTATCCCCCTGCACTTTTTGTACTCCTCTAGGGCTTCCTCCGTCTTTAGCCTTTTGTATCTACCAAAAGCCCTCCTTTTTTTCCTAATCCATTCCCGTATATCCCCTGACATCCAAGGTTCCCTGTGGTTTTTGGAACCACCCTTGACCTTTACGGGAACATGTTGCCATTGTATGATCTCAATCTCCCTTCTGAAAGCCTCCCATTGCTCCGATGCGGATTTTCCTACAAGTAGCTGATCCCAGTCCATTTTGGCCAGATCCTGCCTTATCCTATTAAAATCGGCCTTCCCCCAATTTAGAACCTTTATTTCCGGCCCATCCCTGTCCTTTTCCATGGCCACCTTAAATCTTACCATATTATGGTCACTATCACCAAAGTGCTCACCTACTAGCACTTTTTCCACTTGGCCGGCCACATTCCCTAGAATTAGGTCCAGTACCGCCCCCTCTCTTGTAGGACTTTCTACATGCTGGCTCAAAAAGCTCTCCTGGATGCACTTTAAGAATTCTACACCCTCTGAGCCTTTCACACTCTGACTATCCCAGTTAATATTGGGGAAGTTGAAATCCCCCATTATTATTACCCTATTATTTGCACATTTCTCTGAGATTTGCCTACATATCTGTTCCTCTATCTCCCCCTGACTGTTTGGAGGCCTATAGTACACTCCCAGCAAAGTGCTTGCCCCCTTTTTGTTTTTAAGCTCCACCCATATGGCCTCATTGGAGGACCCTGCTAATATATCATCCCTCCTTACTGCAGTAATTGACTCCTTAATTAATATTGCGACACCCCCTCCTCTTATACCTCCCCCTCTGTCTCGCCTGAAGATTCTGTACCCCGGAATATTGAGCTGCCAGTCTTGCCCTTCCCTCAACCATGTCTCCGTGATAGCAACAATATCATACTCCCATGTGTTTATCAACACCTTCAGTTCATCCACCTTATTCGCAAGACTCCTTGCATTAAAATAGATGCCATCCAGCCTTGCCCTTATATATTTGCCCTGTCTACCAAGCTGACTTGTTTTTTTCTCTATAATTGGCAGCACATCCCCCCCTATTTCAGCTCCCCTCTGTATCCCATCCCCCTGCCAAGTTAGTTTAAACCCCCCCCAACAGTGCTAGCAAACCTCCCCGCAAGGATATTTGTCCCGCTCTGGTTCAGGTGCAACCCGTCCGACTTGTACAAGTCCCACCTTTCCCAGAAGCAGGCCCAGTGATCCAGGAAAGTAAAACCCTCCCCCCTACACCAACTCTTTAGCCACGCATTCATCTGCTCTATCCTCCCATTCCTATACTTACTAGCACGTGGCACTGGGAGTAATCCAGAGATTACAACCTTTGAGGTCCTGCTCTTTAATCTGTTACCTAGCTCCCTAAATTCTTGATGCAGGACCTCATCCCTCTTTTTACCTATGTCGTTGGTACCAATGTGGACCACGACCATTGCCTGTTCACCCTCCCCCTCCAGAATGCCCTGCAGCCGCTCAGTGACATCCTTGACCCTGGCACCAGGGAGGCAACAAACCATCCTGGATTCACGTCTACGGCCACAGAAACGCCTATCTGTTCCCCTTACTATAGAATCCCCTACCACTATTGCTCTCCCACTCTTTTTCCCCCCTTCCTGGGCAGCAGGAGCACCCCCAGTGCCAGGAAGTTGGCTGCTGCTGCCTTCCCCTGGTGAGTCATCCCCCTCAACAGTATCCAAAGCGGTATACTTGTTTGAAAGGGGGATGCCCGCAGGGGTTCCCTGCACTACCTGCCTGCCTTTGTTGCTCCGCCTGATGGTCACCCCCTGTGCCGCCCTGCCCTGAGGCGTGAACAACTCGCTAAACGTGCTATCCACGAGCCTCTCAGCATCGCGCATGCTCCAAAATTCATCCACCTGCAGCTCGAGCGCCGCAATGCGGTCTGCAAGTAGCTGCAGCTGGATGCATTTCCCGCACACATGGTCGTCAGGGACACTGGCAGCTTCCCTGATTTCCCACATGGAGCAAGAGGAGCAGAACACGGGTCTGAGCTCTCCTCCCATGACTTACTCCCATGTATCCCTCTTCAGCAGGGGTGCTGGGCGCACGGAGCGGGGTCATCAGCCAGGTACACAAAGGATAGCCTTTGTCCCCGAGAAGCCATCCTCGTGGGTGTGGCTGGGCTTGGAACATGTCTGCCACAGAAGTCTAGCGCAGGATGAAGGCATCGTGGCTGCTACCTGGAAAGCGGGCATTGACAGCTAGGATGAGCTGCCTGTGGTCACACACCAGCTGAACGTTGAGGGAATGGTAGCCCTTCCAGTTGCGGTAATCCTCGGCATTTTCCAGAGGTGCCCGCAAAGCCACATGCGTGCAGTCAATGGCGCCCTGCACCATGGGGAAGCCCGCGAATGCTGCAAAGCCCATTGCACGCTGTTGCTGCTTGACAAGGGCCATGGAGAAGGAGATGAACTGACGTCTCCTTTTGAAAAGGGCATTGGTCACCTGGCGGATGCAGCAATGCACGGCGAACTGGGAGATGTTGGAAATGTCCCCAGTAGCGGATTGGAAGGAGCCGGTGGCATAGAAGTTGAGAGCCACCGTCACCTTCACTGCCACCGACAGAGACGTCCTGCTGCTCAGATGTGGCTGCAGATCACCGCCAAGCAGGTTGCAGATCTCAGTGACCACCGCCCTTCGGAACCGCAGCCTCCGAACACACTGCTCGTCAGACATGTTCAGATAGGAGAACTGCTGGCGGTATACCCTGGGTGGGTAAGGCCTCCTTTCCCGATGCCTGTTGCCCCCTCTCCGTCTAGCCAGGACTGCCACTCTCTCACGGCGTCTGTGAGCCCTTTGGATGCAACGGAGAAGGCCAGCGTTTGCACCCATTGCAGCCCCCATTATATGTTTGCAAACAATGATATGACACTGAAGGCAAAGACAAGTGGAAAGCTGTGGCCTGAAGCCAGAAGTACCTGTCCGAGTGTTGAGCCAAAGCAGAAAGCTCTCTACCTTTGTCTCTCTGCAAAGATCCGTCTCTCAAAAAGGAGTGCTGCGAAATGGCAGCCTTTTCTACTGCAGGAGGTATGCCCTTTAATTTGCGCCCCCCGCGCCCTGCATCGACTGAGAACTGTTCCCCTCTACCAGTCGCTAGGGGCGCCAGGCGCACAATAGGGCATGGCGACTGAATTTCCGGTTTGGGGTGCACAAAGGGCGTTGCACGAGGAAATTACTTCAGGATCTGCGCGCGCAGCTGAGCTCGCACCAAGACTTTGCGCCGCCGCTAAATCGTGAGTGAAGTTGGGGAGAGGCACAGATCGCGCTGCGCCCGGCCGCTAGCCGCCTAGCGCCCAACATCTCCTCCTCCTAAGGCGCTACCGGCTGGCGCAAGCAACTGAATTTCTAGGCCACTGTCTCTTTAACGTACAAAAGAATGTCGAGTGAGAATTTTCTTGTAGATTATAAAGCGAAGTTAATGAAGAAGTGCGATGAGGCACAGTTATAGATGTTAGTGGAATGTCTAACAAAGGATGCGAAGGTACTTTTCGAGGATGCTGTGGCGTTCATTGAAAGACAAGTTAAGGAAAAGAAAAGGAAGCCGGATAGGGCAGTGTAGCTAATGGCCTATGCCGCAGTGTATTGTGTAGAACAAGATAAAGAAACCTTCCTAGAGATGGAAGATGAACAGGATAAATGAGAAAAAGACAAACTATGGCTTATAGAAGAGAATCTAACGTTACAGGTTGAAAAGTCAAAATTAGAACGGCTTATAGAAGCGAATCTAACGTTACAGGGTGAGAACATAAAATGGGAAAAAGAAGCTGTAGAATTAAACAATAAACAAGAAGTCCTTCAAGGACAAATCGGTGCTGCAACAGCAATAATACAACAGCAGACTATGAATGCAGTTCATGCCGGTGCTGCAATAGAGAATCTTGAGGAGGCTAAACGCAAAATAGCCTGCTTAACAAAAAATAATGACTGTCTGATCGGTCAACTAAATGATTCACAAGGGGCCCTGAGAGAGGCTCTTCAGCGCCCCCACAGGGAGCTAGACCAAAAGCAAGGTCAGAATACTATACAACAGTTAGAAAATCAGTTGGGTAAACACCGGGCTGTAATAGCGGCAGTCACGGGAGTAGACACCCCCACGAGTTATGATAAACAATGGGAGGGGTTAAGATAGGAGCTTTATTCTGCCTTGATATTTCCTTCCCGTGAGGTCCCCGTCTCATATGCCACCATCAACCTGACCACCAGCCTATGCTAATAAAAATATAATCGAAACCTCAGTGGATGAACTTGCGCCCGTTAGAGCTCCGGTTAATGTCCTGACTCATACCCAAGTGATTCCTAACGCACCACCAGCACTAGTAGCCGACGGTGACCCGGGACAAGTAGCATAACCAGTGGCACATCCAGGGATACTGTGGGCAGGTACTTATGAAAGTTCCCAGTCCCTAAACTATGCAGAACTACAGGCATGTGTCTTGTTTTGCACACTTTGTACAAAAATAATAAATTGCAGGACAACGGAGCATTACAATTTAAACTATTTTAATGAAGCATTAGGTCTGATCTGACTCACAACAGTGCAGCACCGTGTGGACAAGATGGAGTCAGGACCCCTGGGTCTTCCAAACAATAGCAGTCCTTAAAGATGCCTGCAGGCCAATGACAACTCAGCATGTGATCACATGTGAATATAATAGGTATTCCTTACAGATGCCTGTGGGCCAATGATAAATCAATATGCAAATGTTACATCCCCTTTCTTTAAAAGAAAAATGTTAAGCATTACTTTTGAACCTTTCTTCTACATAATGTTCTCAGTAGCGCCAACATATAAGTAAACTCAACGTTTAACTAGCACTGAAAACATCTCAACATTTCAATAATGATGTAATGGTTTTTTTAGGGCAGCGATCCGCCTACACCCTTTGACAGTTCACAAGTCAAGGATAACTCTATGCTTGACCTCTCATCCCGAACTTTTGTGGTATGGAACTGATACTCTCATCGGAATGACGGTGTTGTTCCTTGGTGTTCAGGAGGTGCCTGCGATTGCGGCAGTACACCTGTCCTTCTGGGGTGCGGACGTGATACGATCGCTCAGTGTCAGCTGGCTGGATGACGAATGCTGGCTTCCAGTAGTCATGCTCCTGGATTCTGATGGATTCTCCATTGTGCAGCGGCGGCAGTAGTCTAGCTGACCTGTCATAGTATCTCTTTTGGTGTTGCTGTCTCTGTACACATTTTGCATGCACTTGCTTGCAGCTGACGACCTGCCAGGGCCTGTCTGGGATACGGTGAGGTATCATGGGCTCTTTGACATTTGATGGGCGGCGTTCTAGACAAATGGAACATTTTCCGACAATGTCCTCAATGTGTTTGCACATTCCGGGCCAAAACATAATGTCACGTGCTCTTTGTTTGCATTTTTCCATGCCCATATGTCCAGCATGAATTTTTGTCAACATCTCTTCTCTGAGACTGGTAGGAATGATGATTTTCTCCCCTTTGAAGCTGATTCCGTTAATTTGTGACAGTTCGTCTCTGTGGTTCCAGAATTCAGATATGCCCTGAGGGCATTTCCTCCTTTCCTCAGGCCATCCTTCATGTATGACTTTGCTCAGCAGTGTGAGTTGTGCATCTTTCTCTGTTTCTGCTCAGATCCCCTTCAGTTTTGAGTCACTCACAGGTAAGCTGTTGTACACCATGTGCACCTGCACACCCATGCCTTCACTGAGGCTGCTGTCCTAGTAGCTAAGAGACTTTCTGGAGAGTGTGTCTGCGACAGGAATGTCTTTGCCTGGACGGTGAATGATTGTGAAGTCATACTTCTGTAGCTGAAGGATCATTCTCTGCAGCCTTGGTGGGGCTGTGGCTAGTGGTTTCCTCATGATTGGCTCGAGGGGCTTGTGGTCGGATTCCACAATGACTTGTCGGCCATAGAGGTATTGGTGGAAACGCTTACATCCAAACAGAATTGCATATAGTTCTTTCTTGATTTGAGCATAGTTGATTTCACTGTCTGTGAGAGATCTGGAAGCGTAGCCGATGGGCTTTCCTTCTTGCAGTAATACTGCGCCTAGTCCGTACTTTGACGCGTCCACTTGTAGTCTGAGCTCTTTGTTGGGGTCGAAGTAGGCAATAACTGGTTCTTGTTCTCTGGTGATTAGGTCTTTCATTTTCTGAAATGCTGTGTCATGTTTTTTGTCTCATAGGAACTCATTGGATTGTTTGAGCAACTGACGCATGGGTGCGTTGATTTCGGAGAGGCTTGGGGCAAACTTGGCTAAGTAGTTAACCATGCCTAGTACTGTCTCTAGCTCTGCGCGGTTCTTCGGCAGCTCCATCTTCTTGATGGCAGAGATTTTCTCTGGATCTGGCTTAATGCCATCAGTTGAGAGGCGATGCCTGAAATAACTGATCTCAGTGGATCCGATTATGCTTTTCTCGGGGTTGAGTCGGATACCTTTCTCCCGTGATCTTTGTAGCATCGCACGGAGGTTCCTGTCATGTTCCTCTTTATTCCTGCTATGGATGAGGATGTCATCTACGATTGCGACTACTCCGTCGAGGCCTTCATAGGTTTCGTCGATCTTCCGCTGGAATTCATCCTGAGCTGAGATAAGACCAAATGGTAAACGCAGAAATCGGTAGCGTCCAAATGGTGTGTTGAACGTTGTTAGCTTAGATGACTCTTTCCTGAGCTTGATATTCCAGTATCCTGATCGTGCGTCCATTACACTGAAGTAACGTGCTCCCACTAGCTTAGGCGTGATGTCATCTAGCGTTGGTAGAGGGTAGTGAGGGCGTTTCATAGCCTTGTTCAAATCTCTGGGGTCAAGACAGACTCTGAGCTTGCCTGTACGTGGTTTCTCAACCACGACTAACGCATTGACCCACTCTGTAGGTTCTGTTTCCCGGACGATGATTTTTGTATTCTCCATGCATGCAGCTTCTCCTTCAGGCGACTACGTAGAGCAAGGGGTATCCTTCTCGGTGGGTGTGATGAAATAAGTCTGTGTTCTGGATTGTCTGTTGTTGTACTTGTTAATGTCTGGAATGTTTTACAGGTGTAACCACTAATGTTCCTCCCTAGCTCTGCCTTTATGGACCCTCCTGATTGGTGTGAGTCTTATTTATAAGAGCTGGGTTTTACGCATAAGGGCTGGGTCGGGGATGAATGATGGTTGCCCTGTGTTAACTTGATGCCATGATTCTTACTTAATAAAAGCCTTTAGTTTTAAGTTTTAACTTCATGGATTCAGGCAGTTATTTGGCACATCAATTTTATTAAGTAACAACTTTGGAAGATGGATCGATTTTTGAAACCAGAGCGTCTGGATATCGATCCCCATTCGGCAGATGCGTCAAAGAAATTTACGCATTGGCTTCGATGTTTTGAACACTTCATCGCATTGATCGTTCCGACGGTTAACAAGTTGGGTCTTTTAACCAACTTGGTAAGTCATCAAACTTATTCTATATTTGAAGATATTACTACGTATGAAGAGGCCCTTGCAGCTCTTAAGGCCCAATACCTTAAGTCGGTTAATGAAGTATACGCCAGGTATCTTTTGTCTACTCGCAGGCAATTACCCGAGGAATCCCTGGATGATTTCCTGCAGGATCTTAAGGCTTTGGCTAAGGATCGCAACTACAAGGCTGTCTCTGCCATATTGTATCAGGAAGAAGCCATCCGCGATTCTTTTATATCTGGCCTCCGATCTAATTATATTAGACAGAGACTCCTCGAGAATGACTCATTAGTTTTAAAAACAGTCGTTGTTACGGCTCGATCGTTAGATGTAGCCCAGAAGAATTTAGAAGTGTATGCACCAGCCCATGCGTCTCTCTCAGCCTCGTATGTTCCGAGTATGGAGGCATCCATAACGCCAATGGAGCCTCCACTTAATCCTACTGTTGCGGCTGCACCCCATGGGTCTAAGTGTTATTTTTGTGGCCAATCTAAACACTCCAGGCAAAGATGCCCAGCCAGAGAGGCTACTTGTTTTAAATGTAAGAAATGGAGACATTTTAGTAAAGTGTGTAAGGGTAATCCTGTACCTGATGTCTTCTCTGCTGCCGCCTATCGTTTTACTCTAGCCTCGGCTACGGTTGACCAGACCATACTGTGTTCCTTGTCGAAATCTACGATGGACATCAAGATTAATGGTCGTCCTTCTGGGTGTTTGATAGACTGTGGCAGTACTGAAAGTTTTATACATCCCAACCTTGTTAACTCCTGTTCATTGAAGGTGTATCCTACTCGAAGTGAAATTGTGATGGCGTCTAAGTCCCTTACTTCGGAGGTAACTGGATATTGTAAAGTTACATTAACTGTTAAGGATACAGAGTATAAGGACTTTAAACTCCTTATATTACCTCAGTTGTGTGTGAACTTAATTTTAGGCTTGGACTTCCAGTGTCAGCATGAGAGCGTTACCCTTAAGAATGGTGGGTCTCAGCCTCCACTTACAGTCTGCGGCCTTTCTACTTTAAAAGTAAGTCCACCTTCTTTGTTCGTGAACCTTGCTCCTAATTGCAGACCTATAGCGACTAAGAGTCGACGGTATAGTTCAGAAGATAAAACATTTATAAAAGAGGAAGTGGAAAGGCTTCAACGGGAGGGAATCATCGAACACAGTGGTAGCCCGTGGCGTGCCCAGGTGGTGGTGGTTAAAACTAATGAAAAGAAAAGACTTGTGGTCGATTATAGCCAGACTATAAATTTGTATTCCCAATTAGACGCCTATCCTTTGCCTCGTATTTCTGAGAAGGTGAACCAGATAGCTCAGTATCGCGTGTTCTCCACCATTGATTTAAAGTTTGCCTACCATCAACTCCCTATTAAAATAGAAGACCGACCTTATACGGCCTTCGAAGCTAATGGGCGCCTGTACCAATTCCTTAGGGTGCCCTTTGGAGTGACGAATGGGGTAACCGTCTTCCAATGGGAGATGGATCGTATGGTGGATGAATACGCATTGGAAGCAACATTCCCATACCTGGACAATGTTACTATCTGTGGGCGCGAACAACGGGAGCATGATCAAAATCTCGCGAAGTTCCTAGAGATGGCAAAGAGGTTAAACCTGCCCTACAACGAAAACAAGTGTACCTTCAATACTACACGTTTGTGTATTCTTGGTTGCATTGTGGAGAATGGGGTAATCAGGCTGGATCCTGAAAGATTACGCCCACTTAAGGAATTACCTTTACCTCACACTGTAAAAGCTTTAAGAAGGTGTCTGGGATTTTTTCGTACTATGCCCAGTGGGTGGCTAGTTACTCAGACAAAGTCCGACCTCTTATTAAGTCGACATCTTTTCCGCTATCGGCGGAAACTTGGGAGGCTTTCTGTAATATCAAATGGGACATTGAGAAGGCAATGGTCTGTGCCGTGGATGAGAAGATCCCTTTTCAAGTGGAAAGTGATGCATCTGATTTTGCGTTGGCAGCAACCCTTAACCAAGCTGGTAGACCAGTAGCTTTCTTCTCTCGTACATTGCAAGGACCAGAAGTTCAACATTCTTCAGTGGAAAAGGAGGCGCAGGCGATTATCGAATCAGTCAGGTATTGGAGACATTATCTCGCTGGCCGACGTTTTATGCTTATTACTGACCAACGATCTGTGGCCTTTATGTTCAATACTAAGCAGAGAGGCAAGATCAAAAATGATAAGATTTTAAGATGGCGAATAGAACTGTCAACATATGGCTGATATTCAGTACAGGCCTGGAGTATTTAATGAGCCATCGGATGCTTTGTCACGAGGAGTATGTGCTAGTCTAGGTATAGATAAGCTTCAAAGTCTCCACGATGCACTCTGCCACCCTGGGGTTACCAGAATGAACCACTTCATTAAGTCCCACAATCTACCCTACTCTATTGAGGAGGTCCGGACAATGACCAGAACCTGTCCTGTTTGTGCTGAATGCAAACCCCGCTTCTATAAGCCGTCCGAGCCAGCTCATCTTATTAAAGCAACTCGACCATTTGAGCGTTTGAGTCTCGATTTTAAAGGTCCCCTTCCATCGAGCGACCGTAATGTCTATTTTCTTAATATTATAGACGAGTACTCTCGGTTCCCTTTTGTTATCCCCTGTCCGGATGTGACCAGTGCTGTTGTAATTAAATGCCTCTGCCAACTGTTTTCTTTGTTTGGCATACCTAACTATATACATAGTGATAGGGGTTCTTCCTTTATGAGCGAAGAATTGCGACAGCTTTTGCTATCGAAAGGGATTGCAACGAGTAGAACTACCAGCTATAACGCTCGTGGTAATGGACAGTTCGAGAAAGAAAATGCGACAGTGTGGAAGGCTATTGTATTGTCTCTGAAGTCACGAGGCCTGTCAACCTCTCGCTGGCAGGATGTCCTGCCAGACGTGCTGCATTCCATAAGGTCTCTTTTGTGTACAGCGACGAATGCCACCCCTCATAAAAGGATGTTTAGCTTTCCAAGAATAGCTACTAATGGAGCATCGTTACCCACATGGTTGATGACCACGGGCCCTGTGCTGTTGCGCAGACATGTGAGAGGCCACAAGACTGATCCACTGGTGGAGGAAGTACAACTCCTTCATGCTAATCCCCAGTATGCGTACATTCAATATCCGGATGGGCGAGAGGATACGGTCTCTATTAAAGATCTTGCACCTGCTGGAGCTCAAAGAGTTTGACTCTGAGAGTGGAGTTTTCAATCGTGGTATTGGACCTTCAGAGACACAAACCCTCAGTGTGGAAAACACTGATGATTCTGGGAATTTGGATGAACCGGAGTTGGTACTCCGGGAGGAGCCTCGGCAAGAGTTACGTCATTCCCAGAGGACTATTAGACCTCCTGACAGATTGAATCTATAGCAGGGGTGAATGCGATGAAATAACTCTGTGTTCTGGATTGTCTGTTGTTGTACTTGTTAATGTCTGGAATGTTTTACAGATGTAACCACTAATATTCCTCCCTAGCTCTGCCTTTTTGGACCCTCCTGATTGATGTGAGTCTTATTTATAAGAGCTGGGTTTTACTCATAAGGGCTGGGTCGGTGATGAATGATGGTTGCCCTGTGTTAACTTGATGCCATGATTCTTACTTAATAAAAGCCTTTAGTTTTAAGTTTTAACTTCATGGATTCAGGCAGTTATTTGGTACATCAGTGGGCAAACCTCAGGGTTTGCTGCTGGGTCAAGGTGAATAGTGCATTCACCTGGGATTAGTCCAATTCCTTTGAAAATGTCAGCAAACTCCTCCATGACTGTCTGCTTCTCGGCTGGTGCTGTCAATGATAGCACTAGCTTGATGAGGTCCATGTCTAAACATGCCTTTAGGCCTAGCACTGGAGGTGCTTGAGTGTCAATAAAGTAAAAGTCCAACATCATGTCGCTTTCTTTGTACTTGCATTTCATCACGCATGTGCCTTTTACAATGAGCTGCTCACCCCCATAGCCGGTCAGTCTGCGTGAGGTGGGCTGTAGCTCACACTCATCCTTCAAGCTGTGATACTCACTCAGAGGAATTACATTAACCTGAGATCCAGTGTCTAGTTTAAGCTTAAGCTCTTTGCCCTGTTTTCCTATCTCAATATCGGCAAAAGCTTGCTCAGTCTCTGAAATCTGTTTTTTCTGTGACACAGAATCAATAAACAGTTCCTCTGCATTTGGTTCTCTATCTGGCATTTGGCTGTCACTCACTGTGTGTACTGCTTTTCCGAAAACACTCTTGCAAACTTTAGCAAAGTGGTTCCGTTTACCACATTTAGTACATTGCCTTCCTTTGGCAGGGCAGTACTCCTTTTCTCCATGCCAGTTGTTTCCACAATATCCACAGTTTTTGAAGCATTTTATGTCTGTGTCGCCCATTTTTAGAACTCTGACTGTTCTTTCTGTTCTGAAACACGCTCTCTGGACGGTGTTCTTTGGTGTGTGTCTATTAACTGCGTGCACTGTCTGTTCACGTCAGCTGTTCGTGGCGCCGGTTATGGTTTTCAACTGTGCTTGGGCTAACTCGTGCGATCTAGCTATGTCCATAGCTTTGTCCAAAGTTAGCCCGGACCCAACATTCAAAAGTTTCTCTCTCACTTTAGCTGAATGTATTCCAAACATGATGCGGTCTCTGACCATCTCATCTTTATCTGCATATACACAGTCTTTTACCAATAGTTTTAACTCAGTCACGAACTGTTCAAACGACTCACTAGCTCCTTGTACTTTCTCCTGAAACTTGTACCTAGCGAATATCATATTTGTCTTGGGCATCACATATGCTTCAAAACGGTCAAAATAACTTTTCAGTACCTTTGCTTCATCTGCGGTGAGAGACCATGTGTTAAAAATGTCTCTCCCATTTTCTCCGATCCACAAGAGTAGGTAGCTGCATCTTTCTTCCTCCCCTTTGCTTCTCAGTGGACCCGAAAACATCAATTCCACGTGTTGCTTGAACTTGCACCATTCTCAATGTAAGTTCAAAGATTCCCAATTCATTCGAGGTAAGGGAGCTCCAACGATGTCCATTTCAAATCCCTGTTCTGACACCATGTCTTGTTTTGCACTCTTTGTACAAAAATAATAAATTGCAGGACAACGGAGTATTACAATTTAAACTATTTTAATGACTCACAACAGTGCAGCACCGTGTGGACAAGATGGAGTCAGCACCCCTGGGTCTTCCAAACAATAGCAGTCCTTACAGATGCCTGCAGGCCAATGACAACTCAGCATGTGATCACATGTGAATATAATAGGTATACCTTACAGATGCCTGCAGGCCAATGATAAATCAATATGCAAATGTTACAGCATGTGTCCAACAATTCAGACCAGTTAACCCACAAACATGCCCTATAGAGCTTAGGCAATGTATAGTGGCATTCCAGAATTACCATCCTAATTTTGAGGACAATGACATGAAGAATGTTGTAGTGTCTGCCCTGACTCCGGATATATGGACTAGTCTCCCCTTTTTGGCCTTTAATGTGGGGAACACCCTGAATGACTTAATCACATATATACAAACAGCTTTAGGCTTGGATACTATTGATTTGGTCCAGAAATTAAACCAAACCCAACAAGGGCCTCATGAGACCCCTGCTGCTTTCGGAGATCGGTTGTACACTATTTAGGAAATGACGCAAGCATGCTCCAATGCTGATGCATTGAACAGGAAGGATGAAGCGGCATTTAAGAAAATATATTTAAAGAATATTCAGACCTCACTACGAGCAGCTTGAGGGCACACGGTCAGCTACATAGAAACATAGAAATATAGAAGATAGGAGCAGGAGTAGGCCATTCGGCCCCTCGAGCCTGCTCCGCCATTCAATGAGATCATGGCTGATCATCCAAATTCAGTACCTTGTCCCTGCCTTCTCCCCATATCCCTTGATCCCTTTAGCCTTAAGAAATATATCTAACTCCTTCTTGAATATATTTAATGAATTGGCCTCCACTGCCTTCTGTGGTAGAGAATTCCACAGGTTCACCACTCTCTGGGTGAAGAAATTCCTCCTCATCTCTGTCCTAAATGGCTTATCCCTTATCCTTAGACTGTGACCCCTGGTTCTGGACACCCCAGCCATCGGGAACATCCTTCCTGCATCTAGTCTGTCTAGTCCTGTTAGAATTTTATAAGTTTCAATGAACAATTTGCAAGGGACAGCCCTTTTAAGAGATGCTACTTCTGCATGGGCCTGTGCTAAAATTCAGGTCCAGGCATCAACAACAGAAACACCAG
Source organism: Somniosus microcephalus (assembly GCF_052327205.1). Classification (NCBI taxonomy): domain Eukaryota; kingdom Metazoa; phylum Chordata; class Chondrichthyes; order Squaliformes; family Somniosidae; genus Somniosus; species Somniosus microcephalus. The sequence goes on along the minus strand of NC_140990.1, from coordinate 329,286,285 downwards.
TAAGCGTAGTTGAGGGACCCCAGGCTTCTCTAGCATCAAACCCCCACAATCATGTGTTACAACTGCGGCAAGATGGGACACTTTGCGAAAGATTGCCGAAGTCCTAGACAAGCAGGCTCGGGAGGTGGGAGGAATAACAATAATTACCTGAGATATGGTCTGTCCCGTTAACCTCATCCAGTGGATAGCAAACTAGATACCATGGACTCACGTATTGAAAGAATGTCATGTATGATGCAGGCACTTACAGGAACCCAGATGTCGGGGAGTCCTGTGGCCCCAACTATGAGTTTGAATCCGACTCCCCCTATGAGCTCATTATTCCCGCCCCCACCACTGCAACAATCCAATGGCCCACAATGACGGGATCTGGCCCCACCGGCCTGGTCTGAAGTGGGGTTCAGACGAGACGGCCATGGTCGACCAGTTGTCTCAGCTTTGCTGCCTGGGGGGCGACAGCAGGCTATGCTAATAGACTCTGGGTCATCTGTTACAATCTTGCATTCCCCAGACCCGGAACGCCAGCTGGATATAGGTGAAAGTAACCTCGTCATAATGGGAGCCACCGGGACATAAGCACCCGTATATCCAGGGGAGGAACTTAATATTTCCCTCAAGGAATTCCCCGTAAAAATTACCGATCCATTGTACATGTTTATGACAAAAAGAATGGGGATACTTGGGAATGATACCCTAAGGGGAATGACAGCCATTATAGATTACAATCAGAATTGTTTATGGGTTGAGTTTAAATTGGGAGATGTAGTTCAAATCTCAGGCACTCACTCGGAGTTTGCTATAAAGAAGCCTGAGCAGATAGCACTGCCGACACATTCTCTGCCTGCTGTTAACTCCTTAGTGACCTAACATGCAGCAGCCTTTGCTAAATCTAAACATGACTGCGGGAGGATGGAAAGGGAGACGTGAATTAATGGGCCATCCCATCGTGCATGTAAACAATATCCGATTCCCCGGGAAAGTATTCCGTATTTGCGAACAGTCATTGCCTCATTGGAAGCACAAGGAGTACTGCGCAAGGATTATTTTACTACCAATTCCCCTGCATGGCCAGTTAGGAAGCCGGATGAATCTTGGAGGCTTACTATTGATTACAGTGCCTTAAATAAAGCTTCCCCACGTCAAAGTCCGACTGTTAGTCAAGCCCCTTCGCTACTGACATCCATACCCCGCAAGGCCACTGTCTTCTCCACCTTAGACATAGTGAATGGTTTTTGGAGTATTCCAGTTGCTCAGGAGGACCAGTACAAATTTGCTTTCACATTTGAAGGGCAGGGCTACACATTTACGTGTCTACCGCAAGGGTTTCATAACTCACCATTGATCTTTCATCAGTATATGGCATGAGCAGCTAAAGACTTTTCTAAACTGTAAGATTTGCAAAATTTCTACATTTCCCCGAAGGCTATTATTAATAAACGGGACCCTGCGTGGACATTTTAAATCAAAAATGGTACCCAAGATGGCGTCCGTGCCTCGTGGCAGAAAGCCTGTGAGATTTTAAAACTGGACTCTGCAACGCAGACAGCTTGTGGATCGAAACCAAAGCTGCAGTTTCCGTGAAGAGAGACTTTGTATTTTGAAACCAGACAGGACTTTGAATTATGTATTAGACCGAATTGGAGACAAATCTAAACCCAGTTAGGCCTATAGTTAAGGCCATCAAGCAGTTTACATATATAATCGACAACAGATTAAGGAATCCATTGAGGCTGGACAGGCCCATCAAGGTACATTCATGACAGAACAAGTCAATTATTGGGCCGGTAGGTGCGATTACCGGCCATCTAAAATCAGTTAGTATGGATTGCTACCATTATTTAAAATAGCCCGTCAAGATTAAGACAAAGAACTAACCTGATTTGGTGAGCAGATAAGGGTTTTCGAAAAGAGTATAATTGAAGGCCCCGGGTAGCAATCTTTCTCTTCTCTCTCTGTTCTGCTCGGCTCTTCCGCCCCTCGCCCTCGTGGCTGTCGCTCTTTCCCCGTCCCGCGCTTACCCCCTGGCCTTTGCCCGTGCCTTTTCCCCACTCCATCTGGAACTCGCCCCGGCACCGGGTCGGGCAGACACGGACAATTCAGGCCAGGCAAGGCGGGACGCGATGAGGGGAGGAGGGAAGACCAACTGAGGAAGACCGACTGAGGAAGACCGACTGAAGAGATGAACTGAGGAGACGAACTGAGGGGAGGCTTCAAATCATCGGGCCTTCAGCCTCAGCCAACCTGCGACTATCTTCACACAAACTCAAACTGTCGGCCGATGACGAAGAATCATCCCTGCAAGGTAAAGTACCCAAACAGAGACTTTAACTTTGGGGTACTCGAACCAGGACAACGCCCTTGCAGCACTCGGAGACCACGTGACGACGGCAGGCTCCAGAGAGCACCAAGAGCGAACCCCGAACCCAACCGCTGTTTTGAGTCAAGCAGACCCCTTTTGATTGGTGAGCATGAAGTTCTGACCCCTCATAGTTTGACCTAGTTAGGTATAGGGGGTGGGATAAGGATAAGGGGATTGTTAAGATAGTTGTTTTCCATCGATGTGCCGTGTGTTCCCCACTCCCTGTATAAGTATAGTTATTCTTTTGTATTTTGCTTGTAGAAGTGTACACTACTAATTTTCCATAAGATTGTGTCAATTTTGCTTCTTCAATAAAATCTTGGTTTTTGTTTACATCCAACCACCTGTCTACCCGAGTCTTCTCTGTACCGCTGCCTTGTACCTAAGTCCGGTGTCTAGAACCCAGGGGTGTGGGAGCGATTCGAACCGCTCATAAACAGTCAGCAGCATAACTGACTGGGCGTATGCGCCAAACAACACCACCACACACCACCCCCTACAAAACCTTCAGCCCCTCTACAGTGTGTTGATGATCTACTTTTGGCTACTGAAACAACGGAAGAACACCTAGAACTCCTAGATGAGCTGGTAGGATGAGCTGATACGACTAGATAGGGCTGAAAATAAATCCAAAAAAGATTCAGCTGGCAAAAGATGAGGTTACCTTTCTGGGAATAAAAATTTCAGCAACTGGCCTTAGTCCGGACCACAAGAAAATGCTAGAGTCCATTATAAAAGAAGTAATAGCAGAGCACTTGGAAAACAGTGACAGGATCGGACAAAGTCAACATGGATTTACAAAAGGTAAATCATGCTTGACTAATCTACTGGAATTTTTTGAGGATGTAACTGGTAAAATAGATAAGGGAGAACCAGTGGATATGGTGTATTTGGACTTTCAAAAGGCTTTCGATAAGGTCCCGCATAAGAGATTAGCGTGTAAAGCTGAGGCACATGGGATTGGGGACAAGGTAATGACTTGGATAGAGAACTGGTTGGCAGACAGAAAGCAAAGAGTTGGAATAAACGGGTCTTTTTCCGAGTGGCAGGCAGTGACTAGTGGGTTACTGCAGGGATCGGCCCTTGGACCCCAGCTATTCACAATATATATTAATGATCTAGATGAGGGAACTAGATGTAATATCTCCAAGTTTGCAGATGACACAAAGCTGGGTGAGCGTGTGTGCTGTGAGGAGGATGCCGAGAAACTCCAGTATGATTTGGACAGGTTGGGTGATTGGGCAGAAGCATGGCAGATGCAATATAACATGGATAAATGTGAGGTTATGTAAGGAATTAGCCACACACATGCTAGCGGGGTTGGGGTTATTTGTCTCTGGCCAGTCAGAAGCCTCTGAGCTGCTCCAGGGACCCCCTTGTGGTTTCAAAGCGCTCCCCTATTCCTGTGTTCTGACCCCCGGACTTATTTGGTGGCGATGTAGACAGAAAATAATGTGACCCATGGTTTGGGTGTAAAACAGACCAGTATTTATTGGAAGCAAAAGAAAGAAAAATTGAGATGGCTCTTATGCCTGGTACAACACTTTTGCTTAAACACAGTGGCCTAGAAATTCAGTAAGGCGCTGCCAGCTTTGCACCCAGTTACCGCCTAAAGAGGGCTTCTGCACCAATACAGGAGTTTGCGCTGATATTCAGCGCAGCGGTAATGGCGGCGGTAGCCGTTAGCGCTGCGCCGGCACCGATGACGTCATCGGTGTGCGCAGTGCCCCGGTTCCGCCCCGATACCGGCCCGATCCCCATATTTAGTTGCGGCCGCCTCTTCCGCAGCGGCCGCAAACAGCGACCAGAAAATGGGGCCGTACTGTAGCCTTAGTGGGGCGCTTTAAGGTGGAGGTGCGGCCGGCCGCTTTTTCGGCGGCCGCCTGCCCGCACCTCCTTCCCCGGCCTCCTCCACCACCCCCCTGGGGCATTGCCAGCTGCTTTCCATGAACCCGGCACTTCTCCGTGGTGCCGGGCTCATTTGCCGGCACTATCCAGCGGCGATCTCCCCGTTGCAGGCACCTCCACCTTAAGAGAAGGAGGAGGCCTGCAGTACCGCAGCCTGCCGCTCCGCAGCGGGTGGCGCAGCGGCGCCTAGAGCGCTGAAATTCAGTTTCAGCGCCCCAAGTGGGGGCGGGCACACCCTGGAATAGTGCCCGGTTCCAACTTGGGGTGCAAAAAGTGAATATTTGACGGTCGCAAATGGCTCCGCGCCCAGCGCTAACTTTTGGGCGCTAGCCAGCTGGCGGGGCCATAGTGAATTTCTAGGCCAGTATACTTAGTGTCCACTAGAGCGCTCCCTGCCCAGTGCAACACTACCTTATTTTAAATACAGTACTTTAATATAGACTTAAAAAAAAATAGCTACACAGCATTCACCACAACTCTACAGCTTGATGCAACACCCCTTTTAATACAGTTTTACATACAGTACTTTAAAACAGCTACTCCTTTTTAATACAGTTTTAAATACCGAATTCAATGTTCACTGTAGCACTTCTCTGCTAGGTGCAACACTGTCTTGCTTAAATAGGGGAGGAGAAACGGACACAACGAAGGAAATCGACTAAAATCACAATTCTAACAAAATTCCGACTTTAATCCAACCCCTTTACCTATCCTAAGTTGCCTTGTGGAAGGCCAGAAAAACATATGCTCACCACTGGAAATGCCTGCTCCGTGTCCTGCGAACTTAGATCTTCACTGCCCCAAAGTGAAAAACACCCCAGTGTTTTAAATGTAAACTGCTGGTGTTTCGCTTCTACAGGCAGACTCCCACGCTGTAGAGGGACACGGAGGCGAGGCCAGAGAGAGAGAGAACTTCTGGGAAGCTATCTTTTATACCCCATTTGGGGCCCGCCCAGATCCGGATGTTTCTGGGCTAAAACAAAAGGGATCCAACTGCCCCATTGTCCAGTAATGGGTTTGAATGTGTTCTCCCATTCATTTAAATGGTTTCTCCTCAGTTTGGATGTGTCCACTTGAAATACAAACAAATGCTAATAGCATTCAATTTCTTTGTAAACAAAGCATTGTCCTGTGGTCATCTGGAACCGCAATTGATTGACAGTCTTGAGTGCTTAGCAAACAAAGTTCCTTTGTTCATGCTGGCAGTTTCAAGCACTTAATCTTAGAGTCAACATTGTATAACGTTCTGTAAACAGGCATCGATTGTCCTGCTGCAGGGTGGGGGGAAACTCCCCTTTGATTGACAGATTTGACTGCCATTGAACCTTTCTTCACAGACACAGAAAGCTGTTTTCCAAGCCCTTTGTCTTCGGCCATGCAGTCTGATGGCCATTTTTGATCCCTGAAATTTTTAAAGGTGTATCACCCAGGGATTCTTTAATCAAAGAAATTAACCTTCAGGGCTGTAAATTATTGCGAATTCTTAGTTATCCGCTTTGGTGTCAAAAACAGGAAGGCAGATTATTATCTGAATGGCAATGGATTGGGAGAAGGGGAAGTGCAACGAGATCTGGGTTTCCTTGTGCACCAGTCGCTGAAGGTAAGCATGCAGGTGCAGCAGGCGGTTAAGAAGACAAATGGTATGTTGGCCTTCGTAGCAAGAGGGTTTGAGTACAGGAACAAGGATGTCTTGCTGCAGTTGTACAGGGCCTTGGTGAGACTACATCTTGAGTATTGTGTGCAGTTTTGGTCACCTTATCTGAGGAAGGATGTTCTTGCCATGGAGGGAGTGCAGCGAAGAATCACCAGGCTGATGCCTGGGATGGCAGGAATGACATATGAGGAGAGATTGTGTCGATTGGGCTTATACTCGCTGGAGTTTAGAAGAATGAGAGCGGATCTCATTGAAACTTATAAAATTCTGACAGGACTGGACAGACTAGATGCAGGAAGGATGTTCCCGATGGTCGGAGAGTCCAGAACCAGGGGTCACAATCTAAGGATAAGGGATAAGCCATTTAGGACAGAGATGAGGAGAAATTTCATCACCCAGAGAGTGGTGAACCTGTGGAATTCTCTACCACAGAAGGCAGTAGAGGCCAATTCATTAAATATATTCAAGAAGGAGTTAGATATATTTCTTAAGGCTAAAGGGATCAAGGGATATGGAGAGAAAGCAAGGACAGGGTAATGAATTTGGATGATCAGCCATGATCTCATTGAATGGCGGAGCAGGCTCGAGGGGCCGAATGGCCTACTCCTGCTCCTATCTTCTATGTTTCTATGTTTCTATGTAAGAAGATAGAGACTATTCAGCCACTCCCATTACCAGTTTCAAAGACTGCATTGCGATCCTTTTTCGGTTTGGTAGGAGACCAGCAAAATTTTATTCTGAACTTTGCAGACTTGGCTAAACCTTTTTCTGATCTTTTAAAGGGTGATACGGTAGAGATACAACCCCTATGGGAAGACCACCATACTGCTGCGGTTAGTGCTTTGAAACAAGCCATGATACAGGCAACTGCTCTCATCTCCCCTGTAGGGGATGGCAGGTGCTAGTGTTTGGCGCATACGTACGCCCAGCCAGTTATGCCTCTGACTGCTTTGTGAGCAGTTCGAATCACTCCCACGCCCCTGGGTTCTAGACACCGGACTTAGGTACAAGGCGGCGGTGAGAGAGAAGACTCGAGTAGACAGGTGGTTGGATGTAAACAAACCAAGATTTTATTGAAGAGCTGCGGCAGAGCCACCAAGAGACACTGAACAACCTGTAATAATTCCTTTAAACACTCTGTACTGCAGTTGTGGACTGTACTTTTAAGCTGTATGCAGCTTCTTGTATTTTCACGTGATGACGTCATGACGCCGATCACGTGACCCCCAGTTGGCGCGGAAAACGTGATGACGTCATGACGTCAGGTTCCAGTATTTAAGGGCAGTCTGAGAAAGGTTGGAGACCTTAACAGACCTGCTGACCTCTGCTCCTGTAGTTTAAAAGTTAAAGTATTGAGTTTATTAAAAGTTGATTACTTCGTTTATCTGCGTTGGAATTCGTTATTTGGATAGGAACTTCCATTCCTACATTGGTGACCTCGAGCTCGTTGGACAACTTTCTTCGAGATATTCATGATGAATACGAACGCCGTTGCCCTTAAATTGCCGCAGTTCTGGGAACAGCAACCAGAAGCATGTTTTTTTCAAGCAGAAGCCCAGTTTGCTATCCGGGACATTACAGCGGATTCAACCCGCTATTATTACGTGGTTTCCGCTCTGGACAGCGCCACGGCTTCACGCGTCGTCAGCATCCTGGGGAATCCACCGGCAGAGGGCAAGTACTCAGCTTTAAAAGAGCGTTTACTACAAGTGTATGCTTTAACTAAATCGGAACGTGCACGCAAGCTTATTGCAATGCCGGGTCTTGGGGACTCAAAACCATCAGAATTGATGAGCCAAATGCTCACACTTTTGGGTTCAGAGCCCCAATGTTTTTTATTTCGAGAGCTCTTCCTCTGCCAGCTACCTGAGCCAGTTCAGGCAGTCTTGGCCAGTTCTACGATTATGGACTGTGCCGAGCTGGCTGCGGAGGCAGATAAGTCTTTTATGGTCATACAGCAGAGTTGCGCAGCTACGAGGCGTCTTTCTCCTACACGAGCAAAATCCAGCCCTCCTTCGTCAGGCTTGTGTATGTACCACGCCCGTTTTGGCGTCAGGGCTAGACGCTGCCGTCCACCCTGCAGTTGGGTAGAGAAAAAGTCTCCAGCAGACTCACAAGCTTCGAAGAAGACAGAAACTGACAAACACATCCAGTTCACCATGGCAGTCGGTTCAGCAGGAAAACTCCTCTATGTTATTGATTCTGGAACAGGGCGACGATTTTTATGTGATACTGGTTCTCAGTGTAGTATATTGCCAGTTTCAAAGCTGGACCTACAATCCGGCAGTCACGGCCCTTCCCTTGAGGCAGCCAATGGTGCGGCTATTCGCACATTCGGTAAACGGACAGTTAATTTAACTCTTGGAGGTCAACGTTTTGTATGGGAATTTATAACGGCTAAAGTATCACAGGCCATCCTGGGGGCTGATTTTTTTTGTGCCTATGGTTTGCTGGTCGACGTCCAACATTGTCAACTTATTAATGCGTCTACCTTCCATGCAGTGCCTTGTCACCGCAGTACTGCTGTCTCCTGGTCGGTTGCCTGTGCGGTTCCATCGCAAGACGGGTTTAAGCGCCTACTTGGTGAATTCCCAGAGCTCACCAGGCCTACATTCTCGGCAGCAGTTGCGAAGCACGGGGTGGTGCATTATATTACCACAACGGGATCGCCCGTGTACGCTCGTGCACGAAGATTGGAACCCGGAAAGCTTATAGCCGCAAAGGCAGAGTTTCATATTATGGAGCGCCTTGGGATTGTCCGACGCTCCAACAGTCCTTGGTCTTCCCCATTACACATTGTACCCAAACCAGGTGGCGGATGGAGGCCTTGTGGAGATTACAGACGCCTTAACAAAGCCACTAGGCCAGATAGGTATCCAATACCACATATACAGGATTTTTCTGCTCATTTGGCCGGCAAATTGATATTTTCTAAAGTGGATCTCGTTCGTGGATACCATCAAGTTCCTGTACATCCTCAAGACATCCCCAAAACGGCGGTCATCACACCGTTTGGCCTGTTTGAGTTCCTTCGTATGCCGTTTGGATTAAAAAATGCAGCTCAGGCTTTTCAGCGGCTTATGGACTCTGTGTTACGGGACCTTTCTTTCATTTTCATTTACTTGGATGATATACTCATTGCTAGTAAAGATAAGGAAGAGCACATGGCTCATTTACGTATACTCTTTGCCCGTCTCAGCCAACATGGCCTCATTATAAATCTAGCCAAATGCCAGTTTGGGTTAACCAGCATTGACTTTCTAGGGCACAGGATCACCTCAGAAGGCGCTGTCCCACTGGCCAGTAAGGTAGCCCGCAGCCTCAAACGATTAAATCTCTTCAGGCGTTCCTGGGAATGGTGAATTTTTATCACCGTTTTGTCCCCAAGGCAGCTCAATTAATGCAGCCGCTGTACGAAGCACTTAAAGGGAAGTCGGGTAAAGCTGTTAGCATTTGGACACCAGAGATGGACCAAGCATTCTTGGACACCAAGGCGGCATTGGCAGATGCAACTATGCTTGCACACCCACTTCCGGGCGCAACCATCGCCCTCACTACCGACGCCTCCGATTACGCTATCGGGGCAGTGCAGGAACAATGGGTGGATGGTACGTGGCAGCCATTGGCCTTTTTTAGCCGCCAATTACGTAAAAATGAACGAAAATATAGTACTTTTGATAGAGAGTTGCTGGCCTTGTTTTTGGCCATCCGGCATTTTCGTTTTCTGTTAGAAGGACGTCCTTTTACAGCATTTGTGGACCATAAACCACTTACTTTTGCAATGGCCAAAACGGCGGAGCCGTGGTCAGCCCGACAACAGCGTCATCTCACATTCATATCTGAATTTACAACGGATTTGCGACACGTGTCTGGCAAAGATAATCTTGTGGCTGATTGCCTGTCACGTGCCCCAGTCCAGACAATTCACCTGGGAATTGATTACGTCGGGTTGGCGAAAGTTCAGGTGTATCGGACCATGCCTTCTAGCTTGCAGGTAGCCGATGTTATGTTCCAATCAGCAGGAACCACGCTGTTGTGTGACATATCCATGGGAGTGCCCCGACCAATTGTGCCAGGCGAATGGCGTAAGAAGATATTTAATATTATACATGGCTTATCACACCCGGGGATGCGAGCTTCACAACGACTTATGTCCCGTAAGTTTGTTTGGAAGGGGATACATTTAGATGTTCGTGACTGGACAAACAATTGCGTGGACTGTCAAAAGTCAAAGGTTCATCGTCATGTGAAGGCTCCAAGGGCCATCTTTCCAGTGCCTGAACGCCGTTTTGACCATGTACATGTGGACTTGGTGGGCCCCCTCCCCATTTCGCGGGGGTTTATGCATCTCCTGACAATAGTAGACCGTACTACCAGGTGGCAAGAGGCGATTCCCTTAGTTGCTACTACCACAGCAGACGTATCCAGGGCATTTATTTCAGCGTGGGTGGCCCGGTTTGGTGTGCCATCTGATATCTCCTCTGACCGTGGTCCTCAATTTACGTCAGTATTATGGAATGCAGTTGCACAGGGCTTGGGTACCAAGCTGCATCGTACCACCGCTTACCATCCGCAAGCAAATGGCTTATGTGAAAGATTTCATCGTTCTTTAAAGGCGTCCCTCCGTGCCAGTTTGCGTTGTTCCAACTGGGTGGATAGACTCCCTTGGGTGATGCTAGGCCTCCATACAGCCCCTAAAGAAGACCTCCAAGCTTCATCGGCTGAATTAGTACCCGGGGATTTCCTCCCTCCACATACAGAATCATGGCCGCCTGCTCAGCAGCTTCTTCTGCATCAAGAGGCGGCAAAGAATTTTCTGCCTATTCCAACTTCACATCACGATCTACAGCAGCCTCATGCACCGGCAGAACTTATGAGTTCCGATTATGCTTTCATTCGGCGGGATGCTCATGGAGATACACTCAGACCACCTTATGATGGACCGTTTCGGGTTATTGCAACTGGAGAGAAATATTTTACGATCGAAATAGGAGGTAAATCGGATACCATCTCCATCGACCGACTTAAACCAGCCCATCTGGATCGGAGTGAACCGGTGGTTGTTGCTCAACCGCCTCGCCGTGGACGACCGCCATTGGCTACTAGACCAATCCTGAAGCGGCCTACTATTAAATTGCCTGCTTCGGCTTCATCCTCATCTACACCTTCTGCTACGGTTTCCTCCACCCCAGATGTACCTCTTCAGACACAGCCGAATGTTGGCCCATCTTCTAACGATCCAGCGTCTGAAGTTCGCAGTCGTTCGGGCAGAATAATTAAACCTCCTGCACGTTTGATGCTGTCTGTTAAAGAGAACTCTGGGGGGGCGCCTGTGGCAGAGCCACCAAGAGACACTGAACAACCTGTAATAATTCCTTTAAACACTCTGTAGTGCAGTTGTGGACTGCACTTTTAAGCTGTATGCAGCTTCTTGTATTTTCACGTGATGACGTCATGACGCCGATCACGTGACCCGCAGTTGGCGCGGAAAACGTCATGACGTCATGACGTCAGGTTCCAGTATTTAAGGGCAGTCTGAGAAAGGTTGGAGACCTTAACAGACCTGCTGACCTCTGCTCCTGTAGTTTAAAAGTTAAAGTATTGAGTTTATTAAAAGTTGATTACTTCGTTTATCTGCGTTGGAATTCGTTATTTGGATAGGAACTTCCGTTCCTACAGAGGAAAACTTGATACAATCTTATGAAAAAATTACTAGTGTACACTTCTACAGGCAAAAATTACAAGAGAATCATAATAATACTTATATATTTATACAGGGAATGGGGAACACACAGCACATCGAGGGAAAACAACTATCTTAACAATCCCCTTATCCTTATTCCACCCCTATACCTAACTAAGTTAAGCTATGAGGGGTCAGAACTTCATGCTGACCAATCAAAGGTTTTTTAGGCTCAAAACAACGGTTGGGTTCAGGGTTCGCTCTTGGTGCTCTCAGGAGCCTGCCGTCGGCACGTGGTTTTCAGGCGCTGTAAGGGCGTTGTGGTGTATGTAACCTGTTCCACCTTAAGAGAACTTAAGCCTGTTCCACCTTAAGAGATGTACTACTTTCTCTGGCTGCTGTATACGTAATACCGGTGGTGACCACACCAGTATATAAGCACTGTGTAGTAATATTGTATTCAGTATAGTCCCTACCTCCAACCAGTAAAGACCTGTTGAATTTACTCTTGTAGTCTGTGTAGTAATTATCACTATAACACACAGACTTAACAGTGGCGACGAGTCCGATTCTTAGCCTGCGGCAGTTATTTCCACGGCGGCTTCGTCCACAGACAGGACGTCGAAGAGAGGTTTCCACCCTCATCACCCTACTGGAAGACACGTCGAGCGGCAGGCATCGAGAAATCGGAGTGCAGAAGACATCCTGACCTCGAAGCCTCCATCAGCGACTGTCAGCTTCTTCTTTCTACCTCGGTGGTGGGTAAGCCGGGCAGCGACGCGACAGAAAGTCAACCGCGTTGGCTGTACAGACGGGGCTGGGAAGACGGAGGAATAAGGGCGGTGAGATCGATCGCGACCGGAGATAAGGGCCGGGCCGCTTTCGAGCGAGAGGCGCAGCGCGGGGACATCGATCGCGACCGGAGATAAGGGCCGCATTCGGGCTAAAAGGCGCAGTGTCTGGGGAAACTGAAGGCGTGAGAGCCGCGGTGAAGCTGAGACAGCGTCGGGGGACGGTTGAAGACCGCCAAGCGCAGGAAAACCGCCATTTTGTGGGCGGAGGACGACGACAAGAGCGGGAAGCCGCCATCTTGGATAACATAAAAATACAATAAATTGCAACGATGCCTAAACATGGGAACATTAATACCTTTGATAGTGACATCGAAGATTGGGCCATGTATGTAGAACGCATACAAAATTATTGTAAGGCAAATAAAATTCCTGATGCAGATAAAGCACTAACATTATTAAATTTAATGGGTGCGAAGACATACGGGCAATTGAAACACCTTGTATCACCAGATGAACCGGCGGATAAGACGTTCGAGGAGATTGTTACTGTCCTGAAAAATCATCTAAACCCCACGCCGCTGATGCTAGCGGAACGATTTAAATTTTACGACAGAAGGCAGCTGCAGAATGAAAGCAATGCTGAATATTTGATGGAATTACGTAAGCTAGCAAAATATTGTCAGTTTGGAACGGGATTGACAGAGGCACTACGAGATAAATTTGTGTCTGGTTTATTTAAACAGGATACACAAAAGCGACTGCTTGAGGAGAATGAGCTGACGCTTGAGAAGTCGGTCACTATGGCAGCAGCACACGAAGCCACAGCGAGAGGCACGGCAGTAATGCAGTTACGGTCACCGGAACTCGGTACAAACAAATTGGGTTTGAGTTCTGTCAAATGTTATCGTTGTGGAAAGACAACGCACGATCAGAACCAGTGTTGGTTTAAAAACCAAGAATGCAGAACGTGTGGCAGGCTTGGCCACATAGCTAAAGTATGCCGGTCAGGAAAGAAGACCAGCAACAAAAAGTCACCGCAAGGAAAATACGCAAAGGCACACAAGGTGACAAAGAACAGTTTGACCGAACAGAAGTCAGATTCAGACGCTAGCAGTAATGAACTGGATAGCTTAAGAGTACACAACGTTGGTAAGGATGCAGATCTCCAGACAATTTGGGTCACTTTTCAGATAGCAGGAGTCCAAGTAAAAATGGAATTGGACACTGGATCGGCATTGACGGTCATGAATAAGAAAGATTACAGAAGGTTATTCCAACATATTCCCCTACAGGATACGGAGATTATATTGAAAACATACACGGGGCAAAGAGTGTACCCCATCGGAAAAATAGAGGTAGAAGTGGTCCACAAAGGCGAAGAAAGCCAAGTAATGGACTTATATGTGCTACCTGAAGGAGGTCCACCACTACTAGGACGGGAGTGGATTACGAAAATGAATATGGACTGGCACTCCTTGAAGGCACTAACGGTAGATTCCGGGGAAACAGATGTCAAACCTAAACGATTGTCCACAATATTGGATGATGCTAAAGAGGTGTTCCAGCAGGGACTGGGAACACTGAGAGGAATTACAGCAAACGTCAAGATTGATGAACATGCACAACCAAAATTTTTTAAAGCCAGACCGGTACCCTATGCAATACGACCTACTGTTGAAGCGGAACTGGAAGCACTAGAACATTCAGGTGTACTGTCTAAGGTAGATTGGAGTGAGTGGGCTACGCCCATTGTTCCCGTTATGAAACGTCCTGCGAGCAACAAGCCAGGAGATCCAGGGAAGGTTCGCATCTGTGGAGATTTCAAAATCACCGTTAATCCGGTGCTTCACACGGTGCAGTATCCGCTTCCACGGACTGAGGATATTTTCGCTTCATTGTCTGGCGGGAAACACTTCACCAAGAGAGACCTGGCGCAGGCGTACTTGCAGATGGAGGTTGAGGAAGAGTCACGCCAATACCTCACGATCAACACGCATCGAGGGTTGTACCGGTACAATAGGCTGGTTTTTGGAGTGGCATCGGCTCCAGCAATTTGGCAGAGGGCCATGGAGCAGGTATTACAGGGAATTCCAGGCACACAATGTTACCTGGACGATATTCTGATCACAGGTGATGGTGATGAACAACATCTCGCAAACTTGGAGCTGGTGCTCAACAGACTGAAAGAGTATGGACTTAGAGTAAATCGGCAGAAATGTGAGTTCGTCCAGAAGCGGATCTCGTACTGTGGCCATGTCATTGACCGGGAGGGGCTTCATAAGTCTCCTGACAAGATTGAGGCAGTTGTAAAGGTTCCCGCTCTGGAGAATGTCTCTCAGTTGAGGTCGTTTCTAGGATTAATTAACTATTACCATAAATTTCTGCCAAATCTATCCACGGTACTGCACCCGTTAAACGCTCTTTTACAGAAAGGTGTACCATGGGAATGGGGTGAAAACTGTAAGAAGGCATTTCGCAAAAGCAAAAAATTGATCACCTCAGAGGAAGTGTTGGCTCACTTCAACCCGACACTGCCTATTCGGTTGGCTTGTGATGCTTCTCCATATGGTATTGGGGCAGTACTCTCACACAAGTTGCCAAATGGCACGGAAAGGCTGTGGTGTATGTGCCTTTAAGAGCCCCAGGTGTGCGTAATGCTGGTAATTGCCACTTGGGCTATATAAGCCTGTGTATTGTGTATATCCTTTAGAAACCCCCCCCAGACTTGCTTAGTAAATACCTATGAACCAACTCCTGTCTTCAGTGTCTTTATCTACACACGGACACTAGAGTGGCGATGAAGTGGAAACGGACTTACCTGCAATTCGGCAGCACCTCAAGGACATCGATTCCTCCAGCGTCCAGAAGACTCAAGGAAGTAAGAGAAACTGTGGTTTCACCAGCTGGCCAAGCTGGTGACAGGTACTGCGCTAATCCTTCCTGGGCGTCAGGCTGGAGCTCCAGCGGCGGGCTCTACAGCTGAGACAGGCAGCGAAATCGGAGGCAAGCAATAACGGACTGGGAGGGTGCACTCGAGAAACGGCCGGCGCGGCAAGCAGGTCAGCGTTTAGACCTCTGTCGGGAACGAGTCTCCAACAGTGAATAAAACGGAAACCACAGTAAAACAGCGTTGTTATCGGTAGCAGCGACGGGAAAGCGCGGGAAGCGCCATATCGTTGCTACAGAGAGAAAAAAAAGCGCGGGAAGCGCCATATCTTTTCTGAAATGCCTAAATCTGGTAATATTGAGGCTTTTGATGGCGAAATAGAAGATTGGACCACATACGTGGAAAGAGTAGAGGTTTATTGCACTGCAAATGGAATAACAGATGAAAAAAAAGCTCCAGTACTTCTGAACTTAATGGGCGCGAAGACATACGGGCTGTTACGAAATTTAATCACTCCAGCCAAACCAAAGGACAAGACTTTTAAAGAAATTGTTGATACCCTGCAGGAGCATTTAAACCCAACACCGCTGCTGATAGCGGAACGATTCAAGTTCTTCAAGAGAAATCAACACAAGAATGAAAGTAACGCTGATTACCTAACCGAATTAAGAAAGCTATCAAAGTACTGCCAATTCGGAGCAGGACTATCGGATTATCTTCGAGACAAATTTGTTTGCGGTCTCTTAAGTGAAGGAACACAAAAAAGACTGCTTTCTGAAAAAGATTTAACATTGGACAAAGCTTTCAGTATGGCTGTATCATACGAAGCAGCAGCAAAAGGAGCTGCAGAGATACAACAAGAGACACAGGGCTTCGGCACCCATAAAATGACACAGGAGTTTGGAAGATGTTATCGCTGCGGCAGATCCACCCATAACCAGAGGGACTGCTGGTTCAAGGGCAAAGCATGCAGGCAATGTGGTAAGATTGGACACATTGCTCGGGTATGCCAATCTGGACAAAATAAATCCACTGAGAGAAAACAAAAAATCAATAAAGAAAAGTACAGGAAGGTACAAATGATGACGGACAATAGCTCTGAAGACCAGAATAGCGATAGCGACTCCGGAAACAAGAGACTAAGCTGTCTCAAATTACATAATGTACTTGCCAAAGAGGATTACCAAACCATTTGGGTTACCCTCACAATAGCAGGGTCCCCAGTTAAAATGGAGCTAGATACAGGATCAGCTCTAACTGTAATAAATCGACGAGATTACGAGAGGCTATTTTCGCATATACCTCTAAAAGACACATCCATTATCTTAAAAACATATACGGGGCAGAAAGTCTACCCCAAAGGAAAAATAAGGGTGCCTGTGGTATACAACGGCAAAGAAATACAAAAGTTGTATTTATACATTCTACAAGATGGTGGTCCACCGTTGTTGGGACGTGAATGGATAAGGAAGATACGTTTAGACTGGCACTCCATTCAGGCACTGACGGTGACCAGTAAGGAAAAAAACAATGATGACATCATACCTGAACGATTAAAAGACATCTTGGCCAACGCCAAAGAAGTGTTTCAAGAGAAACTAGGAACCTTGAAAGGCATCACCGCCTCAATAAAAGTGGAAGATACAGCAATTCCAAAAAATTTTAAGGCAAGACCGGTGCCATACGCAATACGTCCAGCAGTCGAGGCAGAGCTGAAGAATTTGGAAAAGGCAGGCGTATTATCCAAAATAGATTGGAGCGAATGGGCAACACCCATCGTTCCAGTCATGAAAAAAACATTGAAAAATAACTCTGAGGAACAGAAAAAAATTCGCATCTGTGGGGACTTTAAGGTGACTGTAAACCCGGTCCTTCACACGGTACAGTATCCTCTTCTGAGGATAGAAGATATTTTCGCCTCACTATCCGGAGGGAAACGTTTCACAAAAATTGGCTTGGCACAGGCATATCTACAGATGGAGGTTGAGGAGACCTCTAAAAAGTATCTCACAATAAACACACACAAAGGCCTGTACCAGTACAATCGACTGGTTTTTGGAATAGCATCAGCTCCAGCTATCTGGCAAAGAGCTATGGAGCAAGTCCTGCAAGGGATTCCGGGGACTCAATGCTACCGAGACGACATCCTTATAACAGGAGAAAACGACAACGAGCACCTTGCCAATTTGGAGCAGGTGCTCACTAGACTGAAAGAACGGGGCCTACGAGCAAATCGCACCGTGCGAATTTTTCCAAAATCAGATATCATATTGTGGCCACATAATTAATAAGGAAGGGTTGCATAAGTCACCTGAAAAAATTGAAGCAGATATAAAAGCCCCAGCACCTGAAAATGTTTCACAATTAAGGTCATTCCTGGGATTAATAAATTACTATCATAAATTTTTACCGAACTTCTCAACTATTCTACACCCTCTTAATGATCTTCTACAGACAGGAGTGATTTGGAAATGGAACGAAGACTGTAAACATGCCTTCCATAAATGTAAAGACTTAATCACATCCGAGAAAATTTTGGCTCATTACAACCCATCACTACCAATCAGACTGGCGTGCGATGCATCCCCTTACGGCATAGGAGCGGTATTGTCCCATAGATTCCCTGATGGCTCGGAATGGCCGATAGCTTTTGCGTCACGCTCATTGAACTCAGCTGAGCGTAACTATGCCCAGATAGACAGGGAAGCACTCAGCCTGGTATGGGGAGTGAAGAAATTCAACCATTACCTACACGGACAAAAATTTACCTTGCTGACTGACCATCAACCCCTCATCTCCATATTCAACCCTAAAAAAGGTGTCCCCATTATGACGGCACAAAGACTGCAGAGGTGGTCCCTTTTTCTAGGGGCACACCAATACAACATTGAATACAAAGGGTCAAAACAGCATGGGAATGCTGACGGTTTATCACGCCTACCGTTGCCAACGATAGAAGAGGCACCTACAGTAGACCCAGTAGAGATATTCCACTCTACCATAGTGGAATGTCTACCGGTGACAAATTCTGCCATTGAAAGGGAGACAAGAAATGACCCTACTCTCTCACGGGTCTACGATTTAACAGTGAAGGGATGGCCAGCACATGGCGAACCACTGTTGCCAGCATTCTCGCAAAGAAGAGAACAGCTGTCAGTGTGCCGAGGAACCTTGATGTGTGGATCCAGAGTGGTGATTCCACCCAAACTCCAGGATAAAGTGCTAAAGGAGCTTCACGAGGGGCATCTGGGTGGAGTGAAAATGAAGAACCTAGCTAGGGCGTTTGTATGGTGGCCAGGTATCGATGGAGACATCAAAGACATGACCAAGAGCTGCCTAGGATGCCAGAAGGTCCAAAATGCTCCGCCACAGGCCCCTCTACATCCATGGGAGTGGCCCTCATCTCCCTGGCAAAGGGTGCACATCGACTTTGCTGGTCCATTTATGGACTCAATGTTCTTAATCGCAGTTGATGCACACTCCAAGTGGCCGGAGGTAATAAAGATGTCCTCCACCACCACGGAAAAAACCATCACAGTGTTAAGGACCATATTTGCCAGGAATGGGCTGCCGGAGCAGATATGTTCTGATAATGGACAGCAATTTGTGTCCGAAGAATTCAGAAAGTTCTTAAAGAACAATGGGGTAAAGCACTACACGTCCGCCCCATACCATCCCGCCACCAATGGATCGGCTGAAAGGTTTGTCCAGACCTTCAAGAAGGCCATCAAGGCCATGGGTAATGAAGACATAAAACTTCAGCACAAGGTGGATAACTTCTTATTTGCATATAGGAATGCAACGCATATGGTTACTAACCAAACTCCCGCCATGATGTTCTACAATAGAAACCTAAGATGCCGGCTGGATTTGGTCAAGCCCAACATCCGAAGGGACGTGGAGAACCGGCAGTTTCAGGGCATGAATGAAAGGCCAACTAGGGTCTTCCAGATAGGCCAACCGGTTTTGGCCCGGGACTACCGTACCGAGAAATGGCAGCCTGGAACTATCTGCACACGATTAGGACCACTGATGTATACCGTGGACATCGGAGACAGCATAATAAGGCGCCATGCTGACCAAATCATCAAGTCATCTGAAAAGGGGCAACCTACACCACCACTCTATACATCTAACGATGAAGTAGAGATACCCATATCTACCTCCGATCCAGTGATACTGGAGCCCGATGAACCCGACACTGGCCTTCAAGCCGAATCAGCCTTGCCAGAAGAACCTACTACACCACCAGAAACTACTACACCCCCGAGGCGTTATCCAGACCGAGTCAGGAAGCCTCCTGAGAGACTAACTTATAATTAATTAATACAGCAATGTATATTATTTTGCATATAACATGTAATTAATAATTACTTAAAATATGATGTACTAGTTAGCTAGAAGGGGAGGAATTGTGGTGTATGTGCCTTTAAGAGCAATTATGGTGTATGTGCCTTTAAGAGCCCCAGGTGTGCGTAATGCCGGTAATTGCCACTTGGGCTATATAAGCCTGTGTATTGTGTATATCCTTTAGAAACCCCCCCAGACTTGCTTAGTAAATACCTATGAACCAACTCCTGTCTTCAGTGTCTTTATCTACACACGGACACTACAAAGGCCAGTCGCGTTTGCATCCAGATCATTGACCTCCGCTGAGTGCAACTATGCGCAGATCAATAGGGAGGCTCTTAGCCTTGTATGGGGAGTGAAGAATTTTAATCATTACCTGCAGGGCCAAAAATTCACACTTCTGACAGACCATCAACCGTTGGTATCCATTTTTAACCCTAAGAAGGGTGTTTCGGTGATGACAGCGCAGCGTCTCCAGAGATGGTCTCTTTTCCTAGGGGCACATCAATATCAAATAGAATTCAAAGGTACGAAACAGCATGGCAATGCTGATGGGCTGTCGCGCCTGCCACTACCTGAAGAAGAAGACACGACGAAAGTTGACCCTGTTGAGTTATTTCATTCGACCGTCATCGAGTGTTTGCCAGTCACCAATGCAAGTATTGAAAGAGAAACCAGGAACGACCCGACACTGTCCAGAGTCTACGAGGTGACAGTGAAAGGATGGCCAACACGGGGTGATCCTCTGTTACCGGCATTTTCGGCAAGGCGAGACCAGCTGTCCGTCTGCCATGGTACCTTGATGTACGGGACAAGAGTGATTATTCCTCCCAAGTTAAGGGAAAGAGTTTTAAACGAACTGCATGAAGGTCATCTGGGGGGAGTTAAAATGAAAAGTCTTGCTAGGGCTTATGTATGGTGGCCGGGTATTGACCAACAGATTGAGGAGTTAACGAAAAGCTGCGCTGGGTGCCAAAAAGTGCAAAATGCACCTCCGATAGCACCGCTACACCCATGGGAGTGGCCTTCAGCCCCATGGCAACGCGTACACATTGACTTTGCTGGTCCATTCATGGACTCCATGTTCCTAATCGCGGTGGACGCACATTCCAAATGGCCAGAGGTCATCAAGATGAATACCACTACTTCAGAAAAGACAATTGCGGTGTTAAGAACAATATTCGCAAGGAACGGATTGCCAGAACAGATCTGTTCGGACAACGGACCACAGTTTGTATCGGAAGAATTCCGACAATTCTTAAAGAAGAATGGAGTAAAACATTATACCTCTGCCCCATATCATCCGGCGACAAACGGGTTGGCTGAAAGATTTGTCCAGACATTCAAAAAGGCAATTAAGGCCATGAACGATGATCAGATTCCGCTGCAACACAAGGTCGACAAGTTCCTGATGTCATATCGAAACGCCGCTCATGCAGTGACTAACCAAAGTCCTGCCATGATGTTTTATAACAGGAGGTTGCGGTCCAAGTTCGACTTGTTAAAACCAAATGTGCGGAGGGAAGTGGAAAACAAACAGTTTCGGCATATTAACAACAAAACCACTCGAACTTTCGACGTAGGACAACCAGTGTTGGCAAGGGGCTATGGAAACGAAAAATGGCAGTCCGGAACAATTCGGGCCAGACAAGGACCTCTGATGTACACAGTAGATATTGGTCATAATGTGATAAGGCATCATGCGGATCAACTGGTAGAGTCGAGAGCAAGGGTCGAACCCATGGTTGTGACAGAGACAACTGTGGAAGACGTTAATGAACCTGAAGCATCTACCTCGGCAGGGAATGTACTTGATGATGATGACACCCAATACATTGGAAACCAAATAGAGGAGGCACCTCAACAACAAGAATCAGAGACTACTGAGAGGCGTTATCCAAGCCGCATCAGAAAGCCTCCTGAGAGACTGAACCTTTGAACTGTTATACCTGAAGTTATATATGTATATATGTTATTATGTTATGTTAAATGGGGATATGACTGTTAAGCTAAAAAGGGAGGATTGTGGTGTATGTAACCTGTTCCACCTTAAGAGAACTTAAGCCTGTTCCACCTTAAGAGATGTACTACTTTCTCTGGCTGCTGTATACGTAATACCAGTGGTGACCACACCGGTATATAAGCATTGTGTAGTAATATTGTATTCAGTATAGTCCCTACCTCCAACCAGTAAAGACCTGTTGAATTTACTCTTGTAGTCTGTGTAGTAATTATCACTATAACACACAGACTTAACAGGCGTTGTCCAGGTTCGCATACCCCAAAGTTAAAGTCTCTGTTTGGGTACTTTACCTTGCAGGGATGATTCTTCGTCAACAGCCGCCAGTTTGAGTTGGTGTGCAGATATTTGAAGGTCGGCCGAGGCTGAAGGCCCGATGATTCAAAGCCTCCCCTCGGTTCGTCTCCTCGGTTGGTCGTCTTCAGCCAGTCTGCCCCTAGGTGGTCTTCCCTTCTCCCCTCGTCGCGTCCCACCTCGCCTGGCCTGAATTGTCCGTGTCCGCCCGACCCGGTGCCGGGGCGATTCCAGATGGAGTAGGAAAAGGGCACGGGCAAAGGCCAGGGGGTAAGCGCGGGACGGGGAAAAAGCGGCAGCCACGAGGGCGAGGGGCCGAGGAGCAGCACCAGCACACCAACCTGGCGATCTTGGACACCAACTCACGAACTCTCCAACCCACCCATTGCTACCCGGGGCCTTCAATTATACCTTCGTCGAAAACCCTTATCTGCGCGCCAAATCAGGTTAGTTCTTTGTTTTAATTTTGGTGGGCTTGTTTAAAATAATGGTAGCAATTCATACTAACTGGTTTTTAAATGGCCGGTAATCACATCTACCAGCCCGATAATTGACTTGTATTGCCCTGAATGTTCCTTGATGGGCTTGTCCAGCCTCGATGGCTGTGTTAATCTGTTTCCGATAATATATGCAGACTGTTTGATGGCCTTAACTATAGGCCTAAACTGAATTTAGATTTTGTCTCCAATTCGGTCTAATGCATAATTCAGAGTCCTGTCTGGTTCCAAAATACAACATTTCTCTTCACAGAAAACCTGCAACTTTGGTTTCGATTTCTCCCAAGCTGTCTGCGTTGCAGAATCCATTTTAGAATCCCACAGGCTTTCTGCCACGAGGCACGGACGCCATCTTTGGTACCCCTTTTAATTTAAAATGTCCACGCAGGATCCCGTTTATTAATAACAGCCTTCGGGGAAATGCAGAAATTTTGCGAATCTTACACCCCGGATCACAGTCAGCCCTTTCACCTTGAAGTAGGCTCCACACCTACCAGCCTAACTGCCGTTTTGAGTCAGAAACAGGCAACCAGCGAGACACTACACCCTATCGCATATGCCCCACATATACTACAAGGGGTAGAAAGTACATTCTCAGCGTGTGAACGTCATCTGTTGGCCACATTTTGGGCAGTCAATACAATACAATACAATACAAATCACTTTATTGGCATGATAAGGTACATCTTATGTTGCCAAAGCATCAAAATACATTTATGGTTGAACACATAAACGCGGTTCCATTCATACAGTGTATAAACAGGTATATCCCTGAGTTTATAAATATACATTCGCCTTGTTTATATATACTCTTGTCTTAGTTTACTGGTTGTCCCTCTGTTCATGGCAAGCTGTAACATAGTGTGCCGCCAGTGTTACACAGCTTCTCTCCTCCCCCAGTAGGAATGGGAGTTTTTGGTTGTCAGTCAGATTTCTGAATTCAGGGCATATTTGTGAGAATTTTTGGTAGAAATTCTCTCTGATGCCCTGATATTTTCCACAGGCTGTGAGGAAGTGCATCTCTGTCTCAACTACTCCCTGACTGCAGTGAGAGCATATCCTGTCTTCTCTTGGCAGCCTGGTCTGCCTGTGTCTGCCTTTTTCGATCGCTAGGCTATGTTCGCTAAGTCTGTACCTTGTCAAGGTTCTTCTCAGTTTGTTATCCTTTACCATGGTCAGGTAATCAGCTATGTTGTATTGTCTGTTTAGGGCCAAGTAGCAATTGAGTTTGCTTTGGGTTTTTGTTGTTTCTGCCCAATATGACAGATATTTTTCCTTTTGCTTAGCGACGTTTGTGTTGGGTCGAATTCTTTGTGTTACCCTGTCACTGTCCTGGGACTGGTTATTGTTAGTATTGTTATTAGTTACTTTATTGAGTCCCAGGACTAGTTGACTGAGGGTATTCTTCTTTATGGTCAGCTCTTGGCATTTCAGGGCGTCGTAGTGATAGCATTGGGGGTTGCTCATTTGTAGGTGATTCCAAAATTTGGTGGCTCTTTTTTGGATAGTGATTATTAATGGGTATTGGCCTAGTTCCGCCCTGCATGCGTTGTTTACTGTTTTCCTTTGAGTCCGGAGGATACTTTTACAGAATTCCGCATGTAGGATCTCAATTGGGTGTTTGTCCCATTTTGCAAAATCTTGTTGTGTTAGTGGTCCCCAGACCTCACTGCCATAGAGTGCAATTGGTTCAATTACTGATTTGAAAGTTTTGAGCCAAATGCTAATTGGGATTTCTATTTGGATTGATTTTTTGATGGCATAGAAAGCCCTTCTTGCTTTCTCTTTCAGTTCATTCACAGCCAGTTTGAAGTTTCCCGTAGAACTGATTTTTAAGCCCAAGTATGTGTCGTGAGTGGTTTGTTCAATTTTGGTTGTTCCTACTGTGAAATTTATTGTGGGTCCATGTTGTTTGGATCTTTGCTGGAACACAAGGACTTTGGTTTTTTGGGGATTTATTGTCAGGGCCCAAGTCTGGCAGTACGACTCCAGCAGGTCCAGGTTCTGCTGTAGACCCTCCTTAGTTGGTGACAGCAGAACCAGGTCGTCGGCATAGAGGAGGAATTTAACCTTGGATTCATATAGGGTGAGGCCGGGTGCTGTAGATTGTTCAAGTAGTTTTGCCAATCCATTAATGTAAATATTAAAGAGTGTCGGTGAGATTGGCGAGCCCTGCGTCACCCCCCGCCCCTGTGGGAAGTATTTTGTTTGTTTGTCTCCAATTTTAACTGCACATTTATTGTTTGTATACATTGATTTAATTACATCATATGTTTTCCCTCCTACCCCGCTTTCGATAAGTTTCAGGAATAAACCGTCATGCCAGATGGAGTCGAAAGCCTTCTGGAAATCTACAAAGCATGCGTAGATTTTGCTTTTGTTATGGTGAACGTGTTTGTCAATTAGGGTCTGTAGGGTAAAGATATGATCGGATGTTCTATAGTTTGGCAGGAATCCAATTTGGCTTTTACTCAAGACATTGTGCTCTTCAAGGAAGTTTATAAGTCTTTTGTTTATGATGCTACAGAATACCTTCCCCAGGTTGCTGTTTACACAGATGCCTCGATAGTTGTTTGGGTCGATTTTGTCCCCACTTTTGTATATGGGCGTTATGAGTCCTTTGTTCCAGATGTCAGGGAAATAACCGACACTCAGAACCAAGTTGAAGAGTTTTAGGATAGCCAGTTTCAGTTTGTCGTCTGCGTGTTTAATCATCTCGTTTAGTATGCCGTCTGTCCCGCAAGCTTTTCCTGGTCGCAGGTCCTTGAGTTTTTCAAGAAGTTCTTTTTCTGTTATTATGGCGTCTAGCGGGTTTTGGTTATCTTTTATGGCCATTTCAAGCTTTTCTAGTTTTTTGCGTATTTGGTGTTGCTCTGGTCTTAGTGTGTTTTTCTGGTATAATTTTTCAAAGTGGCTTACCCATGTGTCCCCATTTTGAATGGACAAATCGTCGTGTTGTTTTTTGTGTAGTGTTTTCAAGTTGTCCCAGAAACAATTCGACTCAATGGATTCCTCCATGGAGCTGAGTGTATTCTTAATAAATTGCTCTTTTTTGGTCCTGAGTGTGTTTCTGTATTGTGTTAGCGTCTGACAATAAGTAAGGCGTAATTCCTCGTTTTCTGGATGTCTGTGTTTTTGGTTTGATAGTTTTCTAAGTTTTTTCCTCATGTTATGGCAATCATGGTCAAACCATTTTTCATAGTTTTTTGTTTTGGGTTTGTTCTTGCGAGCTTTCAAGTTTGCATTTGTTGCCAAATTATCAAAAATATTGTTTAGTTTACTAACTGCCCGGTTTACGCCTTCTTTATTGTGAGTGTATATGTTATCCAGAAAGGTGTCTAAGAGAGCTTGAGTTGATGCATTGCTAATTGTTTTCTGGTATTTTTCCGTGTCATTTTTGGCCCATCTGTACGATTTTTTGGTGTTGTACAGTTTACTGGGTTGTGTTTCTATGTTGTTTGTTTCTGTCTTTTTGAGAAACATAGTAATTTGGCTGTGATCTGACAGTGTTGTTTGTGGTTTGACTGTGAATGCTCTGAAAGAGGATGGGTCCAAGTCTGTAATCATATAGTCTACTGTGCTGCAGCCAAGAGGTGAGCAGTAGGTCGATCTTCCTAGGAGGTCTCCTATGAACCTACCATTGACAATGTACAGACCCAGGTTTCGACAGAGCTGTAGTAGCTGTTTACCGTTGGTATTTGACTGCTTGTCGCAGTTATGCCTGTATGGAAGGGAAGGGATGTCAAAGTGGTTATTCCCGAATACGTAATTGTTTCCCTGATTATTGGTGAAGTCTGGTTCTTCGCCCGTTCTTGAATTGAGGTCCCCACAGATCAACACGTTCCCCTGGGCCTGGTATTGGATAATTTCCCCCTCCATGTTGGAGAAGGTGTCCTCTTTGTAGTACGGGGAATCGATTGGAGGGATATAAAGTGCGCAAATGTAAACATCTTGGGTGTTTGAGATAATCTCCCTCTCAAGTTTGAGCCACATATGGTTTTCGCCCTTTTTTATAAAAGTCAATCATTTCACCTACAGAAGGTTATTTTGCATTCAACACACACGCCCCTTAATCTGCTGTTAAAACAAAGTGAGACCAAGGTATCCTCTCAGCGAATAAGTAAATGGACACTCGAATTGTTACAGCATGACCTGGACATTATGCCTAAACGAACCGTGCTGTTACCCCTTATGCTCGCCTGTGAGGGAAGCCCACACCAGTGTCCATTACCAGTGCTCGATATGGAACCAACTCCAGTAAAGGCTAACGCCATACCCGGAGCTCGAAATGTGTACATTGACGGATCATCATACTATGTAGACGGCCATCCTAGAACTGGATGTGCCCTTATTGATATCGACACTCACGATTGGTCAGAGGGATTTCAAGTTTCCGTCCACTCCTCACAACAGGCAGAACTGATTGCTGTAATTCTAGCTGTACATTACACGTCTATGGATGAAGCAAATATCACAGCAGTTTGTAACACAGTTATGGCTCTTCCCCTCTATAATACAAATGAGTTTTGCTCATCAGATGGTAAATCTTTATTACATTCCGGTCTCCTCCATAAGCTGTGGAAACTGCTCCAGGAACGAGTGGCCCCTTGTCTCATGGGTAAGGTAGCAGCCCATCAGAAAGATTCATGCCCCCATTCCCGAGGTAACCAAATGGCTGATTGCTTTGCTAAGGAGGCGGCCGTGAACGGAAAGTTACTACCTTGGTGGGTGATTAATGATACTCAGACACCCGTAGTGGGGGCGGTTACTAAGACTAAAACCATTGATCTTTTGGCCCTACAGGATGAATATGCTCCTTATGCACAGGTGATAGCCTGGCTTCAACAGGGATGTCCGCTACCAGCACCCACCCTATGGTGTAGATAAAAACCCTCCCCTACTAATAATCAGGAATAAAGTGGGAGACCTGGTAGTTTGTATCCCTCCTCAGTTAAAGGAAGACATTCTTGCTCTCTTTCATTCTCACCTGACGGCGGGACATTACTCAGCGGCCTCTACACTACAAAAGTTATTACCTGTTTTCTGGTGGCCTGGAATGGAACAGTATGTGGAACAATATGTTAATTGCTGCCTGCCATGCCTACAGACAAACCCCACTTCATGTTCAAATCATGCTTTATTTAGGTCACAGCCCCCTCCCGAGGTACCATGGACACACTTACAGATTGACTTTATTGGTCCACTAACAAAATCCAAGGGAAACTATGAGTACGTTCTTGTGGTAATCGATCAGTTCACTAAATGGATAGAGGCTTTTCCCACGATAAATAACACAGCACGCACCGCAGCTCGAATTCTCCCGAGTGAGGTGTTCTATAGGTGGGGATTGCCAGTACAAGTGGATAGCGATCAGGGGCCACACTTTACGGGGGCAGTTTTCACAACTCAGCAAGAAATGTTACAGATAAAACATAAATTGCACATTGCGCACCATCTACAATCATCAGGGATTGTGAAGAGGGGAAATCAAACTTTAAAGACAATGGCCCAGTAATTCCGGTCCCAACGCGTGAGTACGGACGGGGTACTCACACGTGGGCCCGTTGGAAGTGCCGGATTTCAGCATGCACAGCGCATGCGCGGAAAACCGGCATTTCCTCTCCTCTGAACCAAGGGGTTAAGAGGCGGTTCCCTAGAGACGTTTGAGGCAGCGCGGACGCGGTGAACTTCGGTTTTTTTCACAGGTTTGTCCGTGCGTGAAGGCCTCCACTTTTTACGAATGTAAAACGCAGACGTAAGGACTTAGTTTTATAAGGTAAGTGGTCTAATAATTAAAGTTAGAATTTTTTTTCCACAGGTTTATTAATTTTAAAGAATTTACAGTAAGGTAAGTGTATTTTTGGACCCGATTTCTTGAAAAAAAATGTTGGCAGAAATTTGAATAATTGTTTAAATTCGTTTTTTTAAGTTATTAATAGTTAATTTAATTAATGGAATGTTTTTTTAACTTTTATTTAAAGTTTAAGTAGTGTTTTGGGCGCCCGTACTTTTCATGAGTTTGACAGGTCTTATGTCTAACTCATGAATGGACTTTTGTAAACTCCCATTGGTTGCCCACTGCTCACGTGATCCCAGCCGGCTCATCGCACTAAGTACGCTGCTGGATCACGCACGCACAGCGCGCCGGGAGCTGAACCGGGCCACAGACCGGAAATCCAAGCAGGCCCAGTCTTCAAATGTCAGCGCGATATGTAAGTGTAGGTCAGGGGCTTGCACCCGCGGGAAACCTCCGACCCGAATTTCTGGGCCAATGTTGCAGAAGTTGTGTACCGAACACCCCACTCAGTGGACTAACATGTTGCCTTTATGTCGAATGGCAATACGCTCTACCCCACACGGGACTATGAGGGTAAGTCCATATGAGGCTATGACTGGGAGACAAATGCGGATACCAGGACATGTAACATTGGGAAATAACACACCATTAAAACTACAACCATGTAGCCAAAAATGGTTACAAACCTTGATAGATCATATGGACAAGGTGAACAAGCTGGTGGCCATTAATATAGGCAAATCGCGTGAACAAATCAAGCGATATTATGATAAGAGAGTAAAACCATTTGACTATGATGTTGGAGGCCGAGTAATGTTACAAATTTTCTCTCCAAAACAACACTCATTCGAGATAAAATGGACGGGCCCCCATACCATAGAATGGACGGGCCCCCATACCATAGAATGGACGGGCCCCCATACCATTAGTAGATAAATTAAATCCAGCAGTGTATCTACTGAATGTCCCATATGGTCCGAAGGGAGAACCTAAACTGAAATGGTTCCATATCAATCAGATGAAAACTGTTAAGAATTAAGATGTTACATTTTGATTTACCCGCAGGTTAAAGATGTGGCTCTGTATGCTGATACTGATAATTGGATGTGCAGTGATCTCTCCGGAGGTAACAAAAACTTTTATCATTACCATTAACATCTGTACACTGGACGAAGGAGGCGAATGCGCCCTACTCCCCATCTATGGAACGGAACCTCGAATTGTTGGCGGACATAAACAATCAAAGAGCTATAACGGATCATCCGAGACATATGAGGGGGATGTTCCAGTTTGGATCAGAAATAGTACAAAAGACAATATAACAACACCATACGTAACAGGTGGTGGTACATTACAAGAAAAGGTGTATAATTGGGAAATAAAATAAGGATATGGTGTGTGTATCTGGTGTGTGATAAGGAACAGGAAAGGTCCAAATGTGTTGAAATTCCTGAAGAAAAAGAATGGAATCTGGGAACAGGTACAAGAATCAAATCAGGGACCTGTAGCTTCAGAAAGTAAGGGATATATACAATTATGCTGGCCTCGGTGGTGGAAGAAACATACCGGCCAGTATTCTTGCATTGGGTTGAATATTATCATGGGCTTTAAAAATCAGGATAATAACTGGCCTCCTATTCCCGAATATGATGTAAAGATTACCTCAGCAGGATATGAGATTCCCAGAGACGATATAGAGATCACTGCGGCAAAACATAAACCTTTTATGATGACTTTAAATTTTGGGGAAATTATAGGGATTTTGGGGATAAATATAACAGCATAATAGAATTCAAAAATGCAGTAAATGGATGTGCAAGGGACGATGGGTATGTCTATAGTGTTAAGCTTACACCCTATGAGAAAGCAAGCCATTCAGAACCACGAGAGGGTGTACCCGAGGAACAATGTCTCCAACTAACACCAAGACCTGGGAATGGTCTTGTAATTATACCCACCTATAAAGCAGTGTATCAGCAAGTAATACCGGAAGTGGCCCCTGTTATCCTAAATTTAACAGAACTAATACTACCAAAGTGGTGCCCTGACAAAACAGCGCAACTAACTCAGAAAAAAAAGGGCAGCACAGTGGCATAGTGGCTAGCACTGTTGCCTCACAGCGCCAGGGACCCGGGTTCGAATCCGGCCTCTGGTCGACTGTCTGTGTGGAGTTTGCACATTCTCCCCGTGTTTGCGTGGGTTTCCTCCAGGTGCTCCAGTTTCCTCCCACAGTCCAAAGATGTGTGAGTTAGGTTGATTGGCTATGATAAATTGACCCTTAGTGTTAGGGGGATGAAATACGTGGGGTTATGGGTGTAGTGTATGTACCCGTCTACCTTTAAGAGAACTATTGTATGTAACCGTTCACCTTTAAGAGAACTATTTTAGGTGTGGCACTACTTTGTTTGCTTCTGTATACGGTAATACCGACGGTGACCACACCAGTATATAAGTGTTGTGCCAGGAGTTATTGGGCAGATTCGCCCTGACCTTCGAATAGTAAAGTCCTGTTTTAAGTTACTCTTGGAGTCTGTGTATTAATTAACTAAACAACCCACAGACTTTACAGTGGCGACGAGTCCGATCGTACCCTGCGGCAACAATGATTCCAAAGCAGTTAACGAGCGTCGAGAAGAGGCAACCGCCCTCGTCATTCTGCTGGGAGAAAACTCGAGTCTGCAGAGCTGGAAAGGAGGAAGAATTCAGAGACAAAGACTTCCATCAGCAACAGGCACTGACTGTCCCTTCTGCCACGGTGAGGAGTGAGCCGATCAGCACGAGAAGCAAGGCGGCCACGGTGACTGTGAGTAAGGGAAAAGTAAAAAGAATAACCGGAGGATAAGGGCGGTGCACTCGACCACGGTCGAGGGGGAAAGGAGCCGGACAGAAGTCGGACCCAGAGGCACTGAGACTGGGGCAGCGTGGAGCAAGGAAGCCGCGGTACAGACAGGCTGGGGACGCAACGGCGTCGTGAGACAGCTAGACCGGGACCGGCGAAAAAGGCCGGGCAGCGACCGAAGCCACGAAGCGCTGCGACCGGGAGCGTAGATGCGGGAAGATATAAAAACTCAGCCGCAGCCGGGGAGGGAAGCACCGGACTGCGAGACGGCTGGGAGAGGCGTTTGGGAGCCGAGCGAGCGGGAGAGGCAGAGCCGACCAAGGGAGACTGCGCGAGAGCCAGTCCAGCGGCTGAAACTGTTCTCCGTCAACGGGGTGTACCCAGCGCCGGTAGAGCCGAGCGAGCGGGAGAGGCAGAGCCGACCAAGGGAGACTGCGCGAGAGCCAGTCCAGCGGCTGAAACTGTTCTCCGTCAACGGGGTGTACCCAGCGCCGGTAGAGCCGAGAGAGCGGGAGAGAGACCGAGCCCGAGCAAGGGGAACTGAGCGAGAGCCAGCCCAGCGGCTGAACCTGTTCGCCGTCAACGGGGTGTACCCAGCGCCGGTTGCCTTGCCGAGAAAAGGGAAAGCACTGAAGCCGACGCGCAGGCTGTGAATCTGAAAGCCAGCGGCCGTCGCCTGTGGGGGAAAGTGTACCCCTCCCGCTAGGGAAGAAACGTGGGAAGCCGCCATTAGGCGGGGAAGAAGACAGAAGCGGGAAACCGCCATTGAAGTGGGCGGGGAGAGAAGATAAGCGCGGGAAACCGCCATTTTCGCGGGAAAACCGCCATCTTAGAAAAAAAAAAAAAAGGAAGTTAAAGAAATAATTCGGGGTGTTATCAGAAAGAGAGGAAGATGCCTAAGCGTGGTAACATCAACGATTTTAATGCCGAGGTAGAAGACTGGGCCACATACGTGGAACGCATCGAGATCTATTGTGAGGCCAATAAAATAGAAGAAGATGACAAAGCTATAACCTTGCTAAACTCGATGGGCGCGAAGACATACGGGCTCTTGAAGCATCTACTATCACCAGCTAAACCGACGGATCAGACTTTCGATGATATTGTGGCTGTTCTGAAGGATCACTTGAACCCCACACCGTTGATGTTGGCGGAACGATTCAAATTCTATGCAAGAACGCAACGGAAAGACGAAAGCAACGCAGAATACTTGGTAGAACTGCGTAGACTAGCGAAATACTGCCAGTTTGGAGGGAATCTGACAGAGGCATTGCGAGACAAGTTCGTGTGCGGGTTGGCAAAGGAAGGAACGCAAAAGCGACTACTCAAAGAGAACGACCTTACACTTGACAGGGCTGTCCTTATTGCAGCATCGCACGAAGCCGCAGCGAAGGGAACTGCGGAAATGCAGCTAAAGACAGCAGCACTAAGTGTGGATCAAATTACCTCGACAACAACAAAATGCTATCGTTGTGGGAAGACAACACACGACCAGAACCAATGCTGGTTTAAGAACCAGGAATGTAGGAAATGTGGCAAACTGGGTCACATAGCTAAGGTATGCCGGTCAGGGAAGAAGACCAACAACCAAAGGACCAACAACCAAAGGAAGCCATCACAGGAAAAGTACAACAAGGTACACAAGGTGGCTGAGAAGAGTTCAGACGAACAGAATTCAGACTCAGACCCAAACGGCCAGGAGCTGGGTAGTCTGAGAATTCACAATGTGAGTAAGGAAGCTGACCTACAAACTATCTGGGTCATGCTAAAAATAGCTGGAATCCAAGTGAAAATGGAGTTGGACACTGGATCAGCTCTATCAGTCATAAATCGAAGGGATTACCACCGGCTATTCTCACATATACCCTTAAGAGATACCAAGTTCGTATTGCAGACATACACGGGGCATAAAGTATATGAAAGACAAGGCTGAAATGGACTTGCTGACGAAGGTTGGAAAAACGAAGGCATGCATAAAGGCTTATGCTCCAGAGAAGAACAAAGTTTCAGAACAGAACTCCACCGAACAACGACAACCTAGTTTGACAGAAAATTCTGAGCCTGTTCAAGTTACGGACATATCCATGACGGAAGAACACCGAGCTCGGACTCAAACTTAATTCAAATTACGACAACAATTAGAACAATTGAGTTACTGTCTCGTACAAGAGATGAAAACAATGAAAAAGTTCTATGACACCGAATGGGAGAATCTGGAAAGACAACAGAAGCAGCCAGCTCAAGCAGAGAGCGACCATAGAGCCATCGTGACCAATTACCGATCACATCTCCCTTATGCTGTTCAGGAGTTAGAATATTTGCAGGAAGAAGCAAATGAAGAGGAATCTTCAGGAAGCCAGGATTTTATTCCAGTTCTTCTCTACGACTCCTTACAAGCAGATTGTGAGAAGTTGAAAGAACAGTATGAACAGGCCCAGGCTACAATTCTGGAAGGGGTTAACTCGGCAACCTCCGAAAAGCTAGTTTCAGTGGAAGCATATGAGCAACTGAAGGTTGAATATGAGCAAGAAGTCCAAAGGCTGCAGGAAATTCTTGATGAGCTCAAGGCCAAGACAGACTCATCGGTAGAAGTTCCATCCATAGATGAGAAATTAGAGGTGAAAGACATGGCAGAACATGAAAGACAAGATGTACAAGAACTCATAAAAATATTAAAGGAAACCCAAGACAAATATGGGGCGGCAATGACCGAGATTCAACAACTTGAAGAACAGATTCAACTGGGAATCCATTCAGTAGAAGAAAAGGGAACTGTAAGAAACACAGAGACTGTAAGAATGGCCTCTGAACATGAGCTAGAGAGCATCAAGGCGCAACTTCTCCGAGCGCTGGAAGCCAAAGTACAAGAGGAAAAGAAGGTGAAAGCATTGGAGGAAAAGGTGGATGAAATGGAGAAGACTCTGACCCACAGTGTTCCCGTGGAAGAGTTAATGGTCAGCCAACTCCTTCATATGCTGAAGGACAAGACTCTACAATGGGAACAATCTGAACACGAGCTTCAATCTTCAAAGGGAAGGAGTTCGGAGCTCTCAAAAGTTATGGAAATAGCTGAGGTTGCAACACAGATTTTACAGGGATGCCAAAAGTACGCTGAATCACGTCAATGTGAACAGCAGAATGTTGAAACAGCTGCTCCAGTAGAAGGATTGAATAGCCTGATCAATCAATCCCCGAGGGAAGGGGAAGTATTGAAATCACAAACGAGGTCATTAGTGAAGGATTTGCAGGAAACCCAGGAAGAGCGGGATGAATATGAACGCATGAAGAAGTCTCTTCAGGAAAGATGTCTAGGGAGGGAACAACAGTCGGCTAACGTCCAGTTGGGTATGGAAGAAGTAGCAGGCCCTCTCGCTAGACTAGCTCAGGACGACACCGAATATTACCATGACCTGTTGAGTGACACGGAATATTACGATGACTTGGTCTGCCCAGCTTGTGATGAAAACTCCCAAAGTGCAGAAATCAGGATGAAGCACTTCAAGTCTAAGGAACATAGGGAGATGGTGGCGCTACAGCTGGCAGCGGATAAGGGAGCCCTGAGAGTCTCCAAGAAGCAGAAAAGAAAAAGACGAAGCAGAAGACGATAACCATCTAAATCATTATCACTTCTATCAGATCATGCACGTGGGCCCCACGAAGGGGGGCCAAATCAGTTGGAAAGTAGGAAAAATTACCAAGGCAGTCCAGCTGTTTGTAAAAGTCAGCACTGCTGGTTCAGCAGGACGGAAGTTCAAGCTGTTAAGCCAAGGGAAAGACTATTGGATGAGTCACGCTAGAAATGTGAACCGGCTACACCACAGAGATGTTGTTCGGACCGAGTCAAGACCAGAGACTGAATCTGTGAACTGTTTCCCGCAGAGACTATATCTGTGAATTGTTTTACATGAAGTTGATTATATGTTATGTTTAATGGGGAATAAGTATGTTGTAAGCTAAAAAGGGAGGATTGTAGTGTATGTACCCGTCTACCTTTAAGAGAACTATTGTATGTAACCGTTCACCTTTAAGAGAACTATTTTAGGTGTGGCACTACTTTGTTTGGCTTCTGTATACGGTAATACCGACGGTGACCACACCAGTATATAAGTGTTGTGCCAGGAGTTATTGGGCAGATTCGCCCTGACCTTCGAATAGTAAAGTCCTGTTTTAAGTTACTCTTGGAGTCTGTGTATTAATTAACTAAACAACCCACAGACTTTACAATGGGGATAGGGTGGGATATGTGTTGGTGTAGGGGTTACGGGGATCGGGTGGGATATGTGTCGGTGCAGGCTCGATGGGCCGAAATGGCCTCCATCTGCACTGTGGGGTTTCTGTGATTCTGTGATTCTGTGAATGCTGCAGCAGGTTTTTAATCAGTACTGGGAAAAGGCGACCTTGTCTATAAGTATAGAGAAAACAGAAGGGACATTCCGTCACGAGTTTAGTACCACTAAAGAGAGCAGCCTGGGAACGAGTAGACAGAAAAGAGGATTGATAAACGATGGACTCACAGGTTTCAACACAGTAACATCGGTAATTAACTTAATGGACTCCGCAGATTTACAAAAACAATTACAAACGATAAGGGAAAAGTTGAAGGAGATACTTAGTAGGGAAAACAACATAGTAAGCGAGGGGCTAAGGGAGGATCAGGTAATGACCGTACACCTGCGGGACATCATACATGAAATAGAGGATCATGCCAAAAGAATTAATGATCTGATTAGAGAAAATAGAAATGCCTCTGATCACGCAGCCCATAATGACGTATGTGTTATGTACGGGAATTGGCTGAGTGAACAAACTGGGGAAAACCTTCAACCATCACTCAGGGATGTCTCCCCACTTGGGTCACTGATAAACACTTATCAGGGCTATCCAGTTATTACGATGATGCAGAACTATGTAAGATCAGGAGTTTGATTAGGATCCACCCTGTCAAACACAAATGCCACGAGGTAGGGAGTCAAAGGTTGATGGGACTAATACTACAAATTCCTAGTCTAATGAATCGAACTTTGCCCAACCCCTTATTTAGGATAGAAAATATAGGAGTAGTACAAGGGAATACGATTAACCGATTTCTCACAGCACCACAATGATTATTACAATTAGGAAAACTAACATGGATTGAACCAAACCTCCAGGGATGCAATACAAATGAGGATGCCTTTGTCTGTCCATACAGTTTATATGAACATTCAAAGGAAACCTGTGGCTATGGTTGGAATGGAAAAAGGTTAAACTGTACCATGGAAGTGACAGGCCCCTCAGATGTAAGAACTAGAACAGCCCACGTACGAGAAGGGAGGTATTGTTTTACCACTTTAGAAAACACCTGTAGTCATGGAACACTTGAATGTTCAATAACCCTAGGGACCTACTGTATTACCTCTACATCGACTATGGTAATAGGAGGAAGAATTCTCCTTGTAATAGCCTCACATGGCCAAAAAGCACTACAAGTAGAAGATGATTTAAAAATAAATCTAGAAGATTATGTCACAAGATTTGGATATGACACCCCTGAGTTACCTGAAGCATTAACCGAGCTAATAAGTCAAGTGAGCACCTCTCAACGCCATTATTATATGTTGGTGCAAGGAAATAAAGACATAGCCGAAGAAATTCCAGGCATCGAGATTCAGACCCACTGGTGGGATATAGGAACAAATATGGAAATTTCTCCTTGGATTAGAATAATTTCCCATGTACTGGTCATAGCCCAACTCATAGTACTAATATGCTTCCTACTATACACCTGCTACCTGAAACACCTGATGTCTAATACCCAATCATGTTCAAATATGATCACAACCCAAAATATCTTAGAGTTACACAAACGAAAGAGAACTAATCCATATGTAGGAGTTTAGTTTTGAGGGGTCGGCAAATGCCTCACCCTCAAGATAGGGATTTGTAGGATAGGGTGTATTTGTATGATTTAGTAAAACATTTTTGTATAACTATAATATGTGAAATTGTATGTTAACAGCCTAAAAGCCTGTATAAAATGGTGAATGGCTGAGAGAAAAGCAGGATGGGAAATTATGCCAATCTGACTGAAACTCGCTCTGTTTTCAATTGCTGAAGGAATGGAATATAATGCTAAGTTTATGGGGACTATCAGGAACGTGGTATTCAGTAATGTGACAGAAAAGAGATAAGAGTTGGAGAAGAGAGAGAGATAAGAGAAGCACCCCTCAGTGATACCACTATAAAATGGACAGATTGTTTAGACAACATCTTGGGAAGTGGTCTTTGGAAAGAGAAATCTAAAGATAAAAGGCACTTTGATATGCACAAAGCGAGTCCGAGTGGGATCAACACGATCATAAAACATGTACTAGGTGTCGGATAGCTGTTTGCAGTCACATAGGCAAAGGGAAAAAAGTGTATAAAGATACGGATATTGAACACTGAAGGCAGCGCGAACCCAGAATCAGAGTTGAAGGAACTTCAGTCAAGAGAAAGCAGCAAGAGGATAAAGAGACCGGGGCGCAGGCGCTCGGAAGGAACGCCGAGGCTCAAATGAACAAAACTGTGACTATCTCCTTGTTCAGTATTACAGGTTATTAATCCCTTATCCGAAACCCTTGGGGCCAGATGTGTTTCGGAATTCGGAATTTTTCGGATTTCAGAACGGTAGGGGTATCTGCAGCTCTTTTTGACATTTTCACAGTGAAATTAAACTCAAAATCACAAAATAACAAAAAATATCAGAGAGCAGCAGACGCACATGTGACTGGTAGCAGCGCTGAGACACAACTGACGCCTCACACCTGCGTGGGTCAAGCATCGGCCGCGTCGGGTCATGTTTGGCGTCACTCGGGTCATGTCGTGCACACGAGTGACGCTCCACGAAAAAACTTTCGGTTTTCAGAGCTTTTCGAGTTTCGGAATTGCAGATAAGGGATTGTGGACCTGTACTTACTACTGGATGTTAAATGCTCAATAAACCTGTTTTACTGATACACCATATACCTGGACCCAGAGTGGTTTGTGTAGTCACGGACTGTTTTACTGATACACAGTATACCTGGACCCAGAGTGGTTTGTGTAGTCACAGACAAATTATTATAAGAGCTTATGCAAGCTACATCATTGATGAAGCAGTTGAAGATGGTTGGGCCTAGGACACTGCCCCGAGGAACTCCTGCAGCGATATCCTGGGGCTGTGATGATTGACCTTCAACCACCATAACCATCTTCCTTTGTGCTAGTTATGACTCCAGCCAGTACAGTGTTTGCCCCCTGAT
The DNA here is from genome assembly GCF_052327205.1 of Somniosus microcephalus. NCBI lineage: Eukaryota > Metazoa > Chordata > Chondrichthyes > Squaliformes > Somniosidae > Somniosus > Somniosus microcephalus. The sequence continues at coordinate 329,247,941 of NC_140990.1, read as the reverse complement.
TCCCATTGACTTCAGTTTTACTAGGGCTCCTTGATGCCACACTCAGTCAAATGCTGCCTTGGTGTCAAGGGCAGTCACTCTCACCTCACCTCTGGAATTCAGCTCCTTTGTCCATGTTTGGACCGAGGCTGTAATGAGGTCAGGAGCTGAGTGGTCTTAGCGGAAACCAAACTGGGCATCAGTGGGCAGGTTATTGATGAGTAAGTGCCGCTTGATAGCACTGTTGATGACACCTTCCATCACTTTGCTGATGATTGAGAGTAGACTGAAGGGGCGGTAATTGGCCGGATTGGATTTGTCCTGCTTTTTGTGGACAGGACATACCTGGGCAGTTTTCCACATTGTTGGACAGATGCCAGTGTTATAACTGTACTGGAACAGCTTGGCTAGAGGCGTGGCTAGTTCTGGGGCACAAGTCTTCAGCACAATAACCGGCATGTTGTCAGGGCCCACAGTCTTTGCTGTATCCAGTGCGCTCAGCCGTTCCTTGATATCACGTGGAGTGAATCGAATTGGCTGAAGACTGGTTTCTGTGATGGTGGGGACCTCAGGAGGATACCGATATGGATCATCCACTCGGCACTTCTGGCTGAGGATGGTTGCAAACGCTTCAGCCTTGTCTTTTGCACTCACGTGCTGGGCTCCTCCATCATTGAGGATAATGATATTCATGGAGCCTCCTCTTCCGTTAGTTGTTTAATTGTCCACCACCTCCTCCTCCTCCTGTTAGTTATTTAATGGTCCACCACCATTCACGACTGGATGTGGCAGGACTGCAGAGCTTTGATATGAGCCATTGATTGTGGGATCGCTTAGCCCTGTCTATAGCATGCTGCTTCCACTTTTTAGCATGCATGTTGTTAAGTCTGTGTGTTCTAGTTATTGTTAATAAGAATCACTGCACACAGACCACAAGAGTAAATTCAACAGGTCTTTACTAATCGGAGGTCAGGCTGAACTGCCCAATAAATCATTACACAGCACTTATATACCGGTGTGGTCACCACCGGTATTACAGTATACAGCAGCCAAGATAAAGTAGTGCATCTCTTAAAATAGTTCTCTTAAAGGTGGAACGGTTACATACACCACAATCCTCCCTTTTTAGCTTAACAGTATATATTCCCCATTAAACATAACATAATAACATATATACACAACTTCATGTAAAAACAGTTCACAGATTCAGTCTCTGAGGAGGCCTCCTGATCCGAGATGGATAACGCCTTTCAGGAGTCTCTGGTTCTCGTTGCTGGGGTGACTCATCTAGTTGATCCCCTATGGATAGGACATCATCATCAGGTATATTCACTTCTGAGGTAGATGCTTCAGGTTCACTAACTTCCTCCACGGTTGTCTCTGTCGTAACCATGGGCTCGACCCTTGTTCTCGATCCCACCAGTTGGTCAGCATGACGTCGCATTACATTTTCACCAACATCTACCGTGTACATCAGGGGTCCTTGTCTGGCCCGAATTGTTCCAGATTGCCATTTCTCGTTTTTATAGTCCCTGGCTAACACCGGTTGTCCTATTTCAAAACTCCGAGTGGGCTTGTTATTGATATGCTGGAACTGTTTGTTTTCGACTTCCCTCCGCACATTTGGTTTTAACAAGTCCAACCTGGACCGCAACCTCCTGTTATAGAACATCATGGCAGGACTTTGGTTTGTTGTTGCATGGGTGGCGCTTCGATATGCCAGTAGGAAATTGTCCACCTTGTGTTGCAGTGGAATCTGATCTTCACTCATGGCCTTTATTGCCTTTTTGAACGTCTGTACAAACCTCTCGGCCAGCCCATTCGTAGCTGGATGATATGGGGCAGAGGTATAATGTTTCACCCCATTCTTCTTCAGGAATTTCTGGAATTCCTCTGACACGAACTGTGGTCCGTTGTCTGAACATATTTGCTCTGGCAATCCATTTCTTGCAAATATCGTTCTTAGCACCGCGATCGTCTTCTCCGAGGTAGTGGTAGTCATTTTAATCACTTCTGGCCATTTAGAATGTGCGTCTACCGCAATTAAAAACATGGAGTCCATGAATGGACCAGCAAAGTCAATATGTACACGTTGCCATGGGGTTGAAGGCCATTCCCATGGATGCAGCGGTGCAATTGGAGGTGCATTTTGGACTTTTTGGCACCCTGAGCAGCTTTTCGTCAGAACCTCTATCTGTTGGTCGATACCCGGCCACCACACATAAGCCCTAGCAAGGCTTTTCATCTTGACTCCCCCCAGATGACTTTCATGTAGTTCTTTTAGAACTCTCTCTCTTAACTTAGGAGGGATAATCACCCTTGTTCCATACATCAATGTTCCCTGACAGATGGACAGCTGTTCTCGTCTTGCTGAGAATGCCGGTAACAGTGGATCACCATGGGCTGGCCATCCCTTTACTGTCAATTCGTAGACCCGGGACAGTGTCGGGTCATTCCAAGTCTCCCTTTCAATATTTGCATTGGTGACAGGTAAACATTCGATGATGGTCGAGTGAAATAACTCCACCGGGTCAACCGTCGGTGCCTCCTCCTCAGTAGGTAGTGGCAGGCGCGACAGCCCATCAGCATTACCATGCTGCTTTGTACCTTTGAATTCTATCTGATATTGATGTGCCCCTAGGAAAAGGGACCATCTCTGGAGCCTCTGTGCTGTCATCACCGAAACACCCTTCTTAGGGTTAAAAATGGATACCAACGGCTGGTGGTCTGTCAGCAGTGTAAACTTCTGGCCCTGCAGGTAATGATTAAACTTCTTTACTCCCCACACAAGGCTGAGAGCCTCCCTATCTATCTGAGCATAGTTGCGCTCAGCGGAGGTCAATGATCTGGATGCAAATGCGACTGGCCTTTCCAAGCCATTTGGCAACTTGTGTGAGAGTACTGCTCCAATACCATAAGGAGAAGCATCACAAGCTAAACGAATAGGTAGCGTTGGGTTGAAGTGAGCCAACACTTCCTCTGAGGTGATCAATGCCTTGCTTTTGCGAAAGGCCTTCTTACAGTCCTCGCTCCACTTCCATGGTACTTCTTTCTGCAAAAGAGCGTTCAGCGGGTGCAGCACCATGGATAGATTTGGCAGAAACTTATGGTAATAGTTAATCAACCCTAGGAGCGACCTCAACTGGGATACATTTTCCGGAGCGGGAGCCTTCACAACAGCTTCGATCTTGTCAGGTGACTTGTGCAGCCCCTCCTGGTCAATGACATGACCACAGTACGAGATCCGTTTCTGAAAGAACTCACATTTCTGGCGATTAACTCGAAGTCCATATTCCTTCAATCTGGTGAGCACCAGTTTCAAATTTGCAAGGTGTTCCTCATCGCCATCTCCTGTAATCAGGATATCGTCCAAGTAACATTGAGTGCTTGGAATTCCCTGTAATACCTGCTCCATGGCCCTCTGCCAAATTGCTGGAGCCGAAGCCACTCCAAAATCCAGTCTATTATATCGATACAAGCCTCTGTGCGTGTTGATTGTGAGATACTGGCGCGACTCTTCCTCAACTTCCATCTGTAAGTACGCTTGCGCCAGGTCTATCTTGGTGAAGTGTTTCCTGCCAGACAATGAAGCAAAGATATCCTCAATCTGCGGAAGCGGATATTGCACCGTGTGAAGCACCGGATTAACCGTGATCTTGAAGTCTCCACAGATGCGGACCTTCCCCGGTTCCCCTGGCTTGTTACTCGATGAACGCTTCATGACGGGAACAATGGGCGTGGCCCACTCACTCCAGTCCACCTTAGACAGTACTCCTGAACGTTCTAGCCCTTCCAGCTCAGCTTCCACAGCAGGTCGTATCGCATAAGGTACCGGTCTGGCTTTGAAAAATTTTGGGTTTGCATGTTCTGCAATCTTGATTTTTGCTGTAATTCCTCTCAGTGTTCCCAGTCCCTGTTGGAACACCTCTTTAACCTCATCCAATATTCTGGACAATCGTTCAGGTTTGACATCTTTTTTTCCGGAATCTACCGTTATTGCTTTTAGGGAGTGCCAGTCCATATTTATTTTCCTGATCCACTCCCGTCCCAGAAGTGGTGGGCCTCCCTCAGGTAGTACATATAAGTCCATTCCTTGGTGTTCTTTGCCCTTGTGTACCACCTTGACTTTTATCTTTCCGATGGGGTATACTCTTTGCCCCGTGTATGTCTGCAATACTATCTCCGTATCCCGTAGGGGAATATGTGTGAATAACCTTTTGTAATCTTGCTTATTCATGACCGTCAACGCCGATCCGGTGTCCAATTCCATCTTCACTTGGACTCCTGCTATCTGAAGTGTGACCCAGATAGTTTGTAGGTCAGCTTCCTTACTCACATTGTGAATTCTCAGACTACCCAGTTCCTTGCTGTTGGAGTCTGAATCCGAATTCTGTTCATCCGAACTCTTCTCAGCCACCTTATGTACCTTTCTGCACTTTTCCTGCGGTGACTTTTGTTGCTGGCCTTCTTTCCTGACCGGCATACTTTAGCCATGTGACCAAGCTTGCCACATTTTCTACATTCCTGATTTTTAAACCAGCATTGGTTCTGATCGTGTGTTGTCTTTCCACAACGATAACATTTCGCTGTACCCAAAGCCATTTGATCTACGCTGAGTACCGCTGCCTTCAGCTGCATTTCCGCAGTGCCTCTCGCTGCGGCTTCGTGCGATGCTGCAATAGTGACAGCCTTATCAAGTGTAAGATCATTCTCTTCAAGCAGCCGCTTTTGTGTTCCTTCTTTCGACAATCTACACACAAATTTGTCTCTCAGTGCCTCTGTCAGTCTTTCCCCAAACTGACAGTATTTTGCTAGCTTATGCAGTTCAATTAAATACTCCGCGTTGCTTTCCTCTTTCAGTTGCGTTCTCGCATAAAATTTAAATCGTTCCGCTAACATCAGCAGTGTGGGGTTCAAATGATTTCTCAGGACAGCAACAATATTAGCGAAAGCCTGTTCCGCCGGTTTAGATGGTGATAGAAGATGCTTCAATAGCCCGTATGTCTTCACACCCATTGAGTTTAGTAAGGTTAGTGCTTTATCTTCATCTGATATTTTATTTGCCTTACAATAAATCTCTATGCGTTCTACATACGTGGCCCAATCTTCAACATCGGTATCAAAATCGTTGATGTTACCACGCTTAGGCATCCTCGCAATCTTCTTGAGAAACAAAAAGAATTTTTTTTTTTTTTTTCAAAATGGCGGTTTCCCGCGCTTGTCTTCTTCCCCCGCCTATGAAAATGGCGGCTTCCCGCGTTTGCCTTTCTCCCCCGCTGGCTGTAATGGCGATTGCCGTATTGCTGCATTCGCCCTCCCCAGCGGTTCTCAAATCGTGCCTCCCAGCCCCTCTTGCAGTCCTGTCCTTTCCCCCGGCTGCGGCTGAGTTCTCCGCTTTTAAAATTTTTTTTTATCCCGCGCCTCGCGGCCTCGGTAGCTGCCCGGCCTTTTTCCTCGGTCGCGGTCGAGCTCTCTCTCGACGCAGTTGCATCTCCCAGCCCGCTTGCAGCCCGGTCTTTTACACCGGCTGCGTTTGCATTCACCGCGGCTCCCGTGCCTTACGCTGCCCCAGTCTCAGCGCCTCTGGCCCCGACTACTGTCCGGCTCTTTTCCCCGGCCGTGGTCGAGTTCTCCGCCCTTATATCCTCCGTTTTTCCCTCCCCTACTTCACAGCCAACGTGGCCGACTTGCTGCTCGTCGCTGATCGGCTTACCCACCACCGTGATAGAAGGGATGATCACTGCCTGTTGCTGATGGTAGGCTTCGTGTCAGGATTCTTCCTTGCTCTTCAGACCCGAGTCTTTTCTCAGCAGGATGATGAGGGCGGATGCCTCTTCTCGACGCCCGTTAAACTGCCTTGGATATATCTCTGCCGCAGGGTAAGATCGTCATCATCGCCACTGTTAAGTCTGTGTGTTCTAGTTATTGTTAATAAGAATCACTGCACACAGACCACAAGAGTAAATTCAACAGGTCTCTACTAGTCGGAGGTCAGGCTGAACTGCCCAATAAATCATTACACAGCACTTATATACCGGTGTGGTCACCACCGGTATTACAGTATACAGCAGCCAAGATAAATTAGTGCATCTCTTAAAATAGGATGGTACCTCATTTTTAGGTATGCCTGGTGCTGCTCCTGGTATGCTCTTCTGCACTCCTTATTGAACCAGGGTTAGTCCCCTGGCTTGTTGGTAATGGTGGAGTGAGGGATATTGGGCCATGAGGTTACAGATTGTGGTGGAATACCATTTTGCTCCTGCTGATGGCCCACAGCACCTCATGGATGCCCAGTTTTGAGCTGCTAGATCTGTTGTGAATCTATCTCATTTAGCATAGTGGTAGTGCCACACAACACGCTGAATTCCTGGAGTGCATACAAGATGGTTTTTTAGACCAGTACGTTGAGGAGCCAACTAGGGAACAGGCTATCCTAGATTGCATATTGTGCAATGAGAAGGGGTTAATTAATAATCTTGTTGTGCGGGGTTCTTTAGGGAAGAGTGACCATAACATGATAGAATTCTTCATTAAGATGGAAAGTGAAGAAGTCCAATCCGAAACTAGGGTCCTAAATCTAAACAAAGGAAACTACGATGGTATGATGAGTGAGTTGGCTATGATAGACTGGGGAGCTTACTTAAAAGGCCTGATGGTGGATAGACAATGGCTAACATTTAAGGAATGAATGCATGAATTGCAACAGTTAAACATTCCTTTCTGGTGCAAAAAAACACAAAAGGAAAAGCGGCCCAACCATGGCTAACAAAAGAAATTAAGGATAGTATAAGATCCAAAGAGGAGTCATATAAAGTTGCCAAAAAATTAGCAAGCCTGAAGATTGGGAGCAGTTTAGTGTTCAGCAAAAAAGGACCAAGAGATTGAGTAAGAGGGGAAAAATAGAGTATGAGAGTAAACTTGCAAGGAACATAAAAGCGGATTGTAAAAGCTTCTACAAGTACGTAAAAAGAAAATGATTAGTGAAGATAAATATTGGTCCCTTACAGTCAGAAATGGGAGAATTTATAATGGGGAACAAGGAAATGGCAGAGCAATTAAACAAATACTTTGGTTCTGTCTTCACGGAAGAGGACACAAATAACTTCCCAGAAATGTGAGGAACCAAGGGTCTAGTGAGAAGGAGGAATTAAAGGAAATTAGTATCAATAAAAAAGATAGTGCTGCAGAAATTAAATGGACTGAAAGCTGATAAATTCCCAAGGCCTGATAATCTGCACCCCAGAGCACTAAAAGAGGTAGCCATGGAAATAGTGGATGCATTGGTTGTCATCTTCCAAAATTCTATAGATTATGGATCAGTTCTGGCAGATTGGGTGGTGGCAAATGTAACCCCACTATTTAAGAAAGGAGGGGGGAGAAAACCGGGAACTACAGACGGGTTAGCCTAACATCAGTAGTCAGGAAAATGCTAGAGTCTATTAAAAAGAATGTGATATGGGGATTAGACAAAGCCAACATGGATTTATGAAAGTGAAATCATGTTTAACAAACCTACTGGAGTTTTTTGAGGATGTAACTGGTAGAATAGATAAGGGAGAACCAATGGATGTGGCATACATGGATTTTCAGAAGGCCTTTGATAAAGTCCCACATAAGAGGTTAGTGTGCAAAATTAAACACATGGGATTGGAGGTAATATACTGGCATGGATTGAAAATTGGTTAACAGACAGGAAACAGAGAGTAGGAATAAATGGGTCTTTTTCGGGGTGGCAGGCGGTGACTAGTGGGGTACCGCAGGGATCAGTGCTTGGGCCCCAGCTATTCACAATATATATCAATGATTTGGATGAAGGAACCAAATGTAATATTTCCAAGTTTGCTAACGACACAAAACTAGGTGGGATTGTGAGTTGTGAGGAGGATGCAAAGAGGTTTCAAGGCAATTTAGACAAGTTGAGTGAGTGGGAAAATACATGGCGGATGCAGTATAACGTGGATAAATGTGAAATTATCCACTTCGGTAGGAAAAACAGAAAGGTAGAGTATTATTTAAATTGTGATAGATTGGGAAATGCTGATGTACAAAGGGACCTGGGTGTCCTTGTACACCAGTCACTGAAAGCAAACATGCAGGTGCAGCAAGCAGTTAGGAAGGGAAATGGTATGTTGGCCTTCATTGCAAGAGGATTTGAGTACAGGAGCAAGGATGTCTTACTGCAGTTGTACAGGGCCTTGGTGAGACCATACCTGGAGTAGTGTGTGCAGTTTTGGTCTCCTTACCTAAGAAAGGATATACTTGCCATAGAGGGAGTGCAGCGAAGGTTCACCAGACTGATTCCTGGGATGGCAGGACTGTCGTATGAGGAGAGATTGGGTCGACTAGGCCTGTATTCACTAGAGTTTAGAAGGATGAGAGGGGATCTCTTTGAAAAATATAAAATTCTGACAGGGCTAGACAGACTGGATGCAGGGAGGCTGTTTCCCCTGGCTGGGGGGTCTAGAACGAGGGGTCACAGTCTCAGGATACAGGGTAGGACATTTAGGACTGAGATGAGGAGAAATTTCTTCACTCAGAGGGTGGTGAACCTGTGGAATTCTCTACCACAGAAGGCTATGGAGGCCAAGTCACTGAATATATTTAAGAAGGAGATAGATAGATTTCTAGACACAAAAGGCATCAAGGGATATGGGGAGAGAGCGGGAATATGGTATTGAGATAGATGATCAGCCATGATCATATTGAATGGTGGAGCAGGCTCGAAGGGCCGAATGGCGTACTTCTGCTCCTATTTTTCTATGTTTCTAAAGGTATCCTCAGTGTGAAGACAGGACTTCGTCTCCACAATGACTGTGTGGTGGTCACTGCTATCAACACCGTCATGGACAGGTGCACCTGCGACAGGTATATTGGTGAGGACGAGGTCAAGTAGGTTTTTCCCTCGTGTTGGTTCTCTCACCACCTGTCGCAGGCCCAGACTGGCAGTTCTGTCCTTCAGGACTCGGCCAGCTCAGTCAGTAATGGTGCTACCAAGCTACTCTTGGTGATGGATGTTGAAGTCCCCACCCAGAGTACATTCTGTGCCCTTGCTACTCTCAGTGCTTCTTCCAAGTGGTGTTCAACATGGAGGGGTACTGATTCATCAGCTGATGGAGGGCGGTAGGTGGTAATCAGCAGGAGGTTTCCTTGCCCATTTTTGACCTGAAGCCATGAGACTTCATGGGGTCCGGAGTCAATGTTGAGGACTCCCAGGGCCACTCCTTCACGACTGTATACCACTGTGCCGCCAACCCTGGTGGGTCTGTCCTGCTGGTGGGACAGACATACCCAGGGATGGTGATGGAGGAGTTTGGGACATTGGCTGAAAGCATGCAACAGGCCAATATTCTCTAGAGTTTAGAAGAATGAGAGGTGATCTCATTGAAACATAAACATTTCTTACTGGGCTTGACAGGGTAGATACAGGGAGGATGTTTCCCCTGGCTGTGGAGTCTAGTACCAGGGGTCACAGTCTCAGAATAAGGGGTCAGCCATTTAAGACTGAGATGAGGAGAAATTTCTTCACTCAGAGGGTGGTGAATCTTTGGAATTCTCTACCCCAGATGGCTCTAGAGGCTCAGTCATTGAGTATACTCAAGACAGAGATCGATAGATTTTTGAATATTAAGGAAATCAAGGGATTTGGGGATAGTGCAGGAAAGTGAAGTTGAGGTAGAAGATCTGTTTTTGTTATGTTAATTGAGGGATAAATATTGGCCAGGAAACCGGGGATAACTCCCCTGCTCTTCTTCAAAATAGTGCCATGGTATCTTTTACATCTACCTGAGAGAACAGATGGGCCTCGGTTTAACGTCTCATCCAACTGACGGGACCTCCGACAGTGCCGCATTTATGTTCTTATGATCTTCCAAATTGATTATCGCTCCCTGCCTTAGCGCCTCACCCCGACAACGACAGGAAGAGGAGGCGTGAAGCAGGCGGATGGCGGCTCCAGGGGCTCCATTTAAAGTAATGAGTCGCAGCTGTCAGGTTAGTGCTGTTTCAGTACTTCCTTGTCAGTTTGCGATTGTTTAATTCCGTCTGGGTTTTGGAGCTTGAACAGCAGCTGGTGTCACTGCGGTGCATCCTTGAGGCTGAGAGCTACTTGGATAGCACGTTTCAGGACGAGTGTGTAGGCAGAGAGGGAATGGGTGACCGTCAGACAGACAAGGAGGACCAGGCAGGTAGTGCAGGAGTCCTCGAGTGCATCTCGCTCTCCAACCAGTACTGGTGAGGGAGATGGTTCCTCTGGGGAGTACAGCCAGAGCCAAGTCCACGGCACAATGGGTGCCTCAGCTGTACAGGGGGCGGAGGAGGAAGATTGGGAAGGCAATAGTGCTAAGGCATTCTACCATTAGGGGAACAGACAGTCATTTCTGTGGCCGCAGAAGTGATTCCAGGATGTGTAGGGGGGCATCCTTTACCTGGTTTACAGTAATTTACCTGGTCAGGCAGCCTTTTTGCCACTGCACTGTGACCAATTCCAATCAGCGGTTTCGAATCGCTAAACCCTCCTTCCAGTTCTGACTGGAGGAACTTATAATTAATGATATATTAAAACGGACAAATGGTCTGGATGCAAGAAAGTCAAATTTTATTACAACTAAGAAACTACACCACACAATCAAAGTAATCACGGTAAAATTGCTTAAATAGGGGAGGAAAAACGGACACAATGAGGGAAATTGACTAAAATACAATTCTAATGAAATCCCCACTTTACTCCCACCCCTAAGCCTATCCTAAGTTGCCTTGTGGAAGGCCAGAAAAATATTTGCTCACCACTGCAATGCCAGCTCCGTGCCCCATGAGATCTTCACTGCCCTGAAGTAAAGAAACACCCCAGTGTTTTAAAAGTAAACTGCTGGTGTTTTACTTCTTCAGACACACTCCACGCTGTAGAGGGCACACAGAGGCAAGCCAGAGGAAGAGAGATGCCTCTGAGAAGCTATCTCTTATACCCCAATTTTGGGGCCAAAATGTTCCCGCCCAGATCCGGAGGTTCCTGGGCTAAAACAAAAGGGATCTAACTGTCCCCATTGTCCAGTAATGGGTGATTCATCCAAACCCATTGTTTAAACTGTTTTCTTTTCAGTTTAAATATGCCTTACTTAAATGTGAATGGGCTTTCCAATAAAACTGCAGTGATTTGAATGTGTCCATTTCCTTGCTTGCTTGAGTAAACAGCCTTGAAGGCATTGTAAACAGAAAGTCATTATCCTGTGGTCAACCCGAAACCGCAGTCAAGTGGTTTAATCCCTTGTGCAAACATCCTTGTAGCAGTTTCTGTAAACAAATCGATTATCTCTGCAGCGATGGAACTCCTGAACTGCCTTTGATTGGCAGTTTAGTCAGCCATCTTTGATCCTCCCCTTTTCACTGACACCCACGAGCTGCTTCCAAGTCCTTTGTCCTTGGCCATGCTTTCTGACGGCCATTTTTATCCCTGGGCAATTTAAACCGTTCAAAACTCAAGAGTACACCCTTTAATAAATGTACAATCTTAAAGTGTGCGATTTTCACAGAGTTCTTTGATTCCAGTGTCCAAGCGCTGCACTTTGACGAGCCTTTTTTAACCCATCCTTTTATTTTCGGTTCTGGGTATGTTTTAAAACATTGTCCAACCCAGAGACAATTTAAATCACACAAGTCTTCGTCCACGATGTGGATTAATATTTCCCGATCTTCGGGGGCTGAGGGGATTTTGCGAACCCCTACAGATGATATGTTGACTCCCTGGTGCCGGGGTAAAAGATGTCACTGAGCGGCTGCAGAATATTCTGAGGGGGGAGGGTGAGCAGCCAGAGGTCGTGGCCCATATCAGTATCAGTATCAATGACATAGGTAGAAAGATGGATGAGGTCCTGCAAGCAGATTTTAGGGAGCTAGGAAAGAGAGTTAAAAGCAGGACCTCAAAGGTAGTAATCCCTGGATTACTCTCGGGGCCACGCGCATTTGAGTATAGAAATAGGAGGATAGAGCAGATGAGCTTGTTGCTGGAGAGATGGTGCAGGAGGGAGGGCTTCAGATCCCTGAGGTACTGGGGCCGGTTCTGGGGGAGGTGGAACCTGTACAGGCCAGACGGGTTGCACCTGAACAGAGCTGGAACCAATATCTTCATGGGGAGGTTTGCTGGTGCTGTTGGGAAGGGTTTAAATTAAGTTGGCACCAGGATGTGGCATTAGAAAGGAAAAACAAAGGGCACAAAGGATTGGGAGAGATGGATAGCACTAAATGAATAAATAGTAAGGTATTAGGTGGGGTCAGACTAAGAGGGAACACAGGATGGCCGAAGATAGGTTTACAGTGTATGTACGTGAACCTAGTAAACAAGGTTGGTGAGCTGCAGACGCAAATAGCCACCTGGGAATATGATGTTGTGGCAATAATGAAGACCTGGCTCAAAAAAGGGCAGGATTGAGTATTAAATATTCCTGGATATAAGGGCCTAGAAATTCAGTAAGGCGCTGCCAGCTTTGCGGCCAGTTACCGCCCAAAGAGGGCTTCTGCGCCAATAGAGGAGTTTGCGCTGATATTCAGCGCAGCGGTAATGGCGGCGGTAGCCATTAGCGCTGCGCCGGCACTGATGACGTCATCGGTGTGCGCAGTGCCCCGCTACCGCCCTGCTACCGGCCCGACCCCCATATTGAGTTGCGGCCGCCTCTTCCGCAGCGGCCGCAAACAGCGATCAGAAAACGGGGCCGTACTGTAGCCTTAGTGGGGCGCTTTAAGGTGGAGGTGCGGCCGGCCTCCTCCACCCGCCCCCCCTGGCGGCATTGCCGGCTGCTTTCCGCGAACCCGGCACTTCTCCGTGATGCTGGGCTCATTTGCCGGCACTATCCAGCGGCGACCTCCCCGTTGCAGGCACCTCCCCCTTAAGAGAAGGAGGAGGCCTGCAGTACCGCAGCCTGCCGCTCCGCAGCGGGTGGTGCAGCGGCGCCTAGAGTGCTGAAATTCAGTTTCAGTGCCCCAAGCGGGGGCGGGCACACCCTGGAATAGCGCCCGGTTCCGACTTGGGGCGCAAAAACTGAATATCTGACGTTCGCAACTGGCTCCGCGCTCAGCGCTAACTTTTGGGCGCACGCCAGCTGGCGGGCCCAAAGTGAATTTCCAGGCCTTGGTGTATTCTATAGACCACCAACTAGTGGGAAAAATGTGGAGGAGCAAATTTGCAGAGAAATTATAAAGAGATGCAAGAACTATAGTGTAATGTTAATGGTGGACTTCAACTATTCTAAGGTAGACAGGGATAGTATTAGTGTAAAGGGCAGAGAGGGGGAAGAATTCCTGAAGTGTTTTCAGGGGAACTTTCTTGATCAGTATGTTTCCAGCCCAATGAGGAAGGAGGTATTGCTGGATCTGGTTCTGGGGAATGAGTTAGGTCAAGAGTCAGTAGGTGAACATTTAGGGAGCAGTGATCATAGTATTGTAAGGTTTAGATTAGCTATGGAAAAGGAGAGGGAGTAATCTAGAATAAAAAATACTTAATTGGAGGAAGGCCAATTTCAGTGGGATCAGAACGGATCTGGCCCGGGTAAATTGGAATCAAAGATTGGCAGACAAAACTGTAATGGAACAATGGGCTGCCTTTAAAGAGGAAATAGTTTGGGTACAGTCGATTTACATTCTCACTAGGGGGAAAGGCAGGACAACTAAAGTCAGAGTTCCCTGGTTGACGAAAGAGATAGAGAGTAAGATGAAGCAGAAAAAGAGCGCGTATGACAGATGTCAGGTCAAGAACACATCTGAGAATCAGGTTAAATATAGAAAGTTCAGAAGAGAAGTGAAAAAGAAAATAAGAGGGGCAAAGAGAGGGTATGAGAATAGAATGGCAGCTAACATAAAAGGTAATCCAAAAGTCTTCTATAGGCATATAAATAGTAAACGGGTAGTAAGAGGAGGGGTTGGGCCGATTAGGGACCAAATAGGAGACCTACGCATGGAGGTAGAGGGTATGGCTGAGATGCTAAATGAGTACTTTGTATCTGTCTTCCCCAAGGAAGACAATTCTGCCATAGACATAATGAAGGAGGAGGTAGAGGAGATAATGGATGGGGTAAAAATTGATAGAGGAGGTACTAGAAAGGCTGGCTGTACATAAAGTAGATAAGTCACCAGGACCAGATGGGATGCATCCTAGGAGGCTGAGGGAAGTGAAGGAAGAAATCACAGAGGTCCTGGCCATAATCTTACAATCCTCCTTAGAAACGGGGGTGGTGTCAGAGAACTAGAAAATTGCAAATTTTATATATTCCCTTGTTCAAAAAAGCATGTAAAGGTAAACACAGCAACTACAGGCCAGTCAGTTTAACCTCAGTAGTGGGGAAGCTTTCAGAAACAATAGTCAGGAACAAAATTAACAGTCACTTGGACAAGTGTGGATTAATAAAGAAAGCCAGCATGGATTTATAAAAGGCAATTTGTGTTTAACCAAATTGATCGAGTTTTTTGTTGAGGTAACAGAGAGGGTTGTTGAGGGCAATGCAGTTGACATAGTGTACATGGATTTCCAAAAGGCGTTCAACAAAGTGCCACATAATAGGCTTGCCAGCAAAGTTGAAGACCATGGAATTAAAGGGACAGTGGCAGCATCGATATGAAATTGGCTAAGTGACAGGAAACAGGGAGTAGTGGTGAACAGTTGTTTATCGGACTGGAGGAAGGTATACAGTGGTGTTCCCCAGGGGTCGGTCCTAGGACCACTGCTTTTCTTGATATATATTAATGACTTGGACGTGGGTGTACAGGGCACAATTTCCAAATTGGGAGATGACACAAATCTTGGAAGTATAGTGAACAGTGATGAGGAGAGTGATAGACTTCAAGAGGACATAGACAGGCTGGTGAAATGGGCGGACACGTGGCAGATGAAATTTAACGCAGAAAAGTGTAAAGTGATACATTCTGGTAGAAAGAACGAGGAGAGGAAATATAAGCTAAAGGGTACAATCCTAAAGGGGGGTGCATGCACAGAGAGACCTGCGGGGGGGGGGGTTTATTTGCACAAATTGTTGAAGGTGGCAGGGCAGGATGAGAATGTGGTTAAAAAAGCTTACGGGATCCTGGGCTTCATGAATAGAGGTATCAGGCTAGAAATTAATCTCGGGCGGTGGCAAAAAATGGGCGGCATCAGATCGGTCGCCCGTTATATGCTGCGCCTGATATTCAGTCCTATTGCAGTCAATGCAACTGAGCATCAGGTGCTGCGTTTGACGGGTGGCTGATCCGATTCCACCCGCTTTGTGCCACCCCCTGAGACAAATTTCTAGGCCATAGAATACAAAAGCGTGGAAATTATGATGAACCTTTATAAAACACTGGTTCGGCCTCAACTGGAGTATTGTGTCCAATTCTGGGCACCGCACTTTAGGAAGGATGTGAAGGCCTTAGAGAGGGTGCAGAAAAGATTTACAAGAATGGTTCCAGGGATGAGGGACTTCAATTACGTGGATAGACTGGAGAAGCTGGGGTTGTTCTCCTTAGAGCAGAGTGGAGATCTGATAGAGGTGTTCAAAATCATGAGGGTCTAGACAGAGTAGATAGAGAGAAACTGGTCCCATTGGCGGAAGGATCAAGAACCAGAGGACACAGATTTAAGGTGATTGACAGAAAAACCAAAGGCAACATGAGGAAAACTTTTTGATGCAGCAAGTGGTTAGGATCTGGAATGCATTGCCTGAAATGGTGGTGGAGGCAGACTCAATCACGGCTTTCAAAAGGGAATTGGATAAGTACCTGAAGGAAAAAAAATTGCAGGGCTACGAAGAAAGGGTGGGGGAGTGGGACTAGCTGAAGGGCTTTTGCAGAAAGCTGGCACGGACTCGACAGTCCGAGTGGCCTTCTTCCGTGCTAGAACCATTCTATGCTTCTACATCAACACACATTGGGCCGTGTTTTGCGACCCCTACGGGTGCGTACAAGGTGTGTACATGCCCGTAGGGGCCACGCAAGTTCCGGGTTTAGACATGTGAAGCGCATGCGCTAAAACTCGGAACTTGCGATGTGTCAAGGATCTTCTTGACAGATCCTCCGCATCCCCAGGAGATGGGCCTCTGTGGGCGGAGAGTTGCGCTATTTGCCCAACTTCCGCCCGCTGTATGCCCATGAAATTCTTAAGCCTGGTAAAAGCAGGGCATAAGGCTTGCTTTTACCAGCATAGGAGTTTAAAAAAAGAGAAAAATAAAATTTTATAAAATATACATTAAACACCCTATCCAATAAGGTGTCTTTTTTTTAGCTCTGTCAAAACATCTAAAAAAAATTCAAAAAATTGACGTTTTGTTTAAAATATTTAATGAAATGGCATATTAATTAATTTTAAGCATGTATTAAAAAAATATTATTTCTTGTGTTCATGGGTTTTTTAAGTGATCCCCATTCATACTTATGGGGTTTCCGTACAGACAGAATTCCCATAAGTATGAATGGGGATTCCCCTCTTTTATTGGTTGGGCCAGCCCACGTGATCCCAGGGGCGCTTGTGAACCGCCTGCACCTCTGGGATACGTGGGCCTCTGCCCGCGCTTACCCCGGAGAGGCCCAGGACCGCGAGACTCCGTACCTCCTGGGCCACCAGGTAAATGCGTAGATTTTTTACAGGTCGGAGGCGTCGGCCCCGCGGGAAGTCTCCGACCGCAAATGTTGGGCCATTAAATAGAAAATAGCTGGAGCATAAGATACCTCAAAAATGCACTGAAGTGAAAATGTATCACAAACATTCTTATTTTTCCCGCAAGATAATTTAGAACGTGTCACCTTGGGAAGCATATAGTAAATATAATCGGAGGAATTGAAGTTAATCTAAACATAATGTTTTAAATTCTTTTAGATTTTACTGGTACAGTTTAGCAGAATATTTAATGCAAACAGCCAGACTGGATGAATCCTTATTGCTTTGGTTCTTGTGTTTTATATTGCTCAGCCAATGACAGAGGAGGCAACGGAGCCCTGAGCAAGGAGGTCTGTGTGATGGTAATATTATTTTCAATTTAAGTCTTCGTGTGTTCAGACTCATTGCCTGACCTAGACCCCACTAGTGGGGCCCTTTGGAGTGCCTGATAAGCCTCCATTCACTCAGTGTACCCATCCCTCACTTGCAATGCTGGGTCCCAACTTTTAGTCAGTGTTGTATCCGTGTGTTAATGAAGACACGGAAAGCAGGAGTTGATTTAACAAGTGTTTACTGAACAAAGTCTGGAGGTGAACTAACTATACAAGACGCGATACAGGCTTATATACCCGAGTGGTCACTACCGGTACTACAGTACACAGGGGCTTCAAAAAAACATAGTTCCTCTTAAAGGTACATACACCACAATTCCTCCCCTTTTAGATAAATAGTACATAATATTTTAAGTAATCATTAATTAACATTTTTACAAGAACAATAATCGACACATTTGCTGAAGTTAATCAATTACAAATTCAGTCTCTCTGGAGGCTTCCTGACTCAGTCCGGATAACGCCTCGGTGGTGTGGTAGGTTTCGGTGGTGTAGTAGGTTCTTTCGGCAAGGTCGATTCGGCTTGAATGCCAGTGTCGGGTTCATCTGGTTCCAGTATCACCGGATCGGAGGTAGATACTATGGATATCTCTGCTTCATCATTAGGCATATAGAGTTGTGGTGTAGGTTGTCCCTTTTCGGATGACGCTATGATCTGGTCAGCATGGCGCCTTATTATGCTTTCTCCAATGTCCACGGTATACATCAGCGGTCCTAGTCGTGTGCAAATAGTTCCAGGCTGCCATTTCTCGGTACGGTAGTCCCGGGCCAAAACTTGTTGACCTATCTGGAAGGTTCTAGTTGGCCTTTCATTCATGCCTTGAAATTGCCGGTTCTCTACGTCCCTTCTGATGTTTGGCTTGATCAAATCCAGCCGGCATCTTAGTCTTCTATTGAAAAACATCATGGCGGGGGTTTGGTTTTGTTAAGTCTGTGTGTTCCAGTTATGGTTAATATGGATCACTGCACACAGACCACAAGAATAACTTTTAACAGGTCTTTACTAGTCGAAGGTCAGGGCTGAACTGCCCAATAAATCATTACACAGCACTTATATACCGGTGTGGTCACCACCGGTATTACAGTATACAGCAGCCAAGATAAAGTAGTGCATCTCTTAAAATAGTTCTCTTAAAGGTGGAACGGTTACATACACAACAATTCCTCCCCTTTTAGATAATTAGTACATAACATTTTAAGTAATCATTAATTAACATGTTTACAAGAACAGTAATCTACACATTTGCTGCAGTTAATCAATTATAAGTCAGTCTCTCTGGAGGCTTCCTGACTCGGTCCGGATAACGCCTCGGTGGTGTAGTAGTTTTCGGTGGTGTAGTAGGTTCTTTTGGCAAGGTCGATTCGGCTTGAATGCCAGTGTCGGGTTCATCTGGTTCCAGTATCACCGGATCGGAGGTAGATACTATGGGTATCTCTGCTTCATCATTAGGCGTATAGAGTTGTGGTGTAGGTTGTCCCTTTTCGGACGACTCTATGATCTGGTCAGCATGGCGCGTTATTATGCTTTCACCAATGTCCACGGTATACATCAGCGGTCCTAGTCGTGTGCAAATAGTTCCAGGCTGCCATTTCTCGGTACGGTAGTCCCGGGCCAAAACTTGTTGACCTATCTGGAAGGTTCTAGTTGGCCTTTCATTCATGCCTTGAAATTGCCGGTTCTCTACGTCCCTTCTGATGTTTAGCTTGATCAAATCCAGCCGGCATCTTAGTCTTCTATTGAAAAACATCATGGCGGGAGTTTGGTTTGTAACCACATGTGTTGCATTCCTGTACGCAAACAAGAAGTTATCTACCTTATGTTGTAGATTTATGTCTTCATTACCCATGGCCTTTATGGCCTTCTTGAAGGTCTGGACAAACCTTTCAGCTAATCCATTGGTGGCGGGGTGGTATGGGGCGGACGTGTAGTGCTTAACCCCATTGTTTTTTAAGAACTTCCTGAATTCTTCGGACACAAATTGCGGTCCATTATCAGAACAGATCTGCTCCGGCAGCCCATTCCTGGCAAACATGGTCCTTAATACTGTGATGGTTTTTTCCGTGGTGGTGGAGGACATCTTTATTACCTCCGGCCACTTGGAGTGTGCATCCACCGCGATTAAGAACATTGAGTCCATAAATGGACCAGCAAAGTCGATATGTACCCTTTGCCATGGAGATGAGGGCCACTCCCATGGATGTAGAGGGGCTTGTGGTGGGGCGTTTTGGACCTTCTGGCATCCTAGACAGCTCTTGGTCATTTCTTCGATGTCTCCATCGATACCTGGCCACCACACAAACGCTATGGCTAGGTTCTTCATTTTCACTCCACCCAGATGCCCCTCGTGAAGCTCCTTTAGCACTTTATACTGGAGTTTGGGTGGAATCACCACCCTGGATCCACACATCAAGGTTCCTCGGCACACTGACAGCTGTTCTCTTCTTTGCGAGAATGCTGGCAACAGTGGTTCGCCATGTGCTGGCCATCCCTTCACCGTTAAATCGTAGACTCGTGAGAGAGTCGGGTCATTTCTCGTTTCCTTTTCAATGGTAGAATTTGTTACTGGTAGACATTCCACTATGGTTGAGTGGAACATCTCCACTGGGTCCACTGTAGGCGCCTCTTCTACCGTTGGCAACGGTAGGCGCGATAAACCGTCAGCATTCCCATGCTGTTTTGATCCTTTGTATTCTATGTCATATTGGTGTGCCCCTAGGAAAAGGGACCACCTCTGTAACCTTTGCGCTGTCATAATGGGAACGCCCTTTTTAGGGTTGAATATGGATATCAACGGCTGGTGGTCTGTTAGCAGTGTAAACTCCTGGCCCTGCAGGTAATGATTAAACTTCTTTACTCCCCACACAAGGCTGAGAGCCTCCCTATCTATCTGAGCATAGTTGCGCTCAGCGGAGGTCAATGATCTGGAGGCATTGGATGCGACTGGCCTTTCCAAGCCATTTGGCAACTTGTGTGAGAGTACTGCTCCAATACCATAAGGAGAAGCATCACAAGCTAAACGAATAGGTAGCGTTGGGTTGAAGTGAGCCAACACTTCCTCTGAGGTGATCAATGCCTTGCTTTTGCGAAAGGCCTTCTTACAGTCCTCGCTCCACTTCCATGGTACTTCTTTCTGCAAAAGAGCTTTCAGCGGGTGCAGCACCGTGGATAGATTTGGCAGAAACTTATGGTAATAGTTAATCAACCCTAGGAACGACCTCAACTGGGATAGATTTTCCGGAGCGGGAGCCTTCACAACAGCTTCGATCTTGTCAGGTGACTTGTGCAGCCCCTCCTGGTCAATGACATGACCACAGTACGAGATCCGTTTCTGAAAGAACTCACATTTCAGGCGATTAACTCGAAGTCCATATTCCTTCAATCTGGTGAGCACCAGTTTCAAATTTGCAAGGTGTTCCTCATCGTCATCTCCTGTAATCAGGATATTGTCCAAGTAACATTGAGTGCTTGGAATTCCCTGTAATACCTGCTCCATGGCCCTCTGCCAAATTGCTGGAGCCGAAGCCACTCCAAAAACCAGTCTATTATATCGATACAAGCCTCTGTGCGTGTTGATTGTGAGATACTGGCGCGACTCTTCCTCAACTTCCATCTGTAAGTACGCTTGCGCCAGGTCTATCTTGGTGAAGTGTTTCCCGCCAGACAATGAAGCAAAGATATCCTCAATCCGCGGAAGCGGATATTGCACCGTGTGAAGCACCGGATTAACTGTGATCTTGAAGTCTCCACAGATGCGGACCTTCCCCGGTTCCCCTGGCTTGTTACTCGATGAACGCTTCATGATGGGAACAATGGGCGTGGCCCACTCACTCCAGTCCACCTTAGACAGTACTCCTGAATGTTCTAGCCCTTCCAGCTCAGCTTCCACAGCAGGTCGTATCGCATAAGGTACCGGTCTGGCTTTGAAAAATTTTGGGTTTGCATGTTCTGCAATCTTGATTTTTGCCTTAATTCCTCTCAGTGTTCCCAGTCCCTGTTGGAACACCTCTTTAGCCTCATCCAATACTCTGGACAATCGTTCAGGTTTGACATCTTTTTTTCCGGAATCTACCGTTATTGCTTTTAGGGAGTACCAGTCCATATTTATTTTCCTGATCCACTCCCGTCCCAGAAGTGGTGGACCTCCCTCAGGTAGTACATATAAGTCCATTCCTTGGTGTTCTTTGCCCTTGTGTACCACCTTGACTTTTATCTTTCCGATGGGGTATACTCTTTGCCCCGTGTATGTCTGCAATACTATCTCCGTATCCCGTAGGGGAATATGTGTGAATAACCTTTTGTAATCTTGCTTATTCATGACCGTCAACGCCGATCCGGTGCCCAATTCCATCTTCACTTGGACTCCTGCTATCTGAAGTGTGACCCAGATAGTTTGTAGGTCAGCTTCCTTACTCACATTGTGAATTCTCAGACTACCCAGTTCCTTGCTGTTGGAGTCTGAATCCGAATTCTGTTCATCCGAACTCTTCTCAGCCACCTTATGTACCTTTCTGCACTTTTCCTGCGGTGACTTTTTGTTGCTGGCCTTCTTTCCTGACCGGCATACTTTAGCTATGTGACCAAGCTTGCCACATTTTCTACATTCCTGATTTTTAAACCAGCATTGGTTCTGATCGTGTGTTGTCTTTCCACAACGATAACATTTCGCTGTACCCAAAGCCATTTGATCTACGCTGAGTACCGCTGCCTTCAGCTGCATTTCCGCAGTGCCTCTCGCTGCGGCTTCGTGCGATGCTGCAATAGTGACAGCCTTATCAAGTGTAAGATCATTCTCTTCAAGCAGCCGCTTTTGTGTTCCTTCTTTCGACAATCCACACACGAATTTGTCTCTCAGTGCCTCTGTCAGTCCTTCCCCAAACTGACAGTATTTCGCTAGCTTACGCAGTTCAATTAAATACTCCGCGTTGCTTTCCTCTTTCAGTTGCGTTCTCGCATAAAATTTAAATTGTTCCGCTAACATCAGCAGTGTGGGGTTCAAATGATTTCTCAGGACAGCAACAATATTAGCGAAAGCCTGATCCGCTGGTTTAGCTGGTGAAAGAAGATGCTTCAATAGCCCATATGTCTTCGCACCCATTGAGTTTAGTAAGGTTAGTGCTTTATCTTCATCTGATATTTTATTTGCCTTACAATAAATCTCTATGCGTTCTACATACGTGACCCAATCTTCAACATCGGGATCGAAATCGTTGATGTTACCACGCTTAGGCATCCTCGCAATCTTCTTGAGAAACAAAAAGAAATTTTTATTCTTTTTTTTTAAATGGTGGTTTCCCGCGCTTGTCTTCTTCCCCCGCCTACAAAAATGGCGGCTTCCCGCGTTTGCCTTTCTCCTCCGCTGGCTGTAATGGCATTTGCCGTATTGCTGCGTTCGCCCTCCCCAGCGGTTCTCAATCGTGCCTCCCAGCCCCTCTTGCAGTCCGGTCCTTTCCCCCGGCTGCGGCTGAGTTCTCCGCGTTTTTCTTAAATTTTCTCCCGCGCCTTACGCTGTCCCGGTCGCTGCGCCTCGCGGCCTCGGTAGCTGCCCGGCCTTTTTCACCGGTCGCAGTCGAGCTCTCTCTCGACGCTGTTGCGTCTCCCAGCCCGCTTGCAGCCCGGTCTTTTACACCGGCTGCGTTTGCATTCACCGCGGCTCCCGTGCCTTACGCTGCCCCAGTCTCAGCGCCTCTGGCCCCGACTTCTGTCCGGCCCTTTTCCCCGGCCGTGGTCGAGTTCTCCGCCCTTATATCCTCCGTTTTTCCCTCCCCTACTTCACAGCCAACGTGGCCGACTTGCTGCTCGTCGCTGATCGGCTTACCCACCACCGTGGTAGAAGGGATGATCACTGCCTGTCGCTGATGGAAGGCTTCGTGTCAGGATTCTTCCTTTGCTCTTCAGACCCGAGTCTTTTCTCAGCAGGATGATGAGGGCGGATGCCTCTTCTCGACGCCCGTTAAACTGCCTTGGATGTATCTCTGCCGCAGGGTAAGATCGTACTCGTCGCCACTGTTAAGTCTGTGTGTTCCAGTTATGGTTAATATGGATCACTGCACACAGACCACAAGAATAACTTTTAACAGGTCTTTACTAGTCGAAGGTCAGGGCTGAACTGCCCAATAAATCATTACACAGCACTTATATACCAGTGTGGTCACCACCGGTATTACAGTATACAGCAGCCAAGATAAAGTAGTGCATCTCTTAAAATAGTTCTCTTAAAGGTGGAACGGTTACATACACTACAGGTTTGTCACCACATGTGTTGCATTCCTGTACGCAAACAAGAAGTTATCTACCTTATGTTGTAGATTTATGTCTTCATTACCCATGGCCTTTATGTCCTTCTTGAAGGTCTGGACAAACCTTTCAGCTAATCCATTGGTGGCGGGATGGTATGGGGCGGAAGTGTAGTGCTTAACCCCATTGTTTTTTAAGAACTTCCTGAATTCTTCGGATACAAATTGCGGTCCATTATCAGAACAGATCTGTTCAGGCAGCCCATTCCTGGTGAATATGGTCCTTAATACTGTGATGGATTTTTCCGCGGTGGTGGAAGACATCTTTATTACCTCCAGCCACTTGGAGTGTGCATCAACCGCGATTAAGAACATTGAGTCCATAAATGGACCAGCAAAGTCGATATGTACCCTTTGCCAGGGAGATGAGGTCCACTCCCATGGATGTAGAGGGGCTTGTGGTGGGGCGTTTTGGACCTTCTGGCATCCTAGACAGCTCTTGGTCATTTCTTCGATGTCTCCATCGATACCTGGCCACCACACAAACGCTCTGGCTAAGTTCTTCATTTTCACTCCCCCCAGATGCCCCTCGTGAAGCTCCTTTAGCACTTTATCCTGGAGTTTGGGTGGAGTCACCACTCTGGATCCACACATCAAGGTTCCTCGGCACACTGACAGCTGTTCTCTTCTTTGCGAGAATGCTGGCAACAGTGGTTCGCCATGTGCTGGCCATCCCTTCACCGTTAAATCGTAGACTCGTGAGAGAGTCGGGTCATTTCTCGTTTCCTTTTCAATGGTAGAATTTGTCACTGGTAGACATTCCACTATGGTCGAGTGGAACATCTCCACTGGGTCCACTGTAGGTGCCTCTTCTACTGTTGGCAACGGTAGGCGCGATAAACCGTCAGCATTCCCATGCTGTTTTGTTCCTTTGTATTCTATGTCATATTGGTGTGCCCCTAGGAAAAGGGACCACCTCTGTAGCCTTTGCGCTGTCATAATGGGAACGCCATTTTTAGGGTTGAATATGGAGACGAGGGGTTGATGGTCAGTCAACAAGGTAAATTTTTGTCTGTGTAGGTAATGGTTGAATTTCTTCACCCCCCCACACCAGGCTGAGTGCCTCCCTGTCGATCTGGGCATAGTTACGCTCAGCTGAGTTCAATGAGCGTGACGCAAAAGCTATCGGCCGCTCCGAGCCATCAGGGAATTTATGCGATAATACCGCTCCCATGCCGTAAGGGGATGCATCGCACGCCAGTCTGATTGGCAGTGATGGGTTGTAATGAGCCAACACTTCCTTGGACGTGATCAAGCCTTTGCATTTATGGAAGGCACGTTTACAGTCTTCGCTCCATTTCCAAATTACTCCCGTTTGTAGCAGTGTGTTAAGAGGGTGCAGAACCGTTGACAAGTTCAGTAAAAATTTATGATAGTAATTTATTAATCCCAGGAACGACCTTAATTGTGAGACATTTTCAGGCGCTGGGGCTTTTATGACCGCTTCAATTTTTTCAGGTGATTTATGCAACCCTTCTTCGTTAACGACATGGCCACAATATGATATTTGTTTCTGGAAAAATTCGCACTTGGGGCTATTTGCTCGTAGGCCCCGTTCTCTCAGCCTCGTGAGCACCTGTTCCAAATTGGCAAGGTGCCCGTTGTCATTTTCTCCTGTTACAAGGATGTCGTCTAGGTAGCATTGAGTCCCCAGAATCCCTTGCAGTACTTGCTCCATAGCTCTTTGCCAGATAGCTGGAACTGATGCTACTCCGAAAACCAGCCGATTGTACTGGTACAGGCCTTTGTGTGTGTTTATCGTGAGATACTTTTTAGAGGTCTCCTCAACCTCCATCTGTAGATATGCCTGTGCCAAGTCAATTTTGGTGAAACGTTTCCCTCCGGATAGTGAGGCGAAAATATCTTCTTTCCTCGGAAGAGGATACTGTACCATATGAAGAACCGGGTTTACAGTCACCTTGAAGTCCCCACAGATGCAAATTTTTCTCTGTTCTTCAGGTTTATCATTATTCAACGTTTTCTTCATGACTGGAACGATGGGTGTTGCCCACTCGCTCCAATCTACCTTGGATAGTACGCCTGCTTTTTCCAAATTCTCCAGCTCTGCCTCGACGGCTGGACGAATTGCGTATGGCACCGGCCTTGCCTTAAAAAATTTGGGAATTGCTGCATCTTCCACTTTTATTGAGGTGGTGGCGCCTTTCGGGGTTCCTAGTTCCTGTTGAAACACTTCTATGGCCTTAGCCAAGATTTCTTTTAATCGTCCAGGTATGATGCCATCATCATTTTTTTTCTTACCAGCCTCCGTCAGTGCCTGAATGGAGTGCCAGTCTAAACGTATCTTTCTGATCCATTCACGTCCCAACAATGGTGGACCACCATCTTGCAGAACGTATAAATACAACTTCTGTATTTCCTTGCCGTTGTATACAACAGGCACCCTTATTTTCCCTCTGGGGTATACTTTCTGCCCCGTATATGTCTTCAAGATAATGGATGTGTCTTTCAAAGGTATATGCGGAAATAGCCGCTCGTAATCCCGTCGATTTATGATGGTCAGAGCTGATCCTGTATCTAGCTCCATTTTGACTGGGGACCCCGCTATCGTGAGGGTAACCCAAATGGTCTGGTAATCTTCTTTGGCAATTACATTATGTAATTTGAGACAGCTTAATCTCTTGTTTCCGGAGTCGCTATCGCTCTTCTGGTCTTCGGAGCTACTGTCTGTCATCATTTGTACCTTTCTGTATTTTTCCTTATTGACCTTTTTACTGTCAGCGGGTTTTTTTCCAGATCTGCACACACGTGCAATGTGTCCCATCTTTCCGCATTGCCTGCATGCTTTGTCCTTGAACCAGCAGTCCTTCTGGTCATGGGTGGATCTGCCGCAGCGATAACATCTCTCGAAACCCCGTGTCATTTCATGGGTGCCGAAGTCCTGTGGCTTTTGCTGTATCTCTGCAGCTCCTCTTGCTGCTGCTTTGTATGATACAGCCACACTGAAAGCCTTGTCCAGTGTCAAATCTTTCTCAGAAAGTAGTCTTTTCTGTGTTCCTTCGCTTAGGAGACCACAGACGAATTTGTCTCGTAGAGAATCTGCCAGTCCTGCCCCGAATTGGCAGTGCTTTGACAGCTTTCTTAATTTGGTGAGGTAATCAGCGTTACTTTCGTTCTTGTGCTGATTCCTCCTGAAGAATTTGAATCGTTCCGCTATCAGCAGCGGTGTTGGGTTTAAGTGCTCCTGTAGGGTATCAACAATCTCCTTAAAATTCTTGTCCATCGGTTTGGCTGGAGTGATCAAGTTTCGTAACAGCCCGTATGTCCTTGCGCCCATCAGATTTAGAATTACCGATGCCTTTTTATCCTCCGCTACTTCATTCGCCTTGCAATATACCTCCACTCTTTCCACATATGTGGTCCAATCCTCTATATCACTATCGAAAGCAATAATATTGCCAGTCTTAGGCATCCTGAAAATCAAAAATGGCACCTCCCGCGCTTTCCCTTCTTCCCTGAAAATCAAAAATGGCGCCTCCCGCGCTTTCCTGCCGCTGCCGCTGCTGCCAACGCTGATCTCCACGGTTTTTATTTACATATATATTTTTAAACAGTTTCTCCGTCACTTGGAGAATCGTTCCCGTCGGACTCTCTGGGACTTCCCCTTCCCTTTGCTTGGTCCGAACGCCGACCTGCTTTGCAGCGCCGGCCATGTCCTGCGTGCTCCACCCTCTGTCTCTGTTTGCTTCTGCCTTCAGACTCGCTGCCCGGCCCCGCTGCAGAGCTACCCGATCGAGCCCCAGCCCGCCGCCCAGGAAGGATCAGTGCACTACTTGCCACCAGTCCGTTTAGCTGGTGAAACCACAGTTTTTTTTTCTTCTACCTTCGTCTGAGGAATCGAACTCCTTGAGCTGCTGCCGACTTGCAGGTAAGTTCGTTTCCAACTCGTCGCCACTGTTGTATCCGTGTGTTAATGAAGACACGGAAAGCAGGAGTTGATTTAACAAGTGTTTACTGAACAAAGTCTGGAGGTGAACTAACTATACAAGATGCTACACAGGCTTATATACCCGAGTGGTCACTACCGGTACTACAGTACACAGGGGCTTCAAAAAAGCATAGTTCCTCTTAAAGGTACATACACCACAGTCAGCAATTAGGGATTCCTGTCCCTAGCCTCACTTGCTGCCTGTGATTTACCTTGTAAGGAGTGGATGGAAGTTCTCACTGTTCGGTCAATGAGGAAAGTCCCGAAGACCTGGTGGTAACACTCTGCGACCAGCAGAGGCCCTGTGAAATTTCAGGGTCAAAGACTGTAAATTTAGTCAGCTGTCGCAAAAGATTGTGCGGGTAGTCTGTGACGCCCGGCTGCATGTCCCGCATATGGACGCACACCGCACTTGGAGCCTGTCACGATGCATTCACCGTGGGCGACGCAGTAATAGCACGCATGCTCGGCGATTGGGGGGGGGTCCAGTGGAAGGATGGTGATGAGGCTCGCGCCCTTGTTGCCGCGGCTGACGATGCCCTTCCGCATCCCACAGACTGAAGCAGAGGAGAAGTACAACCAAGTGCAGGGCATCGCGAGAACCATCAGGGGTGCTGAAGAACCACATCAGGTGCTTGGACAGGAGCTGAGGCGGTACTTCAGTGTTCCCCAGGGAGGGTAGCGAGGATTGTCATAGTGTGACATAGGGGACATAAAAATAAGGTAGTCACTAATAAATCCAATAAGGATTTCAGGAGAAACTTCTTTACTCAGAGAGTGGTTAGAATGTGGCAATGCCTACCACAAGGAGTAGTTGAGGTGAATAGCACAGATGCATTTAAGGGGAAACATAGAAACATAGAAGACAGGAGCAGGAGTAGGCCATTCGGCCCCTTGAGCCTGCTCCGCCATTCAATGCGATCATAGCTGATCATCCAAATTCAGTACCCTGTCCCTGCTTTACCCCCATATCCCTTGATCCCCTTAGCCTTAAGAAATATATCTAACACCTTCTTGAATATATTTAATGAATTGGCCTCAACTGCCTTCTGTGGTAGAGAATTCCACAGGTTCACCACTCTCTGAGTGAAGAAATTCCTCCTCATCTCAGTCCTAAATGGCTTACCCCTTATCCTTAGACTGTGACCCCTGGTTCTGGACTTCCCCGCCATCAGGAACCGCCTTCCAGCATCTAGTCTGTCTAGTCCTGTTAGAATTTTATAAGTATCAATCAATGAGAAGCTAGATAAGCACATGCGGGAGAAAGGAATAGAAGGTTATGCTGATTGGGTTAGGTGAAGTACGGTGGGAGGAGACTCATGCAGAGCTTAAAGACCGGCTGTAAGGGGTTCTTAGAGATCGCAGAGGTTTCTCTCTCTAGAGGCCTCTCTCTCTTGCACAGTAAAACCTTGAGTGGTTCGACCCACTCCCCCTTAGGTTCTAGACACTGGACTTTGAGGCAGGAACTACAATGCAGAGAAAACTCTATAGACCAGGTTTAATGAAAACGAAATGAAACTTTATTGCATAAAGGAACAAATCAAACTGCAAGCCAATAAGGTACGTGGGAGGGAAAAACAAATCATAATACAGTACTGGCTAAGATATATACAGGCATATTATACTTTACAAAAGTCATCACGAAATGGGGAAACACACGGAACATCGAGGGACAGCAACTCATTGTTAAAATTACCCCTTAAATGCCCACCCCCTAAGCCTATCTAGATCAGATTATGAGGGGCCAGAAACATGCTCACCAATCCAGTTGGAAAGTATAGAGTTTTGAAAAAGGTCTGCGTTTTGATCCTTTCGGGCGTCCTGTCTCCACATGGTCAGCGCTGCGGGCTGTGACACTCTCTCTTCTTCCTCGAGGTGAAGGTCATGGACAGGCTGGGTGTCAGCAGGCCTGGAAGTCGGTGCGGGGAGAAACCAACTGTTTTACCATCTTCGCATGGGTTTCGTCGCACAGCCCAGTTGGTTTACCGTTTTCAAATAGGTTTCGACCTATCTTTGTCAGCGTCCCGGGGTTGGTCGATGATCTCCCGACAGTTACCCCGGGGCTAGATGCTGACTCGACCTCCCATCTCGAACCTTGATCCTCCGTCGTCTCCTCTCTAACTCTGCACCGAACAGGGCTGCGTTTTTCGATGGCTGGCGATGTAAAGATGTGGAAGCCCAGCTGAAGCCCCTGATCGCTACCCCGGGTCCCCAGATATACTTCTCAAAAGAGGCCTTTATCTCCTGCCAAATCAAGGTTAGTCTTTGTTTAACTTTTGGCGGGCTTGTAGCACAGCGGGGTAGTTATTATGTTTTAAACTACTTTGGGATGGCCGGTAACGGCCATCTCTGGTCTGGAATGACCCTGTATTGTTTTTAATGTCCTTCTGATGTCTTAAACGGTCCTTGATGTTCCCCCTATGAATATGAAACTGTTTTCCTTTGTCTGGGTAAACATCCAGATGGCCTTTATCTACAGGCCGATCTGACTGGATCTGCATCCAATCCATATGTATGTGGTTCTGTCTGGTTTCGTTTTCTCCGAAAAGGCCTTCCAGAACTTACTGTGGGCTGAATCCACAAAGGCTGTCTGGGGACTGCAGGAACCATTTTAAAGTGTCCCAAAAGCTGGTCACGGGGTCTGGCGGCCATTTTGCATGCCCCTTTTTCTGGGCTTCTTTTAAAACAGTCTTTAAAATTAAGGCCTCTTCTGCCGATAGACCCTTATAGGACAATGTTCAATTTTACGAATCCTACACGGCATAGACCAGTTGGACCAAACGGCCTGTTTCTGCGCTGTAGGTTTTATGTGCAGCATCCTGCACTAATTCGCCATGACTCAGGCTCTGGACCTCGACATAGTGGGAGAGGAGCCGATACAGGCAGAAGGGGGGACGGAGCAAAGAGACGTGGCGCGTCCACAGGAGGCATCGCTTTGAGAGGGCAGGGCTGTTGGAGCTTGCTTTCACCCAATGAGAACCCTCCCACAGAAGTCGTGGCCAGAAGAAGTCTCAGGCTCTCTTCAAATTGAAATAACGTTTTATTCCAAAAAAGTTAAAGTGCAGATTTTTAACAACAAATACAAAAATTTGAATTAAAAAGACAAGCATCTGTTAGAATTTTAAAAAGATCTTCAACTCATCATCATCATCGGCGACCACTCGAATTCGAGTATGGTATGTCCTTCATCAGTCATCTACTTGTGGGTCTTCAGGTGGCTGTGGAGGCCAATCCGAGAGCCACAGACTCTACTACAGTGTGGGCATGTAAGACTATTGGTAGTAACTAGAGTATGGCTCTTCTTAAGTTGTTGTCTCTCCTTACGCCGCTGGCGTTTATCCTCAGCGGCACGCTGGAGATTCTTTTCATGTAGTGCGGCACCGTTGTGGATGCATTTTCTTCAATTGTCTCTGTCCAGTGCGATTTCCTCCCAGTTATTAATATCGATATGGAACTTTTAAAGGATTACTTTGATGTTATCTTTGTAACGCTTCTTTTGACCACCAGGAGACCTCTGCCCTTCCTTCAACTGGGAGTACAGAACCTGTTTTGGGAGACGTGAGTCTGACATGCGAATGTCATGTCCAATCCATCGGAGTTGATGCTGCATGATGAGCGTAGTGATGCTGTAGATATTGGCCTCTTCAAGTATACTCCAGTTGGTACACTTGTCCTCCCAGCTGACCCTCAAGATTTTGCGTAGAGCGCGTTGGTGGTATTGCTCTAAGGCTTTGAGATGTCTACTGTACGTAGTCCAGGTTTCAGCTCCATATAAAAGGGTGGGAAGGATGATGGCTTTGTATACAAGAATTTTAGTTTGGACTTGGAGGTCATGATTTTCAAAGACTCTCCTCCTCAGTTTAGAAAAGGCTGCACTTGCACAACTCAGGCGGAGATGGATTTCAGAATCAATGTCAGCTTTGGAGGATAAATGGCTACCAAGATATGGAAAGGTGTTGACATTTTCAAGGGTGTTATTATCAATCTTTATAGAGGGAGGAGTTGCAAGCTGATTAGGTGATGGCTGGTGGAGCACCTGGGTTTTCTTTATATTCATGGTGAGGCCCAGAAGTTTGTAGGCTCTGGAAAAAGCATTCAAGGTGTTTTGTAGATCATGCTCGGAAAGAGCTGTGATGGCGTTACCAGGGTCGGTCGGGATTACCAACTATGGAAAGGCATCATAGGAAAAGAGGGCATCAGAAAGTCCAACTCAAACGGATTACTTCTTCTCACTAAATGTGCTGAGCACAACCTCATCATCACAAACACTTTCTTCCGACAAAACAACAAGTACAAAACCTCCTGGAGGCACCCCCGCTTAAAATTGTGGCATCTCATTGACTATGTCATTGTACGGGCAAGGGATCGTCGTGATGTTCTGGTCACTAGGGCCATGTTCTGCACTGATGACTGCTGGACAGATCATCGCCTTATCCGAGCAACTATGTCCCCCAAACTAAAGCCCAAGATACGTGCTCAGAAGAAGCAGTTCCGGCCAAAATTAAACATTGAGGGCTAAAAATTCAGTTGGGCGCCGTTTGGGGCGCCAAGCTCGCCTGGGCGGCGGAATTACCGCTGCGAGCGGAGCCACTTGCGCCATCCCGATATTCAGTTTCTGCGCCCCAAACGGAAGCGGGCCGCTACTCGAGGCCCCCCGCGCCCCGCTTGGGGTGCTCACCCTGAATATCGGCGCGCTAAGGGCCGCAGCGCCACACGCTGTGGCACGGCATGCTGCGGTACTGCAGGCCTTCCTCCCACTGTTAAGGGGGAAGTGCCTGCAACAGCGCGAGCCCCGCTTGCGAGTGCCAGCAAATGAGCCCGGCAACAAGGAGAAGTGCCTGGCTCTCGGGAAACAGCCGGCAATGCTGCGGGGGGGGGGGTTAGGAGGCCGGGGACGGAGGTGCTGGCAGGCGGCCGCCGAAAAAGCAGCCGCCCCGCACCTCCACCTTAACTAGCGCCACTACCGCCACAGGTAGGCCCTGTGAACCGGTCACGATTTGCGACCGGCGTTAAAGAGGCGGGCGCGACCAAATATGGTCATCGGGGCGGGAGCGGGGCGCTGCGCACACCGATGACGTCATCGGTGGCGGCGCAGCGCTACAGGCTAACGCCGCCATTAGCGCCCCGCTAAATATCGCGGGAGGTGTGGCCAGTGGCGCTAAAGCCACTGAGTGCCCTCTTTGGGCGCAAACTGGTGGCGCAGCCCACTGAATTTCTAGGCCTGAATGTCTTGAGGACACTGCCATACAGCAGTGCTTTCAGGATTCCATCAGGCAAAGTCTTCCAAAGGAATACCCACATGATACTGGAGAACATTGGGAACTGCTGAAAGCCACTATCCTCAACACCTCCCAGAACATACTCGGTTTCAAGTCCAGAAAACATCAGGACTGGTTTGATGAGAGCGACTCAGAAATTGAGCAGCTCATAGAAAGGAAAAGGAAAGCTTTCTGCGCCTGGCAAAACAACATCAGCAGCAAGGCCAAAAGAGAGGCTCATGCTAGAGTTAAGGCAGATGTCCAGCAGAGAATAAGGGAGATGAAGGACAACTGGTGGTCTCAAAAGTCCCTAGAAATAAAACGTATGGTTGATACTGGGGACTCCAGAGGCTTCTTCAGTGCCACCAAGGCAGTTTTCAGACTAAGCTACGGTGGCTTAAACCCCTTACGCTCTAAGGACAGTTTAACTCTGCTCAAGGACAAGGAGGCAATTGACACAAGATGGAGGGAGCATTTTCAAGAACTGCTCAACCGACACAGTAGCGCAGATCTGGAGTCCATCAATCAATTACCGCAGAGACCAGAAAGGGAGGAAATGGGGGCACCCTCAAGCATTGTAAAAGTGGAGAATGCCATCAGGTCCATGAAAAACAACAAAGCTGCTGGCTCAGATGGGAGAAATCAGCAGAAATCCTAAAAAAAGGTGGCCCTGAGCTCCTGACACATATACATGCCTTCCTCCTAAAAATATGGCAGCAGGAAGAAATTCCACAAGATCTCAGAGACGCTTTGATTGTTACTATCTTTAAAAAGGGGGAAAAGTCAGTGTGTGGTAACTACCGAGGTATCTCCCTTCTTTCTTCCACAGGAAAAGTGCTTGCCCGTGTCCTTGCTAACAGACTTTTGCCGTTATCTGAGGAGGTGCTTCTGGAGTCGCAGTGTGGTTTCCGACCATCCAGAGGAACAGCTGATGTGATCTTCACAGCACGTCAATTACAGGAGAAATGCCGTGAACAAAAGCAACCACTGTTCATAGCTTTCATAGACTTAACTAAAGCTTTTGACACCGTCCACCGCCAGATGGGATACAGAGGGGAGCTGAAATAGGGGGTGATGTGCTGCCAATTATAGAGAAAAAAACAAGTCAGCTTGCTAGACAGGGCAAATATATAAGGGCAAGGCTGGATGGCATCTATTTTAATGCAAGGAGTCTTGCAAATAAGGTGGATGAACTGAAGGTGTTGATAAACACATGGGAGTATGATATTGTTGCTATCACAGAGACATGGTTGAGGGAGGGGCAAGACTGGCAGGTCAATATTCCGGGGTACAGAATCTTCAGGCGAGACAGAGGGGGAGGTATAAGAGGAGGGGGTGTCGCAATATTAATTAAGGAGTCAATTACTGCAGTAAGGAGGGATGATATATTAGCAGGTTCCTCTAATGAGGCCATATGGGTGGAGCTTAAAAACAAAAAGGGGGCAAGTACTTTGCTGGGAGTGTACTATAGGCCTCCAAACAGTAAGGGGGAGATAGAGGAACAGATATGTAGGCAAATCTCAGAGAAATGTGCAAATAATAGGGTAATAATAATGGGGGATTTCAACTTCCCCAATAATAACTGGGATAGTCAGAGTGTGAAAGGCTCAGAGGGTGTAGAATTCTTAAAGTGCATCCAGGAGAGCTTTTTGAGCCAGCATGTAGAAAGTCCTACAAGAGAGGGGGCGGTACTGGACCTAATTCTAGGGAATGTGGCCGGCCAAGTGGAAAAAGTGCTAGTAGGTGAGCACTTTGATGATAGTGACCATAATATGGTAAGATTTAAGGTGGTCATGGAAAAGGACAGGGATGGGCCGGAAATAAAGGTTCTAAATTGGGGGAAGGCCGATGTTAATAGGATAAGGCAGGATCTGGCCAAAATGGACTGGGATCAGCTACTTGTAGGAAAATCCGCATCAGAGCAATGGGAGGCTTTCAGAAGGGAGATTGAGATCATACAATGGCAACATGTTCCCGTAAAGGTCAAGAGTGGTTCCAAAAACCACAGGGAACCTTGGATGTCAGGGGATATACGAGAATGGATTAGGAAAAAAAGGAGGGCTTTTGGTAGATACAAAAGGCTAAAGACGGAGGAAGCCCTAGAGGAGTACAAAAGGTGCAGGGGGATACTTAAAAAAGAAATTAGGAGATCAAGGAGGGGCCATGAAATAACACTGGCGAGCAAAATAAAGGAAAATCCGAAGATGTTTTATAAGTATATTAAGGGTAAGAGGATAACTAGGGAAAAAATAGGGCCCATTAGGGACAAAAGTGGCAATCTGTGTGTGGAGCCGGAAGATGGGGATTAATGCAATGGAAAGGAAGGATATTAACTCGGATGAAACGGAATCTGTATGGGTAGAAATAAGAAATAGCAAGGGGAGGAAAACGTTAGTGGGTGTGATATATAGGCCTCCAAATAGTAATATGGAGGTGAGGGAAGGCATAAAAAGGGAAATTAGAGAAGCGTGCGATAAGAGCACAGCTGTCATCATGGGTGACTTTAATTTACATATTGATTGGACTACCCAAACTAGTAAAAATTCTGAGGAGGAGGAATTCCTGGAATGTTTTCGGGACGGTTATCTGGACCAATATGTCGAGGAGCCGACTCGAGATCAGGCCATTTTAGACTGGGTATTGTGCAATGAGAAGGGACTTATCAGCAATCTTCTTGTACGAGGCCCCTTGGGTCAGAGCGATCATAATATGATCGAGCTCTCAGTCGAGATGGAGAGTGAGGAAATTGAATCAGAGACTAAGGTCCAGAACTTAAATAAAGGGAATTACGAGGGTATGAGACGGGAATTGGGTAAGATTGATTGGGTGGTGTTTCTGGGGGGATTGACAGTGGATAGACAATGGCAAGCATTCAAAGATAGAATGGAAGAATTCCAGAACATGTTTATACCGGTTTGGCACAAAAATAAACCTAAAAAGGTGACTCAACCGTGGATAACGAGGGAAATTAGGGACAGCATAAAATCAAAAAAAAGGGCATATCAACTGGCAAAAAAAAGCACCAGACCGGAAGATTGGGGGCAGTACAAGATACAGCAAAAGAGGACAAAGGGATTAATCAGGAAGGGGAAAATAGAATACGAAAGTAAACTTGCAGCAAACATAAAGACAGACTGCAAAAGCTTTTATCGGTATATCAGGAGGAAAAGACTGGTAAAATCCCAAGTCGGTCCCTTGCAGTCCGATTCGGGAGAATATATAATGGAGAATAAGGAAATGGCAGACCAATTAAACTCATACTTTGGTTCTGTATTCACAAAGGAGGACACAAATAACCTCCCAGGAATATCGGCAAACATAGGGACTAATGAGAGGGAGGAGCTGACAGAAATTAGTATCTCTAGGGATATGGTGCTGGGTAAGTTGAGGGGACTGAAGGCCGACAAATCCCCGGGGCCTGATAAACTACATCCTAGGGTACTTAAGGAGGTGGCCCTGGAGATAGCAGATGCTCTAAGGATCATCTTCCGGAACTCCATTGACTCGGGAACAGTACCCGTGGATTGGAGGGTAGCTAATGTTACCCCAATATTTAAAAAGGGGGGTAGAGAGAAAGCAGGGAATTATAGACCAGTAAGCCTTACATCGGTTGTGGGCAGAATGCTAGAGTCCATTATTAAGGATAAAATAGCGGAGCACTTGACAAATGGGGGAAGGATCGGACAGAGTCAACATGGATTTACAAAGGGTAAATCGTGTTTGACTAATCTGCTGGAATTTTTTGAGGAAGTAACTGGTAAAATAGATGGGGGAGAGCCAGTGGCTGTGGTGTACCTTGACTTCCAGAAAGCCTTCGATAAGGTTCCACACAAAAGATTATCATGCAAAATTAAGGCTCATGGGATTGGGGGCAAAGTATTAACGTGGATAGAGAACTGGCTGGCGGATAGAAAACAGAGAGTTGGAATAAACGGCTCGTTTTCGGAGTGGCAGGCAGTGACCAGTGGGGTGCCGCAAGGATCTGTCCTGGGACCCCAGCTGTTCACAATATATATAAATGATCTGGATCAGGGAATTGGATGCAATATTTCCAAATTCGCTGACGACACTAAACTAGGAGGAGGGGTGGGCTCTGATGAGGATGTCAGGAGGCTACAGTGCGATTTGGACAGGTTGGGGGAATGGGCGGATACGTGGCAGATGCACTATAATGTGGATAAATGCGAGGTTATCCACTTTGGGGGTAAAAACAGGAGGGTAGATTATTATCTAAATGGCAATAGATTGGGAGATGGGGAAGTGCAGAGGGACCTGGGTGTTCTTGTGCACCAGTCACTGAAGGAGAGCATGCAGGTGCAACAGGCGATTAAGAAGGCAAATGGTATGTTGGCCTTCATATCAAGGGGGTTCGAGTATAGGAATAGGGATACCTTACTACAGCTGTACAAGGTGCTGGTGAGACCGCATCTGGAGTATTGTGTACAGTTTTGGTCGCCCCATCTGCGGAAGGATGTTCTTGCCATGGAAAGAGAGCAACGGCGATTCGCCAGGCTGATACCTGGAATGGCGGGAATGACCTACGAAGAGAGATTAAATAGTTTGGGCTTGTACTCACTGGAGTTTAGAAGATTGAGAGGGGATCTCATCGAAACATATAAAATTATGGCAGGCCTGGACAGGCTGAATTCAGAGAGAATGTTTCCAATGGCCGGGGAGCACAGAACCAGGGGCCACAGTCTAAAAATAGCGGGCAAATCATTTAAAACAGAGATGAGGAAGAATTTCTTCACTCAAAGAGTGGTGAGCCTGTGGAATTCCCTGCCACAGAGGGCTGCGAAGGCTAATTCAATAAATATTTTCAAGAGAGAATTGGATATATTTCTGAAGGCTAAGGGGATTAAGGGTTACGGAGAAAAGGCGGGGACGGGGTACTGAACTGGTAAGATCAGCTATGATCTCAGACGAAGATCAGCCATGATCTCATTGAATGGCGGAGCAGGCTCGAAGGGCCGAATGACCTACTCCTGTTCCTATCTCTATGTTTCTATGTTTCTATGTAGGAGGGGTTCTAAATGAATTTTTTGCATCTGTCTTCACTATGGAGAAGGACGATATAGACATAGAAATAGGGTGGGGGGACTGCGATATGCTCGAACATATTAACATCGAGAGGGAGGAGGTATTGGCGGTTTTAGCTGGCCAGAAAATGGATAAATCCCCAGGCCCGGATGAAATGTATCCCAGGCTGCTGTGTGAGGCAAAGGAAGAGATTGCGGGGGCTCTAACACATATATTCAGGACCTCTCTGGCCACAGGGGATGTGCCAGAGGACTGAAGAACCGCTAATGTAGTACCATTATTCAAGAAGGGTAGTAGGGAAAAACCGGGGAACTACAGGCCAGTGAGCCTAACATCAGTGGTAGGAAAATTATTGGAAAAAATTCTGAGGGACAAAATTTGTCTCCACTTGGAGAGGCAAGGATTAATCAGGGATAGTCAACATGGCTTTGTCAAGGGAAGATCATGTCTGACTAATTTGATTGAATTTTTTGAGGGGGTGACTAGGTGTGTGGACGAGGGTAACGCCGTGGATGTGGTATACATGGATTTCAGTAAGGCCTTTGATAAAGTCCCGCACAGGAGACTGGACAAGAAGGTAAGAGCCCATGGAATCCAGGGTGCCTTGCCACATTGGATACAAAACTGGCTTAGTGGCAGAAGGCAGAGGGTGATGGTCGAAGGTTGTTTTTGTGACTGGAAGCCTGTGGCCAGTGGGGTACCACAGGGATCGGTGCTGGGTCCCTTGCTGTTTGTGGTCTACATTAATGACTTGGATATGAATGTAAAAGGTATGATCAGTAAGTTCGCGGATGATACAAAAATTGGTAGGGTGGTGAATAGCGAGGAGGGTAGCCTCAGTCTGCAGGACGATATAGATGGGTTGGTCAGATGGGCGGAACAGTGGCAAATGGAATTTAACCCGGAAAAGTGCGAGGTGATGCACTTTGGGGGGACTAACAAGGCAAGGGAATACACAATGAATGGAAAGACCCTAGGCAAGACGGAGGGTCAGAGGGATCTGGGTGTGCAAGTACACAGATCCCTGAAGGCGGCGGAACAGGTGGATAAGGTGGTAAAAAAGGCATATGGGATACTTGCCTTCATTAGCCGAGGCATTGAATATAAGAGCAAGGAGGTTATGAAGAAGCTGTATAAAACACTGGTTAGGCCACAGCTGGGATACTGTGTGCAGTTCTGGTCGCCACACTACAGGAAGGATGTGATCGCGTTAGAGAGGGTGCAGAGGAGGTTCACCAGGATGTTACCAGGGCTGGAGCGCTTCAGCTATGAAGAGAGACTGGGCAGATTGGGTTTGTTTTCCTTGGAGCAGAGGAGGCTGAGGGGGGACATGATTGAGGTGTACAAAATTATGAGGGGCATAGATAGGATGGATGCTGAGGAGCTTTTTCCCTTAGTAGAGGGGTCAATAACTAGGGGGCATAGATTCAAGGTAAAGGGCGGGAGGTTTAGAGGGGATTTGAGAAAGAACTTTTTCACCCAGAGGGTGGTTGGAGTCTGGAACTCACTGCCTGAAAGGGTTGTGGAGGCAGAAACCCTCACAACATTTAAGAAGCATTTGGATGAGCACTTGAAATGCCATAGCATACAAGGCTACGGGCCAAATGCTGGAATATGGGATTAGATTAGACAGGGCTTGATGGCCGGCGCGGACACGATGGGCCGAAGGGCCTCTATCCGTGCTGTATTACTCTATGACTCTATGACTTTATGGCATATCTTGTCTAAGCTTGGTTGCCCCAATAAATTCATCTTAGTTCTGAGGCTGCTACATGACAACATGTCCGCAGCAGTTCTCAGCAGCAACAGTTCTATTTCAGAGCCCTTTACAGTTGAGACAGGAGTAAAACAGGGCTGCATCATTGCTCCAACCCTTTTTGCAGTGTTCATCTCAGTTATCCTCCATCTCATCGGCAATGATCTGCCCACCGGAATTCAAATCCTTTACCATACTGATGGCCGACTTTTCAATCTCAACAGGCTTAAGGCCAAGAGCAAAGTCTCCATCACTACCATTATGGAGTTACAGTATGCAGATCTTCAACTACTATGCCTTAAAAGGAGTTACAGCTATTCACAATATATATTAATGATCTAGATGAGGGAACTAGATGTAATATCTCCAAGTTTGCAGATGACACAAAGCTGGGTGGGCGTGTGTGCTGTGAGGAGGATGCCGAGAAACTCCAGTATGATTTGGACAGGTTGGGTGATTGGGCAGATGCATGGCAGATGCAGTATAATGTGGATAAATGCGAGGTTATCCACTTTGGTGGCTAAAACAGGAAGGCAGATTATTATCTGAACAGCAATAGATTGGGTGAAGGGGAAGTGCAACAAGACCTGGGTGTCCTTGTGCACCAGTCGCTGAAGGTAAGCATACAGGTGCAGCAGGCAGTTAAGAAGGCAAATGATATGTTGGCCTTCATAGCGACAGGATTCAAGTACAGGAGCAAGGATGTCTTGCTGCAGTTGTACAGGGCCTTGGTGAGACCACACCTTGAGTATTGTGTGCAGTTTTGGTCGCCTTATCTGAGGAAGGATGTTCTTGCCATGGAGGGAGTGCAGTGAAGATTCACCAGACTGATACCTGGGATGGCAGGAATGACGTATGAGGAGAGATTGGGTCGATTGGGCTTATATTCGCTGGAGTTTAGAAGAATTATCTCATTGAAACTTAGAAAATTCTAACAGGACTAGACAGACTAGATGCAGGAAGGATGTTCCCGATGGTGGGGGAGTCCAGAACCAGGGGTCACAGTCTAAAGATAAGGGGTAAGCCATTTAGGACAGGGATGAGGAGGGATTTCTTCACCCAGAGAGTGATGAACCTGTGGAATTCTCTGTCACACAGGGCAGTTGAGGCCAATTCATTAAATATATTCAAGAAGGAGTTAGATTTATTTCTTAAGGCTAAAGGGATCAAGGGATATGGGGAGAAAGCAGGAACAGGGTACTGAATTTGGATGATCAGCCATGATCTCATTAAATGGCGGAGCAGGCTCGAGGGGCCGAATGGCCTACTCCTGCTCCTCTCTTCTATGTTTCTATGTAAAAAAACATATTTAATTAACAAAAGTGTTCAATTTAAATGTAAAACTCCATTTAGGAACTTGAAAAAAAATGAACAATAAATAATTAAGTTCAAACATTTAAATAGCTTTAAATCCGAGTTAAACCAATGTAAACCTTTGCACTTTTCTGCCAAATTTTGCGATCTTAAATAAGCATTTAAATGTTTCAAACGTGTAACATCTAATTGTCAGAAACAACAACAGAAAAAAAATCGAACACAACAAACGGGACATGACTGAGACGGTCGATATCTTCCAGTCTGGCAGCTTCCTTCCTCGACAGAGAGCTGTGAGTTGCTTCCCGTTCACTCATCTGGGCCTGGGCATTTATCCAGTTTTAAGCCCACTATAACCGCTAGTACCTCCTCCCTCTCAAAATTAATTTGTTCAAGTATATCACAATCCCCCTGCCTGATTACTAAATTTCAATTGAACTTTTATTACACTCCAAAAAAACAAGAAAAGACTTGAAAGACTCTGTTTCTCTCTCCACAGATGCTTCCTGACCTGCTGTGTGTTTCCAGCATTTTATGTTGTTATTTAAAGACTTGAAAGACTTGCATTTCTATAGCACCTTTCACAACCAATGGACGTCCGAAACTGCTTTACAGCCAATGAAGTACTTTTGAAGTGTAGTCACTGTTGTAATGTAGGAAACGTGGCAGCCAATTTGAACAGAGCAAGCTCCCACAAACAGCAATGTGAAAATGACCAGATAAAGAGGGAAAAATGTGGTTGCTTTGCGCCTCCTGTGAAATTCAGCAGGAGGATAGCGGCGGCGGTAGCTGGTAGCGTCCCGTGGCGCTGCACCTCCGGCGATGATGTCATCACCATGCGCAGCGCCCCAGCGTGCCCCGGCCGCAAACTCTGCTTGCGCCCCCTGACCTTCCGCCGGACGCTGTGCCCTACAGGGTCGGGGTGCCGTGTTTGAGGCCGCCGCGGCGCAAATTAAAGGGCAGCGACCAGGCGGCCATTTTTTGGGGGCCGCCTGCCAGCACCTGCCCCCTTTTGGCTCCTCTTGGGGACGCCGGCCACGATCGGTCAGTCCGGCACTCCTCTTGAGTGCCCGGCTCTTTTGCCGGCACCCCACTCCTCGGTGGTCCAGCAGGACCCCGGTGCGTGCGGCGCTAGGCCCCTCCCATTTACCAGGTGAGGGAGGTCTGTAGTACCACAGTGCTACGTGCCGACACGCGTGGTGCTGCTGCCCGTAGCGCCGTGATATTGAATGGGAGCGGCCCAGGCGGGAGGGGGTGCGCTTCCAGTAGCGCCGCGCCTCCTGCTTGGGGCGCTACCATTCAATTTCTGGCATGGGGGGTGCTAGCTTTTTTTGGGACCCTAAAGTAGCACCCCGATGAAGTTAGCGCCCCAAAGGGGGCGTGACCCAATTTTTCCCCTAATCTGTTTTAATGATGTTGGTTGGGAATTAAATCTTGGCCAGGACACCGGGGGAAACCCTCCTACTCTCTTTTTCCAAACAGTGCCCTTGGATCTTATACGTCCACCTGAGATGGCAGACTCGGCCTCAGTTTAACATCTCATCCAAAAGGCAGCACCTCAAACAGTGCAGCACTCCCACGGTACAGCACTGCAGTGCCAGCCTGCATGGGTATTGATTCAATATTCAGATGTTGAAATGAGTGCACTGAAGTTGTACTTATCAAAAGTTTTAAACATGTGAATCTCATTAATATTAAATGTGGGAAATAATCGTTAAACTGCAAGAAAGGAACAAGATTGATCAAGGAACGTTTTCAATTCATGAGATTGAAGTGACTTAGAGAAGAATTCATTAAATCGACATGGATCATGCTTCAGTCTGAGATTACAGTACTATCTAAATTTAATTTGTGGCGATTGCTGTGGTATGGAACTCTTCTGCAGCTCATGAAATGCATTTCATATACAATTCTTGGCTGTGTAAAATGTTCAATCAGCTACCCAATGAATCCTTGAAATCCAACTGTACTCCAGTACAGATATATTGCTTAATAATTGAAGGAAACTAAAACCTGATTTGATCTTGATAAATGTGACAAAGAATTTCAAATCTATATAATCAGAACTTTAGACTGCAATATTATACATCAAATCGCCACTTTTGGAGACCCATAAAAATAACTTTATAGAACTTCCAAACTTCAACAGAGGTCAGAGAAGAGTGATATTCTGATCAGACAGAACTAAATGTATGGGACAGGCAGCTATCAATTATTAGTTGGGTTTAATGATTAGACCCAATTTGAAAAAAAATCTTCCTTCGAGGGCCATCCAATGTTCGTAACTCCACACCATTTTTCGACAGCAATAGAAATCACGGCAGCCTGGATCTTCTGGGCTGGATGAGATTCTACTGAGATTGTACGAAGCACAATGGAAAATGACATACAACAATATTATCAATACTACATTAGTGCGTCCTTCAGGCTACAAGGCAGCAGAATTTCAAGCCAATAGTTTGTTTCCTGAAGTGCTGGGTGTCGCTAACTGCTCACATGGCGAGACATGGACCATACTCTGAAAGTCCACTGTTCTACATTAATGGAAAGGAATTTCACCATCTTAACACTCAAGTGACCCGTGCTGTGTGGAACATTATTCTTACCGCTACATTCCATACTCATTATAAACAATTTATGTATGCTGACATTTTTCGAACAGGAAAACCTACAACAATGGCTATTGGAGAATCAATTCACAGAAATCACAGAAACCCCACAGTGCAGATAGAGGCCATTTCGGCCCATCGAGCCTGCACCGACACATATCCCACCCGATCCCCGTAACCCCTACACCAACACATATCCCACCCTATCCCTGTAACCCCATGTATTTAATCCTCCTAACACTAAGGGTCAATTTATCATAGCCAATCAACCTAACCCGCACATCTTTGGACTGTGGGAGGAAACCGGAGCACCCGGAGAAAACCCACGCAAACACGGGGAGAATGTGCAAACTCCACACAGACAGTTGCCCGAGGCCGGATTCGAACCCGGGTCTCTGGCGCTGTGAGGCAACAGTGCTAACCACTACGCCACCGCCACGAACCTGTTCAATCTCTGGTGCCTAACACCGAAGCGAAGCCCATAATTTGATGTTGAGTAGGCATATATCCACGGATGTACAATCTCAATGGCCCAGTAATTCGGGTCCCAACGCATGAGTAAGCACCGTGTACTCACGCGTGGGCCCGATGGAAGTGCCGGTTTTCAGCATGCACAGTGCATGCGCGGAAAACCAGCATTTCCTTTCCTCTGAACCAAGGGGTTCAGAGGTGGAACGCGTGCGCGCAGGAGTCTGCGCGTGCGCGCTGAAATTCCTTTATTTTTACAGGGTTGCCCGTGCGATAAGGCCTCCAGTTTTTACGCGAGACAAAAGCAGACGTAAGTACTTCGTTTAAAAAGGTAAGTGGTCTATTAATTAAAGTTAGAAAATTTTTTCCACAGGTTATTATTTTTAAAGAATTTACAGTAAGGTAAGTGTATTTTTAGACCTGATTTTTAAATTTTTTTATTTTTTTCAAAAATTTGATTAATTGTTTAAATTAGTTTTTTATAGTTATTAATAGTTCATTTAATTAGTGGGATGTTTTTTTAACTTTTATTTGAAGTTTAAGTACTGTTTTGGACGCCCGGAATTTTCATGAGTTTGACCGTTCTTACTATCAAACTCATGAATGAACTTTTGCAACCTCCGATTGGTTGCCCAGTGCTCACGTGATCCCAGCCGGCTCATCTAACTAACTACGCCGCTGGATCACGCAAGCACAGCGTGCCGGGAGCTGAACCGGGCCACTGACAGGAAATCCACGCAGGGCCAGGCTTCAACTGTCGGCGCGCTATGTAAATGTAGGTCGGGGGCTTGCACCCGCGGGAAGCCCCCGACACCAATTTCTGGGCCAA
Source organism: Somniosus microcephalus (assembly GCF_052327205.1). Classification (NCBI taxonomy): domain Eukaryota; kingdom Metazoa; phylum Chordata; class Chondrichthyes; order Squaliformes; family Somniosidae; genus Somniosus; species Somniosus microcephalus. Next base: position 329,203,447 of record NC_140990.1, on the reverse strand, counting down.
TGTCATTTTGGACTGCTGAATCAAAGGTTGATATGTTTTGATTCCACCAGTGGTGCTCTCTTATGTTACATCTTAATAAAGGAATATAAACTCTTTCCATTTTTTCTTATATTGCACAAGAAAGAAAAAAAGACTTGCATTTATACTGCACCTTTGTAGGGGGTGGCGTGTGCCCAGTCAGCTCTGCCCCTGACTGTCTCTGAGCGGTTCGAATCGCTCCCACTCCCCTGGGTTCTAGGCACCGGACTTAGGTACAGGCGGCGATACAGAAAATAGAGTAGACAACTGGTTTGGTACAAGAAAACCGTAATTTTTATTAAAGGCACAATAAAATCACAACACTGAGAATTACTAGAATAATTACAGGCATATAAAAGTACACTTATTTGGGAATGGGGAACACACGGCACATCGAGGGAACAAACACATTAAAAATCCCCCCTAGTCCCACCCCCAATACCTAACTAGATTAAGCTATGAGGGGTCAGGGATTTATGCTCACCAATGGGGTTTCCTTGACAGTTCGAAACCTGTCGATTAAGCCGATTGTGGTTTTGGGGTTCGCTGTTGTTGTCCTTTGGGGCCTGCCGTCATCACGTGGTCCCAGGGCGTGGCGGTGGAGTCATCTGTGTAAAGTACCCTCCTTTTTCCTCCATTAGAGATATGGTGTAAATTCTTGGTTGGGTACTTTACCTTGCAGAAATGGTTGTTCTTCTGGTGGTGGTTTGGTCGCCGACGGTTTTGTTGCGGTTGGGGTTCGGTTAATGGTCTATAGTGTTAGCTTGATTTTCTTACCCATGCTTCAAACGCCAGCTTATAACTAGGCCGGGGTGTGTGCCCGCTCGTCCCCAATGCTTCTTTATGCTGCCCTTCTCTGCTTATCGGTTTTTGCCGTTTGTCTCGTCTCGTCTGCCCGGTTGCGGGCCCGTGTGTCCTGTGTGTGTTTGATTCAGGTCTCGTTCTCCTCCCACATTTGACCCCCGGTGTTGTAATGGGCGTCCTCGGTGTTGAGCAGTGCGGGGAGGGAGGAGAGGAAGAAGCAAGCGAAGAGGCAAGAGGCAAGAGACCTTGGCTACCGGTGGGCCTACAATTATACAAGGTCCTTCACGCCTTATCTGTGTGCCAAATCAGGTCAGTTCTTTGTCTAATTTTAGCGGTGTTGTCTAAAGTGATTACAGTCATCCACTTTAACGGCTTTTGGGGTGGTTGTCTCCTGGTTTAATTGCTTCAATATCCTGGCTGTTTGTTATTTATGAAACTTAATCGTCTTTCCTGGCTTGGTAGCTACCTTGAGCTGTTACCGATTATTTATGCCTATCCTGAGTTGATCTGTTTCAAGATGAAGAATGCATATTCTGTGTTTACCTAGCTGTCTGGCTTTAGAAAACGACAAAGTCTTTCACAGGTCCATGCATATTAGGTTTCATTTCAGGTTTTGAAAGGGCTTGCCTTTTGCAGGGCCTTGCTTTTAAAATCCTGCAGGCTTTGGTCACGTGGTTTCAGAAGCTATTTTGGGTACCCTTTTTAATAACGTATCCATACAGGGTCCCTTTATCCATAACTTTCGGGGAATGTGGGAATTTTGTGAACCCTACACCTTTCACGACCTCAGGACATCTAAAGCACTTTACTGCCAATGAAGTTCTTTTGAAGCGTAGTCACTGTTGTAATGTAGGAAATGCGGCAGCCAATTTGCACACAGCAAGCTCCCGCAATGAAATGAATGACCAGATCATCTGGTTTAGGTCCTGGTTGAGAGATAAATGATGGCAGGACACCGGAAGAACTCCGCAACTCTTCTTTGAATATAGCCATGGGATCTTTTAGGTCCCCTTGAGAGGGCAGATGGTGCCATGGTTTAACGTCTCATCCAAAAGACAGCATCTCTGAGAGTGCAGCACGCCCTCAGTACTGCACTGGAGATGCCAGCCTAGATTATCTGCTCATGTCTCTGGAGTGGGGCTTGAACACTCAATCTTTCAGTCAATCTGCAGCAAGACCTGGATGACATTCAGGCTTGGGCTGATAAGTGGCAGGTAACATTCGCACCACACAAGTGCCAGGCAATGACTATCTCCAACAAGCGAGCGTCTAACCACTGCCCCTTGATATTCAACAGCATTACCATCGCCGAATCCCCCGCCATCAATATCCTGGGGGGTCACAATTGACCAGAAACTTAACTGAACCAGCCACATAAATACAGTGGCAACAAGAACAGGTCAGAGGCTGGGTATTCTGTGGTGAATGTCTCACCTCCTGACTCCCCAAAGCCTTTCCACCATCTACAAGGCACAAGTCAGGAGTGTGATGGAATACTTTCCACTTGCCTGGATGAGTGCAGCACCAACAACACTCAAGAATCTCGACACCATCGAAGCCAAAGCAGCCCACTTGATTGGAACCCCATCCACCACCTTAAACATTCACTTCCTCCACCATCGGCACACCGTGGCTGCAGTGTGCACCATCTACAAGATACACTGCAGCAACTCGCCAAGGCTTCTTCGGCAGCACCTCCCAAACCCACGACCTCTTCCACCTAGAAGGACAAGGGCAGCAGGCGCATGGGAACACCACCACCTCCAAGTTCCCCTCCATGTCACACACCATCCTGACTTGGAAATAGATCGGCGTTCCTTCATCGTCGCTGGGTCATAATCCTGGAGCTCCCTCCCTAACAGCACTGTGGGAGTACCTTCACCACACGGACTGCAGTGGTTCAAGAAGGCAGCTCACCAGCAGCTTCTCAAGGGCAATTAGGGATGGGCAATAAATGCTGGCCTTGCCAGCGACGCCCACATCCCATGAATGAATATAAAAAATAGAACCTGTTGACTCAGAGGTGAGGGTGCTACCACTGAGCCACACCTGACACCTTCATAAACAAACGCGCCTTCATAACCTTAAACATATAGGGATAAGCAATAAAAAAATTAATGAAGAATGTATGCATGACATGGAAATGGAGGAACAAGAACTTCAATAGCCTGTTCCAGGGATGAATCAGCTTGGAATGAGGAATAATGTGCAATTGAAGGAAACCTGACAAGTTACAGAATAAAAAATGTTAAAATCAAGATGCGGGAGAGAAATTCTTTTTAGCACAATTTACTGTGAGTGTAAATGATGAGGATTTAATGTCTGATTGGATCTGGAAGTGTTTTTTAAGGACTATATTGATCACAATCCATTTCAGAGTTTAAAGAAATCAGCAGCAGCACATGTTGGAACCTAACTGATGCACCATTTCCATAATGATATAGTGGGGAAATGGGACAACTTACATCGTGTTTATTGATAACGCTAAAGCTTTCGATTTAATCAGTCCTGCTTTATAGTGACCAATCTGAGAAATGATGAGATTAATTCTGCTTTGATGAGATGGGTTAGTGCTTTCCCAACAGAGCAGACTGATTGAAAATGTGAATATATCAGGGTGAAATTATATCAATTAAAGCGCTCTACTTTTTTCCGTGCTGACAATTAATCTCAAATTAAACATTAAAATGTTCAATTATGTTGATATCGCACAATTCTGTCTGTGTGGAGTTTGCACATTCTCCCCGTGTTTGCGTGGGTTTTCTCCGGGTGCTCCGGTTTCCTCCCACAGTCCAAAGGATGTGCGGGTTAGGTTGATTGGCTATGATAAATTGACCCTTAGTGTTAGGGGGATTAAATACGTGGGGTTACAAGGATAGGGTGGGATATGTGTTGGTGTAGGGGTTACGGGGATCGGGTGGGATATGTGTCGGTGCAGGCTCGATGGGCCGAAATGGCCTCTATCTGCACTGTGGGGTTTCTGTGATTCTGTGATTCTGTGAATTCGAGAACATTAGTAATCACAAAACTTGTAGAAAGACTGCCCTCTTTTACTGATTGGTCCCATCAGAGTAATACAGGGGGTGACAATCTCTTCTCGTTGTCATGTGTCTGCAACATTTGGCCCAGAAATTCGGCTCTCCCCGGATGAGTACGCACGGGGTACTCACCCGTAGGCCGAATGGAATTGCCGGTTTCCTGCATGCACTGCGCATGAGCGGGAAGCCAGCACTTCCGATCCTCTGAACGAAGAGGTTCAGAGGTCGAACGCGTGCGCGGGGGAGGCTGCGCGTGCGCTTTGAACTTAGGTTTTTTTTTACAGGTTTTCCTGGGAGGGTAAGCCTGCAGGATTTACACATTTAAAAAGCAGGCGTAAGGCCTGCTTTTTGCAAGGTAAGTGGTCAATTAATTAAAATTAAAACATTTTTTCCACAGGTTTATTATTTTTAAATACTTTAAAGCAAGGTAAGTTTATTTTTAGCCCCGTTATAATATAAAATTATTTTTTTCAAAAATTTAAATTATTGTTTAAAATAGTTATTTAATGTAATTTATACTTTATTTAAAAAGTGTGATTTGTTTTTAAATTTATTTGAAGGTTTACTGCTATTTTGGGCCCGTAGTATTTATACGTTTTGACAGGTCTACCTGTCAATCTTATGAATGGGCTTCTCCCTCCTCCGATTGGCTGCCCATGGCTCACGTGATCCCAGGGGATGCATCGCACTAACTATGCCCCTGGGACACGCAAGCACAGCGCGCCGGCAGCTGGGCCAGGCCCCGGAGCGGAATTCCACGGGGCCCTACAGCTCAACTGCCGGTGCGCAAGGTAAGTGCAGGTCGGGGGCTTACACACGCGGGAAGCCCCCGACCCGAATTTCTGGGCCAATATAAATATGATGGACTGATTTCTTGTGTTCGCTATTTTTAGTGAAATTGTAAAAGAACGTGTTCTAACATTCTGGGCTAAAAATTCAGTGGCGTAGTGCTCGTTGTTTGGGTGCTACAGGAGCCGATTTGACTCGAAAATGGCATCCGAGCAGTGCGCGCACACTTCTAGTGCAGGCTGCGCCAGGCTCCATTTTAGTGAGAGCATTAGCATCAGCGCTGGGCGCGTGCACCAGACGTGTGCAGAGTACGCAGATCGTGGTGCCAATCAGCGTGTAACGCTGATTTGACGCCAGCGCTGCCATTTTCGACCTCAACCCTGGAGCTGACACCCTCTCTTAACCTTGCACAGCTGAACATGTGTTCATCAGCAGGAAGGACCCCCGCCCCCCCGCCCTGCCCAGCGCTATTTAAAGGGCTCATCACCTACTTACAGGTTAGCTGCTGATTGATTTCTACTAGCCATTGCCTAAAGTCTATAAGGAGTGGTGTGGCACGCGCTCAAGGACTTGGTACTGACTTGCAAGAGGTCTGCTCAGATCAGTCACTTCCAGACATGGGTACAGCAGCTTATATCCTCCTTGGCCTACAGCACGACGGGGAGAATGAGCAGAGGAGACACAGAGCAGGACAAGCTGCTAGAAGAGGCAGGAGGAGGAGGGGGAGAAGGGCTCTCAGCAGGAGGCCGTGTCCGCCCAGGATCTTCAGGGAGCAATTCTCCTACCTCAACGTCAGTGAGGAAGAGTGTGTGCGAAGTCTTCGTTTTACTGAGGAGGTGCTCACTGAATCTGCCACCTGCTGCAGGCAGACCTGCAGCCTCAGTCCAGGGCGAGGACAGCATTGCCACCGGCTGTAAAGGTGACCATGGCCTTGAACATCTTCATGTCGGGCTCCTTCCCAGCTGGAGCAGACGACATCTGTAACATCTCCCAGTTTGCCGTCCACACCTGTATAAGGGAGGTCACTGAGGCTCTGTATGCAAGGAGCGCTTAATACATTTCACTCTCTCTTGCCAGAAAGGAGCAGGCAGAGCGGGCACGCGGCTTCGCCAGGATTGCAGAATTCCCTACAGCGCTTGGCGGGTACCACATCTCAATTCGGAGATGTACAGCAACCAGAAGGGATTCCACTCCCTCAATGTCCAGCTTGTGTGCGACCATACTCACCGCATCATGCACGTCAATGCTCGGTATCCTGGCAGTAGTCATGTTGCCTTCATTCTGCAGCAGTCCGCTGTACCATCAGCATTTGAACCACCACGACAAACCAGAGGGTGGCTACTGGGTGACTAGGGCTATCCGCTGACCACCTGGCTCATGACTCTGCAGTGCAACCCACGCACACGTGGGCAGCAAGCATATAACGAAAGCTATGCTGCCACACGGAATCTGATAGAGCAGACCATTGGCGTCCTTAGACAATGTTTCTGCTGCCTGGCCTGCCCTGGAGCAGCCCTGCAGTACTCGCCAGAGCACATCTCAATATTCATTGTGGTCTGCTGCATGCTCCTCACCTCGCCATCATGAGGGCATAGCCCTTGCCACTAGGCATACAGCGACCAGCTGAGGAGGAGGAATAGAAAGAAGAGGAGGAGGAGGAGGAAGTGGAGGAGGAGGAGGAAGGCAGGAGGCAACCCAGACAGCCCCTTTCTACCCAGGCTGTCCATGATTGCCTCATCTGACCATGGTACCAGTGAACGCAACCCCAATTCCCCATTCACCAATTGTCCCACAACTTACCTTCCTCTGTTACTCACCATCACAGCGTCCTCTTGGCCACAATGCTACAATAAAAGCCACCACAAAACAAACATTCCAAACCAATTTTATGAATCAAACCATTATAATATTTAATGCAAAATTCAACTAATCACCCTTGTGCATTCCCTTGGTGCTGTCTTTTGTGTGCTTTTGCTTGTCCTGGTGCTCCTACGAAGTGCTACCCCAGTGGCTGCAGCATGGCTGGTGGAAGGCTGCTGATTTTCAGTGGAGGAGACTGCAGATGGCCTTGGAGGATGACCTCGAGCACCTCTGGGCCTAATGGGCCCGGCTTCAGACTGCACCACTTCAGGATGGGCGCCAGCAGTCTGGGCAGTCTGGCTGACAAGCAAAAGCAAGGGCACTGGTGGAGTGGCAGTGGTGGGAGGATGAATGCTGACCTGGTGAGAGAGGACAGCAGGTTCGTGCTCCTTGGAGCCACTGCCACTCCCCCAGGGCGGCGCCTCAGCAAATCTTTGGAGGACAGATTGTTGGACAGCTAGGACACGCTGCAAGCTCCTTTCAACACTGGTAAACCCAGCCATGATGGCAGCAGTCTGTGCTTGCGTGGCAACAAGCTGAGCTTGCATGACTTCAGTCTGAGCTTCCATTGCAGCACTCAGACGTTGGGTGGCTTCTGCTTGTGCTGCAATGGAAGCTGATGTTGTGTATGTACCTTTAAGAGAAGAACTGATTCTATACTGCAGTACCGGCAGTGACCACCCCTGTATATAAAGCCATAGCAGGCTTCTGTACTTCAGTCTTGAATTACTCTCTGTTCAGTAAATACCTGTTTTATTGTTCTCCTGCAGTCGGAGTATTATTGATCCTCGGACACTACAGCTGAGACATCGGCCATCAGACGCTGCATGATGTTGGGGTCCACAAGTGCACTAAAGGATCTGCCCACCCCTTCCACGCTGGAAAGGATGGGCTCCAAGCTCTGCGCAAAGCCCTGTGCAAGGTTGGAGCTGGACTCTTCCATGCTCCTTGGCATTGCATTCAGGCTTTCTGACAACCAAGTATTTCGTTGTGCATATCCATCAGCTTTGTTCTGAAGGCCGCCCCATCGAAGTTCTCATCTGAATCATGTGCAGCAGAACTCGTGTGCTACCTCGCCCTCCGGGAGCTGGCACCTGCGCTACTCTTTCCCCCTGCCCTGGCTGCAGCCCACTTGTGCCCAGTGACGCACCACGTGCAGATCCCACCTCTAAACTACCCTCTAAAGTCCACGCAGTGCCAATATCTGAGCTGCTGGCTGCGACTGTCAGTTCGAGTGACGGTGTTCCATTTTCATCATCACTCTCCTTCTCCTCATCCTCTTGCACCATTACCTGGCCAGGTTGGATTTCTTGGGTCTCAGAAATGAGAAAGGCAAAAGGGTAGGGATGTGAAGAGGGGGTGGGGTGGGGCTGAAGCAAGAGGTGCATGTTTGCATCATCTGCAGCTTATAAGTCAGAAGAGATCGTGGGATGAGGGGGAAGTGGGATGTGAGAGGAAGGATTAATTATAATCCTGCTCACGATGTGGTCTCCTCTACATTGGGGAGACCAAACGCAGATTGGGTGACCGCTTTGCAGAACACCTCCGTTCAGTCCGTAAGGGTGACCCCGAGCTTCCGGTCGCCTTTTATTTCAATTCACTGCTACATTCCCACTCTGACCTCACCACCCGTGGCCTCTTGCATTGTTCCATGGAAGCTCAGCGTAAGCTCGAGGAACAGCACCTCATCTTCCGATTAGGCACTTTACAGCCTTCCAGACTCAAAATCGAGTTCAACAATTTCAGATCATAACCTCGGCCCCTATTATATTTTAATATATTTTTTATCAACACCTTTGGTTTGTGCCTTTTCCTTTTTTTTCTCTCCCACATGGCAGCTGTCTCTCATCCTGCCAGCGCATTTCACACTTCATCTAGAGCCATCTTTTGTCTCTTTCATCTCTTTACCTGTCCTATTACCATCTCGTCTCGCCTTGAATATCTCTGTGATGAAATATTCCATTCATCACTGCCTGTGACTGTGGTTGGTTTCAGTTTCATTTCCCTTACCTCTGTTCCGTTTCCTCACCATTGTATTGTACTATGTGTAGGGCTCCGCCCATACCTGGCCCATTGTATTGTACTATGTGTAGGGCTCCGCCCATACCTGGCCCCTATGTAAGCTGGCCCAGCCTGCAGCACATCCAGTACGGCAGAGCTCTGGATGGAAGATACCTCTCTCCTGTGTGTTACCTTCTAAGTCAATAAAAGCCTTGTTTTGTTTCGCTAACATCGAGTCTCGGATTTATTGAGGCACATCAATCTCTTAACGTCTCTTCACCTCTCAGACCTTCCCTTTTGTTCTATCATCCCCTCCCCCATTTCCCAGCCCCCAAACTGGCCTTTTAATCTGTTTCATTTCCTGCTTTTTTCTCAGTTCTGAAGAAGGGTTTCGACCTGAAACGTTGACTCTGTTTCTCACTCCACGGATGTTGCCTGGCCTGCTGAGTTTTTCCAGTGTTTTCTGTTGTTATTTCGGATTTCCAGCATCCGCAGTATTTTGCTATCCTATTAGTTATAAGCATACTGTCAAGTTCAATGGTTTCAGCACTGCCGCTGGCCATGGCCTCAGTCAGAGCCACTTCAATTATGGCGAGCACCGTCTCCTCGAGCGGGTTCAGGATATGGAAGTGTGCCTATCCCCCTCCGGTTAGCTATCGCTGACGACTGTTGTGTGCCACTTTGTCCTGCATGAGAGAGGGAAGTTTGTCAGTGAGTGTAGTTTAACGTGTTTGGCTAATGTAGCTTTCATGGTTGAATAGCTGGCAGTGTGTGCAAGCTGTAAGATGTTGGTTGGATGCTTGCAGCAGTGGTAAGTGTGTGAGGGTGAGATGGAGTAAATGAATGTAAGGTTTGAGCCGTGATTGATAGAGGTTGTTGGTAGGTGAGTGATGGGGGTGTAGTACATTGAGCGGTGTGCGAGGCTATTGGTGCAGTTTGTGGGGTATAGCATTTGAAGATGCATTCACTGACCTTGACCACTCGTGTGAGGTCATTGAACTTCTTCCGGCACTGCATTCAGTTCGTCATTGACCTCCGTGGCTATCTGCTCCCACTGTCTTCACAGTGTCTGTCTGGAAGGCCTCCTGGCCCCCTGTCGAAACCGGATCTCTCTCCTAGAATCCTCCCTGCACTGTAGAATCATAGAATCATTGAATGGTTAAAGCACAGCCTTTCAGCCCATCGAGCCCGTGCCGGCTCTCTGCAAGAAGACATCAGCTAGTCCCACTCCCCCGCCTTTTCCTCGTAGCCCTGCAAATTCTTTTCCTTCAGGAAATTATCCAATTCCCTTTTGAAAGACACAATTGAACTTGCCTCCACCACACTTTCAGGCAGTGAATTCCAGATCATAACCACTTGCTGCGTAAAAAAGTTTTCCACATGTCGCCTTTGGTTCTTCTGCCAATCACCTTAAATCTGTGTTCTCTGGTTCGCGACCCTACTGCCAATGGGAACAGTTTCTCTCTATCTACTCTGTCTAGACCTCTCATGATTTTCAACACCTCTATCAAATCTCCTCTCAACCATCTCTGCTCCAAGGAGAACAACCCCATCTTCTCCAATCTATCCACGTAACTGAAGTCCCTCATCTCTGGCACCATTCTTACAAATCTTTTCTGCACCCTCTCTAAGGCCTTCACATCTTCCTAAAGTGCGGTGCCCAGAACTGGACACAATACTCCAGTTGAGGCCGAACCACTGTTTTATAAAGGTTCATCATAACTTCCTTGCTTTTGTACTCCACCGCTATTTATGCAGCCCAGGATCCCGTATGCTTTTATAACTGCATTCTCAACCTGCCCTGCCACCTTCAATGGTTTGTGCACATATACCCCCAGGTCACTCTGCTCACGCACCCCTTTAGAATTGTACCCTTTAATTTGTATTGCCTCTCCTCGTTAGTTCAACCAAAATGTATCACTTCGCACTTTTCTGCGTTAAATTTCATCTGCCACATGTCCGCCCATTCCATCAGCCTGTCTATGTCTTCTTTAATTCTATCACTATCCTCTTCACTGTTCACTATACTTCCAAGTTTTGTGTCATCTGCAAATTTTGAAGTTCTGCCCTGTACATCCAAATCTAATTTCATTAATATATATCAAGAAAAGCAGTGGTCCTAGAACCGACCCCTGCCCTGGGAAACACCACGGTGACATGAATCTTGTCATTCATGTGGAAATGACTTATGAAATGATACTGGGCGACCTGCAGGTGGCACTGTCCAGGGAGAGTATAAATACTCGGGCATGGGCCCAGCTTGTTCAGGACATTCTTTAACAGGAACTAGTGAAGGACACAACTAGATCTCCATGTTGAAAAACAGTTGATTAAAGCCTTGTTTAATACTCAGACTAAGTGCCCAGTAGTTTTAGAAACATAGAAACATAGAAGATAGGAGCAGGAGTAGGCCATTTGGCCCTTCGAGCCTGCTCCGCCATTCAATGAGATCATGGCTGATCATCCAAATTCAGTACCCTGTCCCTGCCTTCTCCCCATATCCCTTGATCCCTTTAGCCTTAAGAAATATATCCAACTCTTTTTTGAATATATTTAATGAACTGGCCTCCACCGCCCTCTGTGGCAGAGAATTCCACAGGTTCACCACTCTCTGGGTGAAGAAATTCCTCCTCATTTCAGTCCTAAATGGCCTACCCCTTTTCCTTAGACTATGACCCCTGGTTCTGGACTCCCCGGCCATCAGAAACATCCTTCCTGCATCTAGTCTGTCCAGGCCTGACAGAATGTTATAAGTTTCGATGAGATCCCCTCTCAACCTTCTAAACTCCAGTGAGTATAAGCCCAATCGACACAATCTCTCCTCATACGTCTTTCCTGCCATCCCAGGTATCAGCCTGGTGAATCTTCGCTGCACTCCTTCCATGGCAAGAACGTCCTTCCTCAGGTAAGGCGACCAAAACTGCACACAGTACTCAAGGTGCGGTCTCACCAAGGCCCTGTACAACTGTAGCAAGACATCCTTGTTCCTGTACTCAAACCCTCTTGCTACGAAGGCCAACATACCATTTGCCTTCTTAACGGCCTGCTGCACCTGCATGCTTACCTTCAGCGACTGGTGCACAAGAACACCCAGGTCTCTTTGCACTTCCCCTTCTCCCAATCTATTGCCATTCAAATAATAATCTGCCTTCCTGTTTTTGCCACCAAAGTGGATAACCTCACATTTATCCACATTATAGTGCATTTGCCATGTTTCTGTCCAAATCGTACTGGAGTTTCACGACATCCTCCTCACAGCTTACCCTCCCACCCAGCTTTGTGTCATCTGCAAATTTGGAGATATTACATCCAATTCCCTCGTCCAGATCATTAATATATATTGTGAACAGCTGGGGTCCTAGGACCGATCCTTGCTGTACCCCACTAGTCACTGCCTGCCACTCGGAAAACGACCCGTTTATTCCAACTCTTTGCTTTCTGTCCGCCAACCAGTTCTCTATCCAAGTCAATACCTTTCCCCCAATCCCATGTGCCTTAATTTTGCACGCTAATCTCTTATGTGGGACCTTATCGAAAGCCTTCTGAAAGTCCAAATACACCACATCCACTGGTTCTCCCTTATCTATTTTACCAGTTACATCCTCAAAAAATTCCAGTAGATTAGTCAAGCATGATTTATCTTTTGTAAATCCATGTTGACTTTGTCCGATCCTGTCACTGCTTACCAAGTGCTCTGCTATTACATCTTTTATAATAGATTCTAGCATTTTCCCCACTACCGATGTCAGGCTTACCGGTCTATAATTCCCCACTTTTTCTCAACCACCTTTTTTGAATAGTGGGGTAACATTAGCTTTCTTACATCACACTGTATAACTTCCTCCAGTCTGAAAAACAACCGTTCACCACTGCACTCTTTTTCCTGTCACAGGGCAGCACGGTGGCATAGTGGTTAGCACTGTTGCCTCACAGCGCCAGGGACCCGGGTTCGAATCCGGCCTCGGGTGACTGTCTGTGTGGAGTTTGCACATTCTCCCTGTGTTTGCGTGGGTTTCCTCCGGGTGCTCCGGTTTTCTCCCACAGTGCAAAGATGTGCAGGTTAGGTTGATTGGCTATGATAAATTGACCCTTAGTGTTAGGGGGATTAAATACGTGGGGTTACGGGGATAGGGTGGGATATGTGTTGGTGTAGGGGTTACGGGGATCGGGTGGGATATGTGTCAGTGCAGGCTCGATGGGCCGAAATGGCCTCTATTTGCACTGTTGTGATTCTGTGACTTAGCCAATTTCCTTCCATGCTGCCACAGTCCCTTTTATTCCATGGACTTCAATTTTGCTGGCAAGCCTATTATGTTTAACAAATGCATTTTGGAAGTCCATGCACACCACATCAACTGCATTGCCCTCAGCAACCCTCTCTGTTACCACAAAACTCAACCAAGTTAATTAAACATGATTTGCCTTTAACAAATCCATGCTGGCTTTCCTTAATTAATTGTCCATAATTAACATACTTGTCCAAGTGACTGTTAATTTTGTCCCGGATGATCGTTTCTAAAAGCTTCCACATTACCGAGGTTAAACTGACTGGCCTGTAATTGCTGGCTTTTTCCTTACATCCATTTTTGACAAGGGTGTAACATTTGCAATTCTCCAGTCTTCTGGCACCAGCCCCGTATCCAAGGAGGATTGGAAGATTATGGCCAGTACCTCTGCAATTTTCCACCTTAACTTTCCTCAGCATCCTAGGATGCATCCCATCTGGTCCTGGTGATGTATCTACTTTAACTGCAGCCAGCCTTTCTAGTACCTCCTCTTTATCAATTTTTATTCCATCCAGTATCTCAACTACCTCCTCTTTGACAATGGCCCAGGAATTCGGGTCGGAGACTTCCCGCAAGCCTCCGACCTGCACTTACCTACCGCGCCGGCCATTGTGCTGTGGGCCCGCGTGGGATTCCGACCCTGGGCCTGTTCCAACTGCCGGCATGCAGTGTTTGCGTATCCCAGGGGCGCAGTTAGTTCGAAGCGTCCCCTGGGATCACGTGGGCCATGGAGAGCCAATGGTAGCAGGGAATCTGTATTCATAGATTTGACAGGAAGAGCTGTCAAATCTATGAATACAATTCAGCCCCAAAACATCACTAAAACTTCAAATAATTTTTTTTTTAATCACATTTTTGAAATAACTATAAATTACATAAAATAATTATTTTAAACAATAATTTAAATTTTTGAAAAAATTAATTACTGTTTCTAACGGGGCTAAAAATAAATTTCCATTTCTTTAAAGTATTTAAAAATAATAAACCTGTGGAAAAAATGTTTTAATTTAACTTAATTCACCACTTACCTTGTTAAAAGCAGGCCTTGCAATTGCTATTTAAAAGTGTAACTCCTGGAGACTTACCCTCCCGGAGAAACCTGCAAAAAAAATGGAAGTTCCAGGCATACACGCTGCCTCTCCGGCGCACGCGTTCGACCTGTGAACCCCTTCCTTTAAAGGAATGGAACTTACGGTTTCCCGCGCATGCGCAGTGCATGCATGAAGCCGGCACTTTCGTTGGGCCTACGCATGAGTACCCAGCGCATACTCACCCGTGGGGACCCAAAGTTCAATGACTTTGGCAGCATCTTCTTCCTTGGTAAAGACAGATGCAAAGTACTTATTTAGTACCTCAGCCATGCCCTCAGCCTCCATGCGTAGTCTCCATTTTGGTCCCTAATCGGCCCCACCCCTTCTCTTACCACCCATTTGCTATTTATATGCCTATAGAAGACTTTTGGATTCCCTTTTATGTTAGCTGCCATTCTATTCTCATACTCTTTCTTTGCCACTCTTATTTATTTTTTCACTTCCCCTCTGAACTTTCTATAATCAGCTTAGTTCTCACTTGTATTTGCAACCTGACATCTGTCATACATGCCCTTTTTCTGCTTCATTGGTAATTTTCTGCTTCATCTCTTTCATCATCCAGGGAGCTCTGACTTTGGTTGCCCTACTTTTCCCCTTCGTGGGAATGTACCACGACTGTACCCGGACCATCTCCTCTTTAAAGGCAGCCCATTGTTCGATTACAGTTTTGCCTGCCAATTTTTGATTCCAATTTATCTGAGCCAGATCCATTCTCAACCCGCTGAAATTGGCTTTCCTCCAATTAATTATCTTTACTCTAGATTGCTCCCAGTCCTTTTCCATAGCTAGTCTAAAGCTTATGATACTATTATCACTGTTCCCTAAATGTTCCCCTACTGACACTTGCTCCACTTGACCCAGCTCATTCCCCAGAACCAGATCCAGCAATGCCTCCTTTTTCATTGGGCCAGAAATGTACTGATCAAGAACGTTCTCCTGAACACACTTCAGAAATGCATCCCTCTCTCTGCCTTTTACACTATTACTATTCCATTATTACTACTCTATAGCTCTTGCACCTCTCTGTAATTTCCCTGCAAATTTGTTCCTCTATATCCTTCCCACTAGTTGGCGGCCTACAGAATAAACCTAGTTGTATAATGGCACCTCTATTGTTTCTCAACTCTAACCAAATAGATTCTGTCCTCGACCCCTCCAGGACATTCTCTCTCTCCAGCACTGTAATATTCTCTTTAATCAATACTGCCCACCTCCTTTCTTTCCTTCCTCATCTTTCGTGAACACCTGGGCCTGGAAATTCAGTGGGCTGCGCCACCAGTTAGCGCCCAAAGAGGGCACTTAGTGGGTTTAGTGCCACTGGCCATGCCTCCCGCAAAATTTAGCAGGGCGCTAATGGCGGCGTTAGACTGTAGCGCTTTGCCGCCACCGATGACATCATCGGTGTGCGCAGCGCCCCGCTACTGCCCTGATCGTGATATTTGGTCGCGCCCCCCGCTGTAACACCGGTCGCAATTTGCGACCGGGTCAGGGGGGCCTACCTGCGGCGGTAGTGGTGCTAATTAAAGGGGAGGTGCGAGGCGGCCATTTTTTTTGCTGGCCGCCTGCCAGCACTTCCTCGCACCGCCATCCCCGGCCTCCTGAGCCCCCCCCTGGGCAGTGCCGGCAGTGTCCTAAGAGCCCGGCACTTCTCCTCGGTGCCGGGCTCTTTTGCCGGCACTCGCGATCTCTGATCGCGCTGCAGCAGGCCCCTCCCCTTTAAGAAGGGGAGGAAGGCCTGCAGTACCGCAGCGCGCCGTGCCGCAGCGCGCTGCAATATTCAGTTGCAGCGCCCCAAGAGGGACGCGGGGCGCCTCGAGCAGCGCCCCACTTCCGTTTGGGGCGCTGAAACTGAATATCGGGATGGCGCAAGCAGCTCTGTTCGCAGCGGTAATTCCGGTGCCCAGGCGAGCTGGCGCCACTGAATTTCTAGGCCCTTATATCCAGGAATATTTTGTACCCAATCCTGCCCTTTTTTGAGCCAGGTATCCGTTATCGCCACAACATCATATTCCTATGTGGCTATTTGCGCCTGCAGCTCACCAACTTTATTTACCACACTTCGTGCATTCACACACATGCACTGTAAACCTATCTTAGACCTTTTTGTATTCTCTCTTAGTCTGACCCCACCTAATACCTTACTATTTCTTACACTATTGCTAGCTGTCTCTCCCAATCCTTTGTGCACTTTGTTTCTCCTTTCTAATGCTACATCCTGGTGCCCATTCCTCTGCCAAATTAGATTAAATCCTCCCCAACAGCACGAGCAAACACCACCCCTCCGTGAGGTCATTGGTCCCAGCTCTGTTGAGATGCAACCCGTCCGGCCTGTACAGGTCCCACCTCCCCCAGTACCAGACCCAATGCCCCAGGTATCTGAAGCCCTCCCTCCTGCACCATCTCTCCAGCCAGGCATTCATCTGCTCTATCCTCCTATTTCTATACTCACTAGCTCGTGGCACCGGGAGTAATCTGGAGATTGCTACCTTTGAGGTCCTGCCTTTTAATCTCTTTCCTAGCTCCCTAAAATCTGCCTGGAGGACCTCATCCATCTTTCTACCT
The DNA here is from genome assembly GCF_052327205.1 of Somniosus microcephalus. Classification (NCBI taxonomy): domain Eukaryota; kingdom Metazoa; phylum Chordata; class Chondrichthyes; order Squaliformes; family Somniosidae; genus Somniosus; species Somniosus microcephalus. The sequence continues at coordinate 329,186,998 of NC_140990.1, read as the reverse complement.
ATGTCGTTGATACTGATATGAGCCACAACCTCTAGCTGTTCATAATCCCCCCTTCAGCTACTCAGTGACATCATTGACCCTGGCACCAGGGAAGCAACATACCATCCTGGAATCACGTCTGCGGCCGCAGAAACGCCTATTGAATCTCCTATCACTATTGCTTTCCTGATATTCCCCCTCCTCTCCCGTACAGCTGAGCCACCTGTGGTGCCATGGACTTGGATCTGGCTGTACTCCCAAGAGGAACAGTTGCCCTCACCAGTATTTAGCACTGAATACTGGTTGGAGAGTGAGATGCACTCAGGGGATTCCTGCACTACCTGCCTGGTCCTCCTTGTCTGTCTGACGGTCACCCATTCCCTCTCTGCCTGCACACTCTTATGCTGAGGGGTGACTACCTCCTGAAACATGCTATCTACATAGCGCTCAGCCTCACGGATGCTCCACAGCGATGCCAGGTGCTGCACAAGCTCCAAAATCTGACAACACTTCCTGCACATGTAGTTGTCCAGGACACGGGACACGTCTTGGAGTCCCCGCATGGCACATGATGTGCATTCCAGGGGACCAAGGTGCCCTGCCATGCCTTAATAGACTATTAAGTAACTTAACAGAAATAAATTAAGACTAAAAAAAAATCACCAACTACAAACCAATCAGCTCCTTCCCTTGCGCTGACATCACTCACCTCGCTCCCTGACACTCCCTCTGGGCCCTTGGGCATAGCTTTATCTGCGGCCGCTCCTCTAGCCCTCCTGCAGGTCCACTTTTGTGTCAATTAACTTGGAGACCTTGGGTTCTGTGGCTCCACTCCTCCTTTTCAGTCTGACGTCTCCACCGTCTTCCTCCTCTCCACCGATTCCTGTGCTCACAAAATTCCTCCACTCTGCTTGAGATTCACTCCATTTGCGATCTCTTAGCTCTGTCTGCAAGCTCTGTGCTCTTTCTACCACCTGCACTACATAAGAACCTAAGAACTAGGAACAGGAATAGGCCATTTGGCCCCTCAAGCTTGCTCTGCCATTCAATAAGATCATGGCTGATCTTCTACCTCATCTCCACTTTCCTGCACTATCCCCATGTCCCTTGATTCCCTTAAAATCCAAAAATCTATCGATCTTTGTCTTGAGTATACTCAACGACTGAGCCTCCACAGCCCTCTGGGGTAGAGAATTCCAAAGATTCACCTCCTTCTGAGTAAAGAAATTTCTCCTCATCTCAGCCTTAAATGGCCAACCCCTTATTCTGAGACTGTGACCTCTGGTTCTAGACTCCCTGCATCTACCCTATCAAGCCCTGTGGCATGAATCAGTCATTCATGAAAGAAAGACTTATGAAATAATACTGAGCAGCCTACGGGTGGCGCAGTCCAGGGAGAGTATAAATACTCGGGCACGGGCCCAGCTTCCGCAGGACATTCTTAACAGGAACTAGTGAAGGACATAGCTAGACCTCCATGTTGTAAAACAGTTGATTAAAGCTTTGTTTAACGCTTAGACCAAGTGCCTAGTAGTTTTTTTACGTCACCCTGTAAGAATTTTATATGTTTCAATGAGATCACCTCTCATTCTTCTAAACTCCAGAGAATATAGGCCCAATCTACTCAATCTCTCCTCATAGGACAATCCCCCCCATCCCAGGAATCAGTCTGGTGAACCTTCATTGCACTCCCTTTATGGCAAGTATATCCTTCCTTAGGTAAGGAGACCAAAACTGTACACAATACTCCAGCTGTCGTCTCATCAGGGCCCTATATAATTGCAGTAAGACGTCTTTACTCTTATACGCAAATCATCTTGTAATAAAGGCCAACATACCATTTACTTTCCTAATTGCTTTCTCTACCTGCATGTTAACTTTCAGTGATTCGTGTACAAGGAGACCCAGGTCCCTCTGAACACCAACATTTCCCAATCTCTCACCATTTAAAAATACCCTGCTTTTCTATTTTTCCTACCAAAGTGGATGACTTCACATTTCTCCACATTATATTCCATTTGCCATGTTCTTGCCCACTCATTTAGCCTCTCTATAACCCCTTGAAGCCTCTTTGCATCCTCCTCACAACTTACATTCCCACCCAGTTTTGCATCATCAGCAAACTTGGATATATTACACTTGGTCCCCTCATCCAAATCATTGATATAGATTGTGAATAGCTGAGGCCCAAGCACTGATCCTTGTGGTACACAACTAGTTACAGCCTGCCAACCTGAAAATGACCCGTTTATTCCTACTCTCTGTTTTCTGTCCATTAGCCAATCCTCAATCCTTGCTAGTATATTACCCCCAATCTCATGAGCCCTAAATTTGTTTAATAACCTCTTGTGTGGCACCTTATCGAATGCCTTCTGAAAATCCAAATACACCACATCCACTGGTTCCCCCTTATCAATTCTGCTAGTTACAACCTCAAAAAACTCTAACAGATTCTTCAAACATGATTTCCCTTTCATCAATCGGTGTTGACTCTGCCCAATCCTATTATTATTTTCTAAGTGCCCTGTTACCACCTCCTTAATAATAGATTCCAGCATTTTCCCTACTGCTGATGTCAGGCCACCAGTGCTGCATCTGAGAACCTTGGAGCCCTTTCTCTGTCCTATTGTGCCAGTCCTGTATGTCTCCCAGGTGAAACTCTCTCCTGCAATTACTTCTAGCACCTTGTGTTGTCAAATTAACCTTTCCCTTTAAGAGATGCAGGCTCTCTTTAAGAACTGCAGACTAGATTTCATTGGTGCTAGCCTTACCTGAACCTGGGACCCTGCTGAGAGTGCAGCTGCTCAGCAGTGCATTTAGTGCTAGGCTGCACATCACTATCAATTAAATTAGCAAGCAGCTTGAAGTTTGCGTGCTGCCTGAATTACTTTGAATGGACCCGAGTTAATTGTGTTTCATGATCCCCGTGCCCGTTTTTGGGGGCTATCCTATTTTTAGCCAAATGTGTTTGTCATTTTGCCCTATATAGAGACCAGAGGAAATATTCCTGTTATTTTTACAATGTCACTAACACACTGACCAGTGGAAATCTTCGTACAGGAAACTTTCGATTAACCGGCCACTAAATAACCGGAAATGTTGGTTAACCGGCAAAATTCAGGAGTCCGTTCAGATAACTTTTTTTACTTTTAGTTACTTTTTTTTACTCATTTCTGGCTGTGCAAGTGTCTAACTGAAGCTGTTGCTAAGCTACAGAGACGCTTGCAAGCTGTGCTGATTGTTTTGAAGCTGTTGCTAAGCAACAGGGTTTGTTGCTTTAGAGGGAGCGCTGAGCTCCGTATCTTTTAACTATAGTGCTCAATTCTCTGGCATTGTTGATAGACCGGCACCAGCTCAGTCCTGTCCATGCCGGATACCAGAAAGTTTCCTGTATTATATTTGTCACTAAAAAATGTTGATCAGGGGAAATCTTCCTCTTACATTTAAAATGGGGGCGGGGGGCGGGAGTGGGAATAGGACCACAATGGTAACTTAACAGCCTACTGAGCCACAGGAAAACCTGGCAGGGCAAGAAGAGGACGTCCTCTAAACTATGTCAAAAATGTTCCTTCGTGGGGCCAAGAGGTGCAGGTTTGCTCCTCTAGCACTCACAAGGAATGTCTGGGATTCTGCTGCCCCTTTCCCATTCACAATTGGACAGACATCAAAGCGTTTATTTATCTATGCTATTGGACATCCTTGTTTTAAGAAGCTTGAATTGAAATAAACATGATGATTAAAAGCAAAAGAAGACTAATAAGGAACCTGTCACGGCTTAATTCACTAAAATGGACTTGCATATAATAGTCTGTGTGTTGTTTGCATAGAATATTAAGTGGTAATTGATTGGCCCTTACAAAACCAGAAACTGAGAAAAATATCCCTTGAATGGTTTCTGATCATCAGGAAAGCAGGACAGCTTTAAATTCATGACCAACTATTTGTTGAATAAAATATCTGCTGAATAATGTATATTTATATGATTAAATGTCTGGCACATCATGTGATTAAACATTATGTGTAAATTGGTGCGTTAACTCTGCCTGTAGCCAGGAAAAAATTACATGTTGCATTTTTCTGAATGGCTGAAATAAGTAATTTAAGCATACTGATTTGCTAAAATATAAATCAGTAAAGATCGCACAGAATGCAACCATTGCAATTTCAATCATATCAGTTATTTTTTTCAAGTCGGTTCCAGCTGAATACATATAAATAACACTTCGAAGATAAGACACCCATAATAAATGTTATAATTTCCCCCAGAAATCATATTCTTCCCTCTATGCTATTCCATATTCCTGCATGTTTGTTTCTTTCCAGAGGCTTACCTGTGTCTCAGTGGTCCGGGACTCAATTTTCCACCTTGCCTGAAGCTTGACTTCTTCCCTGGGTCTTCGAGCCCCTATTTTTTTTTTTGCCTTACAGCTGCAGCCTCATTGCACTTGGTCCTGATCTCGGGCATCTTTCACACGTGCACGCTCCCAGTAGCTACCAGAAATATCTCCTTTGAAATTGTTGTGCCGTGGTTCCTGGTTTTCTTCACTATAGTACTTCTCTTCTTATACCTTTGCAGATTTTTTGTGCTGTCATTCAAATTTGGTTGGATTGTGCATGCTTCGCCACCTCCATGCATGCACATTCACTTACTCCCATCCTGTACTCCCATATAATCAATGCCGTGCGTGGTGGACTAGTATATTCTTACACAGTTTTTATACTTTTCTTGTCAAGCTGTCAGCTTTCTGGGCATATTGTGCAGTGGAAGTGACATCATATAGATAAATGAAGCTGATAGTGACCTAGGACTGACAGGTATATGGAACCATGTGAAGTGAAATCTCATTATGCAACATTAATAATGGACAAATATATGCATTCATATGAAATTTTTCTGTCTGCAATTTTACAAAAAGTATTAACTCATTTATATTAAATGACCTTGTTGAAAAGAAAAGGCTTACTTTTTTTTATAGCATCCTATGATATCTCTTAGAAACTCCCAAAGTGCTTTTCCTACAATGCAGTGCTATTCTGAAATGCAGGTATTGTTGTTATGTAAGCAAATGGATTGGTCACTTTATACACATCAATATCCCACAGACAGTGAGGTAAAACAACCAATTAATTTGTTATGGTGGATGGTGGGGGTCAGAACGCCATTAGAAATTTCTCCAAATAGTATCGCAGCCTCTTTGAATAACCAGAGCAGGCCAAATGGGGTCTTGGTTTAACATCTGAGCCAAAGGATGGCACCACAACAGTGTAGCTCTTCCTCAGTACTGGAGTGTCAACTTAGATGGTGAACTCAAATCAATGGTAAGGAAGATTAGGCGGGTTGTATAAATGGTGGCCGATTGCTACCGCCTGTCTTACGCCCCCGATGAAGTTGAAAGTTCCGGCCGTTCTCTTTGGACTGGTTGTACTCTCTAGTCAAGCAGAACTCTGCTCAATGGCCTCCCACTGGCAGTAACATTCCCAATGTTAGAACAAAGCCAACCGGAAATAGAGCTCTTTGATAACATTTGCAACGTGCAAGGTGGTCCAGGTTGGGATTTTTGCTTGTCTAGCTGCAATCAACAGGGAAGTCATTTCTTGAAACATCGAAAGTGAAGTTTAAAGAGAGCCCAGGTGGTCTGCCAGCTGGCCTTTAAATTTGTTATATTTGGAAACAGCCGGATTGACCAGTCGGCCTCTTCCTAGCATTAACTATTCATTGACGAGCAGAGTTACTTTGGCCAGAAAGCATTGTGAATGGGGCAAGTATCAAACTGGTAACTGTAACATAACTTCAGGTATTAGTCATAGTCATAGAGTCATAGAGTTATACAGCACGGATAGAGGCCCTTCGGCCCATCGTGTCCACGCCGGCCATCAAGCCCTGTCTAATCTAATCCCATATTCCAGCATTTGGTCCGTAGCCTTGTATGCTATGGCATTTCAAGTGCTCATCCAAATGCTTCTTAAATGTTGTGAGGGTTCCTGCCTCCACAACCCTTTCAGGCAGTGAGTTCCAGACTCCAACCACCCTCTGGGTGAAAAAGTTCTTTCTCAAATCCCCTCTAAACCTCCCGCCCTTTACCTTGAATCTATGCCCCCTAGTTATTGACCCTTCTACTAAGGGAAAAAGCTCCTCAGTATCCATCCTATCTATGCCCCTCATAATTTTGTACACCTCAATCATGTCCCCCCTCAGCCTCCTCTGCTCCAAGGAAAACAAACCCAATCTGCCCAGTCTCTCTTCATAGCTGAAGCGCTCCAGCCCTGGTAACATCCTGGTGAATCTCCTCTGCACCCTCTCCAGAGTCTTTCCTAGTATCAAAGAAGGCCCAACTAAAAGCAGCTAATTCACCATTCTATGTAATAGAATTCTTAACATTGCCAGAATATGCTCAGTATTATTTAAACTGTCTTTGAATTTTACTTACTGAGGCAAGAAAGGCAATCATGCAGAATCTGCATCTATCTGAGCATTTGAAAAGAGCAGCTAGATGTGGATGAATCACACATTGGATTCCTATATTGTATAATGTATCGGGTTAAGTTGGATGGTTTAATGTGTTGCTTTTGTGTTAGTAACAAGCTCCATGGGTGGTTTGAAGAGCTAATTTATGCAACATGAGATTTAGGCAAGAGTGGAGAAAAAAATATTCCATTATTACTTGAATGTGATTTGAATAATTGTGTCCCTACAGGCAACAGGCAAAACACATACTCATGGCATTCTCTGCCCAATCTTTTCTCTTGTCCTCCTGAAGGAGCTGCCTCCTGCTGGGGTAAGCTTCCAAAGGCATTGGCCACCTTCTGGGACATTGCCCTAGGCCGTTTCTTCATCTGTAAGCCTATAAAGAGAGTATCAGTGGCTATTCAATTATGGAGGGCAGCCCATCGAAGCTCAATTCCATCCTCACCCAATGCCCATGCACTTGCCAATAAAAGGCATCACTAAAGACTGATGATTTTTTTGATTCATGATGCCAGGCGCACTGAGGACAATTATGCACTGTTAACATTGCCCCAATTGAGATCAACACAGACTAGGGATTAAATTTGGGATCCTCCTGGTCAGTATGGCTCAGTTTCCATTTAATAACTAGGCAAACACAGCCCCCCCCCCCCCACAAACTTACCACAAGCTAAACACGATTATCTTTGGGCCTTTCTGAAAGCCTAGATGTTGGATGCATGGATAGGCACAGCAAGCACTGCATTGACCCAGGTGTACTTGTATGCCCACTGCTCAAGCATCTTGTACATCCAGTCACTACTCCAGGGATCTAAGCTCCTCTGAACATCCAAGAGTCTTCTGATTTGAGAATCTCACCTTACCTTCCAGTGTTACCACGGAAGGTCCTCTGCAATTTAAAAAAAATCACCAGACTTTTGTGAAATACTGATCGTTTTTTCCATTTGGCCAACAATTTTCTTGCCATCAGCTCCTGACATTTTTACACTACTTTTACACTGGGTCAGTTCCTGAAGCACCGGTTTCATGCAGTGGGCTGCAAGTCGATTGTAAATATGCCAGGACTGGCTACAGCTAGCTGCACGGTACTTGTGTATTAGAAACTGTGTATGTGCAGTGCTAGAGCAGCTTTTGATTACATGTGGGAATCATGAGCCATGGTGCTTTAGCTCATAAAAGTATAAGTACACAGGCTTGCTACATTCTGCACTTATTATGGTAAAACATTTATAGAGTGTTTGCGCCAGAAAATTAGGTGGAAGGCCGGGAATGCCCCCTCATACCTCATCCGCATGGATTAGTTCGGCCTGTGCCTACTGCAGGTCTATGGCCACCCACCAGGATAGCCCCAGAAATACTGGGGGTGATTTTGCCAATGGGGACGTGATGGAGGCGGGCTTAGCCGGCCAATTAAGGGAAAGCCAGTGACAGATGGTGTCAGCGTATGACGTTTCATCTGTCAAGAGCTTTTGACAGATGAATTGTCATCGTTTGACAGCTCTGTGAAGCTGTCAAACACTGACAATCTGTCTTCTAAGTTGAGACACAGGACACAGGCTCACTCAGAAAGCTTGCCTGAGCAGAAAGCAGAAGGCTGCTGCATTTAAGAATACAGCGGCCATTCTGCTTCCTCTGCCGGTGAGATGAGGCAGCTCCGCAGGCTAAAGGGATGAAGCCTGGAGGAAGAAGCAAAGGTAAGTAATCTTATTAAAACACGTTAGACTCACCTCACACACTTACTGCTCCACACTTGCTCTCATCACTCACCTGCACACGGGACATTTCGGCCCCTCTGACCCCCGCAGACCCATGGCTCGCCTTGTTGCTCCTGGCGAGGTTCGGAGCCGTCGGGAAGCCCACACTTTAGGGCTCAAAATAGGGATCAGCCAAAAATTGTCACTATTTACCTTCCCGCCTCCAGGAGATGGGATCTGGCGCGGGTCGGGTACCCGCCTCCTGGGAAGATGGCACGGTGGTGGGTTGCGGGGGCGGGATGGGTACCCGCTTCCAGATTCTGCCATTTTCTTGGCAGTCCCGCCTCCATACCCATCTCCCCAGGGCTGGGAAAATCGCCCCCACTGAGGTAGCATAAAAGGGGTGCAGATCTGGCAAAACGGTTCTCCCCTTTTTCCTGACCTTTGCAACCGGGAAAATTGGTGTTACCCATGCCCAGGGGTGTCAGGAAACTCGGTCCTATAACTTCCCTTACTTTATTGTAATGCTATTCAGGTCATTTTCATTCAAGGCTCTGGATGCCAATTCTGAACATGCAATATGCAAGAAAAAGGACAAGATTACTGTACAGCCACTGAGTACTGTCCAGTTACGTTAAAATCAAATGTTTTCTGTGAGCTGCAAAGATCCGGTTGGGAATATGGCTTTGCAATAACAGCAGCAAATCTTGGGTGTTCCCAAGCAGAAAGGGGAAAATCCACAACTAAAACCATAGGAGGCTGCTAATGATTAATTATGAATATTAGATTCATATGCCAGGACTGGCTACGGCTAGCTGCTCGATACTTCCGTACTTAAGTGTGTAGTCTATGAACCGAGTAATATTATTTCATCTGCCTGTATGCAAATTTGGAATATATCTAACTTTGGAGGGCAGCCCCGTTTGGATCCTAAGAATTTTCACATATCAATATTCCATTGTATTAATATTTACAAGTAGCAGGAATCTACCCGACTGCTATGGACCACAATAAAGCTTTCCGACAGACGAAACATTTTTCCACTGCCTTTGACCATGCTCTGCCTGTGGATTATTAAAGAAAGAAAGAAAGATTTGTATTTCTATAGCGCCTTTCACGAACACCGGATGCCCTAAAGTGCTTTACAGCCAATGAAGTACATTTTTGAAGTGTATTCGCTGTTGTAATGTCGGAAACGCGGCAGCCAATTTGCACACGGCAAGCTCCCACAAACAGCAATGTGATAATGACCTGATAATCTGTTTTTTTTAGTGATGTTGGTTGAGGGATAAATATTGGCCAGGACACCGAGGATAACTCCTCTGCTCTTCTTCGTAATAATGCCTTGGGATCTTTTACGGCCACCTGAGAGGGCAGATGGTTTAACATCTCATCCAAAAGACTCCCTCAGCACTGCGTTGGAGTGTCAGCCTAGACTTTTGTGCTCACGTCTCTGGAGTGGGACTTGAACCCGCAACCTTTCTGACTCAGAGTTGAGGGTGCTAGCAACTGAACCATGGCTGACACTTTCCGCATGCACTCAAGATTGATTGAAGTAATTAAACAATTAATGCAATTTAACCATTAGCGGGCAACAGGCGAGTTTACTTCCCCAGATATCATCTTATTTCATGATTTCCCAGCAAGCCTATTTCTCTGCCATCAGCCTGAAGGGATAATTACAGTCCTAGCCCTTTTGGACGACCCCAGATCAGGCGTACTCCCCAGACGTTCACCCTCAACCAAAGTTAGAGACAGCTGATCTCCACAAGACACTTAAAAGGGTCTAAAGGTCCAGGCTATCTGTCCCTAAAGGAAAAGAATGACCTGAAGAAAATACTGTCCTCCAGATAGCATTTTTAATAAGTTTAACTAGACTTTAACTTTCCGGATATTATGAGGGTTCGGAATACCGCCCAGAACCCTGCAACTCTTCACCAGAGAATATACAGAGATTTGAGTTTGCGAGGTTGATACAGAAATTACTCTGTGAGACAGTTCTAAAAATATATAAATTTATTAAAGAACCGACATGTAGTTAACAACTGGTGTATCCATCGCAACATTACATTTCAAAAACAATTAGCTTTCATTTCTTATTTCTCAGAGATCCTTATTCTCAAATCGTAACTTCGTTACATTTCTACTTTTCTTACTTATTTCTAAATCCAGAACATCTACAAAAATCAATCACTTTGACTTCCTGAGACTCATAGTTAAAGACTTACAGAGATGTTTCTGAAGAGTTGAGAAACGCTTTGCCTGTTCAGCAAGTTCTGTCTTTCTGTTGAAAAGGTCTATTTTTATACTCTTTTGGCAGTGGTTTCTTCTTTGATGTTCTCTGCTGATGTCAGCTAATTGTCTTTATTGATATCTCTGTTTGAATGCTTTCTATCTTTTCTTACTGTCAATTCAACTATTGCTGCATAATTATTTCTCTAACTTTAGGTGTTCCAAAAACCATCATAAAAACAATGACAGCAATGGTTTCTGTTTGATGCCATTCTTATCGAAGATTCTTCATTCAATTCTTAATATTGGCTTTACTGGTTTTAGCAGACGTTGTGACTCCATGCTCCTCCAAGTTTAATACAAACACAATGTAATTGCTTGGTGTTATCTATTGAAGTCATATCTTCAAAGTCTTGTTGGTATGGTTTTTACTATGTATATATTAAAGACACTTTGACGAGAGTGGTTCATGCATTTCCATCTATCTCAATTGGTTGCATATTTAATCGTGTTTCCTGTCTCCCAAGTTTAACATAAAAACTATTTGACCAGCAGGTGTTTCTTTACTTAATGTCATTCTTCAAAGGCACTTGCCTCTTTTAATGTTTGTTTTTCTGTTTTGTAAGGGGTTTTCCTGAGAGATGTACCTGAGGTTTCTCTCTCTAGAGGCCTCTCTCTCTTGCACAGTAAAACCTTGAGTGGTTCGACCCACTCGCCCCTTAGATTCTATACTCTGGACTTAGGGGCAGGAACTACAATGTAGAGAAAACTCTTGTAGACCAAGTTTGATGAAACAAAATGAAATTTTATTGCATAAGGAAAAATATCAAATCAAATGCAAGCAGATAAGAGAGTACATAGGAGGGAAAAACACACAAGCAAATCATAACGACACAGTACTAACTAAGGCAAATACAGGCATTTTATATTCTACAAAGATCATCATGAAATAAGGAAACACACGGAACATCGAGGGACAACAACTCATGTTAATTGTACCCTTAAAATCCATCCCCTTATTAAACCTATCTAGATCTGATTGTGAAGGGCCAGAAACTAGGAAGTGCAAGGTTTTGAAATCGAGTCTGTGTTTGGTCCTTTCAGGCGTTTCGTCTCCACGTGGATCGTGGAGCCCCTGCGAGCTGCGCTACACCTCTCTCCTGAGGTGGGGGTCGGGGGCGGCTGGACACCGGCGGGCCTGGATGTCGGCGGGGTCGAGGATCGTTGGCTCGACCCTGGTTAGAGGAGCCTTGGGCTGGCTCCCATCGCTTCTTCAGTTCCCTTTTCTCTCTTCTCCCGAGCCGGGGTGGCTGGAAGGTTTCTTCTCTTGGGACCTTTATTTTTTTGTCTCTTCTCCCAAGTTGGGTCAATGGCCTCTTGTTTTGGCAATGGCCCGGGGATGGTCGATGATCTCCCGTTGTGTTTCCCCGGGGCGGGACGCCGGCTTCGAGACGGCCTTCTCAATGTTGGCTTTCTTCTTCCTCCTGCGAGTGCCTCTTTCTTCTTCTGGCTGTCCGGATTCAAACTCGACACAAGCTGCAACTGTCTCCAAGCTTGCAACTGTTCCAGCTCTTCAACTCTAACCCCCTCCAACTGTAACTCCAGTTATACCTTTTCTTCAGAGGCTTCACTTCCCGCCCAAAATCAGGTTAGTCTTTGTTTTATTTTTGGCAGGCTAGGAGCACAGTGGGGTAGTTATTATATTTTAAAATGTTTTAAACGGCCGGTAAAGGCCCATCTCTGGTCTGGAATTACCTTCATTGTTTTTAATGTCCTGCTGATCTCGTTATCTAGTCCTGGGTGCTGTTCTCATGAATATGAAATTGTCCCCTTTTGTCTGGGTCAACGTTTTGATGGCCTCTGTCTCCAGGCCGATCTTGACTGGATCTGCATCTAATCTATATGCATACGTGTGGGTCTGGTTTCGTTCTCTCAGAAACGGCTTCCAGATTTTGCTGTAGGTTGAATCCACAAAGCTGTCTGAGGTTGCGCAGGAACCATTTTAAAGTGTCCCAATAAGCTGGTCACATGGTATGGTGGCCATTTTGTATGCCCCTTTTTCTGGGCTTCTTTTAAAACAGTCTTTAAAATCATGGCCTCTTCTGCCATTTGACCCTTATTAATACAAAGTCCAATTTTGCGAATCCTACACTCCCCCCTGATGATAATGTAACTTGCTTGAAGTATCATAATTCTGGGTGAGCAAAACTTTCTGACTTTCCACAATCTAACCATCCCCAGTATTTACCTATCTATGACCCCACGACACATGCATTTCCCAATTCAGAAAAATCTAGTGTAAATTAAGCATCTATAGATGGCAATACCTTGGAGTTAAAAATCTAACAGCTTACTTCCAGGCATGGAGGGGGTCCTCATACCCTTACATCACCTAGTGCACACACATTACCCTTTTAATAATAACATCACATCTAATAAAATTTCAATAGTAAAATAAAGTACATACACGAAAAATTCAAAAAGCACATGAATACATATCAAAAATAATACAGAGGAGGGAGGGAAAACTTTAACTTTATACAAAGCAGCAAAATCTAAACGGGTGTCTCTTCTTCTACCCGCACATAATGCTCCCTCCATTCCCCTCTATTCTCATACTTTTGCGAATGTTTGACCTTTTTACAGTGTACAAACAGTAAATAAACTACAATGACAACCTGGCACACTACAAGAATGTGGGAGGCTATCCTAATCCAGGAAGGGACTTCTATATTAGTGAACAGGTCCCACCACGGTGGTGTCACTATGTCCAATATGTCTGCCCCTATCTCTAAAATCTTCTGCTCCAGTGTGAAGAAGTGTTTCTGTGAAACAACAACGGCTTTTAATATCTTGGTGAGGTGCTCAGGGAGAGGGGGAATGATAGATCCAAAATGCACAACAAATCGCTATAGATCGGTGAAATTATCTTTCACAGTGATGTGAACAGTGGAAGGTTCAGGAATGGAGACAATTCGCTCTTGGGCCACTTGAACTTCTGCCCTGGGCTTGAAACAGAAGCTGCTGTCACTAACTGGACACCAATCGTGCTGTCCATGCTGGTAGTAGGGTGCTGCAGTGGTGACACAGTATGTCCCACCTCCTATATATGCCACCTGCGGGGGCACATGGCCTTGTGCCATTGCCTCCATGGTGCAATTTATAGGCTTCGCGCCAGCAGTTCTGAACCCGCACTGTGGTTTTGAATGGGCATTCAAGTGCTGGGGACACAGGATGATGTGTGCTCCCCGGCTCTGGCACCCCGAGAGGTCGGTACCCATCATTGCATGCTCCCATCGAATGATGTAAGGTGGGACCCCTGTGTAGCGAATGTGCGCACCCCCCTGAATGACTCCAATGTTCCCCACCCTGTATACCGGGGTGGGTTTGGCTGTCTTTCCCATCACCGGCATTCTTACCACTATACCCATAATGGTGTGATTAGACCGTTCACAGTCCACTGGGACTGGGTAGGCCTCTGAAGCTAGTCTGAGCTGGCACGGGCTCAATGTATTCTCAAAAGGGTGGAAGGCTGCGAGGTGCTTGTTGCTGATCCAGGAGGGGACTAAACCTTGCTTTAAATCCTCCAGATTACTGCAGCCCTCGCCCAGTAACCACGCCCCGTATAGCACACAAGCTTCGTTCTGCGCAGCCTGATCGGACGCATTCCGATCCTCCCTGATGAGAGCATTTACCGTTCTGGCGTGTTTCTCCAGCTCAGCTATAATCTCTTTTAAGTGTAGTGTCATGGCCTGGTCCTCATGTAACTCAGAACCCACTACCTTATTCTCATCAGTCAGTATCTTTCTTAGCTGTGTTTTTAAACCATTGATCTGGGTTTGCAGCTCCACGTCATCCAGTGTGTTGATGACGGAAGTTCCTGTATTAAAAGCTGTGAAAATATCATTTACTGCACCCCTTCTTTGCCTCTCTATTTTGTCCAAGACCTCATGCGGTGTGGTGTACAATTCGGCTCTGTCAACATCGGCAAAGTCGAATTCGTAAAACTGTTTAAACATGTTTGTTAACAGGACCTGGTATAATTGCTCCGTTTCCTTGGGGCACCACGCTGGCAATCTTACCTCGGTGAGGTTTAAAATCACCGAAGCCACCACGTAGTGGACCCCTTGGTACAGTACCTGACCTGTGGGTACCAATACCAATCCATTCCCGGGTCCCTTTATCGTGGTGGGGCACCCTTCCTTGAGGGCCTTAGCTACCGGAACTGTGGGCAGGGGCTTGCGGGGTCGGGTGATGAGCTCCGTGGCGTTTACTGGGATCTGAGAGTATGGGACTCCGCACGCCCGTGTGCTGACGTCCCACCTCATTCCTTGTCCAGCATCCTGCCACTGTCTTTGGAAAAAGATGGAGACGCCTGTGGGGCAAGCACGTTCTGAACCCCACATACAGATGTAGATCCCCTCATCTGGTTCCCACCATTTGTCCCAACAGACACTCAACCCCCCGTGAGTTCCCGTTATTGTCCGATGGGTGTTATTACCCAATCTCTCCCATTCCACCGTGGAATTCTTCATGGTGCTGCTCAACTTGCGCAGCCACCACCAACAGTCCAAAGGTACATGTCCGTGACAAACAAGGCAAATCTTCTTGCCCACGGTGACGCTGAGCCTGGGTGCAATGATCCGCACCCTGGGGCACATCAGAGACGTTTCTCTGTATGCAAATCCCGTCTGGCTGGAGTATTCAGTAGACTTCGACCCCAGCCAGCCTGGCCATCTCCCTTCATGGAGGTAGGCAGCAGTCTCTTCAGCGTCCCGTGAGCCGGTTCCGTCAGTCGCGATGGGGCCTCTATTTCCAGAGCACCCGTAGACGGTGGAGTCCTTGGTGTGGCCATGATAGGCCGAACTCCATCTGACCATCACAAACGCGATGAAGATCCCTCTCACCTTTCTCCTGGTCCCTGCAATAAATCAAACACTATAGCCAGGCTCCCGAGAGATTCTGGCTTAGGTGACGGCATGATCGGGTCTTTCGGCCTCGATCCAAAAACACACACATACTGGGCAGATTTAAAACTACTTAAACTCTAATCCCCTTAATATTTACACACCTTAAACTTAAATCTAAACTTATGTACAGCGCCGCCCGTCCCCGGGCGGCTTGCCTAATCCCTGATAGGACTGCAGCTCGCCACTCCCTGTGGCAGGGCTGCAGTGACCTGTGACTCGGGTTCCCCGCAGCCTTTTGCTGTTAATCGGGGACTGTGTTTTTTCAAGGATTTCTGAAGTCAGCGTCTACTGGGAGCGGGGGAATCGGGCCAAGGTTTTACAGGCTGAGGCGTTCGAGTCGACCTGCGAAAAGGTACTTTGGGCGTGGCTCCCTTAGCGAGTGGACCTTCGGGTGGAACCTTAGCTCTCACAGCCCGTGGCTCTTCCACGACTGTAGGCTTCGGCTCCCTTCCCTCAGGCTCCGCCCCTTTGGGATTTGGGCAGGCTCCCTTGGCGAGTGGACCTTCGGGTGGGACTTCAGCTCTCACAGCCCGTGGCTCTTCCACGACTTTAGGCTTCGGCTCTCTCCCCTCAGGCTCCGCCCCATCGGGAATTCGGGCAGGCTCCCTTGGCGAGTGGACCTTCGGGTGGGACTTCAGCTCTCACAGCCCGTGGCTCTTTCACGACTGTAGGCTTCGGCTCACTCCCCTCAGGCTCCGCCCCTTCGGAAATTGGGCCTGTGGCAGACGGCTCCTCCTCACCTGTCCCTACAGGTGGAGGATCTCTGCCCCCAATTTCTACCTCCCCCACGCTCGAGTCGAGGGCGGGATCTCCGTCCTCTGACTCCACCTCTTCCAGAATTGTGTCGAGGGCGGGACCTTGTTATTCGGGCCCCTCCTCGTCCGAGTCCCAGGCCATCGGAGAAAGCTCCCCCCAGGTGGGCGGGACGCCTTCTCCTTCCAAGCAGGCTACAATGCCAGCTTGTGTGGTCTGTGACTCATCGCGCGCCTCAGGCTGAGGATCTTTATCCTCAGACCTGGCTTCGGTTGCTGATGCTCTTGCACCCGGTTTAAACAGTTTGCACTGATTGATGTGAAACCATTTAGTGCGCCGGGGCAACTTCACTGCATATACCTTGGGGCTGGCTTTGTCTACAATGCTGTAGGGCCCCATGTACAGTGGTTCTAGATTCCCTAGTCGGGCATAGTTTCTCACCATGACCTGATCTCCAACTTCCCACTCATGTGCCTTTCGGGGTTCAAGCAGCAATCGGTTGCCCTGATGCTGCCTCCCCATGTTCCCAGCCGCTTGCCCATAGATCTGTTTCAGGCGCTCAAAAAGGTTTCGGGCAAACTTGTCCCGATTCACCTCTCGGAGCTGCCCCTCAGTGAGCACCGGGGCTAGTACATGGGTGGGGGTTTGCATGACTCTTCCAGTCATTAATTTGTGTGGGGAGTACCCCGTACTTTTAGACTGGCTAGCCCGGATCCCCATGAGGACTAGAGGCAAGGCCTCCACCCATTTCTGGGGCGAGTCCCTCGTCTCCTTCCTCAGCTTTTCCTTTAAGGTGCGGTTCATGCGTTCCACGATCCCAGATGACTGCGGATTGTGGGCCACGTGCCACTTCCTTTCAATGCCAAAGAGCATGAGGGTGTCCTGCTTCACTTGGCCAGTGAAATGAGCCCCTTGGTCAGACTCCACAAATCATGGTAGTCCCCACCGCAAGAACACCTCCCGGACCAAGATCCTGGCAGTACTAAGTGCCGTGGCTGTTCGGCATGGGAAGGCTTCCACCCACTTGGTGAACACATCCACCAGGACAAGGCAGTACTTATAGCCTCCCTGGGCGGTGGGCAGGGGCCCGATGTAGTCGACCTGTATCGACTGCCATGGTCCCTCTACCCTCCTGATATGCTCCATGCGCAACTTCCTTTTCTGGGGGTCTGGGTTGTTTGCAGCGCACACTAGGCAATTGGCGCAGAACTCGCGGACACCGTCCCGAAGTCCCGGCCACCACCCCGCCTGTTCCACCCATTGCCAGGTGACCTCAGGCCCGGGGTGTCCTGCTCCTGGACCCTCATGGGACAGTTGAAGCAATTCCCTCCGGTGCTGATGCGGCACAACCCACTGTTCCTCTCGGAACAGCATGCCTTCCTTGATGGAGAGGGCTGCTGTACCGTATGGGCCCTCTACTTCCTTGCCCTCAGTGATGGCCTTGAGGACTGTTTTTAGGGCGGGCTCTAGAGTTTGGACAGTCTTGAGGTCTGGGGGCAGTGTTACCCCTGTGGTACCCTGAGTCCCATCCCTGCCTCGGATCACTGCCACGGGTTTGGACCCATAGGGATCCCAAAAGGTACCGTTGCGGGCACCCTCCCTGGCTAGCGTATCCGCTTGCTGATTACCCTCGCCGCAGGTTTCCGTGGAGGAATGGGCCTTTACCATGTGGATAAAGACTTCCCCTTTCTCTCCCACCGCAGCTAAGATCTTTTCTAACAGGGGCTTCACGGTTAAGGGTCGCCCGTCCGCAGAGGTATATCCGCAGCGGGACCAGATGGCTAGGTACTCCGTACACGAGTTGCATGTGAACATGCTGTCCGAGCAAATCGTGTATGGGGTGGGGAAGATCTCGGGGTGTGTAACGACTTACACTACCACAGCCAGTTCAGCCTGCTGGGCGCTCATTGTGCTGGGGAGCTTAATGGGCAATGCTTGCCGCGGGGTCATAAACTTCACACCCTGTGAGTCGTTCGCCAGCTGATATCGTGCTGGAACCGTCTACGTAGATCTCGCAGCCCGTGGGATGTATCCCGGCCCGTAAACCTACGTTCACCTCCCATACCCCTTCTACGGAATACCGATGGGCTGTTCCGGGATATACCATGTTGGCCATGAGCTTGGGCTCGCAGAGACCCTTTACCTTCAGCTCCATCTGTGAAAGGAGGAGGGTCCAGCGCGCAATGCGTGCACTGCTTACTGTCCCATCCTTAATCCTTCCATCTAGAAGCATTCGGGTAGGTGTGTGATGGGTGAGGAGAGTGATGGGCGAGGTGCCTGTGAAGATCAGAGATCTTTTCACAGCCCAATGCGTGGCCAGGAGATGCCGCTCACAATTGGAAAAGCTCCTTTCCACATCAGTGAGCACCCTGGAGGAATAGACCACTGGCCTCAGCTTGCCGTGTCGCTCTTGAAACAGTACAGCGCTCAAGCTATCCCCGCTAGCCGCTACCTCCAGGAAAAACTCCTCTCCCCATCTATGGCCCCCAGGGCTGGCGCGGTCTGCAAGTCTCTCTTGAGTTTCTCAAATGCTGCCTGGCAACCCTCATCCCAGGACCACTCCACTCCCTTGTGTAGGAGTCGGAGCAGCGGGGCTGCTGTGGCTGCATAGTCCTCAATAAAGTCTCTGCAGTACCCGGTCAGTCCCAGAAAGGAGCTCACACCCGTTACGGTGTTGGGGATCGGTAGATTTTGCACCGATTCCCGCCTGGCCTTATCTATGGGTCTCTCACCGGCGTGGATGGTCAGACCCAGGAATTTCACTTCCTGCTGGCCGATCCGTGCCTTCTTTGGGAAAGGAAACTACGATGGTCTGAGGAGCGAGTCAGGTAGGATTGATTGAGGAATGGCACTCAAAGGGTTGACGGTGGATGGGCAATGGCAAACATTCAAAGACCGAATGGATGAACTACAGAATTTGTTCATCCCAGTTTGGCATAAAAATAAAACAAAAAAGGTGACCCAACCGTGGCTAACAAGGGAAATTAGGGATAACATAAGGTCCAAGGAGAGGGCATATAAATTGGCCAGAAAAAGCAATAATCCTGAGGATTGGGAGCAGTTTAGGATTCAACAAAGGAGGACAAAGGGATTAATTAAGAAAGGGAAAATAGAATATGAGAGTAAGCTTGCAGGGAACATAAAAACTGACTGTAAAAGCTTTTATAGATATGTGAAGAGAAATAGATTGGTGAAGTCAAGCGTAGGTCCCTTGCAGTCAGAATCAGGGGAATTTATAATGGGGAACAAAGAAATGGCAGACCAACTAAATACATATTTTGGTTCTGTCTTCACAAAGGAGGACACAAATAACCTCCCAGAGATGCCGGGGAACATAGGGTCTGATGAAAGGGTGGAACTAAAAGAAATCAGTATTTGTAGGGAAATGGTGTTAGGAAAATTGATGGGACTGAAGGTCGATAAATCCCCAGGGCCTGATAATCTGCATCCCAGGGTACTTAAGGAACTGGCCCTAGAAATAGTAGATGCATTGCTGGTCATCTTCCAGAGCTCGATAGACTCTGGAACAATACCCATGGATTGGCGGGTAGCTAATGTTACCCCACTATTCAAAAAAGGTGGTAGAGAAAAGGCGGGGAATTATAGACTGGTAAGTTTGACATCGGTAGTGGGGAAAATGCTAGAGTCCATTATAAAAGATGTAATAGCAGAGGACTTGGAAAGCAGTGACTGGATCGGACAAAGTCAACATGGATTTACAAAAGGTAAATCATGCTTGACTAATCTACTGGAATTTTTTGAGGATGTAACTGGTAAAATAGATAAGGGAGAACCAGTGGATGTGGTGTATTTGGACTTTCAGAAGGCTTTCGATAAGGTCCCGCATAAGAGGTTAGCGTGCAAAATTAAGGCACATGGGATTGGGGGCAAGGTATTGACTTGGATAGAGAACTGGTTGGCGGACAGAAAGCAAAGACTTGGAATAAACGGGTCATTTTCCGAGTGGCAGGCAGTGACTGGTGGGGTTCCGCAAGGATTGGTCCTAGGACCCCAGCTGTTCACAATATATATTAATGATCTGGATGAGGGAATTGGATGTAATATCTCCAAATTTGCAGATGACACAAAGCTGAGTGGGAGGGTATGCTGTGAGGAGGATGTCGTGAAACTCCAGTACGATTTGGACAGGTTGGGTGATTGGGCAGAAACATGGCAAATGCACTATAATGTGGATAAATGTGAGGTTATCCACTTTGGTGGCAAAAACAGGAAGGCAGATTATTATTTGAATGGCAATAGATTGGGAGAAGGGGAAGTGCAAAGAGACCTGGGTGTTCTTGTGCACCAGTCACTGAAGGTAAGCATGCAGGTGCAGCAGGTGGTTAAGAAGGCAAATGGTGTGTTGGCCTTCGTAGCAAGAGGGTTCGAGTACAAGAACAAGGATGTCTTGCTGCAGTTGTACAGGGCCTTAGTGAGACCACACCTTGAGTATTGTGTGCAGTTTTGGTCGCCTTACCTGAGGAAGGACGTTCTTGCCATGGAAGGAGTGTAGCGAAGATTCACCAGGCTGATACCTGGGATGGCAGGAATGACGTATGAGGAGAGATTGTGTCGATTGGGCTTATACTCACTGGAGTTTAGAAGATTGAGAGGGGATCTCATCGAAACCTATAAAATTCTGTCAGGCCTGGACAGACGAGATGCAGGAAGGATGTTTCTGATGGCCGGGGAGTCCAGAACCAGGGGTCATAGTCTAAGGATAAGGGGTAAGCCATTTAGGACTGAAATGAGGAGGAATTTCTTCAACCAGAGAGTGGTGAACCTGTGGAATTCTCTGCCACAGAGGGCGGTGGAGGCCAGTTCATTAAGTATATTCAAGAAAGAGTTGGATATATTTCTTAAGGCTAAAGGGATCAAGGGATATGGGAAGAAGGCAGGGACAGGGTACTGAATTTGGATGATCAGCCATGATCTCATTGAATAGTGGAGCAAGCTCGAAGGGCCAAATGGCCTACTCCTGCTCCTATCTTCTATGTTTCTATGTTTCTATGTTACTTTGAAACCCTTTCTTCCTAACAGCTCCAATAACTCGGCCAATAGTGGGCCATGCTCCTCTCTTGAGTCTGTGAACAGGAGCAGGTCGTCCACATGCTGCAGTAGCTGATTGGGCTGGCTGAACTCTTTTAAACTCCCTGCCATGCATTAATGGAAAATGCTGGGGCTGTTGTGGAAACCCTGTGGCAAGCAATTCCAGTTGTACTGTTGCCCTTTAAATGTAAAGGCAAACTTGTACTGATCCTCCCTCCGTAAAGGGATGGACCAAAACCCATTAGAAATATCCAGCGCCGTGAACGTGGTCGCAGAGGCTGGAATACTTCCTATCAGGTTGGCAAGTGCTGCTACTGTCGGCGCGCAGGCTGGGATGTTGCTATTGAGGACCCTGTAGTCCACCGTGGCTCTCCAGGAATTGTCCGGTTTCCTCACCGGCCATAACGGAGAGTTCACATGGGTGGCTATCGGTCTCAACACGCCCTGCTGCACCAGTGAAGATATTGCTGTCTCCATGTCGGGCTCTGCTTCCCGGGGGAAGTTATACTGTTTTTGGAGTCGGGCCATGGGGTCCCCGTCCACGCTAACCTCAAACCTGGTGACCCTCCCGCAATCGTGCTTGTGAGTGGCAAACGTCATCAGGTGGTTGCACACGAATGCCTGCAAATCTTGTGGGACGCCCGTGACCATGAGCTCGAGGTCGTAGCCTTCTTTTGGCTTCACGGTGCACAGGGTCCCTCTTTCTCCTTCCCCTGGGATGATGACTACCTGGCCTGGCTCACACTTACCCGCTCCCCAAAGACAATGGTTTCTTAGGTCCACGAGGATCCCGTGTTCGACCAAGAAATCAGACCCGAGGATCCCTTTCCCATTCTCCACCTCCCACTTCATCAGTATACACCTCCACTTGGTGCGGAGTGGTCCTAAATGAATGGAGAGGGGAATGGAATGTGCGCCAGCCTGTTCCTTGCCTGTGAAGCCCGACAGAATATATGGAACCCCGGTGGACAGAGGCGAGGTGGTGGGGTTATCTGTGTGGATCACGGTGCATGATGCCCCCGTATCCAACAAATAGGTCCCTTTTACCTCCTGCGCCTCCATCTCCACGAGGGGTCGCCTCCATATATCATATTGCAGTGCACACAAGTAAACGGGCTGCGCCAGCTCTAGTCACTTGGGCACAGTGGTCGGGGTTTCGGAGGCGACAAGACCGGTGGTGACGGCTATTGTCCCCTGCGAAATCATCAGAGACCGCATTGTCTCTAAAATCGATTCAATCGCAGCGGGATTCATAACTGCACCAGCTCCTTGTGCCGAGACAGGAGCTATGGCTTGGGTTTGGGCTGGTGCTGGGGCGGCGGTCTGGGCTTGGGCTTGGGCTGTGGGAAATCTCCCTTTATTATCCTTCCACGGATTTCTACAGTCCTTGCGCCAATATCCATCCTTCCCACACCCGTAGCAATTGAGCTTGGCTTGGACAGGGCGATTCCCCTCCTGACGCCAATCCTTCTGACTTGGGGCTGCGGGTTTTGCCTCATGCACCTTTCCCTTCTGGGGAGGTGTTTCCTGACCTCTACAATTCTTGTACGCTACATTTAACTGACGGAGTACCGTCTCCTCCGTGACGCCGAGACCTTGGGGATCAAACCAAGATCTGGCTAGGGCCCATATCTCTGGCAAGCTGTTGGTAACCAAGCAGCGGAGCCAATGAACCCGCTGTTCATTGCTCATTAGAGCCCATTCAGGCATACCCGGACAGTTGCGTCGATATACTGGCCACAGCCTTTCTGCGAAAACCCGTGGGGGTTCTCCAGATAGCTGCACGGTCCCTTCTACATGGTCAAACGGACTACCGTCGTCCACTCCCATTACTTCTAAAACTTCCTCCCTGAGATCCGCATACCCTTTCCGTCCCCTCTTACCATCCTCTGAGAGGCACTGAAGGATTGTGGAATCCAGGGAGAAAAGCAACAGTTTGACCTGTTCCTGTTCATCACAGTCATTAATGGCTGCTGTTTCCTCTATCTCCCTGAAATGAATCGAGGGATCTCCCTTTACTGTGAGTCGTGTGAGGTGGCTCACCATGGACCTTAATTGCGGGCCAGTGTAGGGCACCACGAGCTGGTTCTGGTGGGGGCCGACACTGCCATCGGCAGCGTTGGGACCGAACCTCTGGTGCCGAGCGGGACACATCGGTGCCGGTCCCGGCTTTGCGACCAGTGGTTCTTCCACACACTCCACCTCGGCTACCTCGTCTTTCGCTACCCCCTCCATTTCCGACCAAGTCTCACTATAGCTCGGCGGTGCTGAGGGCTCGGTGGCTGGTACCACAATTACCTCAGCTGGAATCGGCTGTTTTGATTCCTTTAAAAAGTCCATGTGACTGGCTTTCAGGCTGACGAGACACACCATGCCTCTTGCCTTAACCAGGGCTGTTCTTAGGTCCTCTATGGTCTTTTGGCAGGGGCCGTGGTCTGTGCTCTCAAACCCGTGCTCGAGAGCCAGCTTGTAAGCTGCCTTAACCTCCACTATTCTCTCCTCCTGCGCTCTTAGCTGTTGTGCGAGGCGGGCGTTTTTCTCCGGTATCCTCATTTCATTAATCTTCGCCTCAGTAACCTGGCACTCCAGGTACTCTATCCTAGCCTGATGTTGGCTAGCTACCACTTGGCATTCCTGATTCAGCGCGTGAAGCGCTGTGATGAGTTTTTCCCCACCCATGGCCTTTTCCTCTATCTCTGCTGCCTGGGTTGTGATCTTGGCTGCCTGTGCTGCAACGACCCAGTCCAAGATCTGGATCTGCTTCTTGTAACACATCAGCCACACTGCCTTTTCCACTGACTTCTTATGCTCTTTGCTCTCTGTCCACCTGATGGCTGCGTCCACCGGACGCCCATCCAGCAAGAGATCGGAAATCCACTGTTTAGTGAGATTTACCTTGCCAAAGACATAATCCGCTATCCTCTCATCCATTGCATTTCGACCATTCAAACTTGGATCTACTACATTGCAATCCTACTGCCAGAGTCCTGCCGCGGTCGCCATTTTCTATAAGGGGTTTTCCTTGAGAGGTTTCCCTGAGGTTTCTCTCTCTAGAGGCCTCTCTCTCTTGCACAGTAAAACCTTGAGTGGTTCGACCCACTCGCCCCTTGGATTCTATACTCTAGACTTAGGTGCAGGAAGTACAATGTAGAGAGAATTCTTGTAAACCAAGTTTGATGAAAGAAAATGAAATTTTATTGCATAAGGAAAATTATCAAATTAAATGCAAGCAGATAAGGTAGTACATGGGAGGGAAAAACACACAAACAAATCATGACGACACAGTACTAACTAAGGCAAATACAGGCATCTTATATTCTACAAAGATCATCATGAAATAAGGAACTTCCCTCTGCAACTGGACCCTAGACTTCCTAACAAACAGACCCCAGTCTGTCAAATTAGGTAACCACACCTCCCCCCCCCGACCCTGAACACGGGGGCCCCACAAGGATGTGTGCTGAGCCCCCTCCTCTACTCCCTCTTCACCCACGACTGTGTGGCTGTTCATGGTTCCAACACCATCATCAAGTTTGCGGATGATACCACGGTAGTAGGCCAGATCACCAACAACGATGAGTCAGCCTACAGGGAGGAGGTCCAGCATCTCGTGAAGTGGTGCGCCGATAACAACCTGGCCCTTAACATCAAGAAAACCAAAGAAATCATTGTGGACTTCAGGAAGTCTAAAGGCGGAAGTCACACCCCCATCCACATCAATGGGGCTGTGGTGGAAAGGGTGGACAGCTTTAAGTTCCTCGGCGTCCACATCACGGAAGACCTCTCCTGGTCCCTCAATACCTCCTCTCTGGTGAAGAAGGCCCAGCAGCGCCTATATTTCCTAAGGAGGCTGAAGGGATGTAACCTGTCACCCCTGATCTTCTCTAACTTTTACCGCTGCACAATAGAGAGCATCCTGACAAACTGTATCACAGTATGGTATGGCAGCTGTAGCTACTATGACCGGAAAGCCCTGCAGCGGGTAGTCAAAACTGCCCAACGCATTACCGGCACCCGGCTCCCGACCATAGAGCACATATACCAGAAACGCTGTTTACGGAGGTCACGGTCCATCATCAAAGACCCTACCCACCCCAGCCACAGTCTGTTCGCCCTCCTGCCATCTGGGAGATGCTACAGATGCATTCGCACCCGTACAACCAGATTTAGGAACAGCTTCTTTCCCAGGGCTGTCATCCTACTGAACTCCACAAATAAACTCTAAAGCCTGCACATCTGCCAATGCACTTTATTATGGTTATGTTTATGTTAATGTATTACAAGCCAAATGTATGTTGAATGTTTAAATGTCTTAATCTAAATGTACACTCTCAGGAGCCGCAAGCCTACATTTCATTGTACTGCACTTGTGCACTAATAATGACAATAAAAGTTGATTTGATTTTTGATTTGAAACACACGGAACATCGAGGGACAACAACTCATGTTAATTGTACCCTTAAATCCCCCCCCTTTATTAAACCTATCTAGATCTGATTGTGAAGGGCCAGAAACATGCTCACCAATCCCACTAGGATGTGCAAGGTTTTGAAATCGAGCCTGTGTTTGGTCCTTTCAGGCATTTCGTCTCCACGTGGATCATAGAGCACCTGCGAGCTGCGCCACACCTCTCTCCTGAGGTGGGGGTCGGGGGCGGCTGGGCACCGGCGGGCCTGGATGTCGGCGGGGTCGAGGATCGTCGGCTCAACCCTGGTTAGAGGAGCCTTGGGCTGGCTCCCATCGCTTCTTCAGTTTCCTTTTCTCTCTTCTCCCAAGCCAGGGTGGCTGGAAGGTTTCTTCTCTTGGGACCTTTATTTTTTTGTCTCTTCTCCCAAGTTGGGTCGATGGCCTCTCGTTCCGGCAACGGCCCGGGGATGGTCGATGATATCCCGATGTGTTTCCCTGGGGCGGGACGTCGGCTTCAAGATGGCCTTCTCGATGTTGGCTTTCTTCTTCCTCCTGTGAGTGCCTGCTTCTTCTTCTGAGTGTGATTCAAACTCTCCAGCTCTCCAGCACTCTCTGTCTCCAAGCTTCTTTTCAACTCAGTAACTCTTCAAGCTTGCCCCAACTGCCGAAAAGTCTCTCCAGATATACCTTTCTTCTGGAAACTTCCGTCTCCCGCCCAAAATCAGGTTAGTCTTTGTTTTACTTTTGGTGGGCTGGGAGCACAGCGGGGTAGTTATTATATTTTAAAATGTCTTAAGCGGCCGGTAAAGGCCCATCTCTGGTCTGGAATTACCTTCATTGTTTTTAATGTCCTGCTGATCTCGTTATCTACTCCTGGGTGCTGTTCTCATGAATATGAAATTGTCCCCTTTTGTCTGGGTCAACATTTAGATGGCCTCTGTCTCCAGGCCGATCTTGACTGGATCTGCATCTAATCCATATGCATACGTGTGGGTCTGGTTTCGTTCTCTCAGAAACGGCTTCCAGAACTTGCTGTAGGTTGAATCCACAAAGCTGTCTGAGGTTGCGCAGGAACCATTTTAAAGTGTCCCAATAAGCTGGTCACATGGTATGGTGGCCATTTTGTATGCCCCTTTTTTTGGGCTTCTTTTAAAACAGTCTTTAAGATCATGGCCCCTTCTGCCATTTGACCCTTGTATCGATTTCTTTGTGGGTTCAATGATGAGACATTTATGAAAGAGAATGTCTTTTAATCTAAAGTCTGTTCAACTCTTTATACAGCTTTTACAGGAGACATCATGCTAGTGATGCATCTAGAATGAAACTGAAACTAAACCAAACTGCTTGTCTCTCACATGACTTCTGCTGGTCAGGCACAAGTAATCAATACCTGCAAACATGCTGGTAAGGCATCATAATCAAACAGGCAAATAACATCACTATTTGCTGATATCATTACATCTCCCTTTCTTAAAACAAAAGTATTTTACTTTTAACTAACAACATGTTTTCTTTGTATTAATCTGCATTTTAACTGTAACACTTAATGAACTTACATTATCATTATCATGATCAAGGTTTTTTAACCTTGCTTTGTGTGTTCACATGAAATATGTCAATACACTAGAACTTGAAGAAAGAATAAGATAACATTACTTCCTTCTATAACAATAGTCCTTAAATTTGCTCAATGAGTCTCTCAGGAGGCTTCACGTGTCTTGAGGATTTTCTGATTGATTGTCCTTGAATCTGAGTTGTTGCCTCAGATGATTGGTTCTCAGCTGTGTGATCAGGTTGTTCAACAGTATCAGTCTCTTGACCTGCTGTGGCTGATCCCATGAGAAGATCTCGACGATTTCTTCTCAGAACAGCACCCTCATCTGTCTGAATGGTGTATGATCTTGGTTGAACTTCACTCAGGACAGTTCCCTTCTGAGTCCATGTGTTTGTTTTGTCTTTCAACCTTACTTGGTCACCAGTGTGGAGTTCAGGTAGGTTTTGTGTTCCTCTGTCATAGTAGTACTTTTGCTTTTCTTTCTGTTGTTCTTTGAACTTCTTCACTTTCTCCCCCTCTTTTGTTTTCAGGAGGTTCTCCGGGATGGGTAGGTTTGACCTTAGCCGACGTCCCATCAGGAGTTGGGCTGGTGACTTACCACAGTCGAGCGGCATTGTGCGGTATACAAGCATGCTTTGGTAGAAGTCAGTTCCACTGTCTTTTGCCTTGTACATCAGTCTTTTCACTGTCTGGACTGATTTTTCCACTAGTCCATTGGACTGTGGAAAGTGAGGACTTGACGTTGTGTGGACAAAGTCCCAACCTTTGGCAAAGTGTCGGAAACTTGCATTGTAAAACTGGGGTCCGTTGTCTGTGAAGACCTCGCTTGCCACGCCATGTCTGGAGAATATGGCTTTGTGGTAAACCACTGTTTGTATTCCACTGTGTACATGCCTGGACATGCCTCGGCTGACTCCTCCCACAAGTCCTAGTATAAAGGTGACTGCTCCCCAGCCCTTTGTATTCTGGACCGGTCGACCACTCGAGGCAGACCTTCATTCTTTTGTTAATAAAAGCCTTTAGTTACTCTCTTAACTCTCAGTCTTTTATGAGTAATTGATAGCGCATCAGGCTTTCATACATGTTATCACAGCATCTGCAGTGGTGGTGTACAGTCTACAAACCTCTGGATACAGGGAGTAATAGTCTGTGGCTACAAGATAGTCCTTCCCTTGACATACGAATAGGTCAGCGCCTACCTTCTGGTAAGGTCTGTCTGGCGCTGGGTGTGGCTTTAGTGGTTCTACCGGATTGCTTGCTCGATATTTCAGGCATATTGTGCAGTTTGACACCTCATTTGTCACATCTTGGTTGATTCGTGGCCAGTACATCACCTCTCATGCTCTTTTCTTACACTTTTCGATTCCCAGATGTCCTCCATGGATCTTTTTTAACATCTCTTTTCTCAGACTCTTTGGGATAACTATTTTACTTCCTTTGTAGATGATGTCTTCAACCACTGATAGTTCCGCCCTGCAGTTCCAGTACTCTGCCATGTCAGGTGAGCAGTCTTGCTTCATGTTGGGCCATCCATCCAAGATGCTTCTTCTCAGTCGTCTCATTGTTTCATCTTTGTTTGTCTCAGTCTTTATGAGCTCCATTTTTGCATCTGCTATTGGCAGTGCACTTGTGATCATGTCCATGTAGGCGTTCACTTTTTCATCCATTGTGGTGTTTGCGGGCTCACTTGGGTCAACAGCTCTGGACAACGTGTCTGCTGTATACATCAGTTTACCCGGTGTGTACGCAACATTCAGTGTATAGCGTTGCAGCCTGATCATCATTCTTTGTATTCTAAGCGGACAGCTATTTAGTGGCTTTTGGAAAAATGCAATCAAGGGCTTATGGTCAGTCTCTACACTGATTGCTTGTCCTGCCACAAGCTGGTGAAATCTTTCACAGACGTATGTGATGCTGAACAGCTCCTTTTCTATTTGAGCATATCGCGTCTCCATGTCTGTCATTGAGCGCGATGCATATGCAATAGGTTGCCAGTAGTCATATTGTTGCAGAAGAACGGCACCGAGCCCACTCTGTGATGCATCTGATGATATCTTGATGGGTCTCGCTGGGTCATAAAACCTCAGAACTGGTTCCTCTGTGAGCAGTTTCTTTAGATCGCTCCATGACTTCTCATGCTCATGATTCCATTCCCATTCTATGTTCTTTTCAGTTAGTCTTCTCAGTGGCGCCATCTTTTCTGAGAGGTTAGATATGAATTTCCCCATGTAGTTGATCATTCCATTAAACCTCTGCACGCCCTTTTTGCATTGTGGCTTTGGCATATTCTCAATGGCAGACACCTTTCTGGGATCTGGCCTGATGCCCTCACTGCTAAGGATATCTCCCATGAATGTCAGTTCTGTCACCCCGAGCTGGCATTTCTCTCTATTCAGCTTCAGGTTTGTTTTCCTTGTTGCTTCCAGCACTTTTTTCAGTCTCTCGTCATGCTCAGTTCTCGTGGTTCCCCATACTATGATGTCATCCATTGATGTATCAACTCCCTCCAGGTGCTCATAGATCATATGGATAGTTTTGTGATACACTTCAGGAGCTGAGGCAATGCCAAATGGTAACCTTAGGAATCTGTATCTGCCAAATGGACTGTTGAACGTGCACAGTCTTGAACTTGATTCATCCAGCTTCATCTGCCAAAATCCTGATGATGCATCTAACTTGCTGAAATATTTTGCATTTGCAAACTGTGCCATGATTTCCTCATGTGTAGGAAGCTTGAAGTGCTCTCTCTTTATTGCTCTGTTTAGATCTCTTGGATCCAGGCAAATTCTGAGCTTTCCATTCTTTTTGTCCACTACGACGAGGGAACTCACCCACTCAGTTGGCTCATCTATCTTCTGAATCACGTTCAGGCTTTCCATCCTGTCCAACTCTGCCTTCAGTTGCTTTTGAAGAGCAAACGGAACTTTTCTGCATGGATGTATGACCGGTGTCATACTTTTATCTACTCTGATCATGTGTTCTCCTGGAATGCAGCCTAGACCCTTAAATAGGTCTTTGTACTCTTTCATGAGTTCATCATAGACTGTCTCTCCTTCGCTTTCCACAACGAGGACTCTCTTTACCAGGTTCAGTCTCTCACAGGCTTTTAAACCTAGCATGGCTTGCACCTCCTTTGGCACCACGATTAATGCTAACGTGTGCTCTCTGTTCTTGTGTGTCACTTTGACAATGCATCTTCCTTTCACTGGTATTTCAGTACCTGAGTATCCTGTCACTTTCACTTTGATTCCATGTATCTTTGGTCTGGGTCTAATTTTCTTAAAATCAGTCTCTGATATCACATTAACTTGTGCTCCAGTATCCAATTTAAATGGAATGTGTATGTCATTCACTTTTAGTGTCAACATCCAGTCTCTTTCTTCTTTTTTGTTTTCAGACACAACATCTACATAGAACTCCTCTATGTCGCTTTCATCTACTGCATGGACCTTACTTTGTTGCACTTGGTTCTTGCAGCAACGGGCATAATGGTTGTTTTTGTTCCAACTATTGCATGTTTTACCATATGCTGGACACTTTTTTGGTGGATGCTGTGTACCACATCGACTACATGTCTTTCGATTGTCCCTTTCATTTTCGTTCGCTGGCCACGCCTCTTTTTTCACATTGGCGCTCTTTGTGTTAAACGGTTTATGTCCGTTCATTCTCACTGCATCCACGTTGCAGCTATTGTCACTGAACAGCTCCTTTGCCTGCAACTTCACAGTCTCTGTAGCCCTACACAGTGCTATGGCTTTTCCCAGGTCTAGATCTTGCTCTCTTAGCAGTCTTTCCCTTAGACCATTATACGGAATACCACACATCAGTCTGTCTTTTATCAGCGAGTCTGTCAGTCCCCCAAATTCACACAATTTGCTTCTGTTTCTCAGTTCAGCCACATACTGATCAATAGTCTCACCCGTTTTCTGAACACATGTGAAAAATCTGTGCCTCTCAAACGTCACGTTACGTTTAGGTATGCAGTAGGCCTCAAACTGTTCCATTATTTTATCTAGCTTCATTTTGTCTCCATTAGCAGCGAATGTGAAGTTATTATACACCTCCAGCACTTCATCACCCACGACGTGTAAGAACAGTGATGATTTCCTTTTATTACTTTTCTCATCAGCTCCGATTGCTGATAAATACAACCCCACACGTTGTTTGAACCTTCTCCAATTTTCAGCCACATTACCTATCAACTGAAGCATCGCCGGTGGGAGTAAACCTTCCATTTTTCACTTCGTTAGCTATTCTCTAATGGTAAGTAACGATGTTCTCTTTTGGCTTGCTAACCTGTGGAGAGCTGATTTAACTTCAGATTTTTCCTCTTCATCTCTTTCAATCACTTCTGACACCATGTATCGATTTCTTTGTGGGTTCAATGACGAGACATTTATGAAAGAGAATGTCTTTTAATCTAAAGTCTGTTCAACTCTTTATACAGCATTTACTGGAGACATCATGCTAGTGATGCATCTAGAACGAAACTGAAACTAAACCAAACTGCTTGTCTCTCACATGGCCTCTGCTGGTCAGGCATAAGTAATCAATACCTGCAAACATGCTGGTAAGGCATCATAGTCAAACAGGCAAATAACATCACTGTTTGCTGATATCATTACAACCCTTATTAATACAAAGTCCAATTTTGCGAATCCTACAGTTTCACGTGTTAGCTCTTAACACTTTAAACTGGGTCTTCTCATTGTGTTACCTCCAAACTCTAGACCTTTCGGAAGCACCAAAGGTTTGCTTCAATCTTTCATTGTTTTAGTATATTTAACTAATTGCCATTTCAAAGCTTGTTTACAACTTTGTTATCAACTGATCTTTATCTCAGAAGCCTGTTCTCTGTTTACAGCCAATGTCTCTGAGGTTTTACAGCTTGTGTCTCTGAGGCTTTAGATTTTTAAACCCAGTATATCATGTATTAATTATATTAGAAATCTGTTCATTATCGTGTATTTCTCTGAATCATGGCTATTCCTTCACAAGCCCTTTCACGTATTCTGATCCATCAGGGGTTGACAAGCCATGATTATAAAACATCCATGTCAATCTGTTATGGTCTAAGAGTGCACACCTATATAGCATGATCCTCTGTTGGAAAATTTGAATTATACCGCTAACTGTACCTTGTACTGAGGTCAGCGATAAATGAGCTCTGTGTTTGTGTGCTTGGATACACAGGCAGAGATCCACTCCCTGGGTGACTAATTTGTAAGGTTATGAGAGCTTGTGTGGGAATAACCTTTCTGTTAGAACATTACCAACAGTCAAAAATAGGTTTTAGAAAGTCGCAAGGAGATTCAAAGGACTGTACGGGCCCCTTTTAAAATGCAGTTTGATTCCAGGCTGGAGTTATACTGCACTTAGTGTGAACATCAAATAATATGAGAAGTGTGAACATCAAATAATATGAGATCACATATTAGAGGTGGTCTCACTGCTTTTGCTTTAGTTTCCTTGTGAGTCACATTGCCGACTTGATTCCCAAGTTATACTGTCACTTTTGTATTGATGTGCACCTGAAACTGTTTTGCATTGATGTGAAAATGACAATATACCTGCACCATAATGAGTTGCAATCACACTGTATGATATTAGTAAGAAAAATATTGCTTTAATATAGCACCTTTCACATCGTCGAGATATTACAGAATGCTTCAGAGAAAATGGATTACTTTTTAATTGTAGTCACTGCTGTTACGTAGACAAATGTAGGCAATGTGCACACAGTCCTATAAATGCAAATTAGGTAAATGGCCTGTTAATCTGTTTTGGTGGTGTTGGTTGAAAGATGAATGTTAGCCAGGACAACACCCTGCTCGTCCTTGAATCGTGCCATGAAATATTTTATTTCCCACTTGAACAGGCAGACAGGGCCTTGGTTTAACATAACATCTGAAAGACAGCACCTCTGACAATGCAGCACCCACTCAGTGCTGCATTGGAGTGTTAACCTAGATTATATTTCTTTTATTATTTATTCATAGGATGTGGCTGTCACCAGCTTGGCCGGCATTTATTGCCCATCCCTAATTGCCCTTGAGAAGGTGGTGGCGAGCCGCCTTCTTGAACCGCTGCAGTCCATCGTAGCAATTTTTTTGATATGACTGAGGGCAGTTAAGACTCAACCTGGAGCCTGGAGTCACCTATAGACCAGACTGAGTAAGGACGGCAGAGTTCCTTCCCTAAAGGACATTAATGAACCAGTTGGGTTTTTACAACAATCCGACAAATTCCTGGTCAACATTACTGATACTAGCTTTTTATTGCAGAATTATTTAATTAACTGAATTTAAATTCCCCAACTACCATGGTGGGATTTGAACTCAAGTCTCACGAGGAATTTTGTGTGAATGTGCTAATGCGTGTTTTATTAATATCACACAGTATACTTTCATCCCAGAAGTGTTTATTTGATTTGTATAATGTTAATATTACAGTATTTAAATTACTCCTTTAATAGTTATTCTAATTAATTCACAGGCTGTGTGTGTCGCTGGCAAAGCCAACATTTATTGCCAATCCCTAATTGCCCTTGAGAAGGTGGTGGTGTGTTGTCTTCTTGAACCGCAGCAGTCCGTGTGGTGAAGGTACTTCCACAGTGCTGTTAGGGAGGGAGTTCCAGGATTTTGACCCAGCGTTGATGAAGGATCGGCCGATATATTTCCAAGGCAGGATGGGGAACTTGGAGGCGGTGGTGTTCCCATGCGCCTGCTGCCCTTGTCCTTCTAGGTGGTAGAGGTCACGGGTTTGGGAGGTGTTGCCGAAGAAGCCTTGGTGAGTTGCTGCAGTGCATCTTGTAGATGGTACACACTGCAGCCACGGTGCACCGGTGGTGGAGGGAGTGAATGTTCAAGGTGCTGGATGGGGTGTCAATCAAGTGGGCTGCTTTGTTTTTTTTTGCATCACAGTGTATGCGTTGAAATCCTACAAATTCAGTCAATCCAGGATACTGCTATTTCCTTGGACCTGTCTATCTTCCATCAACTACTTCGTGGAAAATCATTTAGAAAATGCAGAAACATGCATACCTCAATCTGATGATCAACCATCCCAAACATCCACCAGAATTTTCACAGGGCTACATTGGCATGAGACAGGACTTCGCTGTGCAACTTCTTTTGTTAGTTGTGTTTGATCTCCTGTTCTTAGTGAATAAAGCTACTATTGTTGTTATTACTTGTCTTCATCCCTGCGCCTAGGATATTGCTGTAGTGTATGTGTGAGACCAAAATTAGGTGACGCTCCATTATTTGCCAATTGACATCATTCATCAGGACCCTCCCTTATTAATTACTAGCTGGGGGAGCCCGGCTTTGCCAGGGCTGTTTTGGGCCGGGCGGTTTAAATCGAGTCCCAGGCTTTGGGACCTCTCTGTGTCCCTCTGTGAATCTGCTGCCGGGCAACATTTTAAATCGAGTCCCAGGCTTTTGGGCCCTGTCTCTGTGTCCCTCTCTCAATCTGCTGCCGGGCAACATTTCTACCTTTTAATACCTTGAAAGATGAAAGTGTGGAGGTCACAGTATCTATCAGTGAGATGTGCGAAGAATAGATTAACTTTGCCTCTTGTTGTAATCTTAAAGAATGACAAAAAACAGAAAAAATATGTATTTTAGTTTCTTGCACTTTGGTTTTCTTTATTGCTGCGAAGTCCTTGGGGGAGAAATACAGTATCGCTCCGTTTGGGGCGCAATTATCGGTCGGGTGCAAAGTTTAGCGCCTGGCGCTGATTATCGCCAAGACTGCAAACTTGGCTTTTATCGCCCCTGGAGGTGATTGCAGCGCTAAATCAGGCACTGCACACCTGTCTTCAGACGCAAAGGCCAAGGAGCGAGGCGCTAACTCAGAGCGCGGGCGCAGCGCAGGTGATGTCAGTTAACGATGGAACACAGACACACTGGCGCCGGACAGTTCTTAAAGGGAAGGGTCGATCTTGTTCTCCAGCCACACCCTGCTCATTGGAGCCTTGAATTTCGGCCTGGAGGGACCTGTGACTACATTTTCCAGCCAAAGACTATGGAGAGGGTGAGAGAACAAGCTCAGTGCTTCAGCGAGCAAGCCTCGGAGGCTCTGGTTGGCGCGGTGTAGCACAGAAAATCTATATTCTACCCTGAGAGTGGCAGGAGGCCTTTGCCGCACAACTACAGAAGATTATGGAGGAAGTTGGCTCAGCACGTCTCCTCCAGGAGCATGGTGACCAGGACCCATACTCAATGTCGCAAAAAGTTCAACGACCTCACTTGGGTTGTCAGGGAGAGTGGCTTTTTTTCAATACCTCTCCATTCCTCCATCTCAACCTCATTCTATGGCCAGAGGGTCCTAAAACCCCAATGCCCAACATTAATCCAACACCTATGGCCCTCTCATGAAACACACATGCACATTCCACACTTTGCATACAGTAAGGGATATTCAACTATGGGAGGCACATCAGGCAAGACCATGGCTGCATACATTAAGGGCTATTGAATTATGGGAGGCACATCAGGCAAGGCCATGGCTGCATACATTAAGGGCTATTCAATTGTGGGAGACGCATCAGGCAAGACAATGGCTGTATATTTCCTCAAACACTGTCTTTTTTTGCAGGCCAAGCTATCTCATAATAGGAGACAGCAGCAACGGACGGGTGGGGGGCGGCCTCAGCTGCAATCCCTCAGTGATCTTGAGGCGCGCGCCCACAGGATTGTGGCAAGCCAGGTGATCGGTCCCGTCACCCCTGGAGAGGCCGACCCCGTTCGGGACAGCAATGGTAAGGTCATCACCTTTTTCTCATCTCTCATTCCACGTCCCTCACAACGCCAGCCTTTGACACATTCAATCCAACTTACTAAATTGCTGCACTCATTCCTCCCTTACTGCCACCCTGTCCGCACGCTAAAGCCACTCATGTACCTCCCTGCTTTCAGATGGTGATTCACCAGCTGAGGAGATGGGCCCTGAAGCTGCCAGTGGGAGCGAAGCTGCAGATGAGGAGGTGTCTTGTTTTGCACACTTTATACAAAAATAATAAATTGCAGGACAACGGATTATTACAGTTTAAACTCTTTTAATGAAGCATCAGGTCTGTGCTTACTCATATCAGTACAGCAGTACAGCACCATGTGGACAAGATGGAGTCAGGACCCCTGGGTCTTCTAAACAATAGCAGTCCTTACAGATACCTGCAGGCCAATGACAACTCAGCATGTGATCACGTGAATATAATAGGTATTCCTTACAGATGCCTGCGGGCCAATGATAATTCAATATGCAAATGTTACATCCCCTTTCTTTTAAAAGAAAAATGTTATGCATTACTTTTAAACCTTTCTTCTACCTAATGTTCTCGGTAGCATAAACATATAAGTAAATTCAGCATTTAACTAGCGCTGAAAACATCTCAACGTTTCAATAACGATGTACAGTTTTTTTTAGGGCAGCGATCCACCTACACCCTTTGACAGTTCACAAGTCAAGGATAACTCTAGGCTTGACCTCTCATCCCGACCATTTGTGGTATGGAACTGAGCATGCTCCTGAATCAGTCAACAAATCAGGTTCAGGTTTAGGTTCAGGTAAGTATGATGTATTTTGTGTATTGCTCTGTTCATCACACTCTGTTGAACTGATCCTCTTGTCGGAATGACGGTGTTGTTCCTTGGTGTTCAGGAGATGCCTGCGATTGCGGCGGTACACCTGTCATTCTGGGGTGCGGACGTGATACGATCGCTCTGTGTCAGCTGGTTGGATGATGACTGCTGGCCTCCAGTAGTCATGCTCCTGGATTCTGATGGATTCTCCATTGTGCAGCGGCGGCAGTAGTCTAGCTGACCTGTCATAGTATCTCTTTTGGTGTTGCTGTCTCTGTATACGTTTTGCATGCACTTGCTTGCAGCTGACGACCTGCCAGGGCCTGTCTGGGATACGGTGAGCTATCATGGGCTCTTTGACATTTGATGGGCGGCATTCTAGACAAATGGAACATTTTCCGACAATGTCCTCAATGTGTTTGCACATTCCGGGCCAAAACATAATGTCACGTGCTCTTTGTTTTCATTTTTCCATGCCCATATGTCCAGCATGAATTTTTGTCAACATCTCTTCTCTGAGACTGGTAGGAATTATGATTTTCTCCCCTCTGAAGATGATTCTGTTGATTTGTGACAGTTCGTCTCTATGGTTCCAGAATTCAGATATGCTCTGAGGGCATTTCCTCCTTTCCTCAGGCCATCCTTCATGTATGACTTTGCTCAGCAGTGTGAGTTGTGCATCTTTCTCTGTTCCTGCTCGGATCTCCTTCAGTTTTGAGTCACCCACAGGTAAGCTGTTGTACACCATGTGCAGCTGCACATCCATGCCTTCACTGAGGCTGCTGTCCTGGTATGTAAGAGACTTTCTGGAGAGTGTGTCTGCGACAGAAATGTCTTTGCCTGGATGGTGAATGGTTGTGAAGTCATACTTCTGTAGCTGAAGGATCATTCTCTGTAGCCTTGGTGGGGCTGCGGCTAGTGGTTTCCTCATGATTGACTCGAGGGGCTTGTGGTCGGATTCCACAA
The DNA here is from genome assembly GCF_052327205.1 of Somniosus microcephalus. Classification (NCBI taxonomy): domain Eukaryota; kingdom Metazoa; phylum Chordata; class Chondrichthyes; order Squaliformes; family Somniosidae; genus Somniosus; species Somniosus microcephalus. Next base: position 329,149,343 of record NC_140990.1, on the reverse strand, counting down.
TGACTTGTCAGCCATAGACGTATTGGTGGAAAGACTTAAATCCAAACAGAATTGCATATAGCTCTTTCTCGATTTGAGCATAGTTGATTTTACTGTCTGTGAGAGATCTGGAAGCATAGCCGGCGAGCTTGCCTTCTTGCAGTAATACTGCACCTAGTCCGTACTTTGACGCATCCACTTGTAGTCTGAGCTCTTTGTTGGGGTCGAAGTAGGCAAGAACTGGTCCTGGTTCTCTGGTGATTATGTCTTTCACTTTCTGAAATGCTGTGTCATGTTGTTTGTCACACAGGAACTCATTGGACTGTTTGAGCAACTGACGCATGGGTGTGTTGATTTTGGAGAGGCTCGGGGCAAACTTGGCTAAGTAGTTAACTGTCATGTTCCTCTCTATTCCTGCCATAGATGAGGATGTTGTCTATGATTGTGACTACTCCGTCGAGGCCTTCATAGGTTTCGTCGATCTTCCGCTGGAATTCATCCTGAGCTGAGATAAGACCAAATGGTAAACGCAGAAATTGGTTGCATCCAAATATTGTGTTGAACGTTGTTAGCTGAGATGACTCTTCCGTGAGCTTGATAGTCCAGTATCCTGATCGTGCGTCCATTACACTGAAGTAACGTGCTCCCACTAGCTTGGGTGTGATGTCATCTAGCGTTGGTAGAGGGTAGTGAGGGCATTTGATAGCCTTGTTCAAATCTCTGGGGTCGAGACAGACTCTGAGCTTGCCTGTATGTGGTTTCTCAACCAGTACTCTGTCGGTTCTGTTTCCCGGACGATGAGTTCTGTATTCTCCATGCTCTGCAGCTCCTCCTTCAGGCGACTATGTAGAGCAAGGGGTATCCTTTTCGGTGGGCAAACCACAGGGGTTGCTGCTGGGTCAAGGTGAATAGTGCATTCACCTGGGAATAGTCCGATTCCTTTGAAAACATAAGCAAACTCCTCCATGACTGTCTGCTTCTCAACTGGTGCTGTCAATGATAGCACTAGCTTGACGAGGCCCATGTCTAAACATGCCTTTAGACCTAGCACTGGAGGTGCTTGAGTGTCAATAATGTAAAAGTCCAACATCATGTCGCTTTCTTTGTACTTGCATTTCATCACGCATGTGCCTTTTACAATGAGCTGCTCACCCCCATAGCCGGTCAGTCTGCGTGAGGTGGGCTGTAGCTCACACTCATCCTTCAAGCTGTGATACTCACTCAGAGGAATTACATTAACCTGAGATCCAGTGTCTAGTTTAAACTTAAGCTCTTTGCCCTGTTTTCCTATCTCAATATCGGCAAAAGCTTGCTCAGTCTCTGAAATCTGTTTTTTCTGTGACACAGAATCAATAAACAGTTCCTCTGCATTTGGCTCTCTATCTGGCATTTGGCTGTCACTCACTGTGTGTACTGCTTTTCCGAAAACAGTCTTGCAAACTTTAGCAAAGTGGTTCCATTTACCACATTTAGTACATAGCCTTCCTTTGGCAGGGCAGTACTCCTTTTCTCCATGCCAGTTGTTTCCACAATATCCATAGTTTTTAAGCGTTTTATGTCTGTGTCGCCCATTTTTTGAATTCTCGCTGTTCTTTCTGTTCTGAAACACGCTCTCTGGGTGGTGTTCTTTGGTGTGTGTCTATTAACTGCATGCACTGTCTGTTCACTCGAGCTGCTCGTGGCGCCGGTTATGGTTTTCAACTGTGCTTGGGCTATCTCGTGCGATCTAGCTATGTCCATAACTTTGTCCAGCGTTAGCCCGGACCCAACATTCAAAAGTTTCTCTCTCACTTTAGCTGAATGTATTCCAAACACGATACACGATGCGGTCTCTGACCATCTCATCTTTATCTGCATATGCACAGTCATTTACCAGCAGTTTTAACTCAATCACGAACTGTTCAAACGACTCACTAGCTCCTTGTACTTTCTCCTGAAACTTGTACCTAGCGAATATCGTATTTGTCTTGGGCATCACATATGCTTCAAAACGGTCAAAATAATTTTTCAGTACCTTTGCTTCATCCGCGGTGAGAGACCATGTGTTAAAAATGTCTCTCCCATTTTCTCCGATCCACAGGAGTAGGTAGCTGCATCTTGCTTACTCCCCTTTGCTTCTCAGTGGACCCGAAAACATCAACTCCACGTGTTGCTTGAACTTGCACCATTCTCAATGTAAGTTCAAAGATCCCCAATTCATTCGAGGTAAGGGAACTCCAATGATGTCCATTTCAAATCCCCGTTGTGACACCATGTCTTGTTTTGCACACTTTGTACAAAAATAATAAATTGCAGGACAACGGATTATTATAGTTTAAACTATTTTAATGAAGCATCAGGTCTGTGCTTACTCATATCAGTACAGCACCGTGTGGACAAGATGGAGTCAGGACCCCTGGGTCTTCTAAACAATAGCAGTCCAATGACAACTCAGCATGTGATCACATGAATATAATAGGTATTCCTTACAGATGCCTGCGGGCCAATGATAATTCAATATGCAAATGTTACAGGAGGGAGAGGAACCTGGAGCATCAGCACCACCCTCTCCTGAGGAAGCCCATGCCCACACTTGGAACATGCCTTCCCTGGAGGGGAGCAGGGGGGAAGGGTCTGATGAGGGTGAAGCTCCAGGACCCAGCGAGCTGCTGCAACGCGATGGGGGTAGGGAAGCTCGGGAGCCTTCTCCCCGGAGGGAGAGTATGCCAGTGAGTCCTGCTGCACTGGACGCAGAGGAGGAGCGGCTGATCACTGAAATGAACACCCAGGTGGTGGACATGCACACTGAGCACATGGGTGCAGTGGGAAGGGTACCCGAATGCATTGCTGCACTGGCAAGAACTGTGGAGCACTTCGCTGTAGCACAGGCAGATACATATAGATACATAGAAGATAGGAGCAGGAGTAGGCCATTCGGCCCTTCGTGCCTGCTCCGCCATTCGATGAGATCATGGCTGATCCTTTAATTCAGTATCCCATCCCCGCCTTCTCTCCGTAACCCTTAACCCCTTTTGCCCGTAGAAATATATCTAATTCCCTCTTAAATATATTTAATGAGCTGGCGTACACTGCCCTCTGTGGCAATGAGTTCCACAGGTTCACCACTCTCTGAGTGAAGAAATTCCCCCTCATCTCTGTCCTAAATGGTTTAGCCCTTATCCTTAAATTATGTCCTCTAGTTCTGTTCTCACCCGCCAAGGGAAACATTCCTTCTGCATCCAGTCTGTCTAGACCTGTCAGAATTTTATACACTTCTATGAGGTCCCCTCTCAATCTTCTAAACTCCAGTGTGTACATCCCTAAACTGCATAGTCTCTCCTCATAGGTCATTCCCGCCATTCCTGGTATCAGCCTGGTGAATCGCCGCTGCACCCCCTCCATGGCAAGAACATCCTTCCTCAGATGAGGCGACCAAAACTGTACACAGTACTCGAGGTGTGGTCTCACCAGTGCCCTGTACAGCTGCAGCAAGGTATCCCTGTTCCTGTATTCTAACCCTTTTGCTATGAAGGCCAGCATACCGTTTGCCTTCTTGACCGCCTGTTGCACCTGCATGCTCGCCTTCAGTGACTGATGTACAAGAACACCCAGGTCTCTCTGTACTTCCCCCTCTCCCAATCTATTGCCATTTAAATAATAATTTGCCCTCCCGTTCCTGCACCCAAGGTGGATAACTTCGCACTTGTCCACATTATAGTGCATCTGCCATTTATCCGCCCAATCGCCCAGTCTGTCCAAATCGCTCTGGAGCTTCCTGGTCTCTTCCTCTGAGCCCACCCCCCCTCCTAGTTTAGTGTCGTCTGCAAATTTGGAAATGCTGCATCCGACTCCCTGATCCAGGTCATTAATGTAAATTGTGAACAGCTGGGGGCCCAGGACAGATCCCTGTGGTACCCCACTTGTTACTGCCTGCCATTCAGAAAATGAGCCGTTTATTCCAACTCTCTGTTTTCTATCTGACAGCCAGTTCCCTATCCACGCCAAAACTTTCCCCTTTATCCCATGAGCCTCAATTTTCCATGCTAATCTTTTATGTGGGACCTTATCGAAGGCCTTTTGGAAGTCCAGGTACACCACATCTACTGGCTCTCCCCCATCTATTCTACCAGTTACTCCCTCAAAAAATTCCAATAGATTAGTCAAGCACGATTTACCCTTTGTAAATCCATGTTGACTCTGTCCTATCCTGTCCCCATTTGCTAAGTGCTCCGCTATTTCATCCTTAATGATGGACTCCAGCATTTTGCCCACAACTGATGTAAGGCTTACAGGTCTGTAATTACCTGCTTTTTCCCTACCCCCCTTTTTGAATAGTGGGGTAACGTTAGCTACCCTCCAATCCATCGGCACTGTTCCCGAGTCTAATGAATTCTGAAAAATCATCCTTAGTGCATCCGCTATCTCTAGGGCCACCTCCTTCAGTACCCTAGGATGCATGTTATCAGGCCCTGGGGATTTGTCCACCTTCAATCCCTTTAGCTTCCTTAACACCATATCCTTAGAGATATTGATTTGCGTCAGTTCCTCCTTTGCCAATGTCCCTATTTTTCCCGATATCCCAGGGAGGTTTTTTGTGTCTTCCTTCGTAAAGACTGACCCAAAGTATGCATTTAGTTGATCTGCCATTTCCTTATTTCCCATTATATATTCCCCCGTATCTGACTGCAATGGACCAACTTTGGTTTTCACCAGTCTTTTCCTTTTGATATATTTATAAAAGCTTTTGGAGTTAGTTTTTATATTTTCCGCCAGCTTGTTTTCGTAAGCTATTTTGCCCCTCTTGATCATGCCCTTTGCCCTCCTTTGCTCTATCTTAAACTGTTCCCAATCTTCCGCTCTGGCGCTTTTTTTGGCTATTTTATACGCCCTATCTTTGGATTTTATGCTGTCTCTAATTTCCCCTGTTATCCACGGTTGAGTCACCTTTTTAGATTTCCTTTTATGCCAGATTGGTATAAACAATTTTTGCAATTTTGTCATTCTATCTTTAAATGTTTGCCATTGTTTATCTACCTCCAGTCCTCCCAGGAACGTTGTCCAATCAGACCTACTCAGTTCCCGTCTCATGGCATCATAATTCCCCTTGTTTAAATTCAGGACCTTAGTCTCTGAGTCAATTTCTTCGCTCTCCATTTCGAGTGAGAAATCGATCATGTTATGATCGCTCTGACCCAAGGGTCCCCGTACAACAAGATTACTGATTAGTCCCTTCTCATTGCACAGTACCCAGTCCAATATAGCCTGTTCCCGAGTTGGTTCCTCGACATATTGATCCAGATAACCATCCCTTAAACACTCAAGGAATTCCTCCTCCTCATTATTTTTACTGATTAGGCTAGTCCAATCTATATGTAAGTTAAAGTCACCTATGATGACAGCTGTGCTCTTATTGCACGCTTCTCTAATTTCCCTCGTGATGCCCTCCCTAACCTCTATTTTACTATTTGGAGGCCTATATACCACTCCTATTAATGTTTTTCGCCCCTCGCTATTTCTTAGCTCCACCCATATAGATTCTGTATTAACTGAGTTAATATCCTTCTTTTCAATTGCATTTATCCCCTCTTTTACTAGCAATGCTACCCCTCCTCCCTTTCTTTTTTGTCGATCCTTCCTAAATACTGAATACCCCTGTATGTTAAGCTCCCAGCCCTGCTCACCCTGCAACCATGTTTCCGTAATCCCAATTAGATCATAATTATTAACCTCTATTTCCACAGCTAATTCATCTACCTTGTTCCTGATGCTTCTCGCATTAAGGTATAAAACCCTCAGGCTTTTTTTATGCTCACATTTTTTATGAATTAGTTTGGCCCTAAATTAGTTTGGCCACGCTAAAGGTTACTGCTGCAATTCAGTCACTGGCTGCCATGATCCCATCTCAGACTGATCTCATGCAGACTCAGATTGAGGCCACGCAAGCACTGACTGCTGCCATTGTCGCTGGTCTGGACACATTTCCCCACAGCAGGCCAGCAATCTGTGCTCCAGCAGATTGCTCCGGATGCTGAGGTGCTGCCCCGTGGGAGTGCCAGTGTGTCGGTCGAGCAGGGAGTTGCTGTCCTCTCTCAAGATGACAGCATTCCTGCTGCCACCACTGTCACTTCCCCATTGCACTTGCCACCGCCTGTAGCCCAGACTGCTGCCGCCCATGCAGAGTTGGTGCAGTCTGCAGCCGGGCCCTCGAGGCCCAGAGCTAGTCGAGGCCGTCCTTCAAGGGCATCTGTAGTCTCAGGTTCTGACAATCAGCAGCCTTCCACCAGCCTTGCTGCAGCCACTGGGGCCCCATTATGGAGGAGCAGTCGGGTGGGAAGAGGGGAAGTGCGCAAGTGATGGAGATCACCCTCGAAAGGCAAAAAGTAGGAGGTGTGACGAAATGCTGATCTATTAAAGGCCGAGCTTCGTGTTCAAACTTTGGTTTAGTGTTTTGGACATTATCTCCAGGTTGTGAGAACCAGTTATGTTAATGAATGATTTTTTGTGTTTGTTTCTATTAGTTTGTCATGAATAAATGACACACACAGAGTTTGTAAAATTAAAAAGTTTTTTATTCCAAATGTACGGGTTTGGCCTTTGGAATCATTGCTGCCTTGGCCTGCTTAGGGGATGAGGGTTGGTTTCATTCATGTTGTTCTGAATGGCAGAAGCCATTTCCTCAGTAGGGGCCTAGAAGCGGCTTGTTATCAGCCGTTGACAGACTGCTCTTGCAGTTTCAACATTGTGGGCCTCCCTCCCGCCTTGCTGCTGCGGCTGATCATCCTCCTCCTCTTCCTCCTCCTCCTCCAGTGGTACTCCAAGGCCTGGTGGCATTTGTTGGGCCCTGAGGATTGCCAGGTTATGCAGCATGCAGCACTCAACTATGAAGAGGGAGACTCGCTCAGGAGAGTACTGCAGGGCTCCACCTGAGTGGTCCAGACAGCGGAACCGTTGCTTGAGCACGCCGATCGTCTGCTCAACGATGTTCCTGGTAGTGAGATGGCTTTCGTTGTACCTCAGCTCAGCAGGGGTGTTGGGGTTACGGAGTGGTGTCATCAGCCAGGTACAGAGTGGATAACCCTTGTCCCCGAGGAGCCAACCACTTGGCTGATGCGGTGCCTGGAAAAGTTCTGGCACAGCAGTCTGGCGCAGGATAAAAGCATCGTGGCTGCTGCCAGGATAGCAGGCATTGACAGCGAGTATCAGCTGTCTGTGGTCACAGACCAACTGGACGTTTAAGGAATGGTACCCCTTGCGGTTTCGGAAAGCCTCTGCATTCTCATGCGGTGCCCGCAATGCCACATGCGTGCAGTCAATGGCGCCCTGCACCATGGGGAAGCCCACTATCCTCGCAAAGCCCATTGTGCATTCATGCTGTTTGGCCTGGGTCATCGGGAAAGAGATGTACTGGCATCTCCTTTTTTAGAGGGCATTTGTGACCTGACGGAAGCAGCAATGGACTGCAAACTGGGAGATATTGGCAATGTCCCCAGTAGCTGCTTCAAAGGAGCCGGTGGCATAAAAGTTCAGAGCTACTGTGACCTTCACTGCCACTGACAGAGAAGTCCTGGTCCGCAGTAGAGGCTGCAGATCTGGCTGCAGCAGGTGGCAGAGCTCAGTGACCACCTCCTTGCTGAAGCGCAGCCTGCGCAAACACTGCTCCTCAGACAAATTAATGTAGGAGAATTGTTGCTGAAATACCCTGGGAGGGTAAGGTCTCCTGTACAGAGGCCTGTTGGCCCTCCTCCGTCTGGCCGTGATTGCCACTCTCTCTCTGCGTCTCTGTTGCCTCCAATTCTGCAGGCGCAGGACGACGCCTCAAATCAGTGCAGCCCCCAAAGTCTCTTGGTAATCGAAGTAATGAAGGTCAAATCCAAAAGAACCTGCAAAGTGATGCTCAGTAGCCAAAACTGCTTCACACAGTGTTGACTCTATGCAGAAGTCTCTCCTTCTCTCTCTCAGAATCTCTCTCTCTCTCTCAGAATGAGTGGTGCAAAAATGTCTACCACAGAAAAAACCAGGAAGAGGCCGCCTTTAAATAGCGCCCTCCTGCCCCGGCCCCACACCGACTGGGAAACATTCCAGTCTCCCTGTCGTTGCTTGCGCCAGGCGGAAAGGAGCGGGGCGCCACTCAATATCCGGTCCGGGGCGCCACAAAGGCATTGCACGCTCGACTGACGTCAAGATCTGTGGGCGCTGGAGTTCGGGGCGGTATTGTTTCGCGCCGCTGCAAAATGTCTGGTCAATTTCGCGAGCGGCGCAGACATCGCCACGCCCGGGCACTAGTTGCTTTGCACCTGGTTAGCGCCCTCTTAAGGCGCTAACGGGAGGCGCAAACCAACCGAATTTTCCCCCCCCAAAGTTTTATATTTCCTTTATTCGTTACACCATTTAAAAAGTCTTGTTGCTATTTTTAACTCTCCAGCATAGATTTTTGGCTTTACCACATCATCTGGGCGGATCGCAGGTCAGAAAATCGGATGGCAAGGTGGAGTGCCCGCCACAGAACCAGCCTGATTTTCCTTCTATTTAAAATAATGGAAGGAAAGTCATGCTGCCTCAGCTACCACGTGTCATCCTTCCTGTTTGAGTTTCTTCTCTACATTCCACCCAGGGGAGGAAGTTATGTTTCAGTTCGATAAAGCTCTAGTTAGACCCCATCAGGGGCACTGTATTCAGTTCTGGTCACTGCACCTCAGGAAGAATACATTGGCCTTGGAGTGGGTGGAGCGCAGATTCACCAGAATGATACCGGGGCTAAAAAGGTTCAATTATGAGGACAGGTTGCATAGACTGGGCTTGTATTCCCTTGTGTATAAAAGATTAAGGGGTGATCTGATTAAGGTGCTTAAGATGATTAAAGGAGTATAGGGTAGATAGAGAGAATCTATTTCCCCTGGTGGGACAGTGGAGTACAAGGGGGCACAACCTTAAAATTAGAGCTAGGCTGTTCAGGGGTGATGTCAGGGAGCACTTCTTCACACAAAGGGTAGTGGAAATCTGGAAGTCTGTCCCCCAAAAAGCTGTTGAGGTTGGGGGTCAATTGAAACGTACAAAACTGAGATTGATATTTTTTTGTTAAGCAAGGGTATTATGGGTTATGGAACCAAGATGGGAAGATGGAGTTAAGATACAGATCAGCCATGATCTAATTGAATGGTGGAACAGGCTCGAGGGGCTGAATGGCCTCCTCCTGTTCCTATGTTTCAATGCTCCAGGTGATAATTAAGGCCCAGGTCTCAGTACCTGTATTTTTTTTGGTTACCAGCTCCTTTGCTTCTCATGGTCTTGGTCTCTCGCTTTGTTGCCTCATCAGGGTTGTTTCTGCAGCCCGTGCAGGAGCACTTGCAGCCGCTGATATTCTCACAAAATCTTGATGGCTATTGTGAAAGTGAACAGGACACCTGGCATTGCAGAGCTCCGCAGAACAGTGGAAACAGTATGTATTAAAAATAACATTCTTTTTAAATGTTGGAATGGTCCAGATTATCATCAAAAATGCATAAGTAGTCCAAAAGAACTGACCGTTGTTGTATTATTAGCAAAAGTTTTACTTTTAGGAATTTTGGCACATCAATAGCTTTGTTTTATTAATTCTCAAGATGGGGCTGTCACTGGCAAGGCTGGCAGTTATTGCCCATCCCTAGTTTCCCAAGGTTTGATACAACTGAATGGTTTGCTAGGCCACTTCAGAGGCCACTTAAGAATCAACCACGTTGGTGTGGAATTGGAGTCGTGTATAGGCCAGACCGAGTAAGGACAGCAGGTTCCCTAAAGGACATTAGTGAACCAGTTGGGTTTTTATGACAATCCGACAGCTTCATGGTCACTTTTACCAACAACACCTTTTTAATTCCAGATTTTCTAAACTGAATTCAAATTCTCAAACTGCCATGGTGGGATTTAAACTCACGTTCTATGGATTATTAGTCCTGGCACCTGGATTACTAGACCAGTAACATAACCCCTACACTACCATACCCTGTATGATCGGATAAAATGCTAAACATCCTACAAGGAGGCCCCAGTTAAAACCCTAATCTCAGTGGATATTGATGTTTGGGCTCCCCATACTCATTGAATGTTGATAGACTTAATTCTCCCATCTGAGAGGGCATGGTAAAATGTGTTATATGGACTGAACTTGGCTTTTCATGTATCATTTAAGTGCACTCCCAGAGCATTGCCAGAGAAGCATCAATGATTGGTGCAAGTTGGATTGCCTGACCAGATAACTCAGGACAATATAGACATCAGAGAAGAAACAGGGAAAAAAATATGGGTGTTATTTTGGCCGAAGGGTGAAAACCATTGTTAACTGGGTGCTGTGCTAAGCAGACACACCTGTTTGAAAGTCTGGTTTTAGCTCCTAATTGTGGTCCTAATTGCTGATTGCCATAACTTGAACTTGCCTGGAGGTACTATACCAGAAACCTGCAGGCTCAGCATTCAAGTGCTGATTAGATGCAATTTTTGTGGAACAGTAGAAACATAGAAAAAATAGAAGCAGGAGTCGGCCATTTGGTCCTTCAAGCCTGCTCCGCCATTCAATAGGATCATGGCTGATCCTCTCTCTCAATACCATATTCCCGCTCTCTCCCCATACCCCTTTATGCCTTTTGTGTCTAGAAATCTATCTATCTCCTTCTTAAATATATTCAGTGACTTGGCCTCCACACCAACCTCTGAGTGAAGAAATTTCTCCTCATCTCAGTCCTAAATGTCCTACCCTGTATCCTCAGGCTGTGACCCCTCGTTCTGGAGCCCCCAGCCAGGGGAAACATCCTCCCTGCATCCAGTCTGTCTAGCCCTGTCAGAATATTATACGTTTCAATGAGATCCCCTCTCATTCTTCTAAACTCGAGTGAATACAGGCCTAGTCAACCCAATCTCTCCTCATATGACAATCCTGCCATCCCAGGAATCAGTCTGGTGAACATTCGCTGCACTCCCTCTATGGCAAGTATATCCTTTCTTAGGTAAGGAGACCAAAACTGCACACAGTACTCCAGGTGTGGTCTCACCAAGGCCCTGTATAGCTGTAGTAAGACATCCTTGCTCCTGTACTCAAATCCTCTTGAAGTGAAGGCCAACATGCCATTTGCCTTCCTAACTGCTTGTTGCACCTGCATGTTTGCTTTCAGTGACTGGTGTACAAGGACACCCAGGTCCCTTTGTACATCAGCATTTCCCAATCTATCACCATTTAAATAATACTCTGCCTTTCTGTTTTTCCTACTGAGGTGGATAACTTCACATTTATCCACATTATACTGGATCTGCCATGTATTTGCCCACTCACTTAACCTGTCTAAATTGCCTTGAAGCCTCTTTGCATGCTCCTCACAACTCACAATCCAACCTAGTTTTGTGTCGTCAGCAAACTTGGAAACATTACATTTGGTTTCCTCATCCAAATCATTGATATATATTGTCCGACTGTCACCCTGTAAAAGACCCATTTATTCCTACTCTCTGTAGGGGTTCGCAAAATCCACTAGATCCCTGATGATCGGAAAATATTGGGCCACATCGTGGATGAAGAATTGTGTGATTTGAATTGTCTCTGGGTAGGACAATGTTTTAAAATGTGCCCAGAACCGCAAAGGGCTGCTTTGCAGCACATGGACAACACTGGAATCGAGGACCTCGTGGAAAATTCATACACTTTAAGACAGTACATTTTAATAAAATTGTTCCCTGGAATTTGGTGAATAAAAAGGGGTTTTAAAATGGCCATCAGGAAAGAGCATGGCCAGGACAAAAGCAGCTTGGAGTGTGTCTGTGTAAGTGGGAGGGTACAGTGGCAGTCAGACCTGCCAATCAAAGGGAGCGTCCCTTCTCAGAAGTTGTTTATTGACTTAAGGGATTAACCCACTTGAACAGAAACTGCAGAACAATCGGCTTCTGTTTACACAGAAATCCAGCCCTATTCAAACCTCTTATACACACAATGGATACACCGAAACCATGGAAAGGACTTTGATATGGAACAGTTAAGGAATGAATGAGGTTTTGAATCACCCATTAATTGAACAATAGGGCAGTTGGATTCCCTTTTGTTTTAGCCCAGGTGAACTCCGGATGTGGGCGGGTACACTTCGGCCCCAGAAGGTAGACACATCCAAACCACTCCAACCACTTTGAATCAGCCAATCACAGCCTTTCTCTTGTGTATTGGAACTTTGGCTGCGAATTTTGCACACAGACCCTTTCAGCCAAACAGCAAGAGTTGGCAGGATATAAAAGATAGCTCCTGAGAAACTATCTCTCTCTTACTTCGCTGGACCCCAGGTGAGCAGGGTTTCTGACTCCTCAGCAAGGCAACCTAGTCAGGAGTTAGGGGTGGTAATTAAGGGGAAATTGCTAAGATTGTTTAATCAACATCCCATGTGCAGTATATGTGGGCTCCTCGCACCCACTTCTTCTGAAGGTGTGGAGTGCGCTGGCTGGCACACAGTGGCACGTTGCAGGATGGCTCAGGGACAGAGGGAGTGGGCACACAGGTTCTCGGACGTGGCATCTGAGGTCCTGGTGGAGGTCCAGAGGAGGAGGGAGGTCCTGTACCCTTAGGGTGGAAGGATGCCACCTTGCCCTTCTGTCCCTCCTCTCCAGTCAGCCAGTGGCTCAGTTGGTAACATCCTCACCTCTCAGTCAGAAGGTTGTGGGTTCAAGTCCCACTCTAGAGATTTGAGCATGAAAATCTAGGCTGACACTCCAGTGCAGTACTGAGGGAGTGCTGCACTGTCGGAGGTGCTGTCTTTCAGATGAGACGTTAAACTGAGGCCCCGTCTGCTCTCTCGGGTGGCCGTAAAAGATCCCGTGGCACTATTTCAAAGAAGAGCAGGGAAGTTATCCCCAGTGTGTTGGGCAATATTTATCCCTCAATCAACATCACTAAGCCAAATTATCCAGTCATTATCACATTGCTGTTTGTGGGAGTTTGCTGTGTGTAAATTGGCTGCTGGGTTTCCTACATTACAACAGTGGCTACACTTAAAAAAGTACTTCATTAGCTATAAAGCGCTTTGGGACATCCGGTGGTTGTGAAAGTCTCCTGTGTCTGCCCTCATATCTTCCTCCTATTCCTTGTCCAGACCAAGGGAGGGGGGCCCTAGCAAGATGCCCGTGACCAAGCACGCCCTTTCTCCTGGTGACTCTTATAAGGTGGAGTATCACAGCACTTACTCTTTTTAGGTGAAGTCCTCAGAGAATATGTGGAATAAATGTTGCTCGCGTGTTCGTGAATTCTTGACAAAGTGTCCCAGAAGGTGTTTCAGAAGTTCTCTTCACGGCTCCAGCAGCAACTGAAACTGAAATGGTGAGTATCCCTTTAAGTAGCACTTGAAATGCACATCAATGCCTTGTTTAAAAAACAACGGTTAGGACAGGGCGTTAGGACAAGCGCCAGCCAGCAAAATGCCGTGCAGCCTCTTTAATGAGCGCTAGCAGGCATTTAAGTGGCGATCAGCCCCTTAACGAGCCTCCGGGCGACCGTTCCTACCACGTGCTTCAACTCCTTTACCAAGATGGTGGCTTGCACTAAATGTGGGCTAAACCAGTATTTCATCTCTAGACCCCATTTTTGCTACCTCGAAGGATCTTTAGTGCCTGAACACGCTGCCAAAAATTGCCCCCTCTGTTTCTTAAAAAAATCAGTGATAAGCAGTTTGGTAGTGCGGTCACATATTTAAATATACAGATTACCAGATATGGCTAAATGATTCTTCTTAATTGGGCCTTTTATTTCATTTGTTTTATCACACTCTATAATACGTCTTTCCTTTCTTGTGATAAACAGTTCACCAATCAAATTCAACAGAATAAAAACTCACACAAAGAACAAATGTGCTTCAGTTGATAAATGTTCAGAACAGTTTTTAATAAGCCCCTTAGGGAGGTTGTTCTTTGTAATTAGACTGGATGGATGGTGCTTCGAAGTAACTCACTGAGGCTCGCAGACTGAAGGTCCTGGCTGGCTTACAACTTCATTCAGCTTTAAGATCACAAGGGATCCCATCAAATTTGCGGAGCAGCAGATAAAATATCAATCCGTTTGCCTGGGAAGGAGTGACCGCTAAGAACAGGAAAGTATTAATCAGAGTTTGGTACTTCGGTTTAAAATAAGCACATATTTTTCTTTCGTTATGTGCAGCTGCCCATGTATGTGTGGGTTGCACAGTGGAGTCATGAGCCTGGTGTTCAGCGGATAGCCCTTGTCGCCCAATAGCCACCCTCTGGTTTGTGGTGGTGGCTCAAAGGCTGAGGAATCAGCGAACTGGAGCAGAATAAAAGCATCGTGACTGGTGCTAGGATACTGGGCGTTCAGTCATCATGTGCTGAGCATGGTCACACACCAACAGCACATTCAGCGAGTGGTAAACTTTGCGGTTGCGGTACATCTCGTCATTTAGATGCAGCACCTGCAAAGCAACGTGCGTGCAGTCGATGGCGCCCTGCACCATGGGGAAGCCTGCTATCCTGCTAACTCATATGTGTGCTTCGCCTGCTTCAGAGAGAAGTCAAAAAGAACATAAGAAATAGGAGCAGGGGTAGGCCATTCGGCCCCTCGAACCTGCTCTGCCATTCAATAAGATCATGGCTGATCTGATCTTGGCCTCAACTCCACTATCCTGTCTTTTCCCCGTAATCCTTGATGCCCCTGTAGCTCAAATATCTGTCTATCTCTGCCTTGAATATATTCACTGACTCAGCCTCCACAACTCTCTGGGGTAGAGAATTCCAAACATTCACGACCCTCTGAGAGAAGAAATTCCTCCTCATCTCCGTCTTAAAAGAGCGACACTTTCTCCTGAAACTATGCCCCCTAGTTCTAGATTCCCCCACGAGGGCAAACATCCTCTCAGCATCTACCCTGTCTAGTCCCCTCAGAATCTTATATGTTTCAATAAGATCACCGCTCATTCTTCTAAATTCCAATGAGTGTAGGCCCAACCTGCTCAACATTTCCTCATAAGACAACCCCTTCATCTCAGGAATCAGCCTAGTGAACCTTCTCTGAACAGCCTCCAATGCAAATATATCCCTCCTTAAATAAGGTGACCAAAACTGTACGCAGTACTCCAGGTGTGGTCTCACCAACGCCCTGTACAGTTGTAGTAAGACATCCTTACTTTTATACTCCATTCCCCTTGCAATAAAGGCCAACAACATTCCATTTGCCTTCCTAATTACTTGCTGTACCTGCATGCTAAGCTTTTGTGTTTCATGTACGAGGACACCCAGATCCCTCTGTACCGTAGCATTCTGTAGTCTCTCTCCATTTAAATAATATTTTGCTTTCCTATTCTTCCTACCAAAGTGGATAACCTCACATTTTCCCACATTATACTCCATCTGCCAAATTCTCGCCCATTCACTTAACCGACCTATATCCCTTTGCAGACTCTTGGGGCGCGATCTTGCCACCCCTGGGGACGTGGGTATGGAGGCGGGACTGCCGGGAAAATGGCATAATCTGGGGACGGGTGCCCACCCTAAACCCAACCCGCCTCCATGCCATCTTTCCAGGAGGCGGGTAGCCGACCCGCGCTGGGTCCCGTCTCCTTGCAGGCGGGAAGGGAATTACAGCCACTTAACTGCCTGTTAACAGGTAGTTAACAGGCAGTTAAGAGGATTATCCCCATTTTGCCCACACAAGTGCAGGCTTCCCAAAGGCTCCGAACCCCGCCAGGGTCACCGAGGCGAGCAGTGGGTCTGCGGGGATTAGAGGGGTGCAAAAGTGCGCTGTGAAGGTAAGTGATGCGTGCAAGTGTGGAGAGGTGAGTATCTGAGGTAAGTGGAAAGTGTTAGAAAAGTTTACTTACCTTTGTTTCTCCTGCAGGCTTCAACAGTTGGGGATGCGGAGAGTCTCGCATCTCCACGGCAGAGATGACAGATGGCTGCTGCATTCTCCAATGCAACAACCATCTAATTTCTGCTAAAGAAAGAGGTTTGATGAGTCTTGAATTCAAGAACTCATCAAACTACAGAGAATGTCAGTGTTTGACAGCTTCACAGAGCTGTCAAATGATGACAAGATGAAACGTCATACGCTGATGTTCTCTGTAACCGGCTTCCCCTTAATTGGCCTGCTGAGCCTGCTGGGCGGGCTTAACAAGGTCAATCAAGGGAAAATAGCATGGGTTGGCCAGAAGTTGACGGAGGTGGGACTAAAACCCGACAAGTGGGAGTCCCGCCTCCAAAAGCTCCCCATTGGCAAAATCCAGCCCTTTGTGTCCTCCTCACAACCTGCTTTCCCACCTATCTTTGTATCATCAGCAAATTTGGCTATAGCACACTCGGTCCCTTCATCCAAGTCATTAACATAGATTGTAAATAGTTGACGCCCCAGCACCCCACTAGTTACTATTTGCCAACTTGGAAATGACCCATTTATCCCGACTCTCCTGTTTTCTGTTAGCCAATCCTCTATCCATGCTAACATATTACCCCCAACACCATGAGCTCTATCTTGTGCAGTAACCTTTTATGTGGTATCTTATCAAATGCCTTTTGAAAATCCAAATACACTACATCTACTGGTTCCCCTTGATCCACCCTGCTTGTTACATCCTCAAAGAACTCTAGTAATTTGTCAAACACGATTTCCCTTTCATAAAACCATGTTGACTCTGCTTGATTGTATTATGATTTTCTAAATGTCCCGCTACTACTTCCTTAATAATGGACTCCAGCATTTTCCCAATGACAGATGTTAGGCTAGCCTGCCTATAATTTCCTGCTTTCTGTCTCCCTCCTTTCTTGAGCGGGTGCGTTGCATTTGCGGTTTTCCAATCCACTGGGACCTTTCCAGAATCTAGGGAATTTTGGAAGATTACAACCAATGCAGTCACTTCTTTTAAGACCCTAGGATGCAGGCCATCAGGTCCAGGGGACTTGTCAGCCTTTAGTCCCATTAGTTTTCCTAGTACATTTTCTCTAGTGATAGTGATTGTTTTAAGTTCCTCCCTCCCTTTTGCCCTTTGATTATCTAATATTATTGGGATGCTTTTAGTGTCCTCTACTGTGAAGACAGATACAAAATATTTGTTCAAAGTTTCTGCTATTTCCTTGTTTCCCATTATTAATTCCCCAGTCTCATCCTCTAAGGAGCTCCCCTCTCCTGGCATAAAGAGCATCTGTCACCTCTCTTATACAGCAGTGGACGGCAACCTGGGAGATTTTACAGATGTCACCTTCTCCAGCCTGAAAGGATCCCAACGCGAAGAAATTCTGAGCCACGGTCACCTTCACAGTCACTGGCAGTGCTGTCCTTGCACTGGCGTGAGGCTGTAGGTGTGGTTACAAGAGGTGGCAGAGTTCTGCGAGCACCCCTTTGTAAAACGCAGATGCCTCACACACTGCTCCTGGCTCAGGCTGAGGTAAGAGAATTGCTCTCGGAAGACCCTAGGTGGGTAAGGACTCCTGCCGAGAGCCCTTCTGCCCCACTTCCTCCCTCTGTGAGCAGCTTGTCCTCCTCTTCACTGCCTCTGCTCCATCTCCCTGTCATGATGCAGGCCCAGGGGGGGATGACAACTAGAGCACCCATGACTGGGAGCAAGTGATCTGGCCAGAACCCAGAACCCTTCTCCACTTGCAGCGCCACTCCCTGTCACCTCACCATCTTTAAACGACTTTAGAAAGCTCCAAACACCTCCACAAACTTACAGGCCTAGAAATTGGGTATAGCCCCGCTTGAGGCGTTAGAACTGGCGTTGCGCAAAGTTTATAGCCAGACGAAACTTATCGCCGCCTGGCGCGATATTGGGTTGCATCGCCCCCAAAGGGGATTGAGGCGCTAATTCAGCCATTGCACGGTGCTCTTAAGGCGCAAAAGTTCAGGCGCTACTCAATATCGACGCGGACGGGCGCAGCGCAGGTGATCTCAATTACGGGAAAACACGAGACCTCCAGGCGCCGGCCGGCTCTTAAAGGGGTGGGTCAGTCAGCCTGAGCTTCAACACCCAATGCCCTGTAGGCCTCAGAATCGGCGCTCGCCCTTGTCTGGCATTACAAACTTGTTCAGCATGGAGAAGGTTAGACAGAGAGCAGAGCGCTTCAGCACTGAGGCTCTGGACCACTTGGTGGCTGCAGTTGAATGCCGTCGAGAGGTCCTGTATCCGGATAATGGCAAGAGGCCGAATCAGAAGGCTTACCGACGATCTTGGAGGGAGGTTGCTGTGAGGGTCAACTCCAGCAGCATGGCGACCAGGACCCCTGTTCAGTGCAGGAAGAAATTCAACGACCTCACACAGATCGTTAGGGTGAGTGATGGTTTACCAAACTTGTGCTTCCCTCCATCTGCAGCTGACTTCGGGCACCCTGCTGCAATGATGCCTCAATGGCCATCTGTCAGCATGCACCCATGGCCCTTTCTGGGCACACACATGGACAGATGTCTCAAGGCTCTTGCACCATGGGGGGCATGCGATGAGGTCTCAAGGCATCATGATACAGAACTTCCCCTTCTTTCCCCTGCAGTCCAAGCTGGCGATGATTCAAAAGGAGCAGCGTCGAACTGGTGCCGGACCTCCACAAGTGGTCACTCTCACGGATCTGGAGGAGAGAGTGCACCAGATACTTGGAGGACGTCTGTCTGGTCCTGTGACCACTGCATCTGCCAACCCCATTACCGACAGCGAGGGTAAGACTCTCACCTTTTTCACCTGTTGCCTTCCACTTGGTCCCCCCGCCAGCATGTATCCTCAGTGTGCAGCCATGTCAGAGCCTTGCCGCAATCTGGCATGCCTTTCAGCAAAGCTGTCCTTTTGCTAAAGCCACTCTTCCACCTCCCACTTTCAGATGAAGCAGCACCAACTCCGGCTCAACGCGCTGAAGCTGCCAGTGCCAGTGCCACCGGAGGCGAGGACCAGGAGGAATCCGGACCAGCCGTTGCAGAATCCGGGGAGCTGACACATCTACAGACTGGGGATAGTAGTCCCCTGGAGGGGAGGGGGGGCGCTCTGAGGATGAACCAGTTGCCGGACCAAGCGGCATGCAGCAACGCACGGGGGATAGGCAAGTTCAGCCACCGTCTCCCCGGAGGGCAAGGCAGGTCGTGATGACTGCTGCACAGAGTGCAGATGAGGTCCGTCGCCTGGCTGAGATGAGCCACACGGAGCTGATGGCTGCAGTCGAGAAGATGCCTGAGTCAATAGATTCATTGGCTAAGAGTATGTTGGACTTCGGGGCAACAATGGAGAGGACTCTCCAGGGCTTTGGGGCAACAATGGACAGGACTCTCCAGGTGTTCGGGGAAACAATGGACAGGTCTATCCAGGGCTTCGGGGCAACAATGGACAGGACTATCCAGGGCTTCGGCCCAACAATGGAGAGGACTGTCCACGGCTTTGAGTCGGCTATGGAAAGGACTGTTCAGGGCTTTGGACAATCCCTGGAAAGGTCTGTGCAGGGCTTGTCCGAGGCAGTGGAGCGGTCGGCACCTGCCTTGTCCGAAGCAATGGGAAGAACTGTCCAGGCCTTCTCCGAAGCACTGGCACCTGGCACACAGATCCTCACTGTTGCCACGCAGTCACTTGCTGGGCTCCTCCACAGCCAGATTGACGCAACGCGATCTCTCACTGTAGCCACCCTCTCTGCATCAGTTAGGATCACCCTGGGCCCTTCCAGTCCCATACAAGGCCAGGAATCAATGGAGCATGCGATTATGGCAGATGAGCCGAGCCACTCCCCTCAGATAGCCAGTGTGTCGTCCGACCATGGTGCAGGTGTCCTCTCTCAGCAGGAGACCATTGCACATGCCAGCGCTGGGACGCCTGCATTGCAGCTGCCACCACCTGCAGGCCACACTGCTTCCAGCCATGGTCACATCAAGCATCCTGCGTCTGCACCCTCCAAGCCCAGAGGTCAGCCAGGCCGTCCCTCAGGGGCTTCTGCACTTCCAGACAGTTAGCAGGCGTCCCCCAGCCTTGAGGCCGCCACTGGGGTCCAATTACGTAGGAGCAGCAGGGAGGGAAGGGGCCGGGCGCGAAAGAGAAGTCGTTCTCCCTCAAGGGGCCAGTTGTAGAGGGAGGTGCTGAGATGTTTGTTTGTCCAAATTCAAGGACACCCTCACCTGTTGTTATATTTGCAGAAGGTTTGTTGAGTTTTGCGGCTTTGCCGAACAGTTCACAGTTATTTTGAAAGTGATGGTTTCTGTTGACATTACGTTGTTTAGCTGTAATGAAAGACTTTTGTGCCAATAAACAGAAGTTTCAATGTGGCATGGTGCATGTGACTACTTTCAGTGGTGCTGGCATTCAGAGGCCCTCAAACATCCAAAGTGCGCATGAGTTAAGACTCTCATCATTCCGCCACAGGGGTGTCGACACGAGTCCAGATGAGCCTCTGACGTATGGCCCTTCCACTTTCAGCAGCCCTTCCATCTTCCTCCTCCTCCTCCTCCGCCTGCTCTTCCTCCTCCTCCTCCTCCTCCCCCTCATACTCCTCCTCCTCCTCCACCTGCTCTGCTGGTCATTGAGGGACAGCTGCAATTGGCTGGGTGCATCGAATCGCCAAGTTGTGGAGCATGCAGCAGGCGACGATGATGTGTCCCACTTGCTGCGGCGAGTACTGCAGGGATCCCCCCGAATGTTCCAGACATTGGAAACGCTTTTTGACAACACCAATAGTGTGCTGTTTACTGTGCCTGGTCGCCTGATGGCCGCTGCTGATCAGATCTTCTGCTGGGGTGTCGGCCACACGGAGTGTTGTCATCAGCCATGGCCAGAGAGGATAGCCCTTGTACCCAGTAAGCCAGCCTTGTCTTCGAGGCAGCCCCTCAAAAAGGTAACAAACTGAGGTCAGCCGCAGGATAAAGGCATCGTGGCTGCACCCTGGGAAATGCGCGGTGACTGCCATGATGATTTGGCAGTGGTCACAGACCAGCTGCATGTTGAGGGAGTGGAACCCCTTGCGGTTGCGGAAGTCCTAAGGATGATGGCATGGTGCCCTCAAAGCCACGTGTGTGCTGTCACTCGCCCCCTGCACCATGGGGAAGTCCGCAATAGAACCGACACCCTGCGCGCCCTCTGCCTGCTTGTGCAGGGTCCGAGGGAAGATAATGAATTGACGCCTTTGCCTATAAAGGGCATCTGTAACTTGCCAGATGCAACAGTGGACTGCAGCCTGAGCAACAGTCGCATTGTCCCCAATGGCAGACTGAAAGGATCCATTGGCATAAAAATGGAGGCCATCAGTCAGTTTAGCCATCACGGACAGAGAGGTTCTGCAGCGTTCACGCGGCTGCAGATCCTGACCAAGCAGGTGGCACAGATCAGTAACAATGTCCCTCCAGAATCGGAGCCTTCCCAAACACTGCTCCTCCGACATGTCAAGGCTTGTCACCTGCTGCCTAAAGACCCTCGCAGCATCCCGTCGGATTGACCGACCTCCATTGCCCCTCCTCCTTCTGGCCAATCCCGGCCCTCTCTCCCGCCGTCTCTCTGCCCCTTCACAGTGTTGGGCGATGAGGCCGTCGCCCTCCAAACAAGCTCCCATTCCGATGCCAGTTGGTCAAAAGGCTTTTAGGTGTAGTGCTGCAAGTGCTTCGGACAGGTTTGAAGGTCCCAAGTACTGTAAAGCCAAATTCCCAGAACTCCGCTCCACATTAGCTCGCCAACTCTCTCTAGCAACGATCGCAATGAGCAGGCCAAGTGGCAGAAGATTCTGCACTAGAGCTGTCCCCTTTAAATAGCGCCCCCCCTACACCGAGAAGGGCCTGTTAGCCCTCCCTCAAACTGTCACTAATAGCGCTGGGCGCTAAGGCTCCGGGCGCCACCCAATATGCGCTCAGGCGCTCCTAAAAGGCGTTGCACACTGAAATGACGTCATGAGCTGCTTGCGCTCACGGGCGCATGCAAACACTTAGCGCAGGCGCTAAATGTATAGTCAATATCTGAGTTGTCGCTACCTTCATAGCGTCCGCCCCAACATAGGGCATCGCCCCAATTCTAGGTCTCTTTAGGCGCTCAGCGCCAGCGCTACCAACCCAATTTCTAGGCCACAGAGCCAGTAGAAGTTAATCATCAATTCACCTTAGTGATCTATTTAAATACCACTGCTGGGTGGTCCTTGCTGTTCAGCTGTGCGAGGTTAAGACAGGGTGCTAGTTCCAGCGTTGAGGATGAAAATGGCAGTGCTGGCGTGAAAATGAGCATTGCACACGGACGTCACGATCTGCCTACTCCACATACTTCTGGTACATGCTCCTAAAACCCACCCTAGCTATGTTGGCGTCCAGCATGGCACGCACCAGGAGTGTGCGCGCGCAGTGCGGACACCATTTTTGTCACAAAACAGCACCCGTAGCGCCGAAAAAACAGCGCTACGGAGCCAAATTTCTAGCCCTTATAACTAATCTTATTCCTACACTTCTGTTCTTGGTAAATAACAGTGACTGCATTTTGTTAACAAATGACAATTGTGGTTGGCAAAAGTACGCTTTATTTTTCTGTTGAAGGCATCAAATATATTCACAGTGCACATGAAGACAAAATGATGACATAGTGTAGTTATCACAGGGCACTGACCAGTCAAAGGAAATGACTTACATAAACTGCATTGCTAAGAGTCAGGGAAATGTTTGGCTTTGTCAGCAAGTTCTGTCATGATAGCTCATCATGTCATCATCTTTCTCTGCTATGGCACTAACTAACTGAACCGAAAATTCAGCTGACTCTTCTGAGTGCATTTTACATTGGTTATTTCCTTTTGGATGACAAGTTTCCTGTGTCTCCCATAACTTGATATCAGGAAGCAATATCAGCAGAGGCAAAGGCAATTCCAATAGAAGTAAGGTGTCAGCCTTGGCTCAGTGGCAGCTATGTGACCTCGCAGTCAAAGGAATGTGGGTTTTAATTCCACTCCAGGGCCTTGAGCACATTTATAAAAAAAGAAAGGTGTGTATTTATGTAGCACCTGTCACACCCTCAGGATGTCTCAAAGCACTTTACAGCCAATGAAGTATTTGAAGTGGAGTCACTGTTGTAATGTAGGAAACGCGGCAGCCAATTTGCGCACAGCAAGGTCACACAAACAGCAATTTGATAACAGCCAGATAATCTGTTTTATTGATGTTGTTTGAGGGACAAATATTGGCTAGGACACTGGGGATAACTCCCGTGCTTTCCTTCGAAATAGTGCCATGGGATCTTTTACATCCACCTGAAAGAGCAGACGGGGCCTCTGTTCAACATCTCATCCGAAAGACAGCACCTCCGACAGTGCAGCACTCCCTCAGTACTGCACTGAAGTGCCCAGCTAGATTTTTCTAGGCTGACACCTCAGTGCAGTACTGAGGGAGTGCTGCACTGTCGGAGGTGCTGTCTTTTGGATGAGACTTTAATCCGATGCTCCACCTGCTCTTTCAGATGGAATTAAAAGATTCCATCGCGCTATTTTGAAGAAGTTCTCCCCGGTGCCCTGGCCAATATTTATCCCTCAACCAACATCGCCAAAAAAGAACAGATCTCTCTGCTGTTTGTGGGAGCTTGCTGTGCGCAAATTGGCTGCTGCTTTTCCTAGATTCCAACAGCGACTACACTTCCAAAAGTACTTAATTGGCTGTAAAGCACTTTGGGATATCCTGAGGTTGTGAAAGATGCTATATAAATGCAAGTCTTTCTTTCTTTAGTCAGTCTATTGTGTTAAATAGTCAGCTTCTGGAGTCCGCAAGACCATTGCCACCATACTCTTTCCTCTGTAAGCTCACTCAGTTGCCTGTCTGTTGTCAACTTTCCAGTCCAGGATAGCACGTCCACATATTCTAACAGCTGAGATAAAAACAAAGTGCTGGAAATATACAGTGGCGTAAATTTTGGGTTGGACCCGAACTCAGAGGCCCCGAGGATCGATGGAGATCAGGCCTTGGGCCTCATCAGTATTACATAGAGCTCACAGGCCATTCAGCCCAACAGGTCCATGCTAACGTTTATGCTCCACTGGAGCCTCCTCCTACCTCTCTCCATCTCACCCCATCAACATATCCTTTCTCCCTCATGTGTTTATCTAGCTTCCCCTTAAATGCATCTATGTTAGCCGCCTCAACTACTCCATGTTGTAGCAAGTTCCACATTCTAACCACTCTCTGGGTAAAGACAATTCTCCTGAATTCACTCTTGGATTTATTAGTGGCTATCTTATAGTTATGGCCCCTAGTTCTGGTCTCCCCCCACAAGTGGAAACATCTTCTCCACATCTACCCTATTGAGCCCTTTCATCATCTCAAAGACCATTAGCAGGATACCTCTCAGCCATCTCTTTGAGAGACAAGAGCCCCAGCCTGTTCACTCTTTCATAATAGGTATAACCCCTCAGTTCTATTATAATTCTAGTAAATCTTTTTTGCACCTTCTCCAGTGCCTCCATATCCTTTTCATAATATGGAACCAGAACTGTGCAAAGTACTGAAAGTGTGGTCTAAATGAGGTCTAAACAAATTTAACATAACACTATATTTGACGCAAGTGGTAGACACCTCCGCAGGCAACTCGCCTGAGCGAAGACATCAATCTAGGGCCTCTCCAGCAGTGGTGCTCAGGTAAGGGGATTGGAGCCGGCTACGGGAGGAGCCGATTGCAACCCCTGTGGAGTCGGAGGAGCACTCCTGCTCCTCTTGGCTCCACGTGAATGTTTTGGTTTTAAGAAGAAAAGGAATAACTTACCTCTCGCTGGCAGCTGTGGGGATCACTCATCTGCCCTGCTTGCATGTCGATAACTAATTTCTGGACGGGGACCTTCAAGAGGCGTTAGGCCCCAAATTTACACAGTGCCTACAAAAAGCCACCCCCAAAATTAACAGTGGGACCAACGTCTGCACAGACTGGGCGCAGGCCATCCCATTGCTAAATTGGTATGACTTCCGCCCCTTTTACACCCCAAACAATGGGCGCAACATATACAAATTTTTACTCCAGTGAGTCCAACAGCATCTGGAGAGAATAGACAGTGTAATGATTTGGGTAGAGATACGTTATCAAAGGTTCCCCACCAGAAACACTGACCTGCTTTTCCTCCTTTCAGATGCTAATGCATCTCTTTTTTTTGTGCTTTTCTGTTCAGCATTCAACATAGAGTGAATAGAGAGAAACTGTTTCCAGCGGCAGGAGGGTCGGTAACCAGAGGACACAGATTTATGGTGATTGACAAAAGAACCGGAAGGGGAACAAGGAGAATTCTTTTTATGCAGAGTGTTGTCATGATCTGGAATGTGCACTGTCTGAAAGGGCGGTGGAAGCAAATTCCATAATAACTTTCAAAAGGTGATTGGATAAATACTTGAAGGGAAACAAGTTGCAGAGTTATGGGGACAGAGCGGGGGAGTGGGACTAACGGGATGACTTTTCCAAAGAGCCAGTACAGGCAGGATGGGCTGAATGGCCTGTTTCTGTGCTGCATGATTCTATAAACCATGTTTCTCTTCTTTTGCCTATATAATAGTCTGTTGTTTAAAATGAATCTTATTTTGAATGAGTTCAGTGCTACTTGACTAATTAGTTCGTATCTATGCAGCCTTAGGTTAATAATAAAATATTGGTGAATTAAAATGCTAAACCTGTTCATTTGATATGTTTCCTGATAAGTCCCACTTCCAAGTGTTTTAAAAACCCATTTTAAATTTGAATATACCCTTTAGCAAACACTGGTTATCTTGAACTAGTGTGTATTAATATTTTTATTGATGGCATATTTTCTTCATGTACTTCATTACTCATGACAGAACACAATGCAATATGTAAAAGCCCAAACTGCAATCCAAATATTGAGATAACAAATGGAAGTTTGTTCTTCTATTTCTTCACTTCTGCTGGTGTCATGGCTCCCAGCTTCTGATCCCTTCATAACCACAACTTCCAAACTCGCCTTAGACACAATTCCAAGCTCGTTTCCTTTGCAATGTTAAAATTAAACTCCGCTTAAAACACACTGGGGCTAGATATTGACTTTGTGCAACAGAATAAAATGATAGAAATCGGGAGAGATGTAAAGTGGGCTGCCGATTCGCTATCATCCATCTTACAACATCGCACAGTCAATCTCTACCCTGTTAAATCGCTATGGCTCAGTTCCGTAAAAGAACTGAACTGATTCATCGATAGTTGTAATTTACTGCTTCTATCTGGTCACAGTGTGTTATTGCATGACACTAATAGGACTGCTGCGGCTCAAGAAGGCGGCTCACCACCACCTTCTCAAGAGCAATTAGGAACGGGCAATAAACGCTGACCTTGCCAGTGACACCCACATCCCAAGAATGAATAAGCAGAAAAGTTAAGGGGAAGTAAAAGCTATGGACCATGAAACCTTGGGCTGCAGGTCTCATGTAATGTACAAGTAAAACAATAGAATCGCCATGAGACAATGCAAAAGTATTAGGGGGAAAAATTCAGTTGTTTGCGCCTCCCGTTGGCGCCTTAAGAGGGCACCAATGGGGCGCAAAGCAACTAGCGCCCGGGCGCGGCGATGTTTGCGCCGCTCGCGAAATTAACTAGACATTTTGTGGCGGCGCTAAACACTGCCGCCACGATCTCCTGCGCCGGCAGATCGTGACGTCAGTCGAGTGCGCAACGCCCCGTTAGCGCCCCAGACCGGATATTGAGTGGCGCCCCCTGTCTTACCGCCTGCCGCTAGCAACGACAGGTTGAGGAGAGCGTTTTGCAGTCAGAAAGGGACTGGGGGAGCGCTATTTAAAGGCGCCCGCTTCCTGCCTTTTTTTGTTGGTGACATTTGTGCACCACACATTCTGAGAGAGAGAGAGAGACTTCTGGAGAGATTCAACGCTGTGTGAAGGAGTTTTGAGTACTGAGCAGCACTTTGCAGGTTTATTTTGATTTGCACTTCCTTGCTTCACCAGCGCTCTGAGGTAGCGCCTCGCTCCTCGGCCTTTGCGCCTCAAGACAGGAGTGAAGCACCTGATTTAGCGCTCCAATCACCTCCAGGGGTGATAAAAGCCAAGTTTGCCGTCGGAGGCGATAATTAGCGCCAGGCGTTAAACTTTGCGCACGGCCGATAATGGCGCCCCAAACGGGGCGATACTGAATTTTTCCCCCTTAATGTTCTCCAAGAGTACTGCATATAATCTTTTCTCACCTTATCTACCTTTCTGTAATGAGAAAGGGAAGTGGGCATTCCCAAAACTTGTATCGAGTTTTTTAGCAGAGTAACAAATCCAGACAGTGGATATTTTCCTTTGAGTCCAGTCTGCCTTCACGGTGAACACCAATCCACCAAACTGAACGTGTTTTTAGATGGATGAAATACGGCTCATGTGGAGCATAAACATTGGCATTGACTAGTTGGGCCGAATGACCTGTTTCTGTGCTGTAAATGCTATGGGAGAAAAATTGGGTCACGCCCCCTTTGGGGTGCTAACCTCGTCGGGGCGCTACTTTTAGTGCCCCGAAAAAGTTAGCACCCCTGTGATGTAAATTGGGTGGTAGCGCCCCAAGCAGGAAGCAGGGCACTACTGGAAGTGCTCCCGCTCCCTCTTGGGGCACTCCAGCTCAATATCACGGCGCTACATGTAAAAGTGCCACGCGCATCGGCACGTAGCACCGTGGTATTTCTGGCCGCCCTCCCTTGATTAAAGGGGAGGGGACTAGCGCAGCGCGCACCGGCGCCCTGCTGGACCACCGGGGATGGGGTGACAGAAAAATAGCCGGGCACTCAAGAGGAGTGCCGGGCTGACCGATCGCTGCCGGCATCCCGCAGGAGGAGGGGAAGGGGGAGCAGGTGCAAGCAGGCAGCACAAGAAAAGGTCTCCCGGCACCCACCCTTTAACTTGCGCTGCTGCAGCCGCAAAAACGCCACCCTGACTTTGTCGGACATATTGTCTGGCGGTAGTTCAGGGGGCGTGACCAAATTTTGTGGCCGGGGCACGAGCAGAGCGCTGCGCACGGTGATGACACCATTGTCGGAGGCACAGCCCTGCGGGGTGCTATGGGCTACTGCCGCCGCTAACCTCCCACTGAATTTCATGGGAAGCATTAGCGGCGCCGCACCCGGGTGCTAGTTGCTTTGCGCCCCCTAAAGGGAGGCGCAAAGCAACCCAATTTTTCCCCCTATGTAACTAAGAATAGCCATCCTCATCTGTATTGATCATGTGAACTTATGATTTATTTTGCTAAAAGGAAATTCGGCAGCTATCCACCTTCAGCCCTGGAGGAAGTATCTTTATGCTTCCACTTCAAAAACTTACATTTAACATGGTAAAATGTCCCAAGGCACTTCACAGGAACGTTATCCTTCTTCTTAGGCAGTCCCTCAGAACCGAGGATGAATTGCTTCCACATAAAAATGAGTTCTTAGGTGACTGATGAGTCCAATGCAGGACCTACAGTCTCTGTCACAGGTGGGGCAGATGGTGGTTGAAGGGGTGGGTGGGTGGGGTTCTTGGTTTGACGTGCACTCCTTCCGCTGTTTGCGCTTGGTTTCCACTTGCTCCCGGCAAAGAGACTCGAGGTGTTCGGTGCCTTCCCGGATACTTCTCCTCCACTTTGTGTGGTCTTAGGCCAGGGATTGCCAGGTGTCAGTGGGGATGTTGCACTTTTTCCAAGGAGGCTTTGAAGGTGTTATTGTAGCGTTTCTTCTTCCCACCTGGGGCTCTCTTGCTGTGTCGGAGCTCCGAGCAGAGCGCTTGCTTTGGGAGTCACATATCGGGCATGCGGATGATATGGCCTGTCCATCGGAGTTGATCGAGCGTGGTCAAAGCTTCGCTGCTGGGGATTTTGGCCTGAGCAAGAACACTGATGTTGGTGCGCCTATCCTGCCAATGGATTTGCAGGATGATGCGGAGGCAGCGTTGGTGGTACCTCTCCAGTGCTTTGAGGTGCCTGCTGTACATGGTCCATGTCTCTGAAGCATACAGGAGGGCGGGTATCACTACTGCTCTGTAGAAATTGAGCTTGGTGCCGGGTTTGAGGTCCTGGTCTTCAAACACTCTCTTCCTCAGGCAACCGAAGGTTGCACTGGCACACTGAAGGTGGTGTTGGACTTTGTCATCAACGTCTGCCCTTGTTGACAGTAGGCTCCCAAGGTTTGGAAAGTGGTCCATGTTGTCCAAGGCCTCATCATCGATTTTGATAATCGGGGAGCAGTACTGTGTGGCGGGGGAAGATTGGTAGAGGACCTTTGTTTTATGGATGTTTAGTGTAAGGCCCATGCTCTCGTACACTTCGGTGAAGGTGTTGATGATGGTTTGGTGTTCGACCTCCGAGTGTGCGCAGACGCAAGCGCATCTGCATACTGTAATTTGATGACAGAGGATGGGATGACCTTGGATCTGGACTGGAGGTGGCGGAGGTTGAAAAGTTTCCCATTTGTTTTATAGATTAGCTCCACTCCAGCGGGGAGCTTACTGAGGGTGAGATGGAGCATTGCAGCAAGGAAGAGCATTGGTGCAATGACACAGCCTTGCTTGACCCCAGTCCGTACGTGACTTGGGTCTGTGGTGGATCCGTTGGTCAGAATGATGGCTTGCATGTCATTGTGAAACAGGCGGAGGATGGTGACAAACTTTTGAGGGCATCCGAATTTGAGGAGGACACTCCATAATCCCTCATGGTTGACAGTGTCGAAGGCCTTTTTCAGGTCAAAGAAGGCCATGTACAGCGGTCGGTGCTGTTCCCTGCATTTCACTTGTAATTGACGCACGGTGAAGATCATGTCCATTGTGCCCCTTAGTGAGCGGAACCCGCATTGCCACTCTGGGAAGAGCTCTTCAGCCACTGGGAGAAGGCGATTGAGGAGGATTCTTGCGATGACTTTCCCTGTGCAGACAGCAGGGAAACTCCTCTGTAATTACCGCAATTGGACTTGTCACCTTTATTGAAGATGGACATGATTACGGCATCTCTGAGATCCCCTGGCATGCTCTCCTCCTTCCAAATAAGAGAAATGAGTTCATGTGTTCACGCCAATAGTGCTTCTCTGCCATGTTTTAGTGCCTCGGTAGGGATTCCATCTGCTCCTGAGTCCTTGTTGTTCTTCAGTTGTTGGATGGCCTTTTCAACCTCATGCCAGGCCGGGGTTGTGCTGAGGTGGTGGCGGGTAGCATGCTGCGGGATGGAGTTGAGGACACTCGCATCGAAGACAGAATCTCTGACTGCCTCTCTGTCCTTGATGAGTACCTCTCCATTCTTGGCCCGCAGTAGGGCAGGACCTTGGGTGCTTGGGCCGTAGGTGGTCTTGACTGCGCTAAAGAATCCACGCACGTCATGGTTGTCGGCTAGCTGCTGGATCTCCTGCGCTTTCTCCACCCACCATCTGTTCTTTAGGTCGTGAGTTTTTTGTTGGACCTCGGCCTTCAGGCATCTGTAGAGCTGCTTTCTTGCTCTCAAGTTCTGTTGCTGTTTCCAGATCAGGAATGCCTTGTGCTTGTGGCTTATTAGCTCCTGGATCTCCTGGTCATTCTCGTCGAACCAGTCTTGGTGTTTCCTAGTCGAGTGACCGAGCGTCTCTTCACATGTGCTGATTTTGGAGGCCTTGAGTGCAGACCAGGCGCTGTGGACACTCTGTGTCTCTGAAACACTGGGAGTCGTCAGGTTGGTTGTAAGGCGCAGGCTGTTATAAAACAATCATTACAAATAAACGGTATAAAACAAAATTTGTCACATAGAGATATTAGGACAGGTGACCAAATGCTTGGTCAAAGAGGTCATTTTTAAGGAGCATCTTAAAGGAGGAGAAGGAGATGGAGAGACAAAGAGGTTTACAGAGGGAATTCCAGAGCTTAGGGCCTAGACATCTGAAGGCACGGCCGCTGATGGTGGAGCAATGAAAATCGAGGATATGCAAGAGATCAGAATTAGAGGAGCGCAGAGATCGGAGGGTTGTAGGACTGGAGGAGGTTGTTTCAGCCGTCTATCGAGGTTATCCTACATCACAACAGTGACTTTTTTTTAATTCATTGATGGGATGTGGGCGTCGCTGGCTAGGCCTGCATTTAGTGCCCATCCCTAATTGCCCTTGAGAAGATGGTGGTGAGCCGCCTTCTTGAACCGCTGCAGTCCATATGGTGTAGGTACATTTCAAAGAGTACTTCATTGGCTGTAAAGCGCTTGAGAAGGTGGTCGTGAAAGGCGCTATATAAATGCAAGTTTAAAAAAAAATCTAAGCTGCATGTGAGAACAGAACTTATTTGAACCCTGAACCCAGAAATTCGGGTCCCCACGGGTGGTTATGCGTAGTGTACTCATGCGTAGGGCCAACGAAAGTGCCGGTTTTGTGCATGCACTGCGCATGCACTGGAAAACAGAATTTCCGTTCCCTTGAAGGAAGGGGTTCACGGGTCGAACGCGTGTGCCGGAGAGGCAGCGCATATGCCTGGAACTGCCGATTTTTTTACAGGTTTCTCCGGGAGGGTAAGTCTCCAGCAGTTACACTTTTAAAAAGCAGTCGCGAGGCCTGCTTTTAACAAGGTAAGTGGTGAATTAAGTAAAATTAAAACATTTTCCCGCAGATTTATTATTTTTAAATACTTTAAAGAAAGGTAAGTTTATTTTTAGCCCCGGTAAAAACAGTAATTAATTTTTTCAAAAGTTTAAATTATTGTTTAAAATAGTTATTTTATGTAATTTATAGATATTTTAAAAATGTGATTTAAAAAAAAAATTATTTGAAGTTTTAGTTAGGTTTTGGGGCCGATCTCTATTCATAGATTTGACAGGACTTCCTGTCAAATTTATGAATGGAGATTCCCTGCTACGATTGGTTCTCCATGGCCCACGTGATCCCAGGGGACGCTTCGATAACTGCGCCCCTGGCATAGGCAAGCACTGCGTGCCGGCAGCTTGAGGAGGCCCAGGATCAGAATCCCACGCGGGCCCACAACACAAGGGCAGGTGCGCTAGGTAAGTGCAGGTCGGGGGCTTGCACCCACGGAAAGCCTCCGACCCGAATTTCTGGGCCCAAGAAATAGGAGCAGGAATAGGCCACTTGGCCCCTCGAGCCTGCTCCGCCATTCAATAAGGTCATGGCTGATCTTGGGCTCAAAGCCACTTCCCTGCCCGCTCCCCATAACCCTTCACTCCCTTATAAGAACATATAAGAACATAAGAAATAGGAGCAGGAGTAGGCCATATGGCCCCTCGGGCCTGCTCCGCCATTCAATAGGATCATGGCTGATCTGAATCTAGACTCACGTCCACTTCCCTGCCCTCTCCCCATAACCCCTAATTCCCTTATCTGCTAGGAAACTGTCTATCTCCATTTTAAATTTATTTAATGTTGCAGCTTCCACAGCTCTCTGGGGTAGCAAATTCCATAGATTTACTACCCTCTGAGTGAAGAAGTTTCTCCTCATCTCAGTTTTGAAAGCGCAGCCCCTTATTCTTAGATTATGCCCCCTAGTTCTAGTCTCACCCATCAGTGGAAACATCCTCCCCGCATCCACCCGATCAAGCCCCCTCACAATCTTATATGTTTCGATAAGATCGCCTCTCATTCTTCTGAACTCCAATGAGTAGAGTCCCAACCTACTCAACCTTTCCTCATACGTCAACCCCCTCATCTCCGGAATCAACCGAGTGAACCTTCTCTGAACCGCCTCGAGAGCAAGTATATATTTTCTTAAATATGGAAACCAAAACTGCACGCAGTATTCCAGGTGTGGCCTCACCAATACCCTGTATAACTGCAGCAAGACTTCCCTGTTTTTATACTCCATCCCCCTTGCAATAAAAGCCAAGATTCCATTGGCCTTCCTGATCACCTGCTGCACCTGCATACTAACTTTTTGTGTTTCATGCACCAGGATCCCCAGATCCCTTTGTACTGTAGCACTTTGCAGTTTCTCTCCATTTAGATAATAACTTGCTCTTTGATTTTTTCTGCCAAAGTGCATAACCTCACACTTTCCAACATTATATTGCATCTGCCAAATCTCTGCCCACTCACTTAGCCTGTCTATGTCCTTTTGCAGGTTTTTTATGTCCTCCTCACTCATTGCTTTCCCTCCCATCTTTGTATCGTCGGCAAACTTGGATATGTTGCACTCGGTCCCTTCCTCCAAATCGTTATAGGTTGTAAAGAGTTGGGGTCCCAGCACTGACCCCTGCGGAACACCACTAGTTACTGATTGCCAGCCCGAGAATGAACCATTTATCCCAACTCTTTGTTTTCTGTTAGATAGCCAATCTTCCACCCATGCCAGTATATTACCCCCAATCCTGTGATTTCTTATCTTGATCAGTAATCTTTTGTGTGGAACCTTGTCAAATGCCTTTTGGAAGTCCAAATACACTACATCCACTGGTTCCCCTTTGTCCACCCTGTATGTTACATCCTCAAAGAATTCGAGCAAATTTGTCAAACATAAAACCATGCTGACTCTGTCCTATTAAATTATGTTTATCCAAATGCTCTGTTACTGTTTCCTTAACAATGGACTCCAACATTTTGCCAACCACAGATGTTAGGCTAACTGGTCTATAGTTTCCAGCTTTTTGTCTACTTCCCTTCTTAAATAAGGGTGTTACATTAGCAGTTTTCCAATCTGCCGGGACCTTTCCTGAGTCCAGGGAGTTCTGGAAAATAATCACCAATGTATCCACAATCCCTACTGCCACTTCTCTCAAGACCCTAGGATGTAGGCCATCAGGTCCGGGGGATTTATCCGCCTTAAGTCCCATTATTTTACTTAGTGATTTTAATCGTCTTTAGCTCCTCCCCCCCCCCCCCATTGCCCCCTGTTTGTCCAGTGTTGGGATATTTTTAGTGTCCTCTACTGTAAAGACTGATACAAAATATTTGTTCAGCGTCTTTGCCATCTCCATGTTCCCCACCACTAGTTTCCCGGTCCCATCCTCTAAGGGACCAACGTCCACTTTAGCCACCCTTTTTCTTTTTATATAGCTGTAGAAACTCTTGCTATCTGTTTTTATATTTTTTGCTCGTTTACTTTCATAATCTATCTTCCCTTTCTTAATTAATCTTTTAGTTATTGTTTGCTGGCTTTTAAATGCTTCCCAATCTTCTATCCTCCCACTAGATTTGGCTACTTTACATGCCCTTGTTTTCAGTCAGATACTATCCTTTATTACTTTACTAAGCCACGGATGGCTGTCTTTTCTTTTACTCCCCTTTTTCCTCAGTGGAATATATTTATCTTGAAAGATGTGAAATATCTCGTTGAATGTAGACCACTGCTCTTGTACCGTCTTACACTTTAATCTGTTTTCCCAGTCCACTTTAGTCAATTCTACTCTCATACCTTCATAGTCTCCTTTATTTAAGCTCAGTATGCTGATTTTAGATCCAACTCTCTCACCCTCAAAGTGAATTTGGAATCAACCATATTATGGTCACTCATTCCAAGGGGATCCTTTACTAGGACATTTTTTATTAATCCTGTTTCATTACACAGGACCAGATCTAAGATTGCCTGCCCCCTGGTTGGTTCAGTTACATACTGCTCAAGGAACCCGTCCCTAACACACTCTATGAACTCTTCCTCAAGGCTGCCATGCCCAATTTGATTAGTCCAGTCAATATGAAAGTTAAAATCCCCCATGATTATAGCTGTTCCCTTATTACAAGCCCCAACTATTTCCTGATTTATACTCCAACCAACAGAGTTGCCACTGTTAGGAGGCCTATAGACTACGCCCACTCGTGACTCTTTCCCCTTCTTATTCCTTATATCCACCCAAACTCTTTCACTATCCTGATCCTTTGACCCAATATCATTTCTGACTATTGCAGTGATTCCATCCTTGATTAACATAGCAACCCCACCTCCCTTTCCTTCCTGTCTGTCCTTCCTAATTGCCAAATACCCTTGTATGTTTAGTTCCCAGTCATGATTATCTTGCAGCCATGTTTCCGTAATGGCCACCAGATCATACCCATGTGTAGTTATTTGTACCGTCAACTCGTCAATTTTGTTACAAATACTGCGTGCATTCAGATAATGAACTTTCAAATATGTTTTCTGACAATTTATTCCTGCTTTTGCCCCTTTTACTACTTTACCTTTATCATTATACATTCTGTCCCTTCCTGACACGCTCTGGTTTTTAATTCCCCCACTGCTACCTTGTGATGTGCCTCAATAATTCCGAGACTCGATGTTAGTGAAACAAAACAAGGCTTTTATTAACTTAGAAGGTAACACGCAGTGGAGAGAGGTATCTTCCATCTGGAGGTCTGCAGTACTGGATATGAGGCCAGACTGAGCTTGCTTACATAGGGGCCAGGTATGGGCAGAGCCCTACACACAATACATTACAATATACAATACAATGGTGAGGAGACGGAACTGAGGTAAGGGAACTGAAACCTGAAACCAACCACAGTCACAGGCAGTGATGAATGGAATATTTCATCACATTCACCCCTTCTATAGATTTAGTCTGCTCGGGGGTTTGATAGTCCTCTGCGACCGACGTGGCTGTTGTGGTGTCGCGGGTGTCGGCTGGGTGTCCCCGGTGGCCTCCTGGGTCTCTGCCGGGGGTGCCGCCAGGGTTGTTGAAGGGGTAGTTGGTGAGGGTGCCGTTGGTCGATGTTCTTCCGGGGGTGATGAAAGAGTAGTGGGTGGGTAAGAGTTGCCGTGATCGTTGTTGTTGCTATTGCCGTGGTTGTTGTCGTTACCGGCTGGGGCGACGTCTTTTATGGACACGGTGTCCTCCCTTCCGTCGGCGTGCCGGACATACGCATATTGGGGGTTGGCGTGGAGTAGGTGCACTGGCTCCACGAGAGGGTCCGTCTTGTGGCCCCTCACATGCCTTCGCACGAATACCGGACCTGGGGTGGAGAGCCATGACGGCATGGATACGCTTGAGGTGGATTTCCGGGGAAAGACAAACATTCGTTCATGAGGCGTGGCATTAGTGGCAGTACACAATAGCGACCGTATCGAATGGAGCACATCTGAGAGGATTTCCTGCCAGCGGGAGATAGGGAGGCCCTTGGTCCTAAGAGCTAGAGTGACTGCTTTCCATACTGTCCCGTTCTCTCGCTCCACTTGACCGTTACCCCGGGGGTTGTAGCTGGTGGTACGGCTCGTGGCGATCCCCCTGGACAGCATGTACTGGCGTAGCTCTTCACTCATGAAGGACGCCCCCCTATCCGTATGGATGTAGCTCTGCATACCGAACAGGCAGAACAGGCTGTTGAGGCATTTAATGACCGTGGCGCTGGTCATGTCTGGGCAGG
Organism: Somniosus microcephalus; assembly: GCF_052327205.1. Taxonomy (NCBI): domain Eukaryota; kingdom Metazoa; phylum Chordata; class Chondrichthyes; order Squaliformes; family Somniosidae; genus Somniosus; species Somniosus microcephalus. The sequence continues at coordinate 329,113,235 of NC_140990.1, read as the reverse complement.
GGAAGGCGAATGGGAAACGGGAGTATTCGTCCACAATGTTCAGGAAATAAACATTGCGGTCGACTGACGGGAGGGGGCCCTTGAAATCTAAGCTGAGCCGCTCAAAGGGCCGTGTAGCTTTGATTAAGTGGGCTCTATCTGGGCGGTAGAACCGAGGCTTGCACTCAGCGCAAGTGCGGCAGTTCCTGGTCAGAGACCGAACTTCCTCAATCGAGTAGGGTAAGTTACGGGATTTTATGAAGTGGAACAGCCGCGTGACCCCTGGGTGGCAGAGGTCGTTGTGGAGGGTCTGTAGCCGATCCCCGGTGGCGCTGGCACACATCCCTCGTGAGAGGGCGTCAGGGGATTCGTTAAGGGCCCCTGGCCGGTAAATGATGTCATATTTTCTAGGGCGGTTCGGGAGGATTTAAACTAATTTGGCAGGGGGATGGGAACCTAGGTAGTGGAAAAGAGGGAAGTCATATGAAGTCAGAAATAGATGGTAGAAAGGTGAGAAGCAATAAGCAAAGGAGAGAAACACAAAGGGCCAAACTAATTCATAATGAGAGTGTGAAAAAAGCAAGCCTGAAGGCTTTGTATCTTAATGCTAGAAGCATTAGGAACAAGGTGGATGAATTAGTTGTGGAAATAGAGGTAAACAAGTATGATTTGATTGGGATTACAGAAACGTGGCTGCAGGGTGGGCAAGGCTGGGAACTTAACATCCAGGGATATACAATATTTAGGAAGGATCGGCAAAAAGGTAGGGGAGGTGGGGTAGCATTGCTGGTAAAGGAGGGGATTAATGCAATGGAAAGGAAGGATATTAACTCGGATGAAACGGAATCTGTATGGGTAGAAATGAGAAATAGCAAGGGGAGGAAAACGTTAGTGGGTGTGATATATAGGCCTCCAAATAGTAATATGGAGGTGAGGGAAGGCATAAAAAGGGAAATTAGAGAAGCGTGCGATAAGAGCACAGCTGTCATCATGGGTGACTTTAATTTACATATTGATTGGACTGCCCAAATTAGTAAAAATTCTGAGGAGGAGGAATTCCTGGAATGTTTTCGGGACGGTTATCTGGACCAATATGTCGAGGAGCCGACTCGAGATCAGGCCATTTTAGACTGGGTATTGTGCAATGAGAAGGGACTTATCAACAATCTTCTTGTACGAGGCCCCTTGGGTCAGAGCGATCATAATATGATCGAGCTCTCAGTCGAGATGGAGAGTGAGGAAATTGAATCAGAGACTAAGGTCCAGAACTTAAATAAAGGGAATTACGAGGGTATGAGACGGGAATTGGGTAAGATTGATTGGGTGGTGTTTCTGGGGGGATTGACAGTGGATAGACAATGGCAAGCATTCAAAGATAGAATGGAAGAATTCCAGAACATGTTTATACCGGTTTGGCATAAAAATAAACCTAAAAAGGTGGCTCAACCGTGGATAACGAGGGAAATTAGGGACAGCATAAAATAAAAAAAAAGGGCATATCAACTGGCAAAAAAAAGCAGCAGACCGGAAGATTGGGGGCAGTACAGGATACAGCAAAAGAGGACAAAGGGATTAATCAGGAAGGGGAAAATAGAATACGAAAGTAAACTTGCAGCAAACATAAAGACAGACTGCAAAAGCTTTTATCGGTATATCAGGAGGAAAAGACTGGTAAAATCCCAAGTCGGTCCCTTGCAGTCCGATTCGGGAGAATATATAATGGAGAATAAGGAAATGGCAGACCAATTAAACTCATACTTTGGTTCTGTATTCACAAAGGAGGACACAAATAACCTCCCAGGAATATCGGCAAACATAGGGACTAATGAGAGGGAGGAGCTGACAGAAATTAGTATCTCTAGGGATATGGTGTTGGGTAAGTTGAGGGGACTGAAGGCCGACAAATCCCCGGGGCCTGATAAACTACATCCTAGGGTACTTAAGGAGGTGGCCCTGGAGATAGCAGATGCTCTAAGGATCATCTTCCGGAACTCCATTGACTCGGGAACAGTACCCGTGGATTGGAGGGTAGCTAATGTTACCCCAATATTTAAAAAGGGGGGTAGAGAGAAAGCAGGGAATTATAGACCAGTAAGCCTTACATCGGTTGTGGGCAAAATGCTAGAGTCCATTATTAAGGATAAAATAGCGGAGCACTTGACAAATGGGGAAAGGATCGGACAGAGTCAACATGGATTTACAAAGGGTAAATCGTGTTTGACTAATCTGCTGGAATTTTTTGAGGAAGTAACTGGTAAAATAGATGGGGGAGAGCCAGTGGATGTGGTGTACCTTGACTTCCAGAAAGCCTTCGATAAGGTTCCACACAAAAGATTATCATGCAAAATTAAGGCTCATGGGATTGGGGGCAAAGTATTAACGTGGATAGAGAACTGGCTGGCGGATAGAAAACAGAGAGTTGGAATAAACGGCTCGTTTTCGGAGTGGCAGGCAGTGACCAGCGGGGTGCCGCAAGGATCTGTCCTGGGACCCCAGCTGTTCACAATATATATAAATGATCTGGATCAGGGAATTGGATGCAATATTTCCAAATTCGCTGACGACACTAAACTAGGAGGAGGGGTGGGCTCTGATGAGGATGTCAGGAGGCTACAGTGCGATTTGGACAGGTTGGGGGAATGGGCGGATACGTGGCAGATGCACTATAATGTGGATAAATGCGAGGTTATCCACTTTGGGGGTAAAAACAGGAGGGTAGATTATTATCTAAATGGCAATAGATTGGGAGATGGGGAAGTGCAGAGGGACCTGGGTGTTCTTGTGCACCAGTCACTGAAGGAGAGCATGCAGGTGCAACAGGCGATTAAGAAGGCAAATGGTATGTTGGCCTTCATATCAAGGGGGTTCGAGTATAGGAATAGGGATACCTTACTACAGCTGTACAAGGTGCTGGTGAGACCGCATCTGGAGTATTGTGTACAGTTTTGGTCGCCCCATCTGCGGAAGGATGTTCTTGCCATGGAAAGAGTGCAGCGGCGATTCACCAGGCTGATACCTGGAATGGCGGGAATGACCTACGAGGAGAGATTGAATAGTTTGGGCTTGTACTCACTGGAGTTTAGAAGATTGAGAGGGGATCTCATCGAAACATATAAAATTATGGCAGGCCTGGACAGGCTGAATTCAGAGAGAATGTTTCCAATGGCAGGGGAGCACAGAACCAGGGGCCACAGTCTAAAAATAGCGGGCAAATCATTTAAAACAGAGATGAGGAAGAATTTCTTCACTCAAAGAGTGGTGAGCCTGTGGAATTCCCTGCCACAGAGGGCTGTGAAGGCTAATTCAATAAATATTTTCAAGAGAGAATTGGATATATTTCTGAAGGCTAAGGGGATTAAGGGTTACGGAGAAAAGGCGGGGACGGGGTACTGAACTGGTAAGATCAGCTAAGATCTCAGACGAAGATCAGCCATGATCTCATTGAATGGCGGAGCAGGCTCGAAGGGCCGAATGGCCTACTCCTGTTCCTATCTCTATGTTTCTATGTTACTCGAAGGTGGAGAGCTCGATCCGCCACCTAAGAATCTTATCATTTTTAATCTTCCCCCTCTGTTTATTATTGAACATAAACGCTACCGACCGCTGGTCGGTAAGTAGGGTGAAGCGTTTGCCGGCTAGGTAGTGGCGCCAGTGGCGCACTGCCTCCACGATGGCTTGGGCCTCCTTTTCTACGGAGGAGTGTCTGATCTCGGGCCCTTGGAGGGTCCTCGAGAAGAAAGCTACGGGCCGCCCCGCCTGGTTGAGGGTGGCCGCCAAGGCAAAGTCAGACGCATCACTTTCCACTTGAAAGGGAGTGTTCTCGTCCACTGCCTGTAGCGTGGCCCGCTCAATATCCTGCTTAATGCTTTTGAAGGCGGCGTGGGCCTCAGCAGAGAGCGGAAAAGAGGATGCTTTCAAGAGGGGGCGGGCTTTGTCGGAGTAGTTGGGGACCCATTGGGAATAATACGAAAATAACCCCAGGCACCTTTTCAGGGCTTTGGGAGTGTTGGGCAGGGGCAGCTCCCGTAGGGGGCGCAATCGGTCGGGGTCTGGTCCGATTTCCCCATTCTCCGCCACGCTGCCTAGTATGCAGAGACGCGTGGTGTTGAAAACGCACTTGTCCTCGTTGTAGGTGAGGTTGAATTTTTGTGCGGTTTCCAGGAACCTCTCGAGGTTCGAGTCGTGATCCTGCTGGTTGTGACCGCAGATGGTGACGTTGTCGAGGTAGGGGAAGGTTGCCTGCAAGTGGTGGTCATCGACCATGCGGTCCATCTCCCTCTGGAAGACCGAGACCCCATTCGTCACCCCAAAGGGGACTCTGAGGAATTGGTAGAGGCGTCTGTTCGCCTCGAAGGTGGTGTACGGGCGGTCCTCTGGTCTGATAGGGAGCTGGTGGTACGCTGACTTGAGGTCGATGGTGGAGAACACCCGGTATTGGGCGATTTGGTTCACCATTTCTGATATGCGGGGTAGCGGGTAGGCGTCTAGTTGGGTGTACCTGTTGATCGTTTGGCTATAGTCGATCACCATCCGTTTCTTCTCGCTACCCCTTACCACTACCACTTGGGCGCGCCACGGGCTGTTGCTGCGTTCAATAATGCGCTCTTTCAGGAGCCTGTCTACCTCGGTCGCGATAAACCGCCTGTCCTCCCAGCTGTACCTCCTGCTTTTGGTCGCTATTGGCCGGCCGTTAGGGGTAAGGTTCGCGAATAGCAAAGGCGGCTTTACCTTCAGGGTAGCCAGGCCGCACACTGTGAGGGGCGGCTGGGACCCACCGTACTTGAGCGTGATGCTTTGGTGGTTGCACTGGAAATCCAGGCCCAAGATCACGCTCGCACATAGATTCTTCATGATTAATACTTTAAAATTATCGTATACAGTTCCGTTAACGGACAATTGTACCGTGCAGTAACCCAGAATGGTCGATGTCTGGGTTTTATCAGCCATAGAGATGGTACCCTGAGGAGGGGCCACCTTTAGGGAGAGTTGTTGTGCCAGTTCAGGGTGGATAAAACTCTCCGTGCTTCCACTGTCAATTAAACATTTAACCCGGCACCCATTTACCTCGATGTCCATCATTGATTTGGATAGCGGGTGCGGCCTGGTCTGGTCCACTGTGACCGATGCCGCTGTAGGGTCCTGATCGAGACAAGATGGCGTCCACGCTGTCTGCTCATAAGATGGCGGACCCCACGAGGTCGGGCAAGATGGCGTCCAAGATGGCCGCTCCCACGACGCACACGCGGCGGTGGCGGGTTTTCCAGCGGGGTTCCCTCTGCACACCTTCCCGAAGTGCCCCTTCTTACCGTACTTAAAGCAGGTGGTGCCTTTCGCCGGGCACAGGTTTCTGGTGTGCTTTGGCTGCCCGCAGAAGTAGCAGTTGGGTCCCCGACGCGTCGCGGCTGTCGTAGGGCTTCTGGGGGGAGAGCGGGGCCCCGACGGTGTCGGGCTGCCGGGCGGGGAAGATGCCTTCCAAGATGGCGGCGCCCTTGGTGCACACGTGGCGGCGTGGACGGCGCGGGCTGAAGAGTAGGCGTCCGAGTTTCTCTGGGCCACATCCAGGGATCGCGCGGTTTCCGCAGCCTGTTTCAGGTCCAATCCCGTTTTTTCCAGCAGTCTCTGCCGGATGTAAGTGGAGCTGAGGCCTGTGATAAAGGCATCGCGAACAAGCTCGTCAGTGTACACTGCGGCTTTTACATCTTGGCACTTGCAGTCTTTGCCAAGCATTTTCAGGGTGCCTAGGAACTCCTCCACTGATTCCCCAGGTCGCTGTGCGCGAGTAGCGAGCAGATGCCTAGCATACACCTCATTCGTAGGCTGCTGGTAATGCACCTTTAAGATGTCGCAGGCGGCCAGGTACGTGTCGGCGTCTTGGATGAGGGGGTAAACCCGGTGGCTTACCCAATTCCGCAGAATTCCGAGTTTCATACTCGCAGCGTCCGTAGCGTCTTTGACGGCTGCGGAATTGTCCAGGAAGAATTCCATACACATAAACCAGTGTCCGAAGTGTGTCGATGCGTCCGAAGCATGCTGGTCCAAATCCAAACGTTCGGGTTTTAGGAGTTGATCCATTGTGTTGAAAAATAAGTTAATAAAATTGATGTGCCTCAATAATTCCGAGACTCGATGTTAGTGAAGCAAAACAAGGCTTTTATTAACTTAGAAGGTAACACGCAGTGGAGAGAGGTATCTTCCATCTGGAGGTCTGCAGTACTGGATATGAGGCCAGACTGAGCTTGCTTACATAGGGGCCAGGTATGGGCGGAGCCCTACACACAATACATTACAATATACAATACAATGGTGAGGAGACGGAACTGAGGTAAGGGAACTGAAACCTGAAACCAACCACAGTCACAGGCAGTGATGAATGGAATATTTCATCACACCTTGCTCTATTGCCTTCTCCGCTGTCATTTTTATTTTTCGCTCTCTTAAAACCTCCCCCCCACTAATTAGTTTAAAGCCCTCTCTGCAGCCCTAGTTATTCGATTCGCCAGGACTCTAGTCCCAGCACTGGCCAAGTGAAGTCCGTCCCAACGGAACAGCTCTCTCCTGTCCCAGTACTGATGCCAGTGTCCCAGGAAGCAAAACCCATTTCTCCCACACCAGGCTTTGAGCCACGTGTTTAACTCTCTAATTTTATTTACCCTAGCCAAATTTGCACGTGGCTCAGGTAGTAATCCAGAGATTATTACCCTTGTGGTTCTGCTTTTTAATTTGACCCCTAGCTGCTCAAACTCCCTCAGCAGAACCTCCTTCCTTGTCCTATCTATGTCATTGGTACCAACATGGACCACGACAATTGGATCCTCCCCCTCCCACTCCAAGTTTCTCTCCAGCCCAGAGGAGATGTCCTTAACCCTGGCACTGGGCAGGCAACACAGCCTTCAGGACTCTCGCTCTTGGCTGCAAAGAACTCTATCTAGCCCCCTAACGATACTATCCCCTACCACTACAACATTTCTTTTATCTCCCCCCACTTGAATGGACCCCCGCTCCACGGTGCTGTGGCCGGGTTGCTCATCCTCCCCGCAGTCCCCGTTCCCATCCTCACAGGGAGTAAGAGCCTCAAACCTGTTGGACAAGAGCAAGGGCTGCGGTTCCTCGAACACTACCTCCTGGATCCCCATACCTGCCTCACTTCTAGTCACACCATCCTGACCCTGGCCACGGACTACATCTGAATTAATTAATCTAATTGGTGTGACTACCTCCTGATACACAGAGTCCAGGTAACTCTCCCCCTCCCTGATGTGTCTCAGTGTTTGAAACTCGGACTCCAGCTCGTCAACACAGAGCCGGAATTCCTCGAGCAGCCAACACTTACTGCAAATGTGACCACCGTGAGCATCAATGGTGTCAACCAGCTCCCACATATTGCAGCAGCAACACATCACCTGTTCTCCCATTCTATGTAATTAATTAAATTTATTAATATTATTCTTAAATACCCTCTACCCCGATTCTAGAAACCACAGAGTTTAAGCTTCAAAAGAGAGAAATACTCACCAACCAATCACTTACCCGCTTTCTGGTGACGCCACACTTGGATGACTTTTTACCTCTCTCCTTCCCTCTGACGTCCGAGACTGGAGACTGGTAGGTCTTACCTGGGTCTCTGAAGCTTTTTCAAGCTTCCCGCTCGCGCCGTCCGCCGACACCCGCGGTCTGAGGCCTTACCTGGGTCTCTGAAGCTTTTTCAAGCTTTCCACTCCCGCCTCCCGCCGACACCTGCGGTCTGAGGCCTTACCTGGGTCTCTGAAGCTTTTTCAAGCTTTCCACTCCCGCCTCCCGCCGACACCCACGGTCTGAGGCCTTACCTGGGTCTCTGAAGCTTTTGAAAGCTTCCCGCTCGCGCCTCCCGCCGACACCCGCGGTCTGAGGCCTTACCTGGGTCTCTGAAGCTTTTTAAAGCTTCCCGCTCGCACCTCCCGCCGACACCCGCGGTCTTGTATCTTGCAAAAATCTGTCTATCTCCACCTTAGATGTATTTAATGACCCAGCCTCCACGGCTCTCTGCGGCAGAGAATTCCACAGATTTATGACCCTCTGAAAGAAGAAATTCCTCCTCATCTCAGTTCTAAAAGGGCGACCCTTTATTCTGAAACTATGCCCCCGAGTTCTAGATCATTAGGCGTAACAAGGGTTAAAAAAAATCTACCTTCTGTATTCACGATTCCTCAAATCTTAATTCATGTCATAAGACAGATGATGCATTGCAAACAACAACAGGAGGAAAAATATGTCATGACTATTCATAAGATGATGGGATAAAGCTGCTCATAATTCTCTTGCAGTCTCCTATGAAATTAGTCCTGTTTTGCCTACAGCAACTGAAAGGACGTGCTTCAGTGGAAACCCTCACAACCATACATTTCCCTTTCTCAACTTTTTGCTTTATTGCTCACGTTTGTCTGGGATGCAGTATAACATTACAGCACGGCATAGACAGTTGTGGCACTTCCCCCTCCACCACCACCACCCCACCCCCCCCGCGAACTACCCTACTTAGCAGAAAGGCGACAAAACAAAAAGGCACAGCAGCAGTTATCTGCCAGGCCTTTTCCCCTGCAATGCTCTTTCAGGTTGTACAGATACATTCACCGCTGCCAAGATCAAGGCTACTGCAGGTGTGATTAAAGAACGAACAGCTGCTGACAAGCTTAGATCACAGACAATTACTACAAGGAAGAAAGGAGGGAATACAATGAAGCTGATCCCATGTCTAACTCTTGTTCAAAAGCACCTCCGAAAGGAGGGCATGGGAAACTTCTCGTGTCTTATTTCATGTGTGGCTGGAGGCTAGAATAATTCATAATGATCATTAGAGACCACCTCAGAGACAAAGAGGTTGCTTCAGCTGCCACTTACGTGATGAGCCCTCCACGAATGTTAACACTGCCCCGTCTATGATTGGTGAGTTGGCTGTGACCTTATATTAAGGCCCAGCAATGATAAATTAAAAGGAGAATTGAGGCAGAATGCTTGTTGCCTGAGCTAGACTTCACCCATTACCAGCTTGAAGCTCATATCAGTCAATACCTTCATCAACTGTTATCTCCTCCAGTCAGAGGTCAGACGAGCTGCTTCGGAATCCTTCAGGACTTCCCTACATTTTGCAGGGATGTAAGGATTTATGAGTTCAAGGCTAGCAAGAGAGCTCAATTTCTGCAATCCTCCAGGAATCATCTCTGTGTCTGCCTCAATTTCTAGATGGATTAGAGATGGTATTTATTTGTCATGTTCAACTGGCAAGAAATCAACTCCAGAACTTATATTATGGTCTGATAATCTGACCGTCTTAACAAAGTTAGAGGGCGTAAGGATAGAAGTTCAACACAGGTGCTTTCCATGCCTTTTCAATTATGTTTACCACACACCGAGCAGTGTGTATTTTAAAACTTCTTTCAGCTTTTTTCCTTTTTTTGATTATCGTGGTTCGCATTAACCATCATTCACTGCCCCTTGGGAGCGGGCAAAATATCTGCTCCCAAAACCCCTGCTAGGTCCACGTGGGATCAGGAGCAGCTGCTAGGAGGTATGTGAGAATAAGCTAAGGAGATCCTACCCTCTGATTCTCTCTGCTTCCCTGTGGGAAAGTTCTCTTGGCCTCTGCTCTTCGGCTCCCCTGATGGTATGAAATCAAGAAATTGTCCTGCGAGGATTCACCATCTTATATCTAGGTCCTTTCACATTGCGCTGCCAATAAGCTAAGCCATCATTAAAACAAATAGAAAATAGGGCTTGCCATGAATCTTGTCATTCATGTGGAAATGACTTATGAAATGATACTGGGCGGCCTGCTGGTGGCGCTGTCCAGGGAGAGTATAAATACTCGGGCATGGGCCCAGCTTGCTCAGGACATTCTTTAACAGGAACTAATGATGGACACAACTAGATCTCCATGTTGAAAAACAGTTGATTAAAGCCTTGTTTAGTACTCAGACCAAGTGCCTAGTAGTTTTCTTACATCAGGGCTCATCCTTTGAATACTTTGTATGAATTTTTGTCGTTAAGGAGTTCTCTATTGATTCCGTCTGTGGGATCATTATATAAGAAATAACCTTTCCACCAAATAACAGCACCTTTCTGAAGAAAGGATCAATTTGGACCCAAAAAATTACTATTTCCTTATTTAAATAAAAGGGGGGTTAATTTTGACCTTGGGCGATTACACCGAAACAGGCCATTCGGCCCAACTGGTCTGTGCCGGTGTTCATGTCATACACGACAGTCTAAAACGGGCGATATTGGATCAGTCGCCCATTCTTCACCTCTTCCGACTTACATTCCAATTGACATCAGTTCACAATTACCTCCAATATCTCTACATATCAGCCTTAGTTTTATGTCCTTCAAAAAAAACTTTTTTTTATGTATATTGCAGAGTAGACAGCAGTCACTAGAGACAGAAAAAAAAGTCATGTTACAAACAGGTTTATTAAATATGCAGTACACACAGTAGGAGCAAGAAGTACATTTTGGTCTGTCATAAATTTTGAAAATCTGTGACAGAATTAGCTGTGGTAAGTAATCTTTCAGAAATGTTGATCAGATCTACACTCCTTGCCAGAGCGGAGATCCCTACAGGGAATTTATATAATGACCCCATTCGCTGTTTCCGCTGTGCTGTATTTTGCTTGAGAGTAGTGGTGAACGGCTGTTTCTCAGACTGGAGGGAAGTATACAATGGTGTTCCCCGGGGTCGGTATTAAGACCACTGTTCTTTTTGATATATATTAATGAGCTGGACTTGGGGTATACAGGGCATCATTTCAAAGTTTGCAGATGACACGAAACTCGGAAATGCAGTCAACAATGAGGATAGTAACACCTCCCGTTAGCACCCTAAGAAGGTGCTAATGGGGCGCAAAGCAACTAGTGCCTGAGCGCGGCGATGTTTGTGCTGCTCGGGAAATTGACCAGAGTTTTTGCGGCGGTGCTAAACTCTACCGTCACGATCTCCAGCGCCCGCAGATCGTGACGTCAGTCGAGCGTGCAAAGCCCTGGTGGCGCCCCGGACCGGATATTGAGTGGCGCCCCCCTCCTTTCCACCTGCCGCAAGCAATGACTGGGAGAGTGGAACGTTTTGCAGTTGGCAAGAGGCTGGGGCGGGGTGCTATTTAAAGGTGCCATCTTCCTGCCTTATTTTGTGGGAGACATTTTTGTACCACTCATTCTGACGGAGAGAAAGAGATTCTGAGAGAGATAGAGAAAGCCTTCTGCAGGGAGTCAATGCTGTGTGAAGTAGTTTTGAATACTGAACATCACTTTGCAGGTTCTTTTGGATTTGACCTTCATTGTTTCGATTGTCAAGAGACTTTGGGGGCTGCACTGATTCGGGGTGTCGTCCTGCGCCTGCAGATTCGGAGGCAGCAGAGACGCAGAGAGAGAGTGGCAATCATGGCCAGAGGGAGGAGGGCCAACAGGCCTCTGCACAGGAGACCTTACCCTCCCAGGGTATTCCGGGAGCAATTCTCCGACATTAATTTGTCTGAGGAGCAGTGTTTGCGCAGGCTGCGCTTCAGCAAGGAGGTGGTCACTGAGCTCTGCCACCTGCTGCAGCCAGATCTGCAGCCTCTACTGAGGACCAGGATGTCTCTGTCAGTGGTAGTGAAAGTCACAGTGGCTCTGAATTTTTATGCCACTGGCTCCTTTCAAGCAGCTACTGGGGACATCGCCAATATCTCCCAGTTCGCTGTCCATTGCTGTATCCGGGAGGTGACAAATGCCCTGTATAAAAGGAGATGCCAGTACATCTCTTTCCCGATGACCCTAGCCAAACAGCATGAATGTACATTGGGCTTTGCGAGGATAGCGGGCTTCCTCATGGTGCAGGGCGCCATTGACTGCACGCATGTGGCATTGCGGGCACCGCATGAGAATGCAGAGGTTTTCCGAAACCGCAAGGGGTTCCACTCCTTAAATGTCCAGTTGGTCTGTGACCACAGACAACTGATACTCGCTGTCAATGCCCGCTATCCTGGCAGCAGCTACAGTGCTTGCATCCTGCGCCAGACTGCTGTGCCAGAACTTTTCCAGGCACCGCATCAGCCAAGTGGTTGGCTCCTCGGGGACAAGGGTTATCCTCTGTGCACCTGGCTGATGACACCGCTCCGTAATCCCAACACCCCTGCTGAGCTGCGGTAAAATGAGAGCCATCTCGCCACCAGGAACATAATTGAGCAGACGATCGGCGTGCTCAAGCAACGGTTCTGCTGTCTGGACCACTCAGGAGGAGCCCTGTAATACTCTCCTGAGTGAGTCGCCCTCTTCATAGTTGTTTGCTGCATTCTTCATAACCTTGAAATCCTCTTGACCCAGCCAATGCCACCATGCATTGGTGCACCACTGGAAGAGGAGGAGGAAGAGGAGGAGGAAGAGGAGGAGGATGATCAGCAGCAGAACCAAGGTGGGAGGGAGGCCCAAAATGTTGAAACTGCAAGGGCCGTCCGTCAACGGCTGATAACAAGCCGCTTCTAGGCCCCTACTCAGAAGATGGCTTCTGGCATGGAGAACAACATGATGGAAAGCAACCCGCAACCCCTACAGCCGGCCAAGGCAGCAATGATTCCAAAGGCCAAACATGTACATTTTGAAAACAACAACTTTTTTATTTTACAAACTCTGTGTGTCATTTATTCCTAACAAAGTAATAGAAGAAAACACAACAAATCATAAATTAACATAACTGGTTCTCACAACCTGGAGATAATGGCCAAAACACTAAACAAAAGTTATCAGACTAACCTCGCCCTTTAATAAACACATTCCCAACATTTTTTGAGACCTCCTACTTTTTGCCCTTCGAGGGTGATCTCCATCCCTTGCGCACTTCCCCCCTTCCCACCCTACTGCTCCTCCGTAATGGAGCCCCAGTGGCTGCAGCAAGGCTGGTGGAAGGCTGCTGATTGTCAGAACTTGAGACTGCAGATGCCCTTGAAGGACGGCCTCGACCAGCTCTGGGCCTGGAGAGCCCGGCTGCAGACTGCACCAACTCTGCATGGGTGGCAGCAGTCTGGGCTACAGGCGGTGGCAAGTACAATGGGGAAGTGCCAGTGGTGGGAGCAGGAATGCTGTCATCCTGAGAGAGGACAGCAACTCCCTGCTCGACCAACACACTGGCACTCCCACGGGGCAGCACCTCAGCATCCGAAGCAATTTGCTGGAGCACAGAGTGCTGGCCTGCTGCTGCGCGGTGAGAGCCCTGGGGCAATGTGGCTGAACCAGCGACGATGGCAGCAGTCAGTGCATGTGTTGCCTCAATCTGAGATTGCATGAGAGCAGTCTGAGATTGGATCACAGCAGCCAGTGACTGAATTGCAAAACTAAGCCGTTGCGTAGTGTTTGCCTGTGCTGCAGCGGAGTGCTCTACACTCCTTGCCAGTCCATCAATGCTTTCGGGCACCCTTCCACTGCACCCATGAGCTAAGTGTGCATGTTCACCGCCTGGGTGTTCATTTCAGCGATGAGCCGCTCCTCCTCTGCGTCCAGTGCAGCAGGACTCGCTGGCCTACTCTCCCTCCGGGGAGAAGGCCCCCGAGCTTCCCTACCCCCATCGCGTTGCTGCAGCCCGCTGGGTCCTGGAGCTTCACCCTCATCAGACCCTTCCCCCCTGCTCCCCTCCAGGGAAGACGTGGTCCCAGTGTGGGCATGGGCTCCCTCGGGAGACACTGGCACTGATGCTCCGGCTTCCTCTTCCTCCTCACCTGCAGCTTCACTCACACTGGCTGCTTGAGGGCCCGTCTCCTCAGCTGGTGTATCACCATCTGAAAGCAGGGAGGTACAAGGGTGGCTTTAGTGTCAGGACAGGGGGGCAGTAAGGGAGGAAAGAGTGGAGCGATTTAGTAAGTTGGATTGAAAGTGTCAAAGGTTGGTGTTGTAAGGGACAAGTGGAATGAGAGAGGAGAGAAAGCTGATGACCTTACCATTGCTGTCCCGAACGGGGTCGACCTCTCCAGAGGCGACGGGACCGATCACCTGGCTTGCGACGATCCTGTGGACGCGTGCCTCAAAATCGCTGAGGGTTTGCAGCTGAGGCGGCCCTCCACCCGTCCGTTGCTGCTGTCGCCTGTTGCGAGATAGCTTGGCCGGCAAGAAAAAGGACGGTGTCTGAGTAAATATGCAGCCATGGTCTTGCCTGATGTGCCTCCCATTGTTGAATAGTCCTTAATGTATACAAGGTGTGGAATGTGCGTGTGTGTTTTATGAGATGGCCATAGATCTTGGATGAGTGTTGGGCTCTGGGCTTTTAAGACCCTCTGGCCATAGAGTGAGGTTGAGATGAAGGGATGGAGAGGTATTGAAAAGCAGCCACTCACTCTGACGACCCGAGTGAGGTCGTTGAACTTTTTCCGACATTGCGTATGGGTCATGGGCACCATGCTCCTGGAGGAGACATGATGAGCCACCTCCCTCCACACTCTTCTATAGTCGTGTGGCAATGGCCTCCTGCCACTCTCTGGGTACAGTATTGCTCTTCGGCGCTCCACAGCACCAACCAGTGCCACCAAGGCCCGGTCGTTGAAGTGCTGAGCTCACCCCCTGGCCCTCTCCATCGTCGTTTGCAGCAGATTCGATGCACAGGTCTCTCCAGGTCGAGACGCAAGGCTGCAATGAGCAGGATGTGGATGGAGAGCAAGATCGACCCTCCCCTTTAAGAACTGGCCGGCACCAGTGTGTCTGTGTTCCATTGCTGACTGACATCACCTGAGCGTCGCCCGTGCTCTGAGTTAGCGCCTCACTCCTCGGCCTTTGCGCCTTAAGAGAGGTGTGTAGCGCCTGATTTAGTGCTCCAATCATGTCATGGGGCGATAGAAGCCAAGTTTGCAGTCGGAGGCGATAATTTGCGGCAGGCGCTAAACTTTGCGCCCGGCCGATAATTGCGCCCCAAACGGGGCGATACCGAATTTCTCCCCCTTGGAATCATAGAATGGTTACAGCATGGAAGAAAGTCAGTCGGCCCGTCGAGCCTGTGCCGGCTCTCTGCAAGAACACTTCAGTTAGTCCCACTCCCCCGCACTTCAGGAGGACATAGACAGACTGGTGAATTGGGCAGACAAATGGCAGATGAAATTTAATGCAGCGAAGTGTGAAGTGATATATCTTGGTAGGAAGTATGAGGAGAGGCAATATAAACGAAATGGTGCAATTTTAACGGGAGTGCAGGAACTGAGAGACCTGGGGATGTATGCACACAAATCTTTGAAGGTGGCAGGACAAGCTGAGAAGGCTGTTAAGAAGGCATATGGGATCCTTGGCTTTATTAATAGCGGAATGGAGTGCAAAAGCAAGGAAGTTTTGCCAAATCTTTCTAAAACACTGGTTAGGTCTCAGCTCGAGTATTGTGTACAATTCTGATCACCACACTTTAGGAAAAATGTCAAGGCCTTGGTGAGGGTGCAGAAGAGATTTACTTGAATGGTTCCAGGGATGAGGGACTTCAGTTATGTGGAGAGACTGGAAAAGCTGGGGTTGTTCTCCTTAGAGCAGAGAAGTTTAAGAGGAGATTTGATAAAGATGTTCAAAATCATGAAGTGTTTTGATTAGAGTAAATAAGGAGAAAATGGTTTCAGTGGCCAAGGGGTCAGTAATCAGAGGACACACACTTAAGGTAATTGGCAAAAGAACCAGAAGAGCGACATGAGGATTTTATTTTTTTTAACAGCGAGTTGTTGTGATCTGGAATGCACTGCCTAAAAGTGTGGTGGGTGCAGATTCAATAGTAACATTCAAGAGAGAATTGGATAAATTGTTGAAGGGAAAAAAATTACAGGGCGATGGGGAAAGAGCAGGGGACTGAGATTAATTGGATAGAATCCTAGAATGGTTACAGCACAGAAGGAGGCCATTCAGCCCATCGAGCCCATGCCAGCTCTCTGCAAGAGCACTTCAGCTAGTCCCGCTCCCCCGCCCTTTCCCTGTAGCCCTGCAAATGTTTTTTCCATCAGGTACTTATCACAGAACCATCACAGAAACCCCACAGTGCAGATAGAGGCCATTTCGGCCCATCGAGCCTGCACCAACACATATCCCACCCTATCCCTGTAACCCCACGCATTTAATCCCCCTAACACTAAGGGTCAATTTATCACAGCCAATCAACCTAACCCGCACATCTTTGGACTGTGGGAGGAAACCGGAGCACCCGGAGGAAACCCACGCAAACACGGGGAGAATGTGCAAACTCCACACAGACAGTCGCCCGAGGCTGGATTCGAACCCGGGTCCCGGGCGCTGTGAGGCAACAGTGCTAACCACTATGCCACCGTGCTTGGAATCATAGAATGGTTACAGCATGGAAGAAAGTTCCTTTTGAAAGCCACGATTGACTCTGTCTTGACTACCCTTTCAGGCAGTGCATTCCAGATCCTAACCACTCGTTGCATAAAAAAGTTTTTCCTCATGTCGCCTTTGGTTCTTCTGCCAATCACCTTAAATCTGTGTCCTCTGGTTCTCGACCCTTCTGCCAATGGGAACAGTTTCTCTCTATCTACTCTGTCTAGACCCATCATGATTTTGAACACCTCTATCAAATCTCCTTAGCTCTACCAAAGAGACAGCACAGGCACGACGGGCCGAATGGCCTCATTCTGTGCTGTCTCATTCTATGAAATCATCCCTTAACCTTCTATATTCCACAGAATACAACCCAATTCAAGTAATCTCTCATAATCTAACCCTTGGAGTCCTGCTAAAATCTTGGTGAATCTGCGTTGCACTCCTTCCAAGGCCAATACAGGTTGACTATCCCTTATCCGAAAACCTTGGGACCAGCTGTGTTTCGGTTTTCGGAAATTTTCGGATTTCAGAAGGTAATATTTCAGACTGGGAAACTCTGAACATTAAATTAATTTGGTAATTAGTATTTGTATTTAATATAAATTTTAAAAGTTGAGGCTACCTCTTGCGACTGTTCCGTGTCTCATTCCCCTTCCTGCTTCTCTGTGCTGCCGCTCCCAGTCTGTTTATAGCTCCCCCTGCTCTGTATCTGAATTCCTTGACTTAGCGGGGGTCTGGGGCTCGACTGCCGCCACCAGTTGTGGGAAAGCCGGATATCGGCTGACTCCTACGCTAAGCTGGCCCGCAAATCAGGTCAGAAAAGCATCGGCCGCGTCGGGTCATGTTTGGCGCCACTCGGGTTATGTCGTGTGCATGACTTACGCTCCACAAAAAAACTTGCGGTTTTCAGCGGTTTTCGGTTTTCAGAAGTGCAGATAAAGGATAGTCTACCTGTATATCCTTTCTAAGGTGTGATGCCCAGAACTGTACACAATACGCCAGATGTGGTCTAACCAGGGCTTTGTATAGCTGTCACAAAACATCCCCCCCCGCCTCCCTTTCTTCTTCTTCTTAGGCAGTCTCTCGGAACCGAGGATGACTTGCTTCCACATTAAAAATGAGTTCACAGGTGACTGATGAGTCCAATGCGGGACCTACAATCTCTGTCACAGGTGGGGCAGACGGCGGTTGAAGGGGCGGGTGGGTGGGGTGCTTGGGTTGACGTGCGCTCCTTACACCGCCTGCACTTGGCTTCCGCTTGCTCCCGGCGATGAGACTCGAGGTGTTCGGCACCTTCCCGGATGCTTCTCCTCCACTTTGTGCGGTCTTGGGCCAGGGATTCCCAGGTGTCCGTGGGGATGTTACACTTTTTCAAGGAGGCTTTGAGGGTGTCCTTGAAGCGTTTCTTCTGTCCACCTGGGGCTCTCTTGCCGTGCCGGAGCTCCGAGTAGTGCACTTGTTTTGGGAGTCTCGTATCGGGCATGTGGACAATGTGACCCGTCCATCGGAGCTGATCGAGCCCACTAGTTAAAAAGGTTAACATTCCATTAGTCTTTTTGATTAATTTTTGAACCTACTACATTTT
This sequence comes from Somniosus microcephalus, assembly GCF_052327205.1. NCBI lineage: Eukaryota > Metazoa > Chordata > Chondrichthyes > Squaliformes > Somniosidae > Somniosus > Somniosus microcephalus. The sequence continues at coordinate 329,095,387 of NC_140990.1, read as the reverse complement.
AGCGATCTGTGTACATGAACCTCTGAATCTCTTTGGACCTCCACTGCTTTTCATCATTTAAAAAAAATATTCGGCTCTATCCTCTTTTTGGTCCAAAATGGCTGACCTCACACTTATCTGTGTTGAAATCCATCTGCCACAGCTTTGCCCATTCACTTCATCTAGCAATGTCTCTTTGTAATTTCATGCTCTCGTCGGGATCTTATGGGCAGACAGTTGTGAGAGATGTACCCAAACTGGCGCTTGCACCCACCTGTCCCATGAAAACGAGATAAACTCTGGTGCATTCAGTGCTGGAGGGTACTGGCAGGCATGATCCCAGAGTGATCGTAACCTGAGCGATTTTGGAACTTATAAGCAACAGAGGCCTTGATTTTTTTAGGGAGCGGGCTTTTGAGGAGGTGGGGGAGCAGGAAGGGTGTGCAGGAGCCCAGCAGGTGGCGATGTACCCAGCAAGTTCGGGGACAGGGAGGTGCTGCCAATCTTAATGACAGGGCCTTTTTTGAATAAATATTTGCAGAGTCCCACCTGACACCCAGGCCGGATTGACTACCTGGAAGTGGGCCACAGCCGTGGACCCGTGGGAACGGTTGTAGGGGTCGCAAAATCCCCTCAGCCCCCGAAGATCACGAAATATTAATCCACATCGTGGACGAAGACCTGTGTGATTTAAATTGTCTATGGGTTGGACAATGTTTTAAAACATACCCAGAACCACAAAAGGCTGCATTAAAAAGCTCGTAAGCTGGGCAGCACTTGGATACTGGAATCAAAGAACTTTGTGAAAATCGCACACTTTAAGATTGTACATTTTATTAAAAGATGTACTCTTGAGTTTTGAACTGTTAAAAATGGCTGAACAGACCTCATGGAAACAGAATTTAAAAGGACAGACAGGCTGTTAGCATATGAAACAGACAGGCAGTTAGCATATGAAAAAGCTCAGCGCTGCCCTGTAATGGGTTTGAATGGAGCCCGAGCTGTCAGTCACCCAGTGGTATTGGGCGGGTCCGGTAACCTACAAGCTGTTTGTTTACACCGGGGAGTAGCCCGTTTGAATCAGCCAATCATCGGACAGCAAGCACGCTGCGTTGTTTACACACATCCATTCACTGAAATTGACTCTAAGATCAAGTGCTTGAAACTGCCAGCATGAACAAAGGGACTTTGTTTGCCAAGCACTCAAGACTGTCAATCAATTGCGGTTCCAGATGACCACAGGACAATGCTTTGTTTACAAAGCAATTGAATGCTATTAGCATTTGTTTGTATATCGTGGACAGTTTGGATCTCTTTTGTTTTAGCCCAGAAATATCAGATCTGGGCGGGCCCCCAAAAAATGGGTATAAAAGATAGCTTCCCAGAAGCATCTCTCTCTTCTCTCTTACTCTTTGGACTGCAGGTGAGCAAAGCTTCTGACCCACTAGCAAGACAATCTAGTGAGAAGTAAAGGGGTGGTAATTTAAGGGAACTGTTGCTAAGATTGTAAAATTAACATTGTAGCCATTTATCCCTCATTTTTGCCATCTGCCTTCCCCTGTTAAGCAATTTTACCATGATTACTTTGATCGTGTGGTGTAGTTGCTTTAGTTTTAATCAAATTTGACTTTCTTGCATCCAGACCATTTGTCCGTTTTTAATATATCATTAATTATAAGTTCCTCCAGTCAGAACTGGAAGGAGGGTTTAGCGATTTGAAACCGCTGATTGGAATTGGTCACAGTGCAGTGGCAAGGCTGCCTGACCAGGGAAATTACCGTAAACCAGGTAAAGGATGCCCCCCTACATGGTCCCCACCAGTCAATGGCTGGAGGGGCTTCCCACACATTGCATTGGAAGGGGGAGGCCAGGGTTTTCTTTTAGTGGACAATCGGGACAGGCTGGGGTCATCCAAGACTCGGCTGCCTGTGTCCTAACTTGCACCAAGTCCCGTTCGCCCATCGCCCCTGTGCTCGTTGACCTACATTGGCTCCTGGTTAAGCAACGCCTCGATTTCAAAATTCTCATCCTTGTTTTCAAATCCCTTCATGGCCTCGCCCCTCCCTATCTCTGTAATCTCCTCCAGCCCCACAACACCCCCTGAGATATCTGCACTCCTCTAATTCTGCCCCCTTGAACATCCCTGAGTATAATCGCTCAACCATTGGTGGCCGTGCCTTCTGTTGCCTAGGCCCTAAGCTCTGGAATTCCCTTCCTAAACCTCTCCGCCTCGCTACCCCTCTTTCCTCCTTTAAGACGCTCCTTAAACCTACCTCTTTGACCAAGCTTTTGGTCATCTGCCCTAATTTCTCCTTATTTGCCTCGGTGTCAAATTTTTTGCCTTTTAATACTCCTGTGAAGCGCCTTGGGATGTTTTACTACATTAAAGGCGCTACATAAATACACATTGTTGTTGTTACTGGGGCTGGGGATTCCCTGAAGATCGTGCATATTCCGGTGCTGGGTTGACCAAATGACTCTTTGATTGGCGTGGGGGGGGGGCATTTCTGCTCCTCTTGGTCCACAGGGCATTCAAAGACAGGCAAAGTTTCAAAACTTACCTTGGCCTCCTCCTGTCGTGTTGCTGCGGCTGGGCAGCAGAGAGCACGGGACTCCCCCAGCGTGAACCTTCAAATCACATTGCGGTGCCAATGACATCATCAGGCTGCACCTTTTGAATCTTAAGTAGGCCCCCCCCACCCCCCCCAGCAACTTTTAGCAGGAGCCTCACCCAGAGCCTGAATTGCCCCCATAAATATTATGCCAACCGGGAACGCAAAATCGGGTTGAAGGCGGGACCTAGACTTTTAGGATTTTAACCCCTCACCCAACCCTATCCTTCCAGTACAGGGGAGGGGTGAGGGGTCAAAATTGAGGCCCAAGTATAGGTCACCCCTATCCAGTTGTGCAGTGCATTGAAAAAAACCTGCATGAAAGCCTGTCTTACCCACTGCACTTTACAGCATGTAGCTACATGGTGTGTTTAATCGCAGAAAGTCTTTGACATGGCATATTTGTTCTGGGTCATCCAAAATATACTTGTAGAAGGGATGAACAAATCATCCTCCATCCAATTCAACCAAAGCTGACTCATCCCCATGAACTCCAAAGCCAGTTGTGAATCATCCAAACTGATGTGGCAAAGCCAATAAGAGAAATTGAAATGAAATGTGTTTTTTCCAGGTGTGGGTTTGAATTGATGAATGAACTAAGATTTTTTTTTAGCCTGGCTTGATTGAACCAGACAAATGAAGCAGACTTGAATTTGTATTCCAATGCAGTACATGCTGGCATTGCATTACCCACTCATGTATGATGTGAAACGGTTCTGAGGCACTACAGGATCTTCCTCTACATAACAACAGCAAACAGCTTGGGGGAAAAATTGAGTCGCGCCCCCTTTGGGGCACTGACTCGTAGCACCCCGAAAAAATTAGCGCCCCCACGGCCGAAATTCATCACTAGTGCCCCAAGAGGCAGGCCTTCCTCTTGGGGCGCTGCGAGGTAATATCGCGGCGCTACTTGCCACAGCGCCACACTCTGCGGCGCGGCACGCAGTGGTACCGCAAGCCTTCCTCCCCTTCTTAAAGCTGGGCCACCGGGGATCGGAGTGTCGGCACTCCACGGGGGGGAGGGCTTCAGAGGAGGCCGGGGACGGCAGCGGGGGGCAGGTGCTGGCAGGCGGCCAGCAACAAAAATGGCCGCCCAGCACCTCGCCTTTAATTAGCACCGCCCCGGCCGCAGGTAGTCCCCCTGACCCCGTCAGACATAGCGTCCGGCGGTATTTCAGGGGGCGCTACCAAAGATCACGGCCAGGGTGCGAGCGAGGCACTGTGCGCGGCGATGGCGTCAGCACCGCGGGGCGCTAATGGTTACCGCCGCCGCTAACCTCCCGCTGAATTTCGCTGGAGGCGTTGGCGGCGCCACAACCGGGCGCTGGTTGCTTTGCGCCCGGGCACTAATGGGAGGCGCAAAGCAACCGAATTTTTAGGCCCTTGCATTTGTATAGCACCTTTAATGTAGAAAACATCCCAAGGTGCTTTCAAGATTAACAGATAAATAAGGGGATGTTGATCCATAGAGGAAGAATTAGGAGAGGTGACCAACGATTTGGTTGAAAACATGGATTTTGAGAAGGTATTTAAAAGTGGAAAGAGAAATAGAGAGGGAGAGGGGTTTCCAGAGAGCGGAAGTTCTGTCACCCTTATTTGTTTGACAAGGTAACCAACACAGTGGCATCAACAATTTTAGTTATTATGGTACACCTAACTACAAGCAGTAACGTGGCAGTACGTATAAAAGGTGGATTTAACCCCAATCCTATGGAGCGCAGGCGACCATGTGTTGAAAATGTCTGTTCCTTTATTCTCACTCCAACTGCTCTGCCCATCTCTCTGGAGGCAGTTCTTTATATATCCCCAACTCCATGCGGCATCCACATGACCATCGCATCGTCCACCCTCAGCCAATCAGTGACACTGTAGCCCATTTCACCCATATATGGACGTGCTTCCATTTTGTCTCTTCCCGAACACTTTTCTGCAGTTTTCCAGCATACACGACATTAAAAACAAACTGCAGAAAGACAGTTTAGGATTACAATAGTGGGGCAAAGCAAGGGGCAATGCACAGAAGGCAAGAGTCGGAAGGGAGCAGGAGGGGGATTGAGGGTTGGAAACAGTTGCAGAGATAGGGTGGGGCAAGACCATGGAAAGATTTGAGCATGAGGATGTTGGGTGTGTTGGGGGACAGGGAGCCAATGTTGGTCAGTGAGGATGGGAGTGATAGGTGAGAGGGACTTAGAAGGCAAGTTTAATTGAACCTACCTAGCGGGAAACTGACGGGATTGGAACGGCCACCTGTTTTACAGCCTCGCTCGGTTGATTTCAATTGGTTAAAATTATTTAAGGGAGGTGTGAGTGGAACAATTTTGGACAATTTGGGGTTCATCAAGAGTGGAGTATGGAAGCCTAGTAAGGAAGATATGTGAGAAGCCGAGTCTAGAGTGACAAAAGTTTGCATAACGCTCTCAAAGGAAGTGGGGTCGAGGTAGGACTGTTGGATCGAGGTGCTGCACTGTCGGAGGTGCCATCTTTCGGATGAGACGTTAAACCGAGGCCCCGTCTGCCCTCTCAGGTGGACATAAAAGATCCAAAGGCACTATTTCGAAGAAGAGCAGGGGAGTTATCCCCTGGTGCCCTGGCCAATATTTATCGCTCACTCCACATAACAAAAAACAGATTATCTGGTCATTATCACATTGCTGCTTGTGGGAGCTTGCTGAGGGCAAATTGGCTGCTGCGTTTCCCACATTACAACAGTGACTACGCTCCAAAAGTACTTCATTGGCTGTAAAGCACTTTGAGACGTCCAGTGGTCGTGAAAGGTGCTGTATAAATGCAAGGCTTTCCTTCTTTCTTTTAGGGGAGGCAATGTGGCGGAGGTGCACGTAAGCGTTTTTTTTGGAGACGGATAGGATATGGGGTTTGAAGCTCAGCTCTGGGTCCAGCAAAATACATGATAACGCAAAGCTATTCAGGGAAAACAAAAAAACAAGGTTCAAGCTTGCTAAATGTTTAAGACTGAAATGATTGTGATCAAGTTTTGCTCCTTCATCGCCGTGTGGTGAAAATCCTGGGACTCCCTGCCTAACAGCACTGTGGGAGTACCTTCACCACATGGACTGCAGCAGTTCAAGAAGGTGGCTCACCACCGCTACCAAAATCTGTAATCTCTATTAGGTGAACATACAGCTGGTATAACAAGGCTTTAAAGGGACGATTTTAACCCAGCACCTGTCGACGTCCTGCTCCCTTCAGGCAATCTCCAATTTTGACCGGCTCTTCTGGGCAGGCGGGAAGAACACCCACCAGAAACAGGCGGGGTCCTTCTTTAAATATGCAGCTCGGGCTACGATGACATCATGGGGGCCTAACTGCTGTTTTAACCAGTGGCCTGGCTGGGGAAGCCATTGTGGCATTTCCCGCCAGGTAAAGCTAGCAGGAAGAAGGGGTCGGGGGTCAGAAGGGGACCTAATCGGTAGGTTTTATGACGGGAGTGCTCCTCGGGGGCCCCACAAGGGATGTTAAGGCCTCCACTTCCCTGGGCTCCCCCTCCCACCCACCCCCACCACTCTCCTGAAACACCTCCTCCGTGACTTACCTGAGTGCTGGGAATAGAAACATAGAAGATAGGAGCAGGAGTAGGCCATTCGGCCCCTCGAGCCCACTCCGCCATTTAATGAGATCATGGCTGATCATCCAAATTCAGTACCCTGTCCCTGCTTTCTCCCCATATCCCTTGATCCCTTTAGCCTTAAGAAATATATCCAACTCCTTCTTGAATATATTTAATGAATTGGCCTCAACTGTCTTCTGTGGTAGAGAATTCCACAGGTTCACCACTCTGTGGGTGAAGAAATTCCCCCTCATCTCAGTCCTACATGGCTTACCCCTTATCCTTAGACTGTGACCCCTGATTCTGGACTCCCCCGCCATTGGGAACATCCTTCCTGCATCTAGTCTGTCTAGTCCTGTTAGAATTTTATAAGTTTCAATGAGAATAACCTCACCGGTTGCAAGCTGCCACTTGCTGCTGGTTTTCAGCAGCCTCACATAAGAACATAAGAACATAAGAAATAGGAGCAGGAGTAGGCCATACGGCCCCTCGGGCCTGCTCCGCCATTCAATAGGATCATGGCTGATCTGAATCTAGACTCACGTCCACTTCCCTGCCCTCTCCCCGCAACCCCTAATTCCCTTATCTGCTAGGAAAATGTCTATCTCCATTTAAAATTTATTTAATGTTGCAGCTTCCACAGGACACTCTTGCCAAGGACACTCAGATGGGGCCCAGGAGTTAAAATTGCCCAGGCTTCACACTGCTGAGATCGGCGACGGGGGGTGCGGGGGAGCCTCGGCCACACCCACGCCCGTCCAATTCCCAGCTCATGTTAAAATCGGGGCTTAAAATTCACAACACTTAATTCCTCAGATTTCACTTTGTGGATTGTTGCACATTATACCGTCAGGTAGGTGGAGTTACGCCACAGACACAATGCAGAACAAAATGTTAGAAGTTACATTATAGTCGGCAAAAGGTGCATTTACCTCTGCAAAATTATTGTTTATTGTTTACAGTCATCCGGTGATAAACCTTTGCAGCCGTCGCACTTCTAATACACAAAGTATTAAAATGAATGAATCATCGCCATCCTTTCCCGATCGGTTGGAAAGCAGAATGATATGTCTGTAATTGCAATGACCTGAAGACAGATTGTTCACCACTTTGTACTTGTAGGTCATGCAGACAAATTGCCATTAAATCACTTATGAAACATTTTACAGAACACAACCTTTTTTCTAAATACCAATTAAGATCACTGGACTGTTCACAAACACAGTCTGATGCGCATTAACATGTCTCAGAATGTCTTGAAATCCCATTGGCGGACAGTATATTGAAGGGTAATTAGTTTAATCTGCGCTGCAGCAGACATGCATATTCAGTCTCCATCTCAACATATAAATAAATCACACATTTTACAGAATTCAATTCGCTGTGACAGGTGGTCATTATCTATCGGAAAGCTGCTCAAGTTTTGCCTTAGCTACAGTGGCACGACAGCTAACCGCGCGGGGTAGAAATTGGTTATGGTAATGGCCGGTTTTCAGGTACAGAGAGTGCAAGCCCCAACCGGGAGGCTTGAGGCTTCTCGAAATTGGGCCTTGAGCCTAATTTCAATAAGTTAGGCGAGATGCCAGCGCCGCCTGTCTCGCCGACGGAGGCAGCTTGCCCATTTGAAGTGGATGAATTTCAGGCCGCTTGCCTTGCCGGCAGTGGTCCTCAGGTAAGTCCGGTGGGACAAGCGGCCGGAAATTCATCCACTTTACTGATGGAGGGGGGGGTGAAGATTGTGGGCTGACAGCTGCCCTTGGGATTGAACATAAGAACATAAGAAATAGGAGCAGGAGTAGGCCATTCGGCCCCTCGAGCCTGCTCCGCCATTCAATGAGATCATGGATGATCTGATCTTGGCCTCAACTCCACTTTCCTGCCCGTTCCCCATAACCCTTCAACTCCCCTGTAGTTCAAACTTCTGTCTATCTCCGCCTTAAATATATTCAATAACTCAGCCTCCATGGCTCCCTTGGGTAGAGAATTCCAAAGATTCACAACCCTCTGAGAGAAGAAATTCCTCCTCACCTCAGTCTTAAATGGGCGACCCCTTATTCTGAAACTATGACCCCTAGTTCTAGATTGCTCCACAAGGGGAAACATCCTCTCAGCAACTATCCAGTCAAGCCCCCTCAGAATCTTATATGTTTTAATAAGATCACTACTCATTCTTCTAAACTCCAATGAGTAAAGGCCCAACCTGCTCAACATTTTTTCATAAGACAACCTCTTCATCTCCGGAATCAACCTAGTGAACCTTCTCTGAACTGCAAGTATATCCTGTTGTGTCTGTGTATAATAAGACACAGACTGCAGGAGAACGGTACAACAGGTGTTTACTCAACGGGGCTCACACTGGAACTGATCTGTACAGATTACTACTCAGTGCTATATACAGGTGTGGTCACTGCCGGTACTGCAGTATACATGAGCTGTAAAAGATAGTTCCCCCATTAAAGGTATATACATTCTATATATACATTACAATTCCTCCCCTTTTAGATTAACAGTACCATAACACTCATTTAACAATTAAATATCAAAATAATTACAATTAACACTTTTAACATGCAACATTAGCTGAAAATAGTCTATTTATATGTTTAGTCTTTGGGGAGGCTTCCTGATCCTTTTTGGATAGCGCCTTTCCCGAGTGTCTTGCTCTTGGTGCAGAGGCGATTCTGGCCCCCTGTCGTCGGTTGGTTCATCAGCTTCCGATGCTACTGTTTCTGGGGTAGATGCGACCTGTACGTCGGGTTCATCACCAGGTACGTATGGGCAAGGCATGGGGTTGACTTTTTCCTGTGACTCTAGGATCTGGTCAGCATGGCGTCTCACGATGCTCTCCCCAACGTCCACTGTGTACATTAGTGGGCCCTGCTGTGTGCATATCATTCCTGGCTGCCATTTTTCTGTTCGGTAGTCGCGGGCCAAGACTGGTTGCCCTACATTGAAGCTCCTTGTTGGCTTCTCATGGATGTGCTGGAATTGCTTACTCTCAACATCTCTTCGTACGTTTGGTCTGAGCAAATCCAGGCGAGATCTTAACCTTCGGTTAAAGAACATCATGGCTGGGGCCTGGTTGGTGACTGCATGTGTCGCATTCCAGTAGGCAAACAGGAAATTGTCCACCTTGTGCTGCAGCAGAATGTTGTCATTGTACATAGACTTTATTGCCTTCTTAAAGGTTTGTACGAACCTCTCAGCCAATCCATTTGTGGCTGGATGATACAGGGCGGATGTGTAATGCCTTACCCCATTCTTTTTAAAGAACCTCCGGAACTCTTCGGACACAAACTATGGTCTGTTGTCGGAGCAAATCTGTTCTGGCAAGCCATTCCTGGCAAAAATGGTCTGTAGGACTGCAATAGTTTTCTCCGTGGTAGTGGAGGACATTTTGATGACCTCAGGCCATTTCGAGTGCGCATCCACAGCTATTAAAAACATTGAGTCCATGAATGGACCAGCAAAATCAATATGCACCCATTGCCATGGAGATGAGGGCCACTCCCATGGGTGTAGAGGGGCCTGTGGTGGTGCATTTTGGACTTTCTGGCATCCTGAGCAGCTCTTGGTCAGGTCCTCGATTTTTTTATCGATTCCCGGCCACCACACATAAGCCCTGGCTAGGCTTTTCATTTTTACCCCTCCCAGATGACCCTCATGAAGCTCATTGAGCACTCTATCCCTTAACTTGGGTGGAATTACCACTCAGGATCCACACATCAAGGTCCCCCGGCACACTGACAGCTGTTCTCTCCTTGTCGAGAATGCTGGCAACAGTGAATCGCCATGTGCTGGCCATCCCTTCACCGTCAAATCATATACCCGAGACAGTGTCGGGTCATTTCGGGTTTCCTTTTCGATACAAGCGTTAGTTACCGGTAGGTATTCAACTATAGTCGAATGGAATATTTCGACAGGATCCACTGCTGGTGCTTCCTCCGCAGTAGGCAGTCGCAAGCGTGATAGCCCATCAGCATTTCCATGCTGTTTCGTGCCCTTATATTCAATCTCATAGTGGTGCGCCTAGAAAAAGTGACCATCTTTGTAGTCGTTGCGCAGTCATCACCGGAACGCCCTTCTTCGGATTAAAAATGGAGACAAGAGGCTGGTGATCAGTCATCAAGGTGAATTTCTGCCCGTGCAGATAGTGATTGAACTTTTTCACTCCCCACATTAGCCTGAGGGCCTCCCTGTCAATCTGGGCGTAGTTACGCTCGGCTGAGGTTAGTGATCGTAATGCAAAGGCTATTGGCCTCTCTGAGCCATCCGAGAATTTGTGCGACAGCACCGCTCCAATGCCGTAGGGTGACGCATCACATGCCAACCGAATTGGTAATGCTGGGTTGTAATGGGCCAATACCTCTTTCGATGTGATTAGTGTTTTGCTCTTCTGGAAAGCTCGTCTACATTCGTCACTCCAATTCCATGGCACCCCAGATTGCAGTAGTGTGTTCAGTGGGTGTAGTATTGTAGACAAATTTGGCAAGAACTTATGGTAGTAGTTTACCAGCCCGAGGAACGACCTCAGTTGTGACACATTTTCCGGTGCTGGAGCCTTGACTACTGCCTCAATCTTCTCTGGGGACTTATGTAACCCCTCTTTATCGATAACGTGGCCACAATACGAGATCTGTTTTCTAAAAAACTCGCATTTGGTGCAGTTAGCTCGGAGCCCATATTCCTGCAATCTAGTGAGCACCTGCTCCAGGTTGGCAAGGTGATCACTGTCATTTTCGCCCGTGACCAGGATGTCGTCCAAATAACACTGGGTCCCTGAGATCCCTTGCAGGACTTGTTCCATTGCCCTCTGCCAAATAGCCGGAGCTGATGCTACCCCGAATACCAGCCAGTTGTATTGGTAGAGACCTTTATGAGTGTTGATTGTGAGGTATTTTTTTGATGCTTCTTCTACCTCCATTTGCAGAAATGCCTGGGCCAAATCAATCTTAGTGAAGCATTTCCCTCCAGATAGCGAGGCGAAAATAGCTTCAATCCGCGGAAGTGGATATTGTACGGTGTGAAGGATCGGGTTCACTGTTACCTTAAAGTCCCCACAGATGCAAACCTTCCTTGGTTCCCCAGGCGTGCTGCTCAACGACCTTTTCATCACAGGGATGATGGGTGTAGCCCACTCGCTCCAGTCTACCTTGGACAGTACACCTGAACGTTCCAGACTCTCCCGCTCTGCTTCGACGGCTGGGCGGATTGCATAAGTTACCGGTCTGGCCTTAAAAAATTTTGGGCTTGCGTTTTCTTCAATTTTAATCATCGCTGTCATGCCTTTTAGTGTTCCGAATCCTTGCTGGAACACTTCTTTCACGTCAGTTAGGATCTTTGACAGTCGCCCAGGTGTGACGTCGTTATCCTTTTTGTCAGCCACAGTCAGTGCCTGTATGGAATGCCAATCCAGTTGTATTTTCCGGATTCATTCAGGTCCCAGTAATGGTGGTCCTCCATCTTGCAATACATACAGGTCTAGTTTTGATGTTTCCTTACCGTTATATATAACGGTCACCCTTATTTTTCCTTTGGGGTAGACTTTTTGCCCGTGTACGTCTTCAAAATAATTTTTGTGTCTCTCAAGTGTATGTGTGAGAATAGCCGCTCATAGTCCCATCGGTTTATGACTGTTAGGGCTGATCCTGTGTCCAATTCCATCTTTACCTGGACTCCTGCTATCTTGAGAGTGACCCAAATGGTTCGGTGATCCTCCGTTGTGATCACATTATGTAGTTTCAGACAACTCAGTTCCCTGCTTTCGGAGTCGTTATCACTCTTTTGTTCGTCTGAACTATTCTCCGTCATCTTATGTACCTTCTTGTACTTTTCTTTGGTAGGTTTCTTATTGCTGGTTTTCTTTCCCGACCTGCAGACTCATGCTATGTGTCCTACTTTTCCACACTGTCTGCACACTTTGTCTTTGAACCAGCAATCATTCTGGTCGTGTGTTGTTCTGCGGCAGCGATAGCACTTCTCTGTTCTATATGACATTTCGTTTGTGCCATATTCTTGCGGTCTCTGTTGTATCTCTGCAGCGCCCCGTGCTGCTGCTTCATATGATACCACAATGCTGAAAGCCTTTTTCAGCGTAAGGTCCTTTTCAGATAAAAGCCGTTTCTGGGTTCCTTCACTTTGAAGCCCACACACAAACTTGTCCCTTAAGGTATCTGCCAGTCCCGCTCCAAACTGGCAGTGTTTCAATAGTTTGCGCAGTTCTGTTAAATAATCAGCATTGCTTTCATCCTTATGCTGATTCTGTTTGTGAAACTTGAATCTTTCTGCTATCAGCAGCGGTGTGGGGTTTAAATGTTCCTGTAGTATCGTTACTATGTCTTCAAAACTCTTTTCCATTGGCTTCGTTGGGGTTACTAGATTTCGTAATAAACCATACGTCTTTGCACCCGTTAAATTTAACAATACTGACGCTTTCTTGTCATCTAACACCTCATTTGCCTTGCAGTATACCTCTATTCGTTCGACATATGTAGTCCAATCTTCGACTTCATTGTCAAATGCGGTGATACTGCCAGTCTTTGGCATTTTGGGTGTGGTTTAAAATGGCATCTCCCAATGGCTTAAAATGGCGTCTCCCGTGCTTTCCTTCCTCCCCCGCTGCTGCCAACGCCACTCCCGGCGGTTCTCATGGCAATGGCGGCGCCCTGTAGGTTTGGCGCGCTTCTCCTGCGCTGCTGCCATCGCCGCTCTCGGCGGTCCTTGTGGCAATGGTGGCACCTCGCGGGTTTCTGCGCGTCTCTCTCTCCCTCTCTTCGACACTGCTCGGCCCCTGAACACCGGCTGCGCCCTGTGCGCTCTGCCCTCTCTCTCTCTCCCCCGTCGACGCTGCTCGGCCCTTTGCTGTGCCGCTCGGTTGGGCTTTAGCCCGCCGCTGTCCGGGAAGGGTCTGCGCACTACATGTTGCCAGCCCGTTTTGCTGGACCACCTCGACTGGAAAGCCAAGCCTGGCTCTCGACAGCCTCCCCCGCAATTCTCGAGTCTCTGCTGGATGACTGGGCGGTTGCCCGTGGTCGACACCCGAGTCTCTGGCCTTGACCTCCAATCCACTGATCTCCAGGAACGAATCCCCGGGAGGTGATGCAGAGTTGCAGGTAGGTTCGAACTTGCCTTGTCGCCAATGTTGTGTCTGTGTATAATAAGACACAGACTGCAGGAGAATGGTACAACAGGTGTTTACTCAACGGGGCTCACACTGGAACTGATCTGTACAGATTACTACTCAGTGCTATATACAGGTATGGTCACTGCCAGTACTGCAGTATACATGAGCTGTAAAAGATAGTTCCCCCCTTAAAGGTATATACATTACATATCCCTCCTTAAATAAGGAGATCAAAACTCTATGCAGTACTCTAGGTGTGGCCACACCAACGCCCTGTACAGTTGTAGCAAGACTTTTATACTCCATCCCCCCTGCAATAAAGGCTAACGTTCCATTTGCCTTCCTAATTACTAGCTGTACCTGCATGCTAACCTTTTGTGTTTCGTGTACGAGAACACCCAGATCCCTCTGTACTGCAGTATCCTGTAGTCTCTCTTCATTTAAATAATATTTTGCTTTTCTATTCTTCCTACCAAAGTGGATAACCTCGCATTTTCCCACATTTTACGCCATCTGCCAAATTTTTTCCCACTCACTTAACCTATCTATATCCCTTTGCAGACTGTTTGGCTGCAATTTTAATTACTGAGGCAGCTTGGAGTCGGGTTGCGTGGTGGGCGGGATCACCTTGTTGACTTCATTGGGGCGCACTGGCCAATCCAATGAGTGTGATCGGGTCAGCTAGCTGCCTCTGATGACGTCATCATAGCAGCTACTGTACTTTTAAAACTCCCATTCAGCCTTTCTCTTCTGCATTCTGATGGACTGTGAATTTGTGACAACTACAATGAGTTCTTCCAGAGGCAAGGCAGCTCCATGCTTTAATGATGAGTCTCTCCATGCTCTTGACGATGCTGTAAGAGGGCGCAGGGAGATTCTCTTCCCTCCGGATGGCCGGAGGAAGCCTCCTCATCAGACCAAGGTAGCCTGGCTGCACATTGCTGAGGAGGTCAGCGCAAGGTCCATTTGCTCACGCTCATGGATCCAGTGCAGGAAACGGTTTAATGATCTTGTGCGACCATCAAAAGTGATTATCCCATCACACTTACCTTCAATCTGCTTCCCTTCTCTTCTCATCACCAGCACTCTGCGTTGTAAGCCTGCTCCTCCACATACCACCTTACCCTTACTTCCCTTGCACCCTTACCTATCCATCTCTGTCTCTGTACTGAATCACTTCAGCATCCTGCCCTTGCACCCCTTAGACTCGCTCTTACTGGTATGCAGTGACAATGACTAACAACACACAGGGAGCTAGCTTCCTCTTGGCACCTCACTCCATCTTTGTCTCCCTCAAAGCTTCTATGGTAGGGATTCTTCACACTCACTCCATCACTGTGGTTGAAACTCCGCTTGTGTCGCTCCTTGCAGGAAAAGAGAGCCCACAATAAGAGGGAGCGAGCACTGACTGGAGGAGGTACACCAACCCTAGTAACCCTGACAAGTGCTGAGGAATCTGCACACAAAATTGTTGGAGGTGGTGAGGATCTGGAAGTGGGCGATGGAGAGAAGGACACACTAGAGGAAGCTGGTGACATAATAGAGTTTCATCCCTCTCATTGACATTTAGTGATTGACTGCAATGGCATATGATGTTCATAGAGAATCGCTTTGTATCATCTGCACATGTGTCTGCTACATCAATATCAGATGTCTAAATCATGCCTTTACACTCCCACAGGACCATCGAGCGCCCCCCTCCCCACAATCCAGGATGAAGAGCCAGACAACTGCTCAGAGGAACCTGAAACTTCTGAGGAAGCAGCGTCATCAGGACTCAGCGCACCCAGCACCAGCGCAGCAACACACACCTCGGTGGGGCCCTCGCGAGTTAGAGTAGTGTTGTCATCTGGCCTATCACAGTGCACAAGTGAGCATCAGCAGATGCTGGAGACAGCGACAGCAGTGGAGAGTCCTGGGCGGAGGTCGCAGCAATCTCCTAGCACTGCTGAGCTGCATGCAGATGCTGAGCCTCTGGGGCCATCCAGAAAGAGATTGGTTCGGGAAATACAGGAACAAGTGCAGGAGTCTCTGAAAGGGTTTGCCTCCAGGGTAAGTGTGAGTGTGGATAGAATGGAGGAGTTCATCTGTAACATCAGCACTGCCATGGTGGAGGCAATGGCGCATGAACGCACCACCATGGATAGGATGGCAACCTCCATGGATAGAATGGCAACCTCTATGCAAAGGCTGGCTACCACCATGGAGGAAATAAGTCATGAGAGTCAGGAAAACATGGTGACTGTTCAAAATAGATTGTCATCTCAGGAGGAAAGATGGGCAACTATTGAACAGAGAGACCAGAGCTTCATGGATGTCCTTGTGATGAGGACTGCCAGTGCAGATACAGGTCCTCATGGTCCCCTGGAGTGCAGCAAGGTGCTCTCCAGCCACTTGCCAGCACTGAGGTGCAGCTGACCCATGAGAGGGATGTTGGTGGAAGGCCACAAGGAAGTGTGAGCTCCTCTCCAAGCGCTCATACGACCATACGACATACTTTGGTTCTGTCTTCACAAAGGAGGACACAAATAAACTCCCAGAGATGTCGGGGAACATAGGGTCTAATGAAAGGGAGGAACTGATACAAATCAGTATTTGTAGGGAAATGGTGTTAGAGAAATTGATGGGATTGAAGGCCGATAAATCCCCAGGGCATGATAATCTACATCCTAGGGTACTTAAGGAAGTGGCCCTAGAAATAGTAGATGCATTGCTGGTCATCTTCCAAAATTCGATAGACTCTGGAACAGTACCCATGGATTGGCGGGTAGCTAATGTTACCCCACTGTTCAAAAAAGGTGGTAGAGAGAAAACGGGGAATTACAGACCGGTAAGCCTGACATCAGTAGTGGGGAAAATGTTAGAGTCCATTATAAAAGATGGAACAGCAGAGCACTTGGAAAACAGTGACAGGATCGGACAAAGTCAACATGGATTTACAAAATGTAAATCGTGCTTGACTAATCTGCTGGAATTTTTTGAGGATGTAACTGGTAAAATAGATAAGGGAGAACCAGTGGATGTGGTGCATTTGGACTTTCAAAAGGCTTTCGATAAGGTCCCGCATAAGAGATTAGCGTGTAAAGTTAAGGCACATGGGATTGGGGGCAAGGTATTGACTTGGATAGAGAACTGGTTGGCGGACAGAAAGCAAAGAGTTGGAATAAACGGCTCTTTTTCCGAGTGGCAGGCAGTGACTAGTGGGGTACCACAGGGATTGGTCCTTGGACCCCAGCTATTCACAATATATATTAATGATCTGGATGAGGGAACTAGATGTGATATCTCCAAGTTTGCAGATGACACAAAGCTGGGTGGGCGTGTGTGCTGTGAGGAGGATGCCGAAAAACTCCAGTATGATTTGGACAGGTTGGGTGATTGGGCAGAAGCATGGCAGATGCAATATAACCTTGTTGGAGGAAATTTTAAAATGGCACCGTAGTGCCTGCTGAAATACTTGACATTCATTGACATTTTGCAGACACTGGCATAACAGACAGCTGACTTGATCTGCTTACACCAAACGTGTGATGTCACTTGTACAGAACAGTAATATAATTAAGTTGTTTGCTGACGGTATAATAATATAATCAACTTGTTTTTGACAGAATGTGATTAAGGGTTGCTAAGGTATCGGATTGGCCAAAGTTAAATGATGCTAAAGTACCAGATTGGCCAAGGAATTAATGTAATATGGTATCTTTCCTGTTTTTAAATTGTATAAAAGGAGCGCGGCTGCTATTGTAAAGCTGAGAAGCTGGCGATTGCACCAAGGGGGTGTATAGCACTTCTCCCAGAGCGCTCTGTAAATAAAAGTGTACTCGCACATTCCAGCAAGGTCCACAGTAGTCTGAGTTTATTGCTCTATAAGTTGAAGTTGGGTATACGTCGACCCGGTATATCACTGGGTCCGTTCAGGCTCCAATTCGGTGTCAAAAACAAGAAGGCAGATTATTATCTGAATGGCAATAGATTGGGAGAAGGGGAAGTGCAACGAGACCTGGGCGTCCTTGTGCACCAGTCGCTGAAGGTAAGCATGCAGGTGCAGCTGACGGTTAAGAAGGCAAATGGTATGTTGGCCTTCGTAGCGAGAGGGTTTGAGTACATGAACAAGGATGTCTTGCTGCAGTTGTACAGGGCCTTGGTGAGACCACACCTTGAGTATTGTGTGCCGTTTTGGTCGCCTTATCTAAGGAAGGATGTTCTTGCCATGGAAGGAGTGCAGCGAAGATTCACCAGGCTGATACCTGGGATGGCAGGAATGACGTATGAGGAGAGATTGGGTCGATTGGGCTTGTACTTGCTGGAGTTTAGAAGAATGAGAGGGGATCTTATTGAAACTTATATAATTCTAACAGGACTAGACAGACTAGATGCAGGCAGGATGTTCCCGATGGTCAGGGAGTCCAGAGCCAGGGGTCATAGTCTAAGGATAAGGGGTAAGCCATTTACGACAGAGATGAGGAGGAATTTCTTCACCCAGAGAGTAGTGAACCTGTGGAATTCTCTACCACAGAAGGCAGTAGAGGCCAATTCATTAAATATATTCAAGAAGGAGTTGGATATATTTCTTAAGGATAAAGGGATCAAGGGATATGGGGAGAAAGCAGGGACAGGGTACTGAATTTGGATGATCAGCCATGATCTCACTGAATGGCGGAGCAGGCTCAAGGGGTTGAGTGGCCTACGCCTGCTCCTATTTTCTATGTTTCTATGTTTCTATGGATTCCAGCATTTTTCCAATGACAGATATTAGGCTAACTGGCCTATAGTTGTAGGAATTAATAAGCGGGGTTGGGGTTATTGTCTGTGGCCAGTCAGAAGCCTCTGAGCTGCTCCAGGGACCCCCGTGTGGTTTCGAAGTATTCCCCTATTCCTGGTTCTGACCGCCGGACTTATTCTGTAGCGATGTAGACAGAAAAACGTGACTCGTGGTTGGGTGCAAAACAGACCAGTATTTATTGAAACACAAAGAAACAAATTGAAAATAAACAATACTGAACACCTACGCTGAAATGCAGCACTTTACTTCTCACAGTACACTTTAGTGTCGACTACAGCACTCGTTTGCTTAATAGAACATTGTTACTTACATGCAGCACTTTACTTCTTAGTAAAACACTGTTACCTAGATACAGCACTTTTAATACAGCTACTTAGTGTTCACTACAGCACTTTTCTGCTTAGTGCAACACTGTTACTTAGATACAGCACTTTTAATACAGCTAGCTTAGTGTTCACTACAGCACCTTTCTGCTTAGTGCAACACTGTTACTTAGATACAGCACTTTTAATACAGCTAGCTTAGTGTTCACTACAGCACCTTTCTGCTTAATGCAACACTGTTACTTAAATAGGGGAGGAGAAAACAGACACAACGAGAGAAAATTGACTAAAATTACAGTTTAACAAGATTCTCCTTAATTCCCACCCTTATACCTATTCTAAGCTGCCTTGTAATGGGCCAGAAAATGTATGCTCACCAATGAACGCCTGCCCCGTGCCCTTGCGGTCTTTGATTCTTCACCACCCTGAAGATAGCGATACCCCAGTGTTTAAAAGTAACTGCTGGTATTCCACTCCATTGGGCGGGCTCCCGAGTTGTAGATGGGGCATGGAGGTGAGGCTGCAGAGAGAGAGAGAGAGATGGCTTCTTGAGAAGCTATCTTATACCCCATTTGGGGCCAAAATTTTCCCGCCCAAATCCGGATGCATCTGGGCTAAACAAAAGGGATCCAAACTGTCCCCATTGACTGTGATGGGTTTTGGATGAATCACCCATTCATCTTCGGAACTGTAGAAAATTTTGAAATTATTGCAAAATCTTACAGTCCCCCATCGGATACTAAAACTTGCTTGTAGTATCCTGTCCAAAGGTGAGCAATAATTTCTGACCCCACACAAACAACCTTCCCTTATACTTATGTAGATCTATCTTTGATCCCCTGATACCTCCATCTCCCCTACCCAGAGAGAATCGCAGTACACGGTAGGCATCTATCGACAGAAAACAAGATTAATTAATTAATCAATACACGGAGGGGGTCCAATGCCCCTGCACCACTTGTATTTACAATAATTCAAGCATGGAGGGGGTCCGATGCCCCTGCACCACTTGTAACATAATTTTAACATGATACAACATCTTTAATGGGATTGACACCCAGCCAACATATCTGCTAAAAATACACATGGAAGAAAACGAGCTTCCCCCTTTTTTAAATTTAAAATGCAAATGCCTGACACTTTATTAAATGGCACTATTCTTCAGCCATAATTGTATTTCGAATTTTCACCATCTGCAAGCACAACAATTCCTAGGCATATGCAATTTGTTCCCTTAACTCCAAACAAGCAGTAAAATAATTAACAAGCTTTTGTAAATTCTTAATCTTAATCGAATTTCCAATACCAGTTAAATGTTGTGGGCATCTGCCTCCTGCAGACCCCTTCCTTTGTGGGTTAGGAGTGCTCCTTCCTTGAACATCCAATGACACGCTGGTCCTCTGTGCCTTCCGGAACTCTGAAAAGGACTAAAAAAAACATTGAGCCATCCCCTGGCTCGGGGGGGGGGGCAGTGTAATCAGGTCACGCGACCTCGATTCACAATACAATTCTGGAACGGTACCATACTTAAAACTTATACACTAATAATAATTGCGATATAAAATCTAAAATTAACACGCACTACCTTAATCTTTTAATTGCACATTACTTGCACAAAGCTATATACAAGTGCCGCCCATCTCCGGGCGGCCAGCCTAATCCCTGTTTGGGCTGCCACAGGCTGTACCATGCAGCGTGGCTGGACTGATTCCAACTTCTAGTCCCTCGCAGCTTATGGCTGCTGGTTGGGGACTTCTGTCTTTTGGCTTCTCCCTGACTCGAGAGACTGCCCTACTCCACTGGAAAGTGGGTGAACATACTTTCTTTGGCTGGGGTACCCGATGAGATCTCCTAGGGAGTGTCGCTGGTGGGGCTACCCCAGCGAGCAGACCCTTAGCTCGGGTCACATTCCCTGCTGGCTGGGGACCTCCTCCTTCAGGTCCCTCCCTCCTGAAACCTGGGCTGGGGACAGGCAATCCCTTGCCACCGGCTGCTGGTGGCTGAGAGCCTTCCGCTTCAGGTCTAAAACCTGGTTCAAGCTCCTCCCCGGAGTCCCACAAGAGAGGGGGAGTCGCTCGGGCCAAGTGCTGGGGCACTTCTCCTCTCATACACGCGACTGCGCCTGCGTGAGCAGTCTGTGTGTGTGTGTGCGCACTGCAGGCTGCGGATTTCTAATCTCAGGCACAATCCCAGCTGCCTGTTTCCCTGCCCCTGGCTCAAACAACCTGCATTGTTTGATATAACTGGCTGCCTGCCAGTAATCCTGTTCAAAATCCTTTTCCCTCACCAGGGCAGCTTTGAAGGTGGAGTCTTGGGCCTGGACCTGCTTTTGGTCCGGGGCCAAAGCTATCCCCTGTGTGCCCCCCTTATCCCGGATTGTTGCTATGGGACCTGCTCTACAGGGGTCCCAGAACTCTCCTTCCCTATCCCCCTGCTTGAAAAACTCGCACTGGTCATGAATGGCTCCTCCCCTAACACAAGCCACAGCACCTGCCTGTGCAGCCTGTGAGCTTGTACCCGCTGTAGGCTGGGGATTTCGGTCCTCAGGTTCACTCCCAGCTGCCTGTTTCCCTGTGGGTCCCATTAAGCTAGATGGGACCTCGTTAGACCGGGGGGAATTGGTCAGGTCTTCCGAGGCTCCAGTGTCCACCGAATATCTCCCCTGCACCATCTTCACCCCCATCTCAACATAGGGCCTGTTCCCCTCAGCATTTTCGCGGGGACACAGGTCAACAGGCTGCACTGGCTCTAGTCATTGCTGGGAGAGAGGTGGGGCAGACGGGGTCAAAGCACCGGTGGTGGCTGCTACTCTCCCCGGCCAGTCAGAAGAGACCGTAGGGACTGTAAAAATGACTCGATTGCTGCGGGAGGGAGGTCTGGCCCTGCCTTTTGGGCGGGGGCTGTGGGATCCTTTCCCTTGTCCTTCCAAGGATTTATACAGTCTTTTTTCCAGTGACCGTCTTTCCCACACCTGTAGCAATTTAACCTAGCCTGAGAGGGCCGGTTCCCCTCCTGGTGCCACTCTTTCTTACTCTGGCTCCCAGGTTTAACCTCATGGACTCTGCCCTTGGTTTGGGGAGCCTCGATACCCCTCATGTTCCTGAAGGCTACTGTGAGCCGGCGGATCACCGCTTTTTCGGTGGTCTGGGGGTTTCGGGGATCAAACCAAGCCACGACCTGGGCTTGGATCTGGGGTAGGCTGTTTGTCATGAAACACCGGAGCCAGTGAGTCAATTGGACTGGGTCCAGTGCTGTCCGCCTTGGCATTCCCGGGCATGCGCTCTGGTAGACTGGCTGCAGCCTGTCTGTGAACGCCTGCAGGGACTCCCCTGGGAGCTGCACCGTTCTTTCCACCCGTGCGAACGGGCTAACATCATTGAGTCCCATGGCCTCCAATATCTCATTCTTGAGACCCTCATAATCGCTCTGCCCCCTTTTGCACTCGCCAGATAGGGCCTGGAGGAGATCACCTGCCAGGGAAAACAGCAGCATTTTTGCTTGCTCTGCCTCATCACAGTCATTTACACAAACTGCCTGCTCTAGCTCCCTGAAGTGTAGAGAGGGGTCTCATTTTTAGTGAGCTTGGGGATGTGGCTAACCATGTCCCTGAGCTGGTGGGTGCCATACGGCACCACAAACTGATTCTGGATGGCCCCTGGGTCATCTTCATCAACGGGCGGACCGTACCTCCGTTGTCGGAGGGGGTACACTGGTCCTGGTCCCGGCCTATCTAACGGGGCCTGCAGTGCTTCCTCTACCACCTCATCCTCCACCCCCCTTTGCTGCCAGAGCTCCTGACCGCTCGGAGCCGTGGGTGGCAGTCGTGGGACCTCTGATTCCCTGACCAGCCTTTCCCTGGGTGTTGCCTGTGGGACGGTTTTACTTGGGTTGCCAGTAAAATCCGGCTGACCTGCCTTCAGGCTGATCAGACATATCATCCCCTTTGCCCTCTTTAAAGCCATATTCAAGCTTTCTATCTCTGCCCTACAGGGGCCATGATCTGCTTCCTCAAACCCTTGCTCGCAGGCCAGCTTATATGCTGCCTTTACCTCCCTAACCTTTTCCTTCTGCTCCTTTATTTCTTGTATGAGGCGAGCGTTCTCCTCCCGCACCCTCATCTCATTGCTCTTGGCCTCTGCAACTAGGCACTTCAGGTACTCTGACTTGTGCCTCGTGTGGCTTTTGCCCTCACTAAGCTGAACCACCAGGTGCTCTATCTTGGCCTGGTATTCTTCAACCTCCCTTTCCCTATCCCAACTCTCTGCTCTAGATTCCCTAAGCCTGCGGGTGACTTCCCCAAGCCTGCGGGCACCTAACCACAAACAAGCCAGTGGGATAAAAGCAAAACCAATAACAGCTGCTCTCTCCAGACCCAAACCACCGTCTGCTACATCGCACACCATTGTCGACGGTCCTGCTGCGGTCATCATTTTGTAGGAATTAATAAGCGGGGTTGGGGTTATTGTCTCTGGCCAGTCAGAAGCCTCTGAGCTGCTCCAGGGACCCCCATGCAGTTTCGAAGCGCTCCCCTATTCCTGGTTCTGACCACCGGACTTATTCGGTAGCGATGTAGACAGAAAAATGTGACTCATGGTTGGGTGCAAAACAGACCAGTATTTATTGAAACAAAAATTAACAAATTGAAAATAAACAATACAGCACACCTGCACTGAAATACAGCACTTTACTTCTCACAGTACACTTTAGCGTCTACTACAGCACTCGTTTGCTTAATTGAACACTGTTACTTAAATGCAGCACTTTAATTCTTAGTACAACACTGTTACTTAGATACAGCACTTTTAATACAGCTACTTAGTGTTCACTACAGCACTTTTCTGCTTAGTGCAACACTGTTACTTAGATACAGCACTTTTAATACAGCACACATAGTGTTCACTACAGCACTTTTCTGCTTAGTGCAACACTGTAACTTAGATACAGCACTTTTAATACAGCTAGCTTAGTGGCCACTACAGCACCTTTCTGCTTAGTGCAACACTGTTACTTAGATACAGCACTTTTAATACAGCTACTTAGTGTCCACTACAGTACCTTTCTGCTTAATGCAACACTGTTACTTAAATAGGGGAGGAGAAAATGGACACAACAAGGGAAAATTGACTAAAATTACAGTTTAACAAGATTCCCCTTAATTCCCACCCTTATACTTATTCTAAGTTGCCTTGTAATGGGCCAGAAAATGTATGCTCACCAATGAATGCCTGCCCTGTGCCCTTGCAGTCTTAGATTCTTCACCACCCTGAAGATAGAGATACCCCAGTGTTTAAAAGTAATTGCTGGTATTCCACTCTCTTGGGCGGGCTCCCGAGTTGTAGATGGGGCACGGAGGTGAGGCTGCAGAGAGAGAGAGAGAGGTGGCTTCTTGAGAAGCTATCTTATACCCCATTTGGGGCCGAAATCTTCCCGCCCAAATCCGGATGCATCTGGGCTAAACAAAAGGGATCCAAACTGTCCCCATTTACTGTGATGAGTTTTGGATGAATCACCCATTCATCTTCGGAACTGTAGAAAATTTTGAAATTATTGCGAAATCTTACATAGTTTCCTGCTTTCTGTCTCCGTCCTTTCTTGAAGAGGGGGGTTACATTTGTGGTTTTTCAATCTGCTGGGACCTTTCCAGAATCTAGGTAATTTTGGAAGATTACAACCAATGCATCCATTATCTCTGCAGTCACTTCTTTTAAGATGCTGGGATGCAGGCCATCAGGTCCAGGGGACTTGTCAGCCTTTAGTCCCATTAGTTTGCCTAGTACTTTTTCTCTAGTGATCGTGATTGTTTTAAGTTCCTTCCTCCCTTTTGCCCCTTGATTTTCCACTATTACTGGGATGCTTTTAGTGTCTTCTGTCGTGAAGACAGATACAAAATATTTGTTCATAGTTTCTGCCATTTCCTTGTTTCCCATTATTAATTCCGCAGTCTCATCCTCTAAGGGACCAATGTTTACCTTGGATACTCTCTTTCTTTTTATATACTTGTAGAAGCTCTTACTGTCTGTTTTTATATTTCTTGCTAGTTTACTCTCATAATCTATTTTCTCCCTCTTTATTTTATTTTAGTCATCCTTTGCAAGTTTCTAAAAATTTCCCAATCTTCTGGCCTACCACTAATCTTCGCAACATTGTATGTCTTTTCTTTCAAGTTGATACCCTACTTAACTTTCTTCGTTAGCCACAGATGGTTCATCCTTCTCGTAGAGTCTTTCTTTCTTTTTATGAAGTATTTCCTTAAATATCTGCCACTGCTTGTCTACTGTCTTACCGTTTAATCTATTTTCCCAGTCCACTTTAGCCAACTCTGTCTTCATACCCTTGTAATTTCCTTTATTTAAGTTTAAGACACTAGTTTCAGACCCAAGTTTCTCACCCTCAAACTGAATGTGAAATTCTTCATGTTATGATCACTCTTTCCTAGAGGATCCTTTACTATGAGATCATTAATTAATCCTGTCTCATTACACATTACCAGATCTAAAATAGCATGTTCCCTTGTTGGTTCCACAACATATTATTCTGCCTATCATTCCGAAATGTCAAATACTCCTGAATATTCAGTTCCTAGCCTTGGTCACCTTGCGACCACGTCTCCGTAATGGCTATCAGATTTTACACATTTATTTCTATTTGTGCCATCAATTCATCTATCTTGTTATGAATGCTGTGTGCATTCAGATAAAGAGCCTTTAATTTTGTCTTTTTAACATTTTTCCCTACTCTGACCTTATTTGCTGGTGCACTAGTGTACAATAGTGAGATATGCTTGTATGCTCTATTCCTTCCTATCACACAGGGTTATCATTACCCCTATCACTACCCTGCACTGTTGCCTTGTCCTTTCTCATTAACTTTCTAAGTTTCCCCTCACCTGAACCCTCCCCTCCACTATTTAGTTTACAGCCCTATCTACAGCCCTAGTTATTCGATTCGCCATGACACTGGCCCCAGCATGGTTCAAGTGAAAATGTCCCAACGGAACAGCTCCCTCTTTCCCCAGTACTGGTGCCAGTGCCCCATGAATCGAAACCCATTTCTCCCACACCAATCCTTGAGCCACGCATTCAACTCTCTGTTCTTATTGACCCTATGCCAATTTGCTCGTGGCTCAGGTAATAATCCAGAGATTATTACCTTTGTGGTTCTGCTTTTTCATTTAGCCCCTAGCTGCTCGTACACCCTCAGCAGGAACTCTTTCTTAGTCCTACCTATGTCATTGGGACCTACATGGACCATGACAACTAGATTCTTCCCCTCCCACTCCAAGTTTCTGTCCAGCCCTGAGGAGATGTCCTTAACCCTGGTACCTCTCACGCTCTCGGCATCAGAGAACAGTATCTATCCCCTAACTATACTGCCCCCTACCACTACTACATTTTTTTTACTCCCCCAACTTGAATGGCTTCCTCTACCATGCTGCAAGAACCTCGTACCTGTTGGACAAGTGCAAGGCCTGAGGCTGCTCCAAAGCTTGCTTCTGGATCCCTGCTGTGTGGGGTGGGGGTGGGTGGAGAGGGGGGTGTTGGTGGGTGGGGTTGGATGGGTGTGGTCACACTCCTGCTTCTCCCTGCTCCACATCTAACTTTAAAAATAAAGAACTACTGACTTATTGTGCTGCCAGTTGCTGTTTAGTCGCAGCGACCACTGCTCCGCTCAGGGCCGGCCAATTTAGCAGAGGTGCAATTGTAGGACTTAGCCACAACCTAGTAATCCACAAAATGAAAATAAACTCAATAAATATAAATATGAAAGATAGAAACAACTCGTTTTTATATAGTGCCTTTTACCTTCTCAGAACATCCCAAAGCATTCCCTGCCAATGGATTACTTATGAAGTGTAGTTGCTGTTGTAATATAGAGAAATGCAGCATCCAATTTGTCAAGGTCCCACAAACTGCAATGAAATAAAATCAAAGAATCATAGGATGATACAGCACAGAAGGAGGCCATTCAGACCAGTGTGCCTGTGTCGGCTTTTTGAAAGAGCTCTCCAATTACTTTCACTACCCTGCTGTCTCCCCATAGCCCTGTAAATTTTTCCCTTCAAGCATTAATCCAATTCACTTTTGAAAGTTACTATTGAATCTGCTCCCACCACCCTTTCAGGCCATGCATTCCAGATCATAACAACTCGCTGCGTTAAAAGAAAAATCCTCATGTCACCTCTGGCTCTTTTGCCTATTACCTTAAAACTGTGTCCTCTGATTACTGGCCTTCCTTCCATTGGATATATAAGTGACCAGTTTCTTTTTGGGTGGCGTTGGTTGAGGGATAAGTGTTGTCAACTTTTTTTTTGCCTTATAACAATCTTGTGAAGCGCCTCATTAAAGGCGCTATATAAATACAAGTTGTTGTTGTTGTGGTTTGGGACCTCTGAGAGCTCTCCTGTTCATCTTCAAACAGTGCCAGGGGATCTGTTCCATCTACCTGAACAGGCAGACCGAACATCAGTTTCGTTTCTTATCCAAAAGATGAAATAGTTTTGTGCACTTGTATGATATACTTTAGTCTGCTAGTTTGACAGAGGCGTTTGACCTACTTTAGTCATTTTTACTCTATGGGAATAATGATCAGTTAAAGAATTGAAAAAGAATAGCTAGATAGGCAGTGAAATAGGAGACGCAGAGCAAGCAATGGGCAGGGAGGACTGCATACCATATTCACAACAACAACAACTTGTATTTATATAGTGCCTTTAACGTAGTAAAATGTCCGAAGGCACTTCACAAGAGTATTTTAAGACAAAAAATTTGACACCGAGCCACATAAGGATAAATTAGGGTAGGTGACCAAAAGCTTGGTCAAAGAGGTAGGTTTTAAGGAGCATCTTAAAGGAGGAGAGAGAGGTAGCGAGGCGGAGAGGTTTAGACAGGGAACTCCAGAGCTTAGGGCTCAGACAATAGAAGGCACGGCCACCAAAGGTTGAGTGATTATAATCAGGGATGCTCAAGAGGGCAGAATTAGAGGAGGGGTTGTGGGGTTGTGGGGCTGAAGGAGATTACAGAGATAGGGAGGGGCGAGGTCATGGAGGGATTTGAAAACAAGGTTGAGAATTTTGAAATCGAGGTGCTGCTTACACGATAAGAAAGTTTCAATCAGGCAGAGAAGGGTGAACATCATTCCCTGTTCAAGAAAAGAGCATATTTTACTTTGACTACAGAAGATCATGATTTGAACTTCCATTGTTACCAAGAAATGATTCATCACCTTGTAGTTCCAGGGTTAGAGCATAAAAAAAGAGTTAATGGGACATAAAGAAGAATCTAGCAAACTGTTTTTATTAAAAAAAGCAATAATCGAGGCAAAATGAATGACTACAATGTGAAATCATCGTGTTGCTTGATCCTGGCTTCTGCTTAGCACAAATTAAATGCTGCTTTGGTGGTTCTTGTCCCTAGAACTAAAAGTAGTCTTCCTTCTTTCCCTCAAAAAGCAGATGCAAGCAGTAACCTGCCATCACACTGGTTCTCCCATTCCCCATCGAGGTGAATCAGGGACTGTAGCTGTGTCCGTGAACTGTGAACTTTTGTTTTCCTGTGTCGGCTGTTAATAATTGGGCTGACTAATGATTTATATACGTTCAGTAAATTTAAAAGCACTTTTACTAAAACATGCTAAGCACCATCAAACTTCTGACTAACAATGAAGTAAAAAGACCGGTGGCATTTCCCTGACAAGTGCAGCGAGAAAGATCCAGGAAGATGGAAGCCTGAAATAAAAGACAACCAGATCATTTCACAAGACAGGCAATCAGGGTAGCATCAAAAGTACAGCATGTTTATATTGTGGAGCTGTTCCCGGGTGAAATGTTTTTGCTAATGTGTTGAAGGTACGGATGCTCCGAAATCACCCCGTGGGGCAACATTGAAGCATTCAGCCAACAAGATTGGGCATTTGCTAAAAAGGCACATAAGCAACTTTCACTTACTGGCGACAGATCAGTGTTGAGTGGATGGTCCTCACAGACCATCAATATAAAAATAACATTGCAGGTCTTTGTGAGTGGGATGATGGCACAGATTTGAGGAGCGGGCTCGAGGGGTCGTATGGCCTTCTCCTGATCCTATTTCTTATGTTTTCTTTCCAATACTTTCTTTGCTGTCTCCCTCAGCATATTTATAGCATTCAGAGGTCCAATGTGAATTATCGGAAGATTATTACTGGGCTAAGGTTCTAGTGCATGCAGCATGCTATTCTTTATAATTCAAAATGCTGGAGCTGTAACTATATATAAAATCTGATGAATTTCTGTCTGATCATGTTCCTGGTTTGTTTACTTGGTTATTTGTAATAACTATACTTCTCAGAAATGATTAAGGACTCTTCAATGCTCAAAAGACTTCTTCTTTGGGACCAAACTTTTACAAAGGGGACGAGAATTCACTTTCTCAATTAAAAGGTTCAGATGTTTTCTGTAGTGTCCGCGTACCAATAACACACGGACTGCAGGAGAACGGTAATAACAGGTGTTTACTGAACAGAGGGTATGCTGGAACTGAAAGTACAGAAGCCTGCTACGGCTTTATATACAGGTGTGGTCACTGCCGGTACTACAGTATAAAAGCAGTTCTCTCTTAAAGGTACATACACAACAATTCCTCCCCTTTTAGATAAACAGTACATAACATTCATTTAACAATTACATAATAACTAATTACAATTACAATTTTCTTTGTACTATATACATCAGCTGAAAGTAATCATTTATAAATTCAGTCTTTGAGGAGGTTTCCTGATCCTGTCTGGATAGCGCCTTTCTCGAGTATCCTGTTCTTGCGGCGGAGTCGATTCTGGCTCATTGTCATTGGTTGGTTCGTCAGCTTCCAATACCACTGATTCTGAGGTAGACGCAATCTGTACTTCGGGTTCATCACCAGGTGCGCATGCTCGTGGTATGGGTTTGACTTGTTCCTGTGACTCTAGAATCCGGTCAGCATGGCATCTCACGATGCTCTCTCCAACGTCCACTGTGTACATTAGTGGTCCCTGCTGTGTGCATATCATGCCTGGCTGCCATTTTTCTGTTCGGTAGTCGCGGGCCAAGACTGGTTGTCCTATCTTGAAGCTCCTGGTTGGCTTCTCATTGATGTGTTGGAATTGCTTATCCACAACATCTCGTCTTATGTTTGGTTTGAGCAAATCCAGGCGACATCTTAACCTTCGGTTAAAGAACATCATGGCTGGGGCCTGGTTGGTGACTGCATGTGTCGCATTCCTGTAAGCAAACAAGAAATTATCCACCTTGTGTTGCAGTGGTATGTTGTCGTTATACATCGCCTTTTTTGCTTTTTTAAAGGTTTGAACAAACCTCTCAGCCAATCCATTTGTGGCTGGACGATATGGGGCGGATGTGTAATGCTTTACCCCATTATTCCTCAAAAACCTCCGGAAATCCTCGGATGCAAACTGTGGTCCATTGTCGGAGCAAATCTGTTCTGGCAAGCCATTCCTGGCGAAGATGGTCCGTAGGACTGCAATAGTTTTCTCTGTGGTGGTGGAGGACATTTTGATGACCTCTGGCCATTTCAAATGTGCATCCACGGCGATTTAAAACATTGAGTCCATAAATGGACCAGCAAAATCAATGTGTACCCGTTGCCATGGAGATGAGGGCCACTCCCATGGGTGTAGAGGGGCCTGTGGTGGTGCATTTTGGACTTTCTGGTATCCTGTGCATCTCTTGGTCATTTACTCGATTTCTTTAACGATTCCCAGCCACCACACAAACGCCCTGGCTAGGCTCTTCATTTTTACCCCTCCCAGATGACCCTCATGAAGCTCATTCAGCACTCTATCTCTCAGCTTGGGTGGAATTACCACTCGGGATCCACACATCAAGGTCCCCCGGCACACTGACAGCTGTTCTCTCCTTGGCAAGAATGCTGGCAACAGTGAGTCACCATGTGCTGGCCATCCCTTCACCGTCAAATCATAGACCCGAGAGAGTGTCAAGCCATTTCGGGTTTCCTTCTCTATACTTGAGTTTGTAATAGGTAGACATTCGACTATGGTCGAATGGAATATCTCAACAGGGTCCACGGCAGGTGCTTCCTCCACCGTAGGCAGTGGCAGGCACGGCAGCCCATCAGCATTTCCATGCTGTTTCGTACCCTTATACTCTATGTCGTATTGATGTGCCCCTAGAAAAAGGGACCATCTTTGCAGCCGTTGTGCCGTCATCACCGGAACGCCCTTCTTTGGGTTAAAAATGGAGTCAAGAGGCTGGTGATCAGTCAGTAAGGTGAATTTCTGCCCGTGCAGATAGTGATTGAACTTCTTCACCTCCCACACCAGGCTGAGGGCCTCCCTGTCAATCTGGGCGTAGTTATGCTCGGCTGAGGTTAACGAGCGTGACGCAAAGGCTATTGGCCTCTCTGAACCGTCAAGGAATTTGTGCGACAGCACCGCTCCAATGCCGTAGGGAGACGCATCACATGCCAACCGAATCGGTAGTGTTGGATTGTAGTGGGCCAATGCATCTTTTGAAGTGATTAGGCATTTACATTTCTGAAAGGCATGCTTACACTCATCACTCCATTTCCATGCTACTCCAGTTTGCAGCAGGGCGTTCAGTGGGTGCAGAATTGTAGACAAATTTGGCAAGAACTTATGGTAGTAGTTCACCAACCCGAGGAACGACCTCAGTTGCGACACATTTTCCGGTGCTGGAGCCTTGACTACTGCCTCAATCTTGTCTAGGGACTTATGTAACCCCTCTTCATCAATCACGTGGTCACGATACGAGATTTGTCCCCTGAAAAACTCGCATTTGGGGCGGTTGGCTTGTAGCCCATATTCTTGTAATCTAGTGAGCACCTGCTCCAGGTTGGCAAGGTGTTCACTGTCATTTTCGCCCGTAACCAGGATGTCGTCCAAATAACACTGGGTCCCCGGGATCCCTTGCAGGACTTGTTCCATTGCCCTCTGCCAAATAGCCGGAGCTGATGCTACCCCGAATACCAGTCGGTTGTACTGGTAAAGACCTTTGTGAGTGTTTATCGTGAGGTATTTTCTAGATGCTTCTTCTACCTCCATTTTTAGATACGCTTGGGCCAGATCAATATTCGTAAAGCGTTTCCCTCCAGATAGTGAGGTGAAAATATCTTCTATCCGTGGAAGTGGATATTGTACTGTGTGCAGGACTGGGTTCACATTTACCTTAAAGTCCCCACAGATGCGAACCTTCTTCGGCTCCCCAGGCGTGCTGCTCAATGCTTTCTTCATTACAGGAACGATGGGTGTGGCCCACTCGCTCCAGTCCATCTTGGACAGCACACCCGAACGCTCCAGACTCTCCAGCTCTGCTTCGACGGCTGGGCGGCTCGCATATGGTACCGGTCTGGCCTTAAAAAATTTTGGGTTTGCGTTATCTTCAATTTTTATCATTGCCGTTACGCCTTTTATAGTCCCAAGTCCTGGCTGGAACACCTCTTTCGCGTCAGTTAGAATTTTTGACAGTCGTTCAGGTGTGACGTCGTCATCCTTTTTGTCAGCCACAGTTAGCGCCTGAATGAAATGCCAATCCAATTGTATTTTTTGCATCCATTCACGTCCCAATAATGGTGGTCCTCCATCTTGTAATATATATATATACAGTTTCTGTGTTTCCTTGCCGTTGCATTTAACGGGCACCCTTATTTTTCCTCTGGGGTAGACTTTTTGCCCCGTATATGTCTTCAAGACAATGGACGTGTCCTTCAAGGGTATGTGTGAGAATAGCTGCTCGTAGTCTCGTCAATTCATGACTGTTAGGGCTGATCCTGTGTCCAATTCCATCTTTACTTGGGACCCTGCTATCATGAGGGTGACCCAAATGGTTCGGTGATCCTCCTTTGCGATCACGTTGTGTAACTTTAGACAAATTAGTCTCCTGCTCCCGGAGTCATTATCACTCTTCTGATCTTCTGAACTACTGTCCGTCATCTTTTTTACTTTCTTGTACTTTTCCTTAGCAGTTCTTTTAGTGTTGGTTTTCTTTCCCGACCTGCAGACTCGTGCTATGTGTCCCACTTTTCCACATTGCCTGCATACTTTGTCCTTAAACCAGCAATACTTCTGGTCATGGGTTGTTCTGCCGCAGCGATTGCACTTTTCTGCTCCATATGCCATTTCGTTGGTGCTATATTCTTGCGGTTTCTGTTGTATTTCCACAGCTCCCCGTGCTGCTGCTTCGTAGGATACTGCCATGCTGAAAGCCTTTTCTAGCTTAAGGTCCTTTTCCGAAAGTAGTCGTTTCTGGGTTCCTTCACTCTGGAGCTCGCAAACTTATCCTTTAAGTTATCTGCCAGTCCTGCTCCGAACTGGCAGTGCTTCAATAACTTGCGTAGTTCCATAAGATAGTCAGCATTGCTCTCATCTTTGTGCTGGTTTCTTTTATGGAACTTGAATCTTTCTGCTATCAGCAGCAGTGTAGGGTTTAGATGTTCCTGTAAGATATTGACAATCTCTTCAAAGCTTTTCTCCATTGGTTTAGCTGGGGTAATTAAATTCTGCAATAGGCCGTATGTTCTCGCGCCCATCAAATTTAATAATACCGACGCCTTCTTTCCATCGGCCACCTCATTTGCCTTGCAGTACACTTCAATTCTTTCCACATACGTGGTCCAGTCTTCTATTTCGTTGTCGAAAGCAGTGATGCTGCCACTCTTCGGCATCTTGGGTGGTTTAAAATGGCGCCTCCCGTGCTTTTCCTTCTTCCCCAATGGATTAAAATGGCGCCTCCTGCGCTTTTCCTTCTTCCCCCTGCTGCCAATGCTGCTCCTAGCATTCTAAATAGTAATGGCAGCGCCCCGCGGCTTCTGCGTGTCTCTCTTTTGTTAATTAATTTTCTTAGTTTTATTCTTCTTCGACGCTGTCCACTGCGCGTCTCTTTTCCTTCCCCCTTTTTATTTTCTTTAACGCTGCCCGGCTCTTGAGCACCGACCGCGCCCTGTGCGCTCCACCCTCTCTCTCTCTTTTCCTTCCCGATGAAGCTGCACAGCCCCCTTGCAGAGCCGCTCGATCGAGCTCTCGCCCGCCGCAGTCCGGAAGGGTCAGCGCACTACCTGCTACTCGCACGATTTGCTGTAACACCTTGACTGGAGAGCCAAGCCCAGCTCTCCACAGCTTCCCCTGCGATTCTCTGAACTCCGATGGATCACTGGGCGGTTGCCCACGGTCGACCCCCGTTGCTCTGGCTTCGACCTCCAAGAAGCTTCTTTTCAGGGATGGATCCCCGTGAGGTGATGCAGTACTGCAGGTGAGTTTGAACCTGCTCGTCGCCACTGTAGTGTCCGCGTACCAATAACACACGGACTGCAGGAGAACGGTAATAACAGGTGTTTACTGAACAGAGGGTATGCTGGAACTGAAAATACAGAAGCCTGCTATGGCTTTATATACAGGTGTGGTCACTGCCGGTACTACAGTATAAAAGCAGTTCACAGAATCACAGAATCACAGAAACCCCACAGTGCAGATAGAGGCCATTTTGGCCCATCGAGCCTGCACCAACACATATCCAACCCGATCCCCGTAACCCCACATATTTAATCCCCCTAACACTAAGGGTCAATTTATCATAGCCAATCAACCTAACCTGCACATCTTTGGACTGTGGGAGGAAACCGGAGCACCCGGAGGAAACCCACGCAAACACGGGGAGAATGTGCAAACTCCACCCAGACAGTCGCCCGAGGCCGGATTCGAACCCAGGTCCCTGGCGCTGTGAGGCAACAGTGCTAACCACTATGCCACCGCGCTTCCCGTTCTCTCTTAAAGGTACATACACAACATTTTCCACCATCCAATTGTTTTCCTCTCCACATCTGAAGGTGTTGACTCATCCTGTCGATGGTCCATGGGCACGGATTCCTCTTCACAAATGTAACCATTCTTCACCTGTGAGCCTAAATAACAGGCGCTGGCCGGACATTCACATGGGAGGCTTCACAGCCAAATGCAATCTTCACTCAACGTCCATATCCAAGTACACTTTCCAGCAGAGGAGAGGTCAGTCGTAGGAAAATGGTCGCTCCTTTAGCCCTTTCTAGCCCAGAGTGCCAAGGCCAATTGTACCAACCCTACTGCCACCCTGGCTGACTTCAGCTATCTCTGCATAGCTGGTAAATGGAGCCTTCCTGGTTCGTGTGGTTTAGTTTCAGACTGGACGGTGCACTTAATGTTTCATAAGAACATAAGAATTAGGAGGAGCCTGCTCAGCCATTCAATAAGATCATGGCTGATCTTCTATCTGAACCCCACTTTCCCGCACTATCCCCATATCCCTTGATTCACGTAATGTTCAAAAATCTATCAATCTCTGTCTTGAATATATTTCATGACTGCACAACAACAGTCCTCTGGGGTAGAGAATTATAAAGATTCACAACACTCTGTGTGAAGAAATTCATCCTCATCTCAGTTCTAAATGGCCGACCCCTTATCCTGAGACTATGCCCCCTAGTTCTAGACTCTCCAGCCAGGGGAAACAACCTCTCAGCATCTACCCTGTCAATCCCCTTCAGAATCTTGCATGTTTCAATGAGATCACCTCTCATTCTTCTAAACTCCAGAGAGTATCGGCCCATTCTACACAATCTCTCATCATAGGACAGCCCTCTCATCCCAGGAATCAATCTAGTGAACCTTCGCTGCACCGCCTCCAAGGCAAGTTTATCCTTCCTTAGATAAGGAGACCAAAACTGTGCACAGTACTCCAGGTGTGGTCTCACTAAGGCCCTGTTCAATTGTAGCAAGACTTCCTTACTCTTATACTCCAATCCCCTTGCAATAAAGGCCAACATGCCATTTGCCTTCCTTATTGCTTGCTGTACCTGCATGCTAGCTTTCTGTGTTTCTTGCACAAGGACACCCACATCTCTATGAACACCAACATTTGAAAGTTTCTCACCATTTAAAAAATATTCTGTCTTTCTATTCTTCCTACCAAAGTGAATAACCTCACATTTCCTTAAATTATACTCCACAGTCACCTTACTGCCCACTCACTTAGTCTATCTATATCCCTTTGCAGACTTTGTGTTCTCCCCACAGCTTACTGTCCCACCTAGCTTTGTATCGTCAGTAAACTTGGATACATTTCACTCGGTCCCTTCATCAAGGTCATTAATATAGATTGTAAATAGCTGAGGTCCCAACACTGATCCTTGCGGAACTCCACTAGTTACAGCCTGCCAACCTGAAAAAGATCAGTTTGTACCTACTTTCTGTTTACTGTCCGTTAACCAATCCTCAATCCATGCTACTCTATTACCCCAACCCCATGAGCCCTAATCTTGTGTAATAACTTTTTATGTGACACCTTATCGAATTTGCCCTGTCAAGCCCTCTAAGAATGTTATACATTTCAATAAGATCATCTCTCATCATTCTAACTTTCCACTTGGGGGCGGGGGGGAGATGAAAACTAGGGATCATCAATATAAGATAGTCACTAATAAATCACTAGGGAATTCAGGAGAAAATCCTTTACCCAAGGAGTGGTTAGAATGTGGAAGGTGCTACCACAAGGTATAGTTGAGGCAAATATCATAAATGTATTTAAGGGGAAGCTAGATAAGCACATAGGGAGAAAAGAATAGAAGGACACGCTGATAGGGTTCGATGAAGAGAGGTGGGAGGAGTCTTGTATGGAGCATAAACACCGGCATGGACCATTTCGGCCGAATGTGCTGTAGACGCGGTGTAACTCAATGTAACTTGTTAAATGAGCCATAGGAACATATTGCTAAAGAAAGCTGGGAGAGGGAATCCAGGGAATTATAGATCGGTTAGCTTAACATTTGTTGTCAGGAAATTACTAGAATTTATAATTAAGGATGGAGTGACTAAACACCTTGAAAATTTTCAGCTGATCAGAGAGCTAGCATGGATTTGTAAAGGGTAGGTCAAGCTTGACAGACCTGATTGAATTTTTTGAAGAGGCGGCTAAAGTACAGTAGTGGACAAGGGAATGTCTATGGATGTTATTTATATGGACTTCCAGAAGGCATTTGATAAATTCCTTCATAAGGGACTGTTAGCTAATGTTGATGCTCATTGAATTGAGGGAAAATTATTGATCTGGTTAGGAGATTGGCTGAGCTGAAGGAGACAGAGAGTAGGGATAATATTTAATCCTGGCCTTTATATTTAGAGGACTAGAATACATGGGAGTAGAAGTTATACTACAGCTATACAAAGCCCTGGTTAGACCACACCTGGAGTACTGTGTTCAGTTCTGGGCACCACACCTTAAGAAGGGTATATTGGCCTTGGAGAGAGTGCAGCATAGATTTACTAGAATGATACCTGCGCTATAAGGGTTACATTACGAGGATAGATTACACAAACTAGGGTTGTATACCCTTGAATTTGGAAGATTTGATTGAAGTTTTCAAGATATTAAGGGGAACTGGTAGGGTAGATAGAGACAAACTACTTTCATTGGTTGGGGATTCTAGGACTGGGGGCATAGTCTAAAAATTAGAGTCAGGCCTTTCAGGACTGAAGTTAGGAAACACTTCCACATGCAAAGGATGGCAGAAGTTAGGAACTCTCTTCCTTAAATGGCAGTTGATGCTGGGTCAATTGTTATTTTTAAATCTGAGATTGATAGAATATTATTAATCAAAGGTATTAAGGCATATGGGCCAAAGATGGGGAAATGGAGTTAGGTCACAGATCAGCCATGATCTCATTGAATGGTTGAACAGGCATCAAGGGGCGAAATGGCCTCCTCCTGTTCCTATGTTCCTAAGAAAAGTAAGCAAAATATATTGTGGAAACAAATCTAACACATACCCTATGTTACTACAGTTTCAAACTTTCTGTAGAATGCTTTCGAATTGCAGATTTGTTTTTTTGCTAGACACTTATCTTGATGTTATCCATTAAAATCTCTGCGGCCACTTTTTCACAGACTCCACCAGGCCGGAACGGGGCATTTGTGCTCCGAAAATAGCGGAGCTGAACTTTTCGCCTCATTCTGGCTCCCAATCTACCAGACGCCATTTTGTTTGAGGCCTGCACATGGGCGTCTTTGACACCTGCCTGTTTCAGGTGGGAGACTACTTGTATTATGCAAATTGGGCTTCTCTAACGTACATAATGTTAAGGTACAAATGGGCGAAGTATGCACTGCCATAGGCTGCTCAGAAAAATGGCACAGATAAGTTTTTGAAAGATTTTTGTAGGGCCAGGAGGAACTTGGAATTCCACCATCCCCGCCATGAATGCCAAGTGATGATTCAGCGCTCACAGCTCACTGTGCGTCAAGAAATGAGGCCCAAGCATTAAAATGGGTTAGGTCTCTTAGCAAGGACATCAGGTGGGCATCATGATCGTACCTCATGCCGCTCGCTCGTTCTCTGCCCAATGTTAAAATCGGCCCCTATGTATTATTAGTACAGGTAGACTACCCTTTATCCGGACTTCCGAAAACCGAAACCCTCTAAAAACCGAAGGTTTTTTCGTTCAGCGTAAGTCGTGCGTACGAACGAAAAAACCTTCGGTTTTTAGAGGGTTCCGGTTTCGGAAGTTCGGATAAAGGGTAAGTCGTGCGCACGACCCCCCGCCGACCCCCCCGCGGACCCCGCCAGCCCCGACAACCGCCGACCCCCCCGCGGACCCCGCCGGCCCCGACAACCGCCGACCCCCCCGCCGGCCCCGACAACCGCCGACCCCCCCGCCGGCCCCGACAACCGCCGACCCCCCCGCGGACCCCGCCGGCCCCGACAACCGCCGACCCCGCCAGCCCCGACAACCGCCGACCCCCCCGCGGACCCCGCCGGCCCCGACCCCCGCCGACCCCGACTGACTTACGCTGAGCGTCAGCGTAAGTCGTGCGCACGACCCCCCGCCGACCCACCTTCCGAAATCCGAAATTCTCCTTTATCCGAAACTCGGCTGGTCCCGAGGTTTTCGGATAAAGGATAGTCTACCTGTACCTCTATTTCTAAACACCATTGTTGTATTGCCTTTAGAAGATTGTTTGCTGATTTTCATGCCTTTCGGCCCATTTAACCCTTCCCATTACAGCATCTGGGAGTTTCATAAATGAGTCCATTGTGCGAGGCTGACACTCCAGTGCAGTGCTGAGGGAGTGTGCACTGTCAGTGGTGCCGTCCCTCGAATGAGATGTTAAACCAATGATGTCTGCCTTCTCGGGTGGGCGTAAAAGATCCTATGGCACTGTTCAAAGAGCAGGGGTAATTCTCACTGGTGTCCTGGCCAATATTTATCCCTCAGCCAATATCACTAAAACACATTATCTGGCCATTATCACATTGCTGTTTGTGTGGGAGCTTGCTGTGCGCAAATTGGCTGCTGCGTTTCCGACCATACAACAGTGACTACACATCAAAAGTACATCATTGGCTGTAATGTGCTTTGGGACGTCCGGTGGTTGTGAATATAAATGCAAGTCGTTCTTTCTTTTAACCAGACTGATTCTGGACTCCATTGTAAGACCATTGCCATTACACTCTTTCCTCTGTAAGCTCACACAGCTCCCCGTCTGTTGTCAACCTTCCAGTCCTTGACGCCACTTCCACATGTTCTAACAGCTGAGATGAAAATAGAAAGTGCTGGAAATATAAAGTGGGGTAGATTTTTGGTCTGGGTCCGAACCGAGAGGCCCCAGGATTGATGGAACTAGGCCCTCGTGCCTCATCACCATACTATGCGCATGCTGCAGGCACTGGTCACTCCTGGAAAGACATCAATGTTGAGTCCCCTGCCTCCCTGACTTGTCCTGGGAGCGAGGATTGGAACATGCTACGGGGGAGCCGATTGCATCTCCTGTGGAGCCGGAGGAGCTATAAAAATACAAGTCCTTTCTTTCTTTGAAAGTAGTCATATAAAATTCTTAACCAGGAGGTAATGGCCACTGGATCAGTAAGTACATAAGAAATAGGAGCAGGAGTAGGCCAATTGGCCCCTCGAGCCTGCTCCGCCATTCAATAAGATCATGGCTGATCTGATCCTAACCGCCAATCCACTATCACAGAACCATCTCCTGAATCTAACAGAATTAGACACACGAAATAGGAGCAGGATCAGGCTACACGGCCCCTGGGCCCGCTCCGCTACCCACAGGGCCATGTCCGATCCGAACCTAGACTCTTGTCCAAATTCCTGCCCGCTCCCCGTAACCCTTAATTCCCTTTACTTCTAGGAAACTGTCTATTTCTGTTTTAAATTTATGTAATGATGTAGCTTCTACAGCTTTTTGGGGCAGCATATTCCATGGACCTACCACCCTCTGAGTGAAGTAGTTCCTCCTCATCTCAGTTTTGAAAGAGCAGCCCCTTATTCTAAGACTATACCCCCTAGTTCTAGTTTCACCCATCATCGGGAACATCCTCCCCGCATCCACCCAATCCGACCCCTTCACAATCTTATATGTTTCAATAAGATCGCCTCTCATTCTTCTGAACTCCAATGAGTAGAGTCCCAATCTACTCAACCTCTCCTCATATGTCCATCCCCTCATCCCCGGGATTAACCGAGTGAACCTTCTTTGTACTGACTCGAGAGCAAGTATGTCCTTTCTTAAGTATGGACACCAAAACTGTACGCAGTATTCCAGGTGTGGCCTCACCAATACCTTGTACAACTGAAGCAATACCTCCCTATTTTTATATTCTATCCCCCTAGCAATGAAAGCCAACATTCCATTGGCCTTCTTAATCACTTGCTGCACCTGCATACTAACCTTTTGAGTTTCGTGCACCAGGACCCCCAGATCCCTTTGTACTTCAGTACTTTCCAGTTTCTTGCCATTAAGATAATAACTTGCTCTACGATTTTTCCTGCCAAAGTGCATAGCCTCACACTTTCCAGTATTGTATTCCATCTGCCAAATCTCTGCCCACTTACTTAGCCTGTCGATGTCCCCTTGCAGGTTTTTTATGTCCTCCTCACTCACTACTTTCCCTCCCATCTTAGTATCGTCTGCAAACTTTGATATGTTACACTCGGTCCCCTCCTCCAAATCGTTAATATAGATTGCAAAGAGTTGGGGACCCAGCACTGACCCCTGCGGAACACCACTAGTTACTGATTGCCAGTCTGAGAATGAATCATTTATCCCAACTCTCTGCCTTCTGTTAGATAGCCAATCCTCTATCCATGCCAGAATATTACCCCCAATCCCGTGATTTTTTATCTTAAGCAATAATCTTTTGTGTGGCACCTTGTCAAATGCCTTTTGGAAGTCTAAATACACTACGTCCACTGGTTCCCCTTTATCCACCCTATACGTTACTTCCTCAAAGAACTCCAGCAAATTTGTCAAACATGACTTCCCCTTCATAAAACCATGCTGACTTTGTCCGATTAAATTATGATTATCCAAATGTCCTGTTACTGTCTCCTTAATAATGGACTCCAAAATTTTACCTACCACAGATGTTAGGCTAACCGGTCTATAGTTTCCAGCCTTCTGTCTACTGCCCTTTTTAAATAAGGGTGTTACATTAGCAGTTTTCCAGTCTGCCGGGACCTTTGCCGAGTCCAGGGAGTTTTGGAAAATTATTACCAATGCATCCACAATCCCTACCGCCACTTCCCTCAAGACCCTAGGATGTAAGCCATCAGGTCCAGGTGATTTATCCGCCTTGAGTCCCATTATTTTACCGAGTACCACTTCCTTAGTGATTTTGATCGTGTTTAGCTCCTTCCCCCCTTTAGCCCCCTGTTTGTCCAGTGTTGGGATATTCTTAGTGTCGTCTACTGTAAAGACTGATATAAAATATTCATTCAGTGTTTTTGCCATCTCCATATTTCCCACCATTATTTTCCCGGTCTCATCCTCTAAGGGACCAACA
This sequence comes from Somniosus microcephalus, assembly GCF_052327205.1. Taxonomy (NCBI): domain Eukaryota; kingdom Metazoa; phylum Chordata; class Chondrichthyes; order Squaliformes; family Somniosidae; genus Somniosus; species Somniosus microcephalus. The sequence continues at coordinate 329,054,176 of NC_140990.1, read as the reverse complement.
TTTACTTTAGCCACCCTTTTTCTTTTTATATAACTATAAAAACTCTTACTATCTGTTTTTATATTTTTTGCTAATTTACTTTCATAATCTATCTTCCCTTTCTTAATCAATCTTTTTGTTATTTTTTGCTGTCTTTTAAAGTTTTCCCAATCCTCTATCCTCCCACTAGATTTGGCTACCTTATATGCCCTTGTTTTTAGTCGAATACTATCCTTAATTTCTTTACTTAGCCATGGATGGCTGTCTTTTCTTTTACACCCTTTTCTTCTCAGTGGAATATTTTTTTTTTGGAAGTTGTAAAATAACTCCTTGAATGTACACCACTGATCATGTATCGTCTTACCCTTTAATCTATTTTCCCAATCCACTCTACTCAATTCCGCTCTCATGCCTTCATAGTCTCCTTTATTCAAGCTTAGCATGCTTGTTTGAGATCCAACCTTCTCACCCTCTAATTGAATATGGAATTCAACCATGTTATGGTCACTCATTCCAAGGGGATCCTTTACTAGGACATTTTTAATTAATCCCGTCTCGTTACACAGGACCAGATCTAAGGTTGCTTGCCCCCTGGTCGGTTCAGTTACATACTGCTCAAGGAACCCATCCCTAATACACTCAATGAACTCATCCTCAAGGCTGCTCTGCCCAATTTGATTTGTCCAATTAATATGATAGTTGAAATCCCCCATAATTATAGATGTTCCCTTATTACAAGCCTCAACTATTTCCTGATTGATACTCCGTCCAACAGAGTTGCCACTGTTCGGAGGCCTATAGATTACGCCCACTAGTGTTTTTTTCCCCTTATTATTCCTTACCTCCACCCAAACTGTTTCATTATCCTGATCTTTTGACCCAATATCATTTCTCTGTATTACAGTGATTCCTTCCTTTATTAACATAGCCACCCCACCTCCCCTTCCTTCCTGCCTGTCCTTCCTGATCGTTAAATAACCTGGTATGTTTAATTCCCAGGCATTGTCACCCTGCAGCCATGTTTCTGTAATGGCCACAAGATCATACCCATATGTAGTTATTTGTGCCATTAACTCATCTATTTTGTTACGAATGCTACGTGCATTCAGATAGAGAACTTTCAAAGATGTTTTGTGACACTTAGTTCCTGCTTTTGCCCTTTTTATTACTTTACCTTTTACTCCATACCTTCTGCCCCTTCCTGATACGCTCTGGTTTTTAATTTCCCCACTGCTACCTAAGTCTATTACCTTCTCTGTTGTCATTTTTATTATTTGCTCTCTAGGAGCCTCCCCCCCACTAGTTAGTTTAAAGCCCTCTCTACAGCCCTAGTTATATGATCCGCCAGGACTCTAGTCCCAGCACTGGCCAAGTGAAGCCCGTCCCAACGGAACAGCTCCCTCCTGCCCCAGTACTGGTGCCAGTGTCCCAGGAAGCAAAGCCCATTTCTCCCACACCAGTCTTTGAGCCACGCATTTACTCTCTAATTTTATTTTTCCTAGCCAAATTCGCTCGTGGCTCAGGTAATAATCCAGAGTAGTTGTACCTTAAGTTGCAAATAGCTGGAAATGTGAATGTTTCCTTTAAAGCAGACTTCAGGAGGACATAGACAGACTGGTGAAATGGGCAGACACATGGCAGATGCAATTTAATGTGGAGAAGTGTGAAGTGATGCACTTTGGATGAAACAACATGGAGAAGCAGTATAATCTAAATGGTACTATTTCAAGGTAGGTGCAGGAGCAAAGGGATCTGGGGGTGCATATTCACAGATCTTTGAAGGTGGCCAGGCAAGTTGAGAAGGCGGTTAAGAAAGTCGATGGGACACTTGGCTTTATAAATCAGAGCACTGAGTACAAAAACAAGGAAGTCATGTTAAAGCTTTACAAATCACTGGAGTATTGTGTACATTTCTGGGCACCACACTTTAGGAAGGATACCAAGGCCCTGGAGAGGGTACACGGGAGGTTTACCAGGATGATACCAGGGTTGAGGGAGTTCAGTTATGTGGAGAGATTGGAGAAGCTGGGGTTGTTCTCCTAAAAGCAGCGTAGGCTAAGGAGAGACCTAACAGAGGTATTCAAAATTTGAGGGGTTTTGATAAAGCAAGTAGGGAGAAATTGTTTTCTCTGGCAAGAGGTCATAGATTAAAATAATTGGCAAAACAACTAGAGGGAAAATGAGGAAAAATTTCTTGAGGCAGAGGGTTGTTATGATCTGGATCGCATTGCCTGGAAGGGTGGAGGAATCAGATTCCATCGGAATTTTAAAATTGGACATGTACTTAGAGTCATACAGCTAAAAATTGAGTTGGGCGCTAACTTCGCCGGGTTTAGCGCCCCAGAAAAATTAGCGACCCGCACCGGAAATTGAGTGGTTGCACCCCAAGAGGGAAGCGGGAGCTACTGGAAGCGCCCCGCATCCCTCTTGGGGCGCTGCGAGTCAATATCGCGCCTCATCACCAAAGGGGAGGGGCCTTGCGCAACGCGACCCGGGTCCCAGCTGGGCTCCCGGGGATCGGGAATGCCGGTAAAAGAGCCCGACACTCAAGAGAAGTGCCAGGCTCTTAGAACGCAGCCGGCACTCCGTGGGGGGGGGGGGGGTGGGGGGTGCGTTCAGGAGGCCGGGGACAGGAGCGCGGGCAGGTGCTGGCAGGCAGCCAGCAACAAAAATGGCCGCCCCGCACCTCACCTTTAAATAGCGCCGCCCCAGCCGCAGGTAGGCCCCCGCTGACCCCGTCGGATATAGTGGTAAGTCAGGGGGCGCTCCCAAAGATCGCAGCAGGGGCGCGAGCGGGGCGCTGCGCACGGCGATGACGCTAATGGGACACGCAAAGCAACCCAATTTTTCCCCCATAGAGTTACAGGGCTGGATTTTACCAGCCCCGAGGAGGCAGGTTTGAAGGCGGGTCTGAAGGCGGGTCAGGTGGGAAAGTTGTAAAAAATGACGGCGGGTTCCAAACCCACCGACAACCCACCTCTGCGCGTCTTTCCCAAAGGCGGACTCCGTTTCGGTCCCACCTCCAAGCGGCGGGATTGGCCCTTAAGGTACTTAGCTGCTACTTAACGACCTCTATAATCCCATTTTGAGAGGCCTTTCAAATTTTGCCACATTTCCAGCATGCTGCATGTCTCCCCTGAAACATGCCAGCTAATCCTGTCGGGTTCACAAGTGGCTGGCTTCCTAACAGCTGCAGCTCCACCATAAAAACAGAGCTCTCAACAAGGATCAGTTGCAGGTGGCAGAACTTTGCTTTGGAGAACTTTTGGCAGGTCTACTGATCTTGGAAGTGGTAAAGCTGCGATCCATCTCCATTGTGACCTCCTGGGAAACCCCTCTCCCCACATTGACTGAGCGCTTCCTCAACTGAGGTATATACCAGCAGCATGGGAACCATTTATTTCCTTTCCTCCTGGAGTTAAGATTCGGACGAAAACCAGTCGCGGCAGCAGCAGAACCTGGAACAACAGCAGCACCAACAGCAGCAGCAACAACAGGAGCGCCAATCAGCTGCTCACCCACCTGAAGCTGCACAGGGCAGAAGGCACCAGCGCAGGGAAGCACGTCGCCGCAGGAGATACCCCAAAAACAGGGTTTACAGGATGAGGATGAGCTTCCTCAACATGACTGAGCAGCAGTGCCAAAGGAGGCTGAGACTTTCGCGAGAGGTAGTGGGTGACATCTGCGCAATGCTGCAGCAAGGCCTGGAGCCCAGAGGATCTGGTGGACACCAGTGGCCGTAAAAGTCACCACCACACGCAACTTTTTTGCTTCAGGCTCATTCCAGGATCAACAGCAGACACCAGCGGCATCGCCCAGTCGGCCACACACACTTGCATCACGAAGTTTACCGATGCCCTCTTTGTGAAGGTGCACAACTACATCCACTTCTCCACAGATCAAGCAAGTATAACCGCGCGTGCGGTTGGATTTGCAAATATGGCAGGCTTGCCAAGGCTGCAGGGCATCGTAGGCTGCACACATGTGGCCCTAAGGCACCCCATCACAATCCAGCTCTTTTTGTCAAACGCAAGGGCTTCCACTCCCTCAACGTGCAGTTGGTGTGTAACCACAGGATGGACATTTTGCATGTTTGCGCCATGTACCCTGGCAGTTGCCATGACTCATTCATCCTGCGGCAGTCTAGTGTGCCTCCGCTTCAGTCCACCAAACCAACTTTGCAGATGGCTACTTGGAGACAAGGGCTATCCTCTGAAAACGTGGCTAATGCCACCGTTCAGCAGGCCATCCAACGAAGCTGAGGAGCGCTACAACTCCAGCCACGTTTCGACCAGATCCATTATCGAGCAAACCATCAGCTTGCTGAAGATGTGATTCAGATGCCTTGATAGATCAGGTGGAGCCCTGCAGTACTCAGCAGCCAGGGTCTCCAGAATCGTCATGCTCTGCTGTGCACTTCACAACATGGCACAGCATCGTGGCTTGCAGCTGTCTGAGGGACAAGTGGCTCAGTGCATAGCCTCCTCAGATGAGGATGAGGATGAGGAGGAGGAGGAGGAGAGCGAGAACGAAGACCTTGTGGAGGTGCATCAACCAACGGCAGCAGCACGTGAGCACATTGTTGCCCGGGATGCAAGGGATGCACTCATCTAGGCCAGATTTGCTTAGGTTGCCCAATCAAACACATTTGGCTCGTACCTTCTTACCACACCATAGAAATTGGACAAGAGCCTGCGGCTTCCTATCACTCTGACCACCATCATGACAAATCCAAGTCGCCCTGAGCCCTCAATGTGGAACTTCCATTAGCGAAATGACACAGCCCAGAACTTCAATAGTTTCTCGTCACTTCATTTTATTACATTGACTAGTGGATGGCATTTCACAATTAAACACAACAGGACACCCAAGTGACTACCCTTGTGACAACTTGTGCTTTATCTTCCTCTTACGCGTGCTCCTACATAGTGCTTCCCCTGTGGCTTCAGCAGATGTGGAGGCCCCTTGCTCACTTTCGCGCTGCTCCTGCCTCAACACCTTTGGTGGGCGTCTTCTGGGGTTGCGAGCCTCTGAGGACTCGGCAACAGTCTGCTCCTCCAGCGGCTGTGCAGGGGATGAGACGCCCATCTCAGTTGGATGAGGACTCTGACCGAGGGCTCCGCAGTGACATGGGAGTGTGAGCGCTTGGAGAGGAGCCCCCACTTCCTTGTTGTCTGCCACCAACATCCCTCTCATGGGTCAGCCCCACTTCAGAGCTAGCAAGTGGCTTGACAGCACCTTTGCTGCACTTCAGGAGTGCCATGAGGACCCGTATCTACACTGGCAGGCCTACTCCACTGGACTTCCATGAAGCTCTGGTTTCTCTGCTCAATAGCTGCCCATCACTCCTCCAGAGATGTCAGTCTATTCTGAACAAACACCATGTTTTCAACACTCTGGTGACTTAGCTCCTCCATGGCCATAGCCATCCTCTCCTCTACCATAGCCATCCTTTCCACAGAGGTTGCCATCCTTTCCGTGGTGATGCGTTCATGCGCCAATGCCTCCACAAAGGCTTTGCTCAAGTTAGCGATGGACTCCTCCATCCTTTCCACACTCGCAGTGACCCTGGAGACTAAACCTGCCAGAGACCCCTGCGCCTGTTCCTGGAGTTCAATCAACGCTCTCCTTCTGGATGGACCCGGAGGCACAGGGTCCACATGCAGATGAGCTGAGCTGGGAGCACCCTGCGGCCTCTGACAAGGACTCTCCACTGCTGTTCCTGTCTCCACCAGCTGCTGATGCTCACTTGTGAGCTGTGATACACCAGGTGACAACACTACTCTATCTCCCGAAGGTCCCACCGAGGTGTGAGTGTCTGCGCTGGTGCTGGGTGCGCTTAATTCTGCTGACGCTGCAGCCTCAGAGGTTGCAGGTTCCCCTGAGGAGTCTTCTGGCTCAGGCTCTTCCTCCTGGACAGTGGGGAGGGGGGGCTGTCGATGGTCCTGTGGAGTAGTAAAGGCATGAGTTAGAGATGTGATATAAATGTTGCATGCACATGGAATTGTGCAGATGTTTATAAGTCAATCTGTTTGAGCATCAGAAGCCATATTAGTCACTCATACAACGTAAATGAGAGAGATGCAAAATTATTCTGTCACCAACTTGCTCTGATGCGCCCGTCTGTCTGTCCCCCACTTCGACATCCTCCTCGGCGCCAAAGATCTCTAGGGCCGCCTCCTCAGCACTGTTGAACTGGGCTATTGAGGGCGGCCCTCCTCCTGTCTTCGCCCTTTCCCGCTTATTGTGGGCTCTCTTTTCCTGCAATGAGGGACACAAGTGGAGTTTGAGTGAGAATGATGGAGTGAGTGTGGAGAATCCATACATTAGATGCTTAGAAGGACACAAAGATGGAGTGAGGTCCCAAAACCAAAAGCCCTCTTTGTGTGTTGTTAGTTGTTGTCATAGCATAACAGTGATAGAGAGTGCGAGGCCAGCATAGTCGAATAGTTAAGTGATCGTATACATAGAGAGAGAGGGATGGTTAAGGGTGCAAGGGATATAAGGGTAAAGTGGGATGTGGAGGAGTAGGTTGACAATGCAGAGTGCTGGTGATGAGAGGCGATGGGGAGCAGATTGAGAGTAATGGTGATGTTATACTCACTTTTCCTGTGCGGACAAGGTAATTAAACTTCTTTCGGCACTGCAGCCAGATTCTGCTGCACATTGATCTCAAACTGACCTCCTGTGCCAGTTGCGGCCACACAGCTTTCGTCTGCTGGGAAGGTTTTTTCCTCCCAGAGGAAGGAAACAGCATCTCCTTCTGAGCTCTGGCTCCCTCCACCAGAGCATGGAGGGAGTCATCATCAAACTGGGGTGAGGCCTTGGTCCTTGAACTAGATATTTTCAAGAGGACCAAGCCATTAGAAGATTAGCAACTAAAAGTTTTGAGGCAGAAAATGAACCAAGTGTGCTTGGAGCCCTTAAATGCAGCTGCATAAATTATGTAATCAGAGGTGAGTTTCAGGCCCAAAAGACTCATTGGGCCAGGGGTGCACACATGCTGGGAATCAATTGCCCAATTAGGGCAAACTAGCTAAATTATCCCGGCTGACATCGGAGGCGGGAGCGGGACCCGCCGACCACCTGACCCGCCCCAACCCGCCCCCAATGGCAAAATCCAGCCCATAGAGTCATAACGGCACAGAAGGAGGCCATTCAACCCATCGAGTCTGTGCCGGCTCTCTGTAGAGCAATCCAGTCAGTCCCATTCCCCGTTCTATCCCCATAGCCCTACAAGTTTATTTCCCTCAAGTCAATTTCTCCTTGAAAACATTGAGTGTCTCCGCTTCCACCACTTCCGTCGGCAGCGAGTTCCAGGTCATCACCACTCACAGCGTAAAAAAGTTTTCCCTCACGTCCCCCCCTGTATCTCTTGCCCAAAACCTTAAATCTGTGTCCCCTAGTCCTTGTACCATCAACTAGTGGGAACAGGCTTTCCCCATCCAGTCTATCCAAACCCGTCATAATCTTGAACACCTCTATCAAATCACCCCTCAACCTCCTTTGCTCTAATGAAAACAAATCCAGCTTCTCCAACCTGTCCTTGTAGCGAAGATTCCCCCTGGAACCATTCTGGTAAATCTCCTCTGCACCCTCTCAAGGGCCTTCACATCCTTCCTAAAGTGTGGTGACCAGAACTGGACGCAATTGTGGCCTAACCAGCACTTTATATACTTGAAGAGGACTAACTTGCAGGGTTATGTGGAAAAGGTTGGGGGAGTGCGACTAATTCAGTAGCTCTTACAAAGAGCCGGCACAGAGACGATGGGCCGGATAGCCTCATTCTGTGCTGTAGGATTGCATGATTCTAACTGCACTATGACAGAATGAAACTTTCTTCACATCTGCTCTGTTCACTAAGAGGTTGTACATCTTCGCAGCAGGACGCATTCTCGTTGTTGTGAGTGATGCATTTGAAAGACTGCAGCTGTGCGTTTAAAGCTCAGATTTACAAACGTTGGCCTTGCCTAATGCCTGACAGACCAGCACTGATCAGCCCAAAAGAATCCCCACAGTCAGCAAATGGGGCTCAATAACGAACAATTTTGTTGCAAGCTCCTCTTATTAGAGGACAACTCGTGCTATCAATCATGAGTAGCCGACTATTAGCGATACGTTCATGCATCATCTAACTATATAGCATTTAATAAAAGCAGAAGAATCACGCGTGGTCAACTTAGTTTACGTAATTCATCATTTATGTTGGGCTCAAGTTCGCTGCAGGCAGAGGGCATGTAGAAACCCAACGACAAACTTTGATGCCGCATGACAAAGTTTTGTTAGCAGGATGCGGTCTCTGATGTTTAGTCACGTCAAAGTGGCTGGCAAACGGGTGCAAACAATGGATCATTCTGCAGCATATTAAATGCAATTGTTCATCATGGCTTGTCAGAGACACTGTTGTACAAAGTAGGGGAACACAGGGGGGAAAATTCCTTCATGGCTATCGAGCAACACTTTTCAACATTGCCTTAGAATACTTCTGTATGTCTCATGGTTGTGTGATCACATCATGTTATGCTCTAGGTAAAGAGGTTTCGCCTGAATTCTTTATTGGAAGCATAAGAACATAAGAACATAAGAAGTAGGAGCAGGAGTAGGCCATACGGCCCCTCGGGCCTGCTCCGCCATTCAATAGGATCATGGCTGGTCCGAATCTAGACTCACGTCCACTTCCCTGCCCTCTCCCCGTAACCCCTAATTCCCTTATCTGCTAGGAAACTGTCTATCTCCATTTTAAATTTATTTAATGTTGCAGCTTCCGCAGCTCTCTGGGGTAGCAAATTCCATAGATTTACTACCCTCTGAGTGAAGAAGTTCCTCCTCATCTCAGTTTTGAAAGGGCAGCCCCTTATTCTTAGATTATGCCCCCTAGTTCTAGTCTCACCCATCAGTGGAAACATCCTCACCGCATCCACCCAATCAAGCCCCCTCACAATCTTATATGTTTCGATAAGATCGCCTCTCATTCTTCTGAACTCCAATGAGTAAAGTCCCAAACTACTCAACCATAGATGCTTTTAAGGGGAAGCTAGATAAGAACATGAGAGAGAAAGCAATAGAAGGACCTATTTCCCTTAGCAGAGAGGTCAATAACCAGGGGGCATAGATTTAAAGTAATTGGTAGAAGGATTAGAGGGGAGTTGAGGACAACTTTTTTCACCCAGATGGTGGTGGGGGCTCTGGAACTCACTGTCTGAAAGGGTGGTAGAGGCAGAAACCCTCATTGCATTTAAAAAGTGCTTGGATATGCACTTGAAATGCCATAACCTACAAGGCTACGGACCAAGAGCTGGAAAGCGGGGTCAGGCTGGATGGCGCTTATCCAACCGGCACAGACACGATGGGCCGAATGGCCTCCTTCTGTGCCGTAAATTTCTATGATTCTCAGGCTATGCTAATAAGATTAGATGAAGTAGTGTGAGAGGCATAAACACCAGCACAGACCAGTTGAGCCGAATGGCCTGTTTCTGTACTGTAAATTCTGTGTAATCGTCTAATTACAACATTAACAATGGTCAACTTATCAAAAACTAACCAGTGAAAGCATACACAACAGAATGCGATCACACAACAATAAGACATACAGAAGTATTTTAAGGCAACGTTGGAAAGTATTGCTTGATAGCCATGAAGGAAATTTTGTTTGATAGCGCTCCTGTGAAGCACCTTGGGACGTTTTACTACAATAAAGGTGCTATATAAATTCATAGGATTACATAGGATATACAGCACAGAAACAGGCCATTCGGCCCAACCAGACCATGCCTGGCATTTATGCTCCACTCGATACTCCTCCCATCTTTCCTCATCTAACTTTTCTTTTAACATCTTTCAGATGAGTCGTTAAACCGAGGCCCCGTCTGCTCACTCAGGTGGATGTAAAAGATCCCGTGGCACTATTTAGAAGAAGAGTAGGGGAGTTATCCCCAGTGTCCTCACCAATATTTACCCCTCAACCAAAACCACGGAAACAGATTTTCTGGTCATTATCTCATTGCTGTTTGTGGGAGCTTGCTGTGCGCAAATTGGCTGCCGCGTTTCCCACATTGTAACAGTGACTACACTCCAAAAAGTACTTCATTGGCTGTAAAGCACTTTGGGACATCAGGTGGTCGTGAAAGGCGCTATATTAATGCAAGTCTTTCTTTCTTTAACTCTAACAGATAACCCTCTATTCCCTTCTCCCTCATATGCTTGTCTAGCATCTCCTTGAATGCATCAATGCTATTCGCTTCCACCACTCCCTGTGATAGCGAGTTCCACATTCTCGCCACTCTCTGGGTAAAGAAGTTCAAGTTGTTGTTGACTTATTAGTGACTATCTTCTATTTATTGCCCTCAGTTCTGGTCTCCCCCACAAGTGGAAAAATCTTCTCTATGTCTACCCTATCAAACCCTTTCATAAGCTTGAAGACCTCTATCAGGTCACCCCTCAGTCTTTGTTTTTAGAGAAATGAGCCCCAGCCTATTCATTCTTTCCTGTTAGAACCTCTCAGTTCTGATATCATCCTTTTTTGCACCTTCACCAGTGCCTCTATATCCTTTTTGTAATATGGAGACCAGAACTGCACATAGTATTCCAAGTGTGGTCTAACCAAGGTTCTATATAAGTTTAACATAACTTGCCTGTTTTTCAATTCTATTCCTCTAGAAATGTACCCCAGTGCTTTGTTTGCATTTTTAATGACCTTGCTAACTTGCATTGCTACTTTTAATGATTTGTGAATGTGTACCCCCAGATTCCTTTGCTCCTCTACCCTATTCAGACTCTTATTAGCCAAAATGTATGTGACCTCCTTATCCCTCCTACCAAAATGTATCACAGGTTGTAAGAGGGCTAAATAAGGACTATTTTTCAACCATTTGAAATCATTAGGCAAATGGTATGTTGGCCTTCATATCGAGAGGGTTTGAGTACAGGAGCAAGGATGTCTTGCTGCAGTTGTACAAGGCCTTGGTGAGACCACACCTTAAGTATTGTGTGCAGTTTTGGTCGCCTTATCTGAGAAAGGATGTTCTTGCCATGGAGAGAGTGCAGTGAAGATTCACCAGACTGATACCTGGGATGGCAGGAATGACGTATGAAGAGAGATTGAGTCGATTAGGCTTATATTCGCTAGAGTTTAGAAGAATGAGAGGGGATCTCATTGAAACTTATAAAATTCTAACAGGACTAGATAGACTAGATGCAGGAAGGATGTTCCTGATGGCGGGGGAGTCCAGAACCAAGGGTCACAGTCTAAGGATAAGGGGTAAGCCATTTAGGACTGAGATGAGGAAGAATTTCTTCACCCAGAGAGTGGTGAACATGTGGAATTCTCTACCATACAAGGCAGTTGAGGCCAACTTATTAAATATATTCAAGAAGGAGTTAGATATATTTCTTAAGGCTAAAGGGATCAAGGGATATGGGGAGGAGGCAGGGACAGGGTACTGAATTTGGATGATCAGCCATGATCCCATTAAATGGCGGAGCAGGCTCGAGGGGCCGAATGGCCTACTCCTGCTCCTATCTTCTATGTTTCTATGTTTCTATTACACTAATAACAACTCCCATCTAGGAAAACAGTGTTAAAGAACAAAGTCTATTTCATTGCAATGAGTCAATTCTATACCATAAACTTCACAAGCAGAACAATGTATGGCCTAGCCTTCGGTGGTGACAAAAGTTTTAATATACATAGAGTAAAATGAGTTGGGATTAATATGGAAAAGCAATCTTAACTTTCTGAATTGATTCGACGTAGCAATTGTCGAGATTTGCACCAGTATTAGTGGCGGCGAGGAAGGGAGTACAGAGACCAACAGAAAAGGCAATGGCAGTAAGGAAGACTAATGAGAAATCAAAGGACCAGAGAAAATCAGAAGAGGAAGCCCAAAGAGAAAGAACAGAAAGAACAAAAACATAAACAGCAGATAAAGAAAAAAAGCAGCAGAAATCCCAAGAAGAGACAAAGGTCAGAGTTTTCACATTGGAGAGCGTGCGGGTTTGGGGGCGGGTCAGGAGATAAAAGCACGGAAATTGACAGCGCGTCGGTAACCTGCCATCATCCGTCGACTTCTGCCTTTAACTCGGGCGTGTTTCGAGGTGCGCCACGGACCCACTCGGGAGAGGTGGGCGACCTCATTGAGGTACTTAATAACTGCTCATAAATAGACCCTTAACTGCCCTTTTAATGGCAGGTTTGGGCTTTAACTGGTTGCGCGCAGGATTCACGCACCTCGGGAACCTCGCCTGTGAAGAAGAGGCGGAAGCTCAGTGGCCATTGCGCGAGTCCATTAAGTGACAGCTAGAAAAAACACATAAATACTCCCACCTTACACCTGCTTCTGTGCCTAAGGGAAAGGCTCTTGCTGGCACCATTTTGCACAGGGATTTAGCTTTCAGGAGTTTGTAGGTCATTTCTGCAGCCTTGGAAGCCATTCTCAGCACATTGCTAGTCACTCTCAGTACATTGGAGCATTGTGCCTCTGATCTCCACTTTACCTGGCATCTATTAGATCAGCATGGGTGCCGCTTTTGCTGCCTCACCAAGGACCTCAGATTTAGACTAAGATGAGCCGCAGCACCAACAACACCAGCAACACCAGCAGCAGCAATAGCAACCACAAGAGCAGCCTTCTCCTCAGTGACCTGATGCACCACAGGAGGGGGGTCAACACAGGGCTGCACCGCGCCGGAGACGATACCCCCAATAAAGGGTATACAGGCAGAGGATGAGCTTCCTGGACATGACTGAGCAGCAGTGCCTCAGGAGGCTTAGGCTATCACACCAGGTCATGGCAGACATTTGTAGCTTGCTGGAACAAGACCTGCTGCCCAGAGGACCTGGTGGACATGCCTTACCAGTAGCTGTCAAAGTCACCAACGCCCTCAACCTCTTCGCCTCAGGCTCCTTCCAGGGATCTGCAGCAGACATTTGCAGGATCTCGCAATCAGTTGCCCACAGGTGCATCACCCAGGTGACCAATGCCATGTTTCACAAGTCAGCCAATTATGTAAACTTTGCCACTGATAATGCCAGTGTTAGTGAGCGGGCACTTGGCTTTGTGGCTCTGGCTGGCTTCCCACAGGTGCAGGACATCATTGACTGCACACATGTGGCCATCAAGGCACCCCCTCATCACCCAGGAGTGTTTGTGACTGCAAAGGCTTCCATTCCCTCAATGTCTGCAACCATAAATTATCATCATGCATGTGTGCGCCAGATTCCCCGGCAGCTGTCGTGACTCTTTCATACTGCGCCAGTCCACCCTCCCTCAGCTGTTCGCACCTCTGAACAGACTTACCGGCTGGCTGCTTGGAGACAAGGCTATCCACTGAAGACATGGTTGGTAACACCATTGAGGAGGCCAAGAAATGAGGCTGAGGAGTGCTATAATAACAGCCACACGTCCACTAGATGTGTCATAGAGCAAGCGATCGGCATGATGAAGATGTACTTCAGATGCCTTGACAGATCTGGAGGAGCCCTTCAGTATGCGCCAGCTGGGGTCTCCAGAATCATCATCGTATACTGTGCGCTGCACAATATAGCGCAGCAGCGAGGATTGGAGCTGCAGGAGGTGGAAGGTGCAGAGCACACAGCCTCTTCGGAGGAGGAGGAGGAGGAGGAGGAGGAGAAGGAGGAGGATGAGGAACAGATGGAACAAGAGGAGGAGGAGGAGGAACCTGAGGTGGAGATGGCACCAGCAGCAGCGCACATTGCTACCCGGGAGGCCCGGGATGGCCTCATAATGGCCCGATTTACTTAACTTGCACCAGTCCACCCATATGGTTCCCAAATGCTGTACCAACTTCCCCCACCCCGCAACAACACCACAAAGCAGTCGTACAATGACCACGCCATTCCTGTCACCCAAGCCCCCATTGCTCAAGGTTAAGTAATGTCTCAATATTCAGTCCAAGTGACAAAGCCACTTCCCGGGTAGCAGGCAAAAATGGACAAGACGGGAAAGTTGTGCAATGAAATAAATTAATGTGCATCATAAATATAACTGAAACTTAAAAATTAACATTTTGTCAAACACCCATGTGCACACCCTTGTGCATTTACGATTGTGTCTTTTTACATTTCTGCGTGTTTCTACAAGGTGTAACCCCTGTGGTTTCAGCAGAGGTAGAGGCAGGCAGCTCACTTCCCTGCTGCGACTGCTTTGACACTTTTGGCGGACATCCTCTGGGTTTTGGAGCCTGTGAGGGCCCCGCCGAGGAGCTCGGGAGGAAACCCGGCGACCAGCGAGGCCCGAGACCAGTCGGGAGCAGTGATTCAGAGCCGGTATAAAAACCGGAGAGAGGCGAGGCCCGAGACCAGTCGGGAGCAGCGGGAGCAGCGAGGAGGAGCTCGGGAGGAAACCCGGCGACCAGCGAGGCCCGAGACCAGTCGGGAGCAGTGATTCAGAGCCGGTATAAAAACCGGAGAGAGGCGAGGCCCGAGACCAGTCGGGAGCAGCGGGAGCAGCGAGGAGGAGCTCGGGAGGAAACCCGGCGACCAGCGAGGCCCGAGACCAGTCGGGAGCAGTGATTCAGAGCTGGTATAAAAACCGGAGAGAGGCGAGGCCCGAGACCAGTCGGGAGCAGCGGGAGCAGCGAGGAGGAGCTCGGGAGGAAACCCGGCGACCAGCGAGGCCCGAGACCAGTCGGGAGCAGTGATTCAGAGCCGGTATAAAAACCGGAGAGAGGCGAGGCCCGAGACCAGTCGGGAGCAGTGATTCAGAGCCGGTATAAAAACCGGAGAGAGGCGAGGCCCGAGACCACAGCTGGGGCAGTCGGGAGAGCAGGAGGCCAGTAACTGGTGAGTTTAAAAGCTCACCTTTCGCGGGCTTTTTCTTTCACAGCTGGTGCAGACGGGAGAGCAGGAGGCCAGTAACTCTTATATAGGTGGAGCTGTTGCTAAACCCGAAACACTACAGTGTAGTGTCTCCCACCCTTCCACCTCCTCTAACGTTTTAGGGGTTAGGGGAAGTTGAAAAGGTAGGTTCAATTTATTTTATTTCAGGAGCCTAACCTAGGTGGAGAAGGTTCCAGGACAGGAGGCGGCAGTGAAAATACAACACCAGAAAACAGGTAGGTGACTGGTTGGTGAGTACTTTCACAAACTTATTCTAAGTAGAATTCAATAGTTAAGCTAAATCGTAGTAAATAAAAGGGTATTGTAAGGGTTAAGTCATGGAAGGGCAGCTCGGACCCGTGTCATGCTTCTCCTGTGCCATGTGGGAAATCAGGGACACTGTCCCTGACAACTATGTGTGCAGGAAGTGTGTCCAGCTGCAGCTCCTAGCAGACCGCATGGCGGCGCTGGAGCTGCAAATGGACTCACTCTGGAGCATACGCGATGCTGAGGATGTTGTGGATAGCACATTCAGTGAGTTGGTCACACCGCAGGTAAAGGCTAGCTCAGACAGTAAATGGGTGACCAAAAGGCAGGGTAAAGGCAGGAAGGTAGTGCAGGAGTCACCTGCGGTCATCTCCCTCCAAAACAGGTTTACCGTTTTGGGTACTGTTGGGGGAGATGACTTATCAGGGGAAGGCACCAGCAGCCAGGTTCAGGGCACCATGACTGGCTCTGCTGCACAGAAGGGTGGGAAAAAGAGGGATAGGGCTATAGTGATAGGGGATTCAATTGTAAGGGGGATAGATAGGAGTTTCTGTGGCCGAGACCGAGACTCCAAGATGGTATGTTGCCTCCCTGGTGCAAGGGTCAAGGATGTCTCGGAGCGGGTGCAGAGCATTCTGAAGGGGGAGGGGGATCAGCCAGTTGTCGTGGTACATGTAGGTACCAACGATGTAGGTAAAAAGAGGGAGGAGGTCCTACAAGCTGAATTTAGGGAGTTAGGAGCTAAATTGAAAAGTAGGACCTCAAAGGTAGTAATCTCTGGATTGCTACCAGTGCCACGAGCTAATAAGTTTAGAGAGAGTAAGATAGATAAGCTAAATACGTGGCTTGAGCAGTGGTGCAAGGGAGAGGGATTTAAATTCTTGAGGCATTGGAACCAGTTCTTGGGGAGGAGTGACCTGTACCAAGGGGACGGTCTACACCTGAGCTGTGAGGGAGCCGATGTCCTCGGGGTAATATTTTCTAGGGCGGTTCGGGAGGATTTAAACTAATTTGGCAGGGGGATGGGAACCTAGATAGTGGAAAAGAGGGAAGTCATATGAAGTCAGAAATAGATGGTAGAAAGGTGAGAAGCAATAAGCAAAGGAGAGAAACACAAAGGGCCAAACGAATTCATAATGAGAGTGTGAAAAAAGCAAGCCTGAAGGCTTTGTATCTTAATGCTAGAAGCATTAGGAACAAGGTGGATGAATTAGTTGTGGAAATAGAGGTAAACAAGTATGATTTGATTGGGATTACAGAAACGTGGCTGCAGGGTGGGCAAGGCTGGGAACTTAACATCCAGGGATATACAATATTTAGGAAGGATCGGCAAAAAGGTAGGGGAGGTGGGGTAGCATTGCTGGTAAAGGAGGGGATTAATGCAATGGAAAGGAAGGATATTAACTCGGATGAAACGGAATCTGTATGGGTAGAAATGAGAAATAGCAAGGGGAGGAAAACGTTAGTGGGTGTGATATATAGGCCTCCAAATAGTAATATGGAGGTGAGGGAAGGCATAAAAAGGGAAATTAGAGAAGCGTGCGATAAGAGCACAGCTGTCATCATGGGTGACTTTAATTTACATATTGATTGGACTACCCAAATTAGTAAAAATTCTGAGGAGGAGGAATTCCTGGAATGTTTTCGGGACGGTTATCTGGACCAATATGTCGAGGAGCCGACTCGAGATCAGGCCATTTTAGACTGGGTATTGTGCAATGAGAAGGGACTTATCAGCAATCTTCTTGTACGAGGCCCCTTGGGTCAGAGCGATCATAATATGATCGAGCTCTCAGTCGAGATGGAGAGTGAGGAAATTGAATCAGAGACTAAGGTCCAGAACTTAAATAAAGGGAATTACGAGGGTATGAGACGGGAATTGGGTAAGATTGATTGGGTGGTGTTTCTGGGGGGATTGACAGTGGATAGACAATGGCAAGCATTCAAAGATAGAATGGAAGAATTCCAGAACATGTTTATACCGGTTTGGCATAAAAATAAACCTAAAAAGGTGGCTCAACCGTGGATAACGAGGGAAATTAGGGACAGCATAAAATCAAAAAAAAGGGCATATCAACTGGCAAAAAAAAGCACCAGACCGGAAGATTGGGGGCAGTACAGGATACAGCAAAAGAGGACAAAGGGATTAATCAGGAAGGGGAAAATAGAATACGAAAGTAAACTTGCAGCAAACATAAAGACAGACTGCAAAAGCTTTTATCGGTATATCAGGAGGAAAAGACTGGTAAAATCCCAAGTCGGTCCCTTGCAGTCCGATTCGGGAGAATATATAATGGAGAATAAGGAAATGGCAGACCAATTAAACTCATACTTTGGTTCTGTATTCACAAAGGAGGACACAAATAACCTCCCAGGAATATCGGCAAACATAGGGACTAATGAGAGGGAGGAGCTGACAGAAATTAGTATCTCTAGGGATATGGTGTTGGGTAAGTTGAGGGGACTGAAGGCCGACAAATCCCCGGGGCCTGATAAACTACATCCTAGGGTACTTAAGGAGGTGGCCCTGGAGATAGCAGATGCTCTAAGGATCATCTTCCGGAACTCCATTGACTCGGGAACAGTACCCGTGGATTGGAGGGTAGCTAATGTTACCCCAATATTTAAAAAGGGGGGTAGAGAGAAAGCAGGGAATTATAGACCAGTAAGCCTTACATCGGTTGTGGGCAAAATGCTAGAGTCCATTATTAAGGATAAAATAGCGGAGCACTTGACAAATGGGGAAAGGATCGGACAGAGTCAACATGGATTTACAAAGGGTAAATCGTGTTTGACTAATCTGCTGGAATTTTTTGAGGAAGTAACTGGTAAAATAGATGGGGGAGAGCCAGTGGATGTGGTGTACCTTGACTTCCAGAAAGCCTTCGATAAGGTTCCACACAAAAGATTATCATGCAAAATTAAGGCTCATGGGATTGGGGGCAAAGTATTAACGTGGATAGAGAACTGGCTGGCGGATAGAAAACAGAGAGTTGGAATAAACGGCTCGTTTTCGGAGTGGCAGGCAGTGACCAGCGGGGTGCCGCAAGGATCTGTCCTGGGACCCCAGCTGTTCACAATATATATAAATGATCTGGATCAGGGAATTGGATGCAATATTTCCAAATTCGCTGACGACACTAAACTAGGAGGAGGGGTGGGCTCTGATGAGGATGTCAGGAGGCTACAGTGCGATTTGGACAGGTTGGGAGAATGG
The DNA here is from genome assembly GCF_052327205.1 of Somniosus microcephalus. Taxonomy (NCBI): domain Eukaryota; kingdom Metazoa; phylum Chordata; class Chondrichthyes; order Squaliformes; family Somniosidae; genus Somniosus; species Somniosus microcephalus. The sequence goes on along the minus strand of NC_140990.1, from coordinate 329,035,877 downwards.
GCGGATACGTGGCAGATGCACTATAATGTGGATAAATGCGAGGTTATCCACTTTGGGGGTAAAAACAGGAGGGTAGATTATTATCTAAATGGCAATAGATTGGGAGATGGGGAAGTGCAGAGGGACCTGGGTGTTCTTGTGCACCAGTCACTGAAGGAGAGCATGCAGGTGCAACAGGCGATTAAGAAGGCAAATGGTATGTTGGCCTTCATATCAAGGGGGTTCGAGTATAGGAATAGGGATACCTTACTACAGCTGTACAAGGTGCTGGTGAGACCGCATCTGGAGTATTGTGTACAGTTTTGGTCGCCCCATCTGCGGAAGGATGTTCTTGCCATGGAAAGAGTGCAGCGGCGATTCACCAGGCTGATACCTGGAATGGCGGGAATGACCTACGAGGAGAGATTGAATAGTTTGGGCTTGTACTCACTGGAGTTTAGAAGATTGAGAGGGGATCTCATCGAAACATATAAAATTATGGCAGGCCTGGACAGGCTGAATTCAGAGAGAATGTTTCCAATGGCAGGGGAGCACAGAACCAGGGGCCACAGTCTAAAAATAGCGGGCAAATCATTTAAAACAGAGATGAGGAAGAATTTCTTCACTCAAAGAGTGGTGAGCCTGTGGAATTCCCTGCCACAGAGGGCTGTGAAGGCTAATTCAATAAATATTTTCAAGAGAGAATTGGATATATTTCTGAAGGCTAAGGGGATTAAGGGTTACGGAGAAAAGGCGGGGACGGGGTACTGAACTGGTAAGATCAGCTAAGATCTCAGAGGAAGATCAGCCATGATCTCATTGAATGGCGGAGCAGGCTCGAAGGGCCGAATGGCCTACTCCTGTTCCTATCTCTATGTTTCTATGTTTCTATGTTTCCTGCAACTGTGCAGGGGCAGTCTCGGCCATCGGGATCCAAGGCAGCATGTGGGGCTCTGCCTGAGGGGGAGGCAACGGGGGAGAAGTGGGAGTGCTTTGAGAAGAGCCCCCACTACCATGTCCCCTCTCACCATCATCCTTCTCATGGGCCACCCGCACTTCCCTGCTAGCAAAATAACACTTATTTTTTGGTTGTGTTGTTCTAGGGAGGATTGCTGACTGGGACATCGGGAGAATTCCCTACTCTTCTTTAAATGGTTCCATGGATCTTTCATCACTGGAGCAGGCCAATAGGGCCTTGATTTAACATCGCACCCAAAGGACATTAAGACTGACAATGCAGCACCCACTCAGTACTGCACTGGATTAGAAATTGAGAAAGGAATGTGACCAGTAAATTATAAATAACCTTATATCTTTTAAAAGAAAGATCCTGCACACACACAAAGGAAAACACTAAGTATGGAATCAGCCCTGTTTATACGTTTTTTTAAAGCTCATTTGCAAGAAAATACACAGAGTTAAACTTAAGTTCAAACTTAAACATCGCAGGGATGGCCGTTTCCCTGGAAGTTCTGTTAGTGTCTTGTAGTTACTATGGGAGACCAGTCATTTCAGCCTGTGCAATTTCAGTCGCTGATTTCCACACAGTGAAGACACAGTGAGGAGGAAGAGCATGGATTCATTGCTCAAGATCTTTGCTGTTCCCCTCACAAGTGAAAATAAATATTTTATTTTATGCGAAGCTATTGAGCATGCATTTTTTTCTTGGATCCTATCCAGTTGCTGCTAGAGAATCTCCTGCAATGGATTCTCTTCCTGCCTCTGCACTGTTACCTCTGGAGTCCCCCAAGGATCTATCCTTGGCCCCATCCTATTTCTCATCTATATGCTACCCCTCAGCAACCATCCAGAAACACGTCAGTTTGCACATATATGCTGACGACATCCAGCTCTAACTCGCCACCACCTCTCTCGGTCCCTCCACTTCCTCTGTGTTGTCAAACTGCTTGCCCAATATCCAGCCCTGGATGAGTCAGAATTTCCTCCAAGCAAACACTGGGAAGACTGAAGCCATTGCCTTCGGTCCCCACCATGATCTACATTCCCTAGCCAGCGATTCCATCCACTTCCCTGGCCACTGTACCAAGCTGGACCAGAATGTTTGCAATCTTGGCATCCTATTTGATCCTGAGCTGGCTTCCAACCCCAAGTGCTCTCCATCACAAAGACCACCTACTTTCACCTCCGTAATATTGGCCATCTCTTCCCCTGCCTCAGCCCATCTGCTGCTGAAACCCTCATCCATGCTTTTGTTACCTCCAGACTTTATTATTCCAATGCTCTCCTGGCTGACCAAACCTCTGCCACCCTCCATAAACTTAAGCTCTGCTGCCCATATCCTAACTCGCACCAAGCCCCATTCACCCATCACCACTGTGCTCACTGACCTACATTGGAGCCAAGTCCACCAACACCCCAAATTTAAAATTCTCATCCTTGTGTTCAAAACCCTTCATTGCCTCATTCCTTCCTATCTCTGTAAGTACCTCCAGCCCTACATCTCTCAGAGAACACACCATTCCTTCTACTCTGGCCTCTCGTGCATCGCCAACTTCCTTTGCCCCACCATTGGCGGCTGTGCCTTCAACCATCTTGGCCTTGATCTGTGGAATTCCCTCCCTACACTTCTTCATCTCTCCATGTCTCTCACTTCCTTTAAGACCCTCCTTAAAACCGATCTCTTTGACCAAACTTTAGACCACCTGTCCTAATTTCTCTTTCTTTGGCTCGGTGTCAATTTTTGCTTGACTACAACCGCGCCCCCCCCAACCGAGATATCTGCACTCCTCTAATTCTGCCCTCTTGAGCATCCCTGATTATAATCGCTCCACCATTGGTGGCTGTGCCTTCTGTTGCCTGGGCCCTAAGCTCTGGAATGCCCTCCTTAAACCTCTCTGTCTCTGTCTGCAGCGGGTAGTCAAAACTGCCCAACGCATTACCGGCACCCGGCTACCGACCATAGAGCACATATACCAGAAACGCTGTTTACGGAGGTCACGGACCATCATCAAAGACCCTACCCACCCCAGCCACAGTCTGTTCACCCCCTGCCATCTGGGAGACGCTACAGATGCATTCGCACCCGAACGACCAGATTTAGGAACAGCTTCTTTCCCAGGGCTGTCATCCTACTGAACTCCACAAATAAACTCTAAAGCCTGCACATCTGCCAATGCACTTTATTATGTTTATGTTAATGTATTACAAGCCAAATGAATGTTGAATATTTAAATGTCTTAATCTAAATGTACACTCTCGGGAGCCGCAAGCCTACATTTCGTTGTACTGCACTGGTGCACTAACAATGACAATAAAGTTGATTATTATTATTATTATTCCTCCTTTAAGACGCTTCTTAAAACCGATCTTTTGACCAAGCTTTTGGTCACCTGCCCTAATTTATCCTTATGAGGCTCAGTGCCAAATTCCTTGTCTTATAACCCTCCTGTGCAGCGCCTTGGGGCATTTTACTACATTAAAGGTGCTATATAAATACAAGTTGTTGTTGTTGTTGATTACAGTCCTGTGTGGAGCTTTGGAACATTTTATTACTTTAAAGGAGCAAAATAAAAGCAAGATTGTCTTGTTGTTTAAAAAACAATTTATTTGGGTACAAGAATTACTAGGACAAATGTGCAAAATCTGTCAGATCCCGTTTCTTTTGTTCCATCCACGCACTTAAAATTGCAAGACCAAAATCTTTACCAAGGAGCCGTCACACTTGGAAGTTGTAAGGCTCTAGTGTGGCGGATCGCCACCTAAACGGGCACAATCCACTTTTCCGTCCGTGGACAATAAATCGGGCACCTTGCCTTTAAGAAGCATGCTGCCTTTAAGGCATGACAAAGGAGCGGGCGTCGCCCTCAGTGTGTACTCAAAAGCGCGGGTGTCGCCCTCAGTCTGTTTTCGGGTTTAGCAGAGAGAGGAGCTGGGGCAGCCATCTCTCAAGAGAATGTAATAAAAGCCATGTGTTCCTCAGATCGGTTCGGCCTCCATTCGTGTTCCGCGGCAGCCGCAACATTGGTGACCCCGACGCTCAGAACGTATTCCGAGCACTGCAATGGCGGACATGAACGCAGTTTCCCTGAAACTGCCGGGGTTTTGGGAAAACCAGCCCGAAGCCTGGTTCCTCCAAGCTGAGTCCCGATTCCGGCTGCGACACATCACCACAGATGGGACGAAGTATGACTACCTCGTCGCATCACTCGGTAGCTCCACAGTCACGAAGGTCTGGATAGCGCTGCAGAACTCACCAGAGGAGGGCAAGTATGCACATCTTAAGGCCGCACTCCTTAAAAAATTTACGACCTCGACATACCAGCGAAACTGCCGCCTCCTCGACCTTCCAGGCTTCGGTGATGCCTCACCGTCAGACCTCCTCTCCCACATGCTCTCACTCACCGATGAGAGCCCACCCGGGTCCCTCTTCCATACGCTGTTCATCCGCCAGCTACCTCCCAGCATCCGCCCAGCGATCGTGGCGTCCGGCCTCACGGACCTAGAAGCCCTGGCCGACGAGGCCGACAAGCTGCTGTCCGCTCACTCCAGCCGCGACGTCACTCCGGACCTGGCAGCCACAGCCTGGGCGCGCCCCTCACCGGCCACCACGCGGCCACAAGGCCCAGCCACGGGGCCCACGGGGCCTTCGCGCCCCACAAACCCGGGCTACTGTTACTACCACGCACGGTTCGGCGCCAGGGCACAACGGTGCACACCTCCCTGCTCCTTCAAGTCCACTCCCGTACCAGCCCCCGCGATGGCCGTGGGCCACGCGGGCTCCCTGCTGTACGTCACGGATGACAAAACCGGCCGCCGGTTCCTGTGCGACACTAGAGCTCAGCACAGCACCATCCCGGCCTCCGCCCTCGACATCCAAAAGGGCGAACGAGGACAGGTGCTGGCTGCCGCTAACGGCTCGGACATCCGGACGTATGGCACCCGCACAGTCACACTCGACCTCGCTGGTCGCCACTACCGATGGGAGTTCATCACTGCCAAGGTACTCTCCCCTCTCATCGGCACAGACTTCCTGTGCGCCCACGGCCTACTGGTAGACATCCCTCGACACCGCCTCGTAGACATGAACACCATGTCCCCCATCCTGGGCGCCATGGCCCCCCGTCAACCCGCCGACATGGCGTCACAGTGCCACGCCCGGGCCACGGATGACTACTCGGCACTCCTGGCCGAATTCCCGGCCCTCACCAACCCGACTTTCTCCCCGGAGGTCGCCAAACACGGGGTGGAACACTTCATCCCCACCACAGGCCCCCCAGTGTACGCCCACACCCGCAGGCTGGACCCGGCCAAACTGGAGATCGCGCGGACCGAGTTTGCCACTATGGAACAGCTCGGCATCATCCGCCGCTCCAACAGTCCCTGGGCCTCCCCACTCCACATTGCCCCCAAACCAGGCGGGGGTTGGCGCCCCTGCGGGGATTACCGCCGCCTCAACGATGCCACCACCCCTGATCGGTACCCCGTGCCGCACATTCAGGACTTCTCGGCTAGACTGGCCGGCCGCTCAGTCTTTTCCAAAGTCGACCTGGTGCGCGGCTACCACCAAGTCCCCGTCCACCCCGCGGACGTCCCCAAGACGGCCGTAATCACCCCCTTCGGGCTTTTCGAGTTTCTGCGGATGCCCTTCGGCCTCAAAAATGCGGCCCAGGCATTCCAACGGCTCATGGACTCGGTCCTTCAGGACCTGAAGTTCCTGTTCGTCTACCTGGACGACATCCTGGTAGCCAGTTCCTCCAAGCAGGAGCACCTCGAACACCTTTGCATCCTGTTCGGGCGCCTCAGCGACCACGGGCTCATCCTCAGCCCAGCCAAGTGCCAGTTCGGCCTGGACAAGAGCGACTTCCTCGGCCACCACATCACCCATGCTGGGGCCGTTCCCCTGCCCACCAAGGTGCAGGCTGTCCAGCAATTTCCCCGCCCCACCACCATCAAAGGACTCCAGGAGTTCCTCGGGATGGTGAATTTCTACAACCGCTTCATCCCCAAAGCGGCGTCCCTCATGAGGCCCCTGTATGAAGCCCTCCGGGGCAGGAGCGGCAAGATGGCGGTCGAATGGACGGCAGACATATCAGCCACCTTCAACTCCACCAAGACCGCGCTCGCCGACGCCACCCTGCTCGCGCACCCACGGCCCAATGCCAGAGTAGCGCTCACCACGGACGCCTCCGACCACGCGGTCGGCGCCGTGTATGAGCAGTGGGTCGACGGCGCCTGGCAACCACTTGCCTTCTTCAGCCGCCAACTACACCCCCCGGAGGTCAAGTACAGCACCTTCGACCGCGAGCTCCTCGCGCTGTACCTGGCGGTCCACCATTTTCGGTTTTTGCTGGAGGGCCACCCCTTCACTGCGTTTGTCGACCACAAACCCCTGACATTCGCAATGGCAAAGACAACCGACCCCTGGTCCGCCAGGCAGCAGCACCAGCTCGCGGCAGTGTCCGAGTTCACCACAGACATCCAACATGTCTCCGGCCGAGACAACGTGGTAGCCGACTGCCTCTCCTGCCCCGCCATCCACGCCGCACACCTGGCAGTCGACTATGCTCAACTCGCAGCAGACCAGCTCACGGACCCTGATCTGCTCTCCGCACCTACCAACCTACCAGGGCTACGCCTGGCCGACGTCGCCTGCGGCCCGACCGCAGTCACGGTCAAGTGCGACATATCCCTATCTCAACCTCGGCCCGTCATCCCAGCGTCCTGGCGCCGCCGGGTATTCGAGATTCTCCACAACCTCTCCCGCGCATCCATCAAATTGGTAGCTAACCGCTTTGTCTGGTGCGGCCTTCGCAAGGATGTGCGTACTTGGGCCAACTCCTGCCTAGCCTGCCAACGGACCAAGGTGCAGCAACACACGAAAGCACCCCTCGAGGAGTTCACCGTCCCTTCACGTAGATTCGACCACATCCACGTGGACATCGTCGGGCCCCTGCCGCCGTCGCAAGGCCACACGCACTTGCTGACGATCGTCGACCGCACCACGCGCTGGCCCAAGGCAATTCCACTGACCTCTACCACCACCGCCGACATCGCCAGAGCCTTCGTCAGCACCTGGGTCGCACGGTTCGGCGTCCCCTCCGACATGACATCGGACAGAGGTCCGCAATTTACCTCTGAACTCTGGACCGCCATCGCACGCAATCTCGGGGTGACCATTCACCGCACCACAGCGTACCACCCCCAAGCCAACGGACTGTGTGAGCGGTTCCACAGATCCTTGAAGGCATCTCTTCGAGCCAGCCTCCAGGACGGCGCCTGGACCAACCGACTCCCATGGGTCCTCCTCGGCCTGCGCTCCGCGGTTAAAGAAGACCTCCACGCATCGGCAGCAGAGCTCGTGTATGGCCAGCCGCTGCGCGTACCCGGCGAGTTCCTGCCCACCGCCACGACACCCTGGTCAGCTGACCAGCAACGCCACGACTTCGCCTCACCGGCGCTACAGTTCGCCCCGGTGCCCATTGCCCGGCACGGCGAATCCACCTCACACGTCCCGCTAAGCCTGCACCAGGCATGGTTCATTTTCGTCCGGCACGATGCCCACCGCGGACCCCTTCAACCCCCGTACGACGGGCCCTACAAAGTGCTACAGGCTGGGGACAAATTTTTCGACCTACAAGTGGGCGACAGGACTGAAAAAGTGTCGGTTGACCGGCTCAAGCCAGCACACTCGGAGCCCGGTGAGCAGGTCCCAGTAGCTCATCCACCACCACGCGGCCGACCTGCCCTCAAGCCAGTACACCTGGCTGCTCCACGCCCGGCCGTTCCACGTCCACCGGCGTCCTGCAAGAGCCGCTCCGGCCGGCCCATCAGACTGCCGCACCATCTCGTCCACACCTCCTAAGCGGATTCTGGGGGGAGCTGTGTGGCAGATCGCCACCTAAACGGGCGCAATCCACTTTTCCGTCCGTGGACAATAAATCGGGCACCTTGCCTTTAAGAAGCATGCTGCCTTTAAGGCATGACAAAGGAGCGGGCGTCGCCCTCAGTGTGTACTCAAAAGCGCGGGTGTCGCCCTCAGTCTGTTTTCGGGTTCAGCAGAGAGAGGAGCTGGGGCAGCCATCTCTCAAGAGAATGTAATAAAAGCCATGTGTTCCTCAGATCGGTTCGGCCTCCATTCGTGTTCCTCGGCAGCTGCAACACTAGTCATATAGTCAACAAAGGACAGAGGCACGAACACTTTAATTAAAACAATCCATTCTGCTGCTGGGCAGCAAATTTAATGCCTTAAACTACTGTATGCAGATTGCTTTCAATAGGAGACAGTTCCTTACGCAAGATAAATGTGGCCGTGATCTCCTGAAATCCATACAACATTAAAATATAAAATTAACAGTGGTATATGTCATTAACCTGACATTTCTAATTATGAATGGAAAAGTTGTGAAAAATCAGTTATTACTCCTGTAAATATTGCCCTGTCAATTTTTTTTGTATTAAAAAACATGCCTGCGCTGGAGAGAGAAACTAATACTGGTGGGTAGATGAAGTTTTGCATTATTATCAGTTTTTAATATTCACCATGTGCTTTAAGTCCTTATGTTTCTTTCATAGCACGAAGCCACACTGTAGCATAAGGTGTAGTTTACAGATAGTTATTGAGACAGGCAGGGCATTGCACTCTTGCCCTCTATCTTGAGAAACCTGAGTTTAAAGGTAAGCAAGATAATGGGGTGGGAGGGGGAGGAGGTTACGGGTCGGTGATGGACTCGCTTTTACTCCAGCTTTGCTCCAAGTTTACTGACTTCAAATTAGTCCCCGGTGTGGATATTCTGAATTTCAATCTGAATTTGTAATCTTGATGCATTTTTGGCGAATGCTAATAGCACCCCTTGGGTTGTCGAACACTCTTCAACCAAAATGGGATATAAATAGTGATTAAGTGCCTATTATCGATGCACCTGCAGCTGCATAGCAATCTACATGTGCGGAACTGTAAGTGAATGCATTTGAGATTTGGCCCAGTAGCTGTACATTGCCAGTAAGTCTAGTAATTGATACAATTATAACAGGCAGGATGAATTAATAAGCTACCTCGTCGGTTATCTCTTCTATTGATCATACTTACTTCTGCCACCGCCACTTTTCTTGTGAAATTCCTTTTATATCGCATGTTTTTATGGGTGATTTTGACGGCAGCTTGACTGCCTTGCGAAAACATTAAAATTTAAAAAAGAAATGTCAGGAAATATTTTTAAAAGATATTTTGGCGAAGCAAGCGGAATTAGAAATTCTTCCCGATATGGAGACACGGATAAATGTGCACACAAAGTGGATCATGCACATTTTGTTATGTAACAATACCAACATCATTTTAAACATAACTATGGGTATGCTGGAATATTTCATTTATTTCGAGGGAAATACGTTCAAATTAGTTACTTCTGCTTATATTGATAACATAATTTCTAAAAGTTTTCTTTTTAATTCTACGTTGGAGGATGATTTTCCTGGCAGTAGCATCTGTTAATTTACTTTATTTAATTATGGTAGAGGTTGCTGATCTCTACAAGTACTACATTGTATCTTAGTACCCAAATATACCAGGCTATCGGTTATCCACTGCAATGGCCAGTTGGCTCTCATGGGGCTGAATTTTCACCATTGTGTGGGTGGGCCGTATAGCGGGGCGCCATCACGAACAGTCCATCAGCGCTCTCCACTGCGTGTTTAACTTAATTAAATTACTTGACTGAGTCATGTGGGTTTCCCAGCCAATTAAATGGAGCAGGTCTGATGACATCATGGATAACTCGACTTCAGCTCATCTATTTAAAGGGGCAGTGGACAAGTGAGAGTTGAAGGTTGTTGGAGGTGATCCAGAGATGCTTGGAAGAGGTGCTTGCCAGTGTTACAGCCAGTACTTTGACTTTGACTTTGACTGTAAGGGTGCAATCATTTGGGACACTAAACACGGCACCAAGCTCATGGTCTACAGAGCAGCAGTGATACCCGCCCTGCTGTATGCCTCAGAGACATGGACCATGTACAGCAGGCACCTCAAAGCACTGGAGAGGTACCACCAACGCTGCCTCCGCAAGATCCTGCAAATCCATTGGCAGGATAGGCGCACCAACGTCAGTGTTCTTGCTCAGGCCAACATCCCCAGCATCGAAGCTTTGACCACGCTCGATCAGCTTCGATGGATGGGCCACATCGTCCGCATGCCCGATACGAGACTCTCAAAACAGCTTCGCTTCGATGGATGGGCCACATCGTCCGCATGCCCGATACGAGACTCCCAAAACAAGGGCTCTACTTGGAGCTCCGACACGGCAAGAGAGCCCCAGGTGGGCAGAGGGAACGCTTCAAGGACACCCTCAAAGTCTCCTTGAAAAAGTGCAACATCCCCACCGACACCTGGGAATCCCTGGCCCAAGACCACAGAAAGTGGAGGAGAAGCATCCAGGAAGGCGCCGAGCACCTCGAGTCTTTGCGCCGGGAGCAAGCAGAAGCCAAGCGCAGGCAACGGAAGGAGCACACGTCAACTCAAGCACCCCACCCACCCGCCCCTTCAACCACCGTCTGCCCCACCTGTGACAGAGACTGTAGGTCCTGCATCGGACTCATCAGTCACCTGAGAACTCATTTTTAGTGTGGAAGCAAATCATCCTCAGCTCCGAGGGACTGCCTAAGAGAGAGAGAGAGAGAGATTTAGAGGCAACGATGAAGTCTCAGCGGTAGAATCAGCCCCCAGGTTTTCAGATTCCTTCCTGGGCATTCTGCTCCAGGGAGTGAGAGCAAGGAAAGAGGTCCTCTTCCCTGGTGATGGCAGGAAGAGGCTAACCAAGAGGGCATGGCTGGAGATTGCCCAAGATGTGAGCAGCAGGGGTGTTGTTAGCCACTCCTGGATTCAATCCAGGGAGAGATTTAATGACCTCATGAGGTCAGGAAAGGTGAGTGCAATGCCGCATTCAACTACATCCTGTTGTGCCTGTCACCCCAACCCCAGTATTCTGCCTTCCCAAGCCTACTCCTGTACATCACTCCTCACACCGACCTACCTTGCAAGGTGCACCCATCCCTCTCTGTCTATGCACCTACACACATCCCATCTGACTATCCAGCACTGGCACACACCCTCAGCCTAATGCAAACATCGAAAGTAACGCCACAGAAGGAGGCCATCTTGGAATGTTATGCCACTCCCTCATAGTCACCCTCTACAAATGCAGACCATCCATTTCCTAAACTCATTCCATCACTCTCACTCAAAGTTTTCTACTTTCCCTCCTTGCAGGAGAAGAGAGCCCAGAACAACAGGGAGAGACTGAGAACCGGAGGTGGCCCTCCAATTTACACAACATTGACGCCAGCAGAGGAGGTGGCACTGGAATTAAGTGGAGTGGAAGAGCTGCTGGTGGTGGGGGGGTGGAGCAGGAAGATGGCTCCTCAGAGAAGTTGCAGTCTCTGAGGGCACCAGACCCATGCGCATCCAGCACCGGCGCAGATACACACACGACGGTGGGTACTGCGAGACATAGAGTAGTGTTGTCACCTGGTGCCTCACACATCACAAGTGAGCAAGAGCAGATGGTGGAGACAGGGACAGCAGTGGAGAGTCCTCGCTGGAGGGTGCAGGACGCTCCAAGCTCTGCTCAGCTGGACGCAGATGCTGAACCTCAGGGGCCATCGACAAAAGGGTTGATCTTAGTGGAGCAGCAACAAATGCATGAGGCTCTGACAGGTTTTCCAGCCACGATGTGCATGATTGTAGAGAGAATGGAGGAGCCCATCTCCAACAGAGCACCACCATGTCATAGGCAATAGCGACAATGTGTTCTTCCATGGAAAGGATGGTCATCTGCATAGAGCAGCTAATATGCCAGTCAAACATGCTTGCTGTGAACAACATAGAAACATAGAAGATAGGAGCAGGAGTAGGCCCTTCGGCCCCTCGAGCCTGCTCCGCCATTCAATGAGATCATGGCTGATCATCCAAACAGCTTGCAGATTCTTATTGAACTCATCTCTAGATGGGATACCAATGTTGACTTGGGTGTTCATTGCCCCACTGATGTGCAGCAAGATGCTCTGCAGCTCCTTGCTAGCAGGGAAGTGTTGATGGCCCATGAGAGGGATGAAGGTGAGAGGGGATATGGAAGTGGGGGCTCGGCTCAAAGCGCTCCTATTTCTCCCTCATTGCCTCCCCCTCAGTCAGAGCCCCACACGCTGCCTCGGAGCCCGATGGCTGAGTCTGCCCCTGCATAGTCGCAGGAGGAGCAATCTTTGGTGGGGTCCTCACAGGCTCCAAAACCCAGAGGACATCCACCAAAGGTGTCTAAGCAGTCAGAGCAGGGAAGTGAGCAGCCTGCCTCTACCACTGCTGAAGCCACGGGAGGTGCGCATCATAGAAGCACTCGGAAAAGAAAAATGACACAATCGTACATGCACAAGGGTATGCACATGGGCGTTTTTCAAAATGTTAGTGTTAAGTTTCAGTTCTATTTATGACCCACGTAAATTTATTTCTTTGCACCACTTTCTCATCTTGTCCATTTTTGCCTGCTATCTGGAAATGTCCTTGTCACTTGGAGTGAATGGTGAGACATTACTTAACCTCGAGCACTGGATGTGAGTGTGAGACAGGGATGGTTGGTCATTTTAGGACTGCTTTGTGGTGTTGTTGGTGGGCGGGGGGGTGGGTGGGGGACGAAGTTGATACAGCATCTGGGAGCCAGATGGGTGGACTGATGCAACTTAACTAAATCATGCCATCATGAGGCCATCCCAGGCCTCCCAGGCAGCAATGTGTGCCACTGCTGGTGCCATGTCCACCTCATGTTCCTCCTCCTCATGTTCCATCTGCTCCTCCTCTCCCGCAGAGGCTGTGCGCTCTGCGCCTTGCTCCTCCTGCAGCTCCAATCCTCGCTGCTGCACGATGTTGTGCAGCACACAGCAAACAACGATGATTCCGGACATTCTGGCTGGTGCGCACTGAAAGGCTCCACCAGATCTGTTGAGGCATCTGAAGCGCATCTTCAGCATTCCGATTTCTTGCTTTATGACACATCTGGTCATCACGTGGCTTTCATTATAGCGCTCCTCGGCCTCATTGTTAGGCCCCCTCAAGCGTGTCATCAGCCATGTCTTCAGTGGATAGCCCTTGTCTCCAGGCAGCCAGCCGGTAAGTCTGTTCGGAAGTGCGAAGCGCTGAGGGAGGGTGGACTGGCACAGGATGAAAGAGTCATGACAGCTGCCAGGGAATCTGGTGCACTTACGCATGATGATTTTTTTATGGTTGCAGACGAGCTGCACAGTGAGGGATTGGAAGCCTTTGCTGTTCAAGAGCACTCTTGGGTGATCTGGGGGTGCCTTGATGGCCACATGTGTTCAGACAATGACGCCTTGCACATGTGGGAAGCCAGCTGGAGCCACAAAGCCGAGCGCCCGCTCACTCACACTGGCTTCATCAGTGTCAAAGTTCACATAAGAGCCTGACTTGTGAAGCATGGCATCGGTCACCTGGCTGATGCATTTGTGGGTGGCCGACTGCGAGATCCCACAAATGTCTGCGGCAGATCCCTGGAAGGGGCCTGAGGCGAAGGGGTTGAGGGCGATGTTGACTTTGACAGCTACTGGTAAGGTGTGTCCACCCGGACCTCTGGGCAGCAGGTCTTCTTTGAGCAAGCTACAAATGTCTGCGATGACCTGGCGTGATAGCCTGAGCCTCCTGAAGTATTGCTGCTCCGTCATGTCCAGGAAGCTCATCCTCTGCCTGTATAACCTGTGTTGAGGGTATCGCCTCCGACACGGTGCAGCTGTAGGGGGGTGGTTTGGGGTTGGTGCGTGCGCCCAGTCAGTTATGCCCCTGACTGTGAGCCCCTGGGTTCTAGACACCGGACTTAGGTACAGGCGGCGATACAGAAAAGACTCGAGTAGACAGGTGGTTTGGATGTAAGCAAAACCAAGATTTTATTAAACAGAAAAATGGAAATTAACACAATCTTATGAGAAGTTACGAGTGTAAAATTACAGGCAAATACAAATAACTTTATTATACTTATACAGGGAATGGGAAACACACGGCACATCGAGGGAAAACAATTATCTTAACAATCCCCTTATCCTTATCCCCTATACCTAACTAGATTAAGCTATGAGGGACCAGAATTCATGCTCACCAATCAAAGATCTGCTGAATTCAAAACAGCGGTGGGGTTTGGGGTTTGCTCTTTGTGCTCTCTGCAGCCTGCCGTCGTCATGTGGTCTCCGGGTGCTGCAAGGGCGTTGTCCAGGTATGAGTACCCCAAAAGTTAAAGTCTCTGCTTGGGTACTTTACCTCGCAGGGATGATGGTTCCTCTTCCTCGGTTGGCAGTTGGAGTTTGCATGAAGATAGTCGACGGTCAGCTGGACTGAAGGCCCGATTATTCGAAGCTTTTCTTCAATCGTCTTCCCATTCGTCTTCCCACTTTGTCTCACCTCCTCGCCTCCTCTCGGCCCGCCTCGCCTGGCCTGGTTTGTCTGTGTCCGCCTGGTGTAATGCCGGGCGTTCCTGATGGAATGGGGAAAAGCACGGGCAGTGGCCTGGGGGTAAGCGCGGGACGGGGGAAGAGCAGCAGCCACGAGGGCGAGGGGCCGGAAGAAGAAGAGAGCAAGAGCCAGAGCCAGAGAGAAGAGAGACAGAATGCTACCCGGGGCCTCCAGTTATACTCCTTCAGATAGCCCTTATCTGCGTGCCAAATCAGGTTAGTTCTTTGTCCCAATCTTGGCGGGCTAGTTTAAATAATGGTAGCAATCTAAACTAACTCTTTTTTAGATGGCCGGTAATCGCATCTACTGGCCTGATTATTGACTTGTTTTGTTATTAATACATCTTCATGGGCCTGTCCAGCCTCGATGGCTTCCTTAAGCTGTTCCCGATTATTTATGCAAACTGCTTGATGGCCTTAAGTATAGGCCTAACTGGGTTTTGATCTGTCTCCGATTTGGCCTAATATATATTCAAAGTCCTGTCTGGTTTTCAAAATGCAAAAGTCTCTCTTCACAGAAACTGCAGCTTTGGTTTCAATTTCTCCACAAACTGCCTGTGCCGCAGAGTCCAAGCTTTAAAAATCTTACAGGCTTTCGGCCACGAGGCGTGGACGCCATCTTGGTACCCTTTTTAAAAAAATGTCCATACAGGGTCCCTTTTATTAAGAATAACCTTTGGGGAAATGTAGAAATTTTGCGAATCTTACACAGCCCTGTGTTGTCCCCCCTCTCTCCTGTGGAGCATCAGGTCATTGAGGAGAAGGCTGCTGTTGTGTTGTTGGTGCTGGGGTTCATCTTGCTCCGAATCTGAGGTCCAAGGTGAGATAGCATAAACGGCACCCATGCTGATCTAATAGATGGCAGGTAAAGTGGAGATCAGAGGCACAATCCTCCAATGTACTGAGAGTGACTAGCAATGTGGTGAGAATGGCTTCTGAGGTTGCAAAAATCATCTACAAACTCCTGAAAGCAAAATCTCTGCATAAAATGGTCAGTAAGAACCATTCCCTTAGGCAAGGAAGCAGGTGTAAGGTGTATTTATTTGTGTGCTTTTTCCAGTTGTCACTTAATGAACTCGCACAATGGCTACTGAGCTCTCACCTTGCCTTCACAGGCGAGCTTCAGGAAGTCCGTGAATCCCGTGCACAAGCAGTAAAAGCTGAAACCTCACGTTAAGATGCCTCTTAATGGTCTCACAATGAGCTGTTAAGTACTTCAATGAGGTCACCCGCCTATCCTGAGCGGGTCCATGGTGCACTGCGAAATGCGCCCGAGTTAAATGCAGATGTTGGTGGGTACCCGACGTGCTGTCAATTTCAGTGCTTTTAACTGCCGACCCGCTCAAGAACCCGCACTCGCTGCAATGTTAAAATTTCAGCCATGGTTTTTACATTACATATTACATAGAATTAAATAGAGTATACAGCACAGCAACAGGTCATTCGACCAAATGGTCTATGTCTCCTTTTATGCTCCACACGAGCCTCCTTCTTCTCCTCTTCATCTAACTCTATCAGCATGTCCTTCTATTGCTTTTTTCCTCATGTGCTTATCTAGCTTCCCCTTAAATGAATCTATGCTAATCGCCTGAGCTCTTGTAGTAGAGTGTTCCAATAAGGTTTCTCCTGAATTCCCTATTGGATTTATTGGTGACTAACTTGGTGTTGCAACCTTGGTGTCACATTTGACCTTGAAATGAGTTTCCGACCACATATCCATGGCATAACTAAGAGCGTCTATTTCCACCTCTGTAACATCGCCCGTCTCTGCCCTTGCATCAGTTCATCCGCTGCTGAAACCCTCATCCATGCCTTTGTTACCTCTAGACTTGACTATTCCAATGCACTCCTGGCTGGCCTCCCACGTTCTACCCTATGTAAACTTCAGATCATCCAAAACTTGGCTGCCCGTGTCCTAACTCGCACCAAATCCTGTTCGCCCATCACCCTGTGCTCGCTGACTTACATTGGCTCCCGGTTAAGAAATGCCTCGATTTCAAAATTCTCATCCTTGTTTTCAAATCCCTCCATGGCCTCGCCCCTCCCTATCTCTGTAATCTCCTCCAGCCCCACAACCCCCCGAGGTATCTGCACTCCTTTAATTATACCCGCTTGAGCATCCCTGATTATAATCGCTCAACCATTGGTGGCCGTGCCTTCTGTTGCCTGGGTCCTAAGCTCTGGAATTCCCTGCCTAAACCTCTCCGCCTCTCTACCTCCTTTAAGATGCTCCTTAAAACCTACCTCTTAACTGCCCTCATTTCTACTTATGTGGCTCGGTGTCAAATTTTTTGTCTTATAACACTCCTGTGAAGCGCCTCGGGACATTTTACTATGTTAAAGGTGCTATATAAATACAAGTTGTTGTTGTTTTTATATTTATGGCTCCTAGTTTTGGTCTCTCCCACAAGTATAAACATTTCCACTACGCCTATCTTATCAAAATCCTTCATAATTTTGAAGGCCTCTATTAGGTCACTCCTCAGTCCTCTCTATTCTAGAGAAAAGAGCTCCAGCCTGTTTAGCCTTTCCTGATAAGTATATCCGTTCAGTTCTGGTATTATCCTGGTGAATCTTTTTTGCACCTTCTCCAGTGCCTCTATATCTTTTTTATAATATGGAGACCAGAAAGTCTCACTTTCGATTTTTTTCACTGGATGATGTTGTAAATAATCATCCTTCCATTTTCTCTTTTACACTCAGTACCTTAAGGTTGTATGTTAGGGAGTCCCAGAGATAAAGTATCATCTTATCTACATATAGGCTAATCTGAGTCTCTCCATCAAAGGAAAACTTGGAATTCTCTGCTGGCAAAAGCCAACAATTCTGGGCCTAAGACAAATAGATGTCTCACCATTTTAAACTAGAACAATCCTAGAGAAAAATGATCCCCAAGCAGAAACAACGGGCAGGATTTTCATTCTGCCATGGAGTCGGGATTGGAGGTGTGCAGGGGGTTAAAATCCCGAAATCTGGGGTCCCGACCCCATCCCGCACCCAAACCCGCCTCCATGCCAGTTTCAAAGGAGGCGGGTACCCGCCCTGCACTGGGACCCGCCTACCCGAGGCGGGAAGGGATTAGTGCCAATTAACTGCCCGTTAACATAGTTAACAGGCAGTTTTTAGCCTAATCCCTATTTTGAAGGTTGAAGTGTGGGATTCCCGACGGCTCCAAACCACGCTAAGTTAGAGGAGGCGGGCCGTCGGGTTGAAGGACTTGGAGGGGTCGAGATGTCGGTGTTCAATTTCAATTTTCAATTTCAATTTCAATTTCAATTTCAATTTTATTTGTAACATAACCAAATACAACAAGTGAAATCCAGTCAGTGAAATGCTTTTTCCTTAACGAACCGAGCGCACCAAGCAGCTGGTACGCACGGAGCCCGCAAGGACGGCAACCATCTTCATCGGCACCAATACAATAGGGTGAGTTCAGGTGAGTGATGTGTGCATGAGTGCAAAGGTAAGTGTGTTTGGTGTGTCTAAAGTGATTAAATAAGTTTTACATACCTTACCTTTTCAGCCTTCCTTCCTTTAGGTTCCGGGAGTCCCTCATCTCACCGGCACAGAAGGCAGAATGGCTGCGATTTGTCAAAAGTGACAGCCTGCAGCTTTCTGTGCAGGAGACATTTCTAACTGAGTCTGTGGAGAAGGACTCAGGTTAGAAGTAAGACTGTCAGTGTTTGACAGCTTCAAACAGCTGTGAAACACTGATATTTCATCTGTCAAAACGTCTTGACAGATGAAATTTCAGTCTGTGACGTCACCTGTTGCCGAATGGCCCTTAATTGGCCTGCTGAGCTCGCTGGGTGGGCTCAACAAGGTCAATCAAGTTAAAATCATGTGGATTGGCTGCATCTCGATGGAGGCGGGACTGTAACCCTGAAATTTTAGTCCCGCCTCCAACCCGACTCCGGAGTTAAATTCCTACTCAACATCTACACCAGAATCCAGGAGGCTGGGGAATGGGAATCAGGTTAAGCACAGTTTCTACACACCAGGCTGTGGGCTTGCAACACTAACTACCTGTCACCCTTTCCAATACACCTTCCTTGTCCATGAATCAGTCTTTGCAATTTGGTACATCTAGACACCCCTTTACTGCTAAAATTAACAAACAGCCTCTCGGTTGCCAACACCCACAAGATATTGCACACATTGTTCCATTTCCTTTAACATAGGGTTATCCAGTTATAACTGCCTAATATTTGTTAACTCACACCATCCCTTCAAGCCAAAACTCTAATCTTTGTAATCCTCTCCACCTCCAGTTTTGCCAAGTCCTGAGTCTAATGCAGATGCCAGGAAACTCTAATAAACACAAGTATCTTCGTCTTCTGTCTTGCTTTCTTTCCTTAGACATTTATAACTGGGCATACTGATGAATTTCATCTGAACTGTGACCATCCTAACTTTTGACCTTGAGCTTTACATCTTCCCAGGCTGAGCCCACTATCACCCAGTGTGAATTGCTAATTGGTCCCCAAACTGCCTAATTCCAACCTCCGTGTGAACTTCTCAGGCTAAAAGTGCCGTTAAGTTTAATCTGCAGCACAAGTCAACCATTAAACATAGTTCTAGGTAGCTTCAGGGTAAAAAAGGAAACCTTTCTGAATGTTCTATATTAACCCAAGCACAATCTAATAGTAGTAATGTTATACCGTAGTTTGATTTTAAAAAGTACTTAATTAATTCATGGAATACGCAGCTCCAGCAACATCTTTTACTTCTTTTGAGTGAAAGCTTTCATAACGCCAGGTTCTGTTCTCTTCTGAACGTGCTTCTTTAGGGATCCTGAAATTGCATACCTGCCTCTCAAATTCAATCCATAAATGTACAGGAAAATAAAGCCTGTAGCTTATCCACTTCTCTCAGAGTTGTTTTGTGAGCGAGTCAAATTGCGATCTCTTCCGTATAATCTTGGCTGACATAGCAGTAAAAATAGTTATTTGCATTGTTGGAGGTAAGTTCTCCCATCATTTTGCCTTTCTTGCACACATTTAATAATTCTTCAACTGTGAACTGGCTTAGAGGCTACAGTTTAGTCCTGAATGACTTCCCAGTTCATTATTTTAAAAGTTCACTTTTTTGTCCCCATTTAAAATTTCAATCTTTTTAAAAGTCGCTGACATCTTATTTCATGGCTAAAGATTTTTTTTTCTGCCTCTGCCAGCTTCTGATAAATTGATGCTTTAAGATCAGATTGTTTCTGGTTTAGCACAACAGTCCACTCCAGCTCCACAGGGCAAATTTCCCCTTTTCCCGAATAAAGTAATACCAGTCACTCAGGGACCTGTAATAACACTGCTTTCATATAACACCTAACCTGCTATGTACAGTGGTGAATATTTAGAACACCCAACTGCACAGTGAGCAAAAGTTATTCAAAATAGCCCAACCAGGATTTTTCAAAGACAATTTCACGGCTGGGACATAGAGGTCCAGTAGATGTTGTGGGCGCGGGTGTCCCGATGAATGTTCACAAGATACAAACACAATGGCAGATGACCACTACCCAAGCCAACTTGGCATTCACAAGTATAGGGACCTGGGAAGAGGTCCTCACAAGATTCTGTGTTAAATTTAATCTGCCACGTGTTCACCCATTCTACCAGCCTGTCTATGTCTTCTTGAAGTCTATCGCTCTCCTCCTCACTGTTCACTATACTTCCAAGTTTTGTGTTATCTGCAAATTTTGAAACTGTGCCCTGTACACCCACGTCCAAGTCATTAATATATAGCAAGAAAAGCAGTGATCCTAGAACCGCTCCCTGGGGAACAACACTATATACCTTCCTCCAGTCTGAAAAACAACCGTTCACCACTACTCTCTGTTTCCTGTCACGTAAACAATTTCGTATCTATGCTTGAAGGGATAATTACTAGTCCGAGCCCTTTTTGGCCGACCCCAGATCAGGCGTATTCCCCAGATGTTCGCCTTCAACTAAAGTTAGAGATAGCCGAATCCTATAAGATGCTTAATTGGGTCTAAAGGTCCAGACTATCTCTCCCTAAAGGAAAGGAACAACTTGAAGATGTTACCATCCTCCAGATAGCACTTTTAATAAGTTTAGCTAGACTGTAACTTTCCAGATATTATGAGGGTCCGGAAAACTCCCCCAGAATTCTGCAACTCCTCATCAAAGAGTGTACAGAGATTGAGTTTGCGAGTTTGATACAGAAGTACTATGTGAGACAATTCTAAAAATATATAGATTTATTTAAGAACCGACATGTAGTTAACAGCTGGTGATTCAGACACAACATTAACAGTTCAAAATACAAATAGCTTACAATTCTTATTCTCAGAGATCCTTATTCTCAAATCTTAACTTTGTTACATTTTTACATTTCTACTTCTTATTCTTAATCCAGGATATCCACCAAAATCAAATACCTTGATTACCCGAGACTCAAAGAGTTGTAGGCTTACAGAGTGGTTCTCTGAAGCTGAGAATCGCTTGTCCCTTCCAGCAACTTCTAACTTCCTATTTGAAAGTTCTATATTTGATACCCTTTTTTCAGTGGTATATCCTTTGACATTTTCTGCTGATGTAAGCTAATTATCTCTAGTCATCTTTCTGTTGACTTCTTTCTATTCTTACTGTCAATTCAGCTGTTAGCTTGCAGAATTCTGTCTGCTGTGTAGGTGTTCAAAACTTATCATAAAAAATGGTTAGAACAGATGTATCTATTTGATGCCATGTTTATGAAGGACTTCTATTCAATTCTTAAATCACCTTAGCTGGTTGTAAGCAGACTTCGCATCTCCTATGTGTTCCAAGTTCAATACAAAAACCATGTGATTGCTTGGTGCATCTATTGATGTTATATTTATGAAGGCATACGGTTCTTTAATTTTATGTGTTTCATTTCAAAGTTTTGGTTTATGACATCTTTTACTGGGCATTCTTATTGTGTTCTTTCCAAAGCTCAGACTTTCTGGAAGCTCCAACCTGCTGGTTCAACAGGGCCATTGTTTCAGTGTCAACAACCAATTCCCATTGCAAAAGCTTGTATGGTGTTTACAGCTTTGTGTTAACAACTCATCTTATCTCAGAAGCCTATATTTACAGCTTTGTGTCATTGAGGCTTTTAGACTTTTAAACCCAGTTTTTCATGTTTTAATAAAGTCAAAATTCCGTTCATAGGATGGTGTATCTCTTGGATTATGGCTATTCCTTTACATGCTGCCATTGTCTCTTTTATTCCATGAGATTCAACTTTGCTGGCAAGCCTATTATGTGGCACTTTATTAAACGCCTTTTGGAAGTCCATATACACCACATCAACCGTAATGCCCTCATTAACACTTTCTATTACCTCATCAAATAACTCAATCAAGTTAGTGAAAACAATTTGCCTTTAACAAACCCATGCTGGCTTTCATTAATTAATCCACACTTGTCCAAGTGACTGTTAATTTTGTCCCAGATTATTGTTTCTAAAAGCTTCCCCACCACCGAGGTTGAACTGGCTGGCCTGTATTTGTTGGATTTATCCTTACACCCCTTTTTAAACAAGGGTGTAACATTTGCAATTGTCCAGCCCTCTGACACCACCCCTGTATCTAAGGAGGATCGGAAGATTATGGCCAGTACCTCCGTGATTTCCACCTTTACTTCCCTGAGCATCCTAGGATGCATCCCATCCGGTCCTGTTGACTTATCTACTTTAAGTACAGCCAGCCTTTCTAGTGAGGTGAAGGGTCCGCGACCCAAAATATTAACTCTGTTTCTCTCTCCTCGATGCTGCCTGACTTGCTGAGTGTTTCCAGCACTTTCTGTTGTTATTTCAGCCTTTCTAGTACCTCCTCTTTATCAATTTTTATTCCATCCAGTATCTCAACTACCTCCTCTTTCACTGTGACTTTGGCTGCATCTTCTTCCTTGGTAAAGACTGATGCAAAGTATTAATTTAGTACCTCAGCCATGCCCACTGCCTCCACGTGTAGGTCTCCTTTTTGGTCCCTAGTTGTGCCCACCCCTCCTCTTACTACCCGTTAACTATTTATATGCCTTTTAAGACTTTTGGATTCCATTTTATGTTAGCTGCCAGTCTATTTGCCCCTCTTATTTCCTTTTTCACTTCCCCTCTGAACTTTCTCTATTCTGCCTCATTCCCACTTGTATTCTCAACCTGACAACAGTCACATTGTCCGCATGCCCGATACGAGACTCCCAAAACAAGCGCTCTATTCGGAGCTCCGGCACGGCAAGAGAGCCCCAGGTGGGCAGAGGAAATGCTTCAAGGACACCCTCAAAGCCTCCTTGAAAAAGTGTAACATCCCCACCGACACCTGGGAATCCCTGGCCCAAGACCACACAAAGTGGAGGAGAAGCATCCGGGAAGGCGCCGAACACCTCGAGTCTCTTCGCCGGGAACAAGCGGAAGCCAAGAGCAGGCAGCGCAAGGAGTGCACATCAACCCAAGCACCCCACCCACCCGCCCCTTCAACCACAGTCTGCCCCACCTGTGACAGAGACTGTAGGTCCCGCATTGGACTCATCAGTCACCTGAGAACTCATTTTTAATGTGGAAGCAAGTCATCCTTAGTTCCGAGGGACTGCCTAAGAAGAAGAAGAAGAGTCATATGCCCCCTTTTTCTGCTTCATCTTCCTCTCTATCTCTTCCGTCATGCAGGGAGCTCTGGATTTGGTTGCCCTACCTTTCCCCTCATGGGAATGTACCTTGACTGTACCCAAACCATCTCCTCTTTAAAGGCGGCCCATTGTTCAATTACAGTTTTGCCTGCCAATCTTTGATTACAATTTACCCGTGCCAGATCTGTTCTCAACCCACTGAAATTAGCCCTTGTCCAATTAAGTATTTTTACTCTAGATTGCTCCTTGTCTTTTTCCATAGCTAATCTAAACCTTAAGATACTATGATCACTGTTCCCTAAATGTTCCCCTCCTGACACTTGCTTCGCTTGACCCATCTCATTCCCCAGAACTACATCCAGCAATGCCTCCTTTCTCATTGGGTTGGAAACATACTGATCAAGCAAGTTCTCCTGAACATGCTTCAGAAATTCTTCCCCCTCTCTGCCCTTTACACTATTACTATCCCAATCTATATTAGGATAATTCAAGGTTGGTGAAGTTGGCAATAGAAGTATTTTCAAAGTATGTGAATGAATGGATGAATGAAATAAAATACTCACATACTAATTAAATGTCTAATCAGTCTATCTTCATGTGGAACAAAAGGATATAAACTATAAGTGGGATTTATGTTTTTTACAATATGAATGAAACAAATAAAATATTCACAAATGAACGAATGTAATGTCAGGTGGAATATCATCTTATTAATTTACATTGATGTTGGGCTGGATTTTGCTCTCCTCGGTGGGCCTGGTGTGGGGGATGTCGGTGTTGGGTTCCGACCCTGTTGCTGGCTCCATCCCGTTCTGGAAAATGAATTTCCATTGATAGGGCTTGTTAAGCCCGCCCAGTGCGTTTCCCGGGTCAATTAGAGGAAACAGGTCTGGTGACATCATTCATGATGCATCATCAGCTGGTTTTCTTAAAGGGACCATGGCCAACTTTGTTTTGAAGTTTGTGCTGTCGGTATTCTACAGCACTGTAGTGCTGCAAACACTGACAATCACTGCATAGAGGTGCAGGGCGCTACTCCCTCCAGCCATTCTATAAATAGGCAACCTTTTCAATCTTTAGTGAACCCCACATCCATAATTTACATGTACAACTGCAAGTCTGATAGTTGCAATCCTGAGCAACAAAAAAAAATGCAAAGTTCCACATGCATCATTTATTGAATCCAGGAACTGTGATCCAATATCAATAACATCAATACTCTCATCAACAGCACTGAACTTGACCCTATCCAACAATAGGAGAAAAGGAAATTGAAAAAAGTACTTGATTCTTCAACAAGGAGCTTATGCATATTAACTAATAAATCCAAGCAAAGCACATCAACCTTTTGTGTGAATATGTTCAAAGATATTGAAATGTGTAGCAAACTCCAGAAACAAAACCACAATTTAAAAAGCTAATTATTCAGATATGTTTATTCTTGGACATACGCTGCACCAAAGACCTTTGGTGCTTCTGTGTTTTTAGATCCATGGCAAGACACCTATGGGCAGCATCAACACTTGAATCTATATATATATATATATACACACAATACAGCCAAGAACATACAAAGTAGTTTATGGCCCAGAAATTCGGGTCTCCACGGGTGAGTATGCATGGGGTACTCACCCGTAGGCCCAATGGAAATGCCGGTTTCGTGCATGCACTGTGCATGCGTGGGAAACCGTCACTTCCGTTCCCCTGAAAGAAGGGGTTCAGTGGTCGAACGCGTGCGCAGGAGAGGCAGCGCGTGCGCATTGAACTTACGTTTTTTTTTACAGGTTTTCCTGGGAGAGTAAGTCTCCAGGAGTTACACTTTTAAAAAGCAGGTGTAAGGCCTGCTTTTTACAAGGTAAGTGGTGAATTAATTAAAATGAAAACATTTTTTCCATAGGTTTATTATTTTTAAATACTTTAAAGAAAGGTAAGTTTATTTTTAGCCCCTTTAGAAAATGTAATTACTTTTTTCAAAAATTTAAATTATTGTTTAAAATAGTTATTTCATATAATTTATAGTTTACTAGCTGGGGGGGGCACGGCTTTGCCAGGGCTGTTTTGGGCCGGGCGGTTTAAATCGAGTGCCAGGCTTTGGGGCCTCTCTGTGTCCCTCTGTGAATCTGGTGCCGGGCAACATTTTAAATCGAGTCCCAGGCTTTTGGGCCCTGTCTGTGTCCCTTTGTGAATCTGCTGCCGGGCAACATTTCTACCTTTTAATACCTTGAAAGATGAAAGTGAAAGTACTTATAAAACGTTTTTGGTAAATCTTATGTTATTTTTAAAAGAGATACTAACTTTTTCAAAGCTGGATGATCAAAGTAGTTTGAACTGGAAGCTGAAGTAATGGCAGTGAAACAATGGCTGCCAGATCCCTGAGATGAAAATGATTAGTCCCGCCCACACACACACACCGATTGGCCAACCATCAGGGGACCGTACTGTAGGATTGGTCAATCGTGACGGCACAGGATTGGTCGAACTTTGACGTCAGTCAATCAATGCTAAGTAGCAGATAATGAGTTTAATTTTGAAGGTTTTTTGCATAAGGCGCGAACAATTTTCGTCCGACCGAAAAGTAAATATGCTTATGAGCGTCCCGGAAGCGTAAGCTTTCTTCGGAGGTAACGCGCGCGTAGGTACGCTCTATAACTTTCGAGCGCATAGCCAGACAGATGCACACGTGAGGACAGACAGAAGGACAGACAGACAGAATGATCCGCTTATATATATAGATTTAAAAAATGTGATGGTTTTTAAAAATGTATTTGAAGATTTAGTGATGTTTTGGGGCTTATAGTATTTATAAGTTTGACAGGTCTTCCTGTCAAACTTATGAATGAAGCATTCCCTGCTACCATTGGCTCTCCATGGCCCACGTGCTCCCAGGGGATGCATCGAACTAACTGCGCCCCTGGGATATGCAAGCACTGCGCGCCGGCATTTGGAGGGGCCCAGGATCGGAATCCCACGCGAGCCCACAGCTCAATGGCCGGTGCGGTAGGTAAGTACAGGTCGGGAGCTTGCACCTGCAGGAAGTCCCCGACCCGAATTTCTGGGCCTATAGCTTTAACTACCGTTGTGACGATTTAAACAGCAATTTTATGAAAAACTGACTAAAGTTACAGAAATTGTTAAACTAACCATAAAGTGCAGTAGCAAATGTCAAGTCTAGTAGAGTTTTATTTTAAAGATCAGCTGGAGCAATGACCACTGAACTCCCACCTCAGGTTGACAGCAATTGTCCCTGACAAATGTGGTTCCCGTGGCCATGAAGTTAAAGTGAAAAGGTAAGTTAAAAAAGCTTGTTAATGATCTGTCAACTAGATACTAATGAGTTTAATTGGGTCACCCGCCACTGCCTATCGGGCCTGCTCAGCGCTGACAGACCCGACATTCGGAAAGGCGCGATGTGACGGGTTGACAGCGTGGTCCTGACCCGCTGTCAAAACAATCAAATTTCCCACCAGACTGATCCCGCCTGCTGACCTCCCTGGAAAATTCCGGCCGTTGTGTTTAAAGCTAAAATAGGAGGGCAAGTCAAGAAGCAGATGATAAGCTACATCCTAAGAGGGATGGGCAGCATGCCATGCAGTGTGTAGAGGTACTGCTTCAGATATTAAAATATGCCCAACAACTTCTACCGTGGGCACTCTTGGCAGATACACCAGATTTCACCTGATAGGCAATCAGGATATTAATATTTTCTTCCACTCAAGTAGATAGGGCCTGTTGATTAAGTTTATCTCTTGACACTTATCTGTAACAGAGCCTTCCCTAATGCCACATTCGTTAACATCTCATGAATAGCACAACCATCCAAACAAATTTGATCTAATTAGTTTTGGATCAGGCGTTGACACCAACAAGGACAGGCTGCCTCCCCATCAAACTATTGATTATCCCCATTATACCATCAAAACCAAAACAAACAAAAAACTCCACAGGATCGATTTGATGAAAACAGCTGCCAGTACCAGCCTCAGCTGTTGGCTGTGTATATCAGGAAATCACGGGTGCACTGCAGTCTCAGCTGACTGAAGTCCGTTTTAAATTCACATTATACGGTCCATCTCTAGTCATATAATAGGTATCATGCAGAGATTTTCTGCTTGAGGCGTGAGAGATCTCTGCTTTCAGCATAATAACATCTCCTAGAAATTTCTGTATACCGCATGAGCAGAATTAATGTCTCTTATGCCTTTTCTGTCGGCAGCCTCATGAAAATACCTGCTGGCTTCTAAAGCCTATTTAGTGTTTTAGCACATCTCCGCTCATTAGCCTAAGTGAGACATTTTGTTTTTGGATGGCAGCAGTGCTGTGTATGGAGGCAGATTTTCCTGTTACTGCACCTTGCTGTATCGGATTTTCTGGGCACAGGCAAACCGGGTGAAGATGATCGTACGCACATACACACATAAAGGACCCTGCTCAATTTTCAGTCCATTTGGATGGAAAATCATGTGGGCTGCCCGCCCAATGTTCTTCTTTGCGTTGCACCCAGGCAATCCAATACAGCCAGGCACAGGAGCAGGAATATCTTCCCCGTGGCGTTTTGAGACAGCTTTTAATACTGATAGACATTTGTTGGTCTACCAATCAAAATAGAGATTAAAAGAACATGTTTTCAATTTCAATGTAGCGGTAGAGCAGGCTTCCAGCTAATACAGTTAATAATGTATTGTTTTCCTCCTTCAAAAAGGAGCTTTATAAACACCTGGCGGGGAATCAGATTGAAGGTTAAGTGGGATAGGTGCAGACTGAAGTAAGTGAAGCTCCCCAGCACATGATCACTTGTGGACAAGGAGCATCAGTGAGGTTGGGGCATCAGTGAGGAGTGGGGTCAGGTGTTGCATTCGGAGGACAACAGGCAAGTGTTGTATACAGTACTGGACATGGATAGATTGTGTGCAGTTTCACCCTATACAAAACCCTGGTTAGACCACACCTGGAGTACTGCGAGCAGTTCTGGGCACCACACCTTAGGAAGGATATATTGGCCTTGGAGGGAGTGCAGCGTGGGTTTACCAGAATGATACCCGGACTTCAAGGGTTAAGTTATAAGGAGAGAGTACACAAATTAGGGTTGTATTCCCTAGAATTTAGAAGGTTAAGGGGTGATCTGATCGAAGTTTCCAAGATATTGGGCCAGAAATTAGGATTGGGAGCTTGCCGCGCCTGCAAGCCCCCGATCTGCACTCACCCTGCGCGCTGACATCTGAAGCCCGGGCCTGCTTGTATTTCCTGTCACAGGCCCGGTTCAGATGTCGGCGCGATGTGCTTACCTGATCCAGCGGCGTAGTTAGTGCGATGTGCCAGCTGGGATCAGGTGAGCACTCTGCAGCCAATCAGGGGAGGGGAAACTCATTCATGAGTTTGATTGTAAAGACTGTCGAACTCATGAAAAGTACGGGTGCCCAATAGACTAGTTTAACTTTAATTAAAATTTTGAAAAAATCCCAATAATTAAATAAACTATAAATAACTTTAAAAAAAACTATTTAAAACAATTAATAACATTTTTGAAAAAAATAATTTTTTATGAAATCGGGTCTAAATATAAACTTACTTTACTGTAAAGTCCTTAAAAACAATGAAGCTGTGAAAAAAATGTAATAATTTTAAATAACAGACCACTTACCTTCAAGAATCCACTCCGTACGCCTCCTTTTCTCATTTCTAAAAAGTCCAGGCCCTTGCACACGTGCAAACCTGTCAAAATGAAGTTGGTTCAACGCGTGCGCGCAGAGTCCTGCGCGCACGCGTTGGACCTCTTAACCCCTTAGTTTGATGGAGAGGAAATGCCGGTTTCCCGCGCATGCGCTGTGCATGCTGGAATCCGGCACTTCCAATGGGCCCACGCATGAGTACACCGTCTGTACTCACGCGTTGGGACCGGAATTACTGGCCCATTAAGGGGAACAGATAGGGTGGATAGGGAGAAACTACTTACACTGGTTGGGGATTCTAGGACTAGGGGACATAGGCTAAAAATTAGAGCCAGTCCTTTCAGGAGTGAAATTAGGAAACACACAAAGTGTGGTAGAAGTTTGGAATTCTCTTCTGCAAACAGCAATTGATGCTAGATCAATTGTTAATTTTAAATCGGAGATTGATAGATTTTTGTTAACCAAAGGTATTAAGGGATAGGGGCCAAAGGTGGGTATATGGGCCTAGAAATTGAGTTTGCGCTGCGCCGGGGCTTAACGCCGGAAATTTAGCGCCGGTGCTAAGTCGCGCTGTGCGCGCCAAAAATTCAGTAGCGCCGCGCCCAAACGGCTGCCGGCGCTACTGAAGGCTGTTTGCGCCTGAAAACTGGCGCTACGTGCCGCATTGCGGCGCTATTCCGGCGCTGCGGCGCCCGATGCGGTGCGGCAGGCTCGGGAAGTGCAGGCCTCCTCCTTCAGTTAAGGAGGAGCTGCCTGCACCCGCCCGCTGGCCGGTTAAATCGCCACAAAAATGAGCCCGGCACCTCGGGGAAGTGCCGGGCTCGCAGCCGAGAAGCATCTGTTCCGCGGGGGGGGGGGGGGTGGGGGAGTCCGGGGAGGGAGGTGCGGGCAGGCGGCCGGCGGGAAAGCGGCCGGCCGCCGCTCCACCTTTATGCGCCGGCGCAAAGTCGTGTAAGACTCTGTTGCCAGAGTCTTAGTTGCGGCTGCCACGGGCGAGGCGGCCGCAACTGAATTTCGGCGCTGGGGCCCGTCACCACGGCAACCGGGACGCTGCGCACACCGATGACGTCATCGGTGCTGGCGCAGCGCTACCGGTGTAACGCCGATGTTGGGCCCTAGTCAATTTCAAAACCGGCTGTAAGTCCAGCGCAATGCCCTCTAGCGCCGCAAAATGGGCGCTAAGCCCACTCAATTTCTAGGCCATGGAATTAGGTCGCAGATCAGCCATGATCTGATTGAATTCCAGACCAGGCTCGAGGGGCTGAATGGCCTACTCCTGTTCCTATGTTCCTATGTTCACCTCGTACCTTTAGAGATCAGGGAACATTTTTACAGATCTGTCCCTTGGAGAGCAAAGTGGGGGAGTGATAATAATGAATGTGGTTTGTAGAAAGGGAAGGCTCGATGGACTGCAAAGCTTTTTTCACACTCCACGCTTCTTAAACTGGATTCCTCTCAATTCTTTCTCAGTTACCCAATTCTTCTTGGGTGTAACATGATAAGAAAGATCTCTGATGGTTACAATAGCAAAATACTGCAGATGCTGGAAATCTGAAATAACAACAGAAAATGCTGGAAACACTCAGCAGGCCAGGCAGCATCCGTGGAGCGAGAAACAGAGTTAACGTTTCAGGTCATTGACCTTTCGTCAGAACTGGAAGAAGTTGGAGATGTAACAGGCTTTAAGCAGGTGCAGAAGCAGGGAAAGGGGGCGGGGGCGGGGAGGAAGGAATTAAAGGCACAGTCTGTGCTAGGATTGAACGCTGGAGAGATTGAATGTTGCAAATGGGGACGGCAGAATCATCAACAGCTGCCGCCTGAAAAAATGGGAGAGGTTATAGTCTGAAATTGTTGAACTCAATGTTGAGTCATTTTAATTCTTCCCTCCACTCCCACTCTGACCTCTCTCTCCTCGGCCTCTTGCACTGTTCCAACGAAGCTCAACGTAAGCTCGAGGAACAGCACCTCATCTTTAGATTAGGCACTTTACAGCCTTCTGGACTCAACTTTGAGTTCAACAATTTCAGATCATAACCTCTCCCATTTTTTCAGGCGGCAGCTGTTGATGATTCTGCCATCCCCATTTGCAACATTCAATCTCTCCAGCGTTCAATCCTAGCACAGACTGTGCCTTTAATTCCTTCCTCGCCGCCCCCGCCCCCTTTCCCTGCCTCTGCACCTGATTAAAGCCTGTTACATCTCCAACTTCTTCCAGTTCTGACGAAGGGTCATCGACCTGAAATGTCAACTCTGTTTCTCTCTCCACAGAGGCTCTGTGATGGCTAGTTCCTTTAGTTTGATTTCCAACATTTTTAAAATTAGTCTTCATACACAAAAATATGCTATTGTGTACGATTTTATTCCATCAGACTGTTGTAGACTAAAGTTTATACATTGTAGTGGATGCTGATGTGGAGTTGGGGAGCGATAGAGTTAGTGAAGAATGACAACGTCGTTTGTCCCTCTAGTTAATCTTAATTAAAGAATCAACCTTACGTGAAAACAATATGCTTCAACAGAAACATGATTAATGACTTATTGCCACTCTTTACTGGAATTTACCCTATTAATCAAACATCCAAGCATTCAAATTCAATGATATATTATTACTTAATAAATCAACAAAGCAAAAATATGGAGATGCTTTATTATTTTAATAGCAAATGCATTGCTTTTTATCGGCATGTGGCTGATTTATTGATTCCTGGTCCTCCCAAGTTTGATGACATCACCTTAAAGCTTATGGATCAGAAACATCATTTTAGTTTAGTTTCTTGCTTCTCACTCTGCAGATGCCAGTTTTTTTACATGCTGCATTCATTTGAGTACAGGTTGACTATCCCTTATCCGAAAACCTTGGGACCAGCTGTGTTTCGGTTTTTGGAAATTTTCGGATTTCAGAAGGTATTATTTCAGACTGGGAAACTCTGAACCTTAAATTAATTTGGTTATCAGTATTTGTATTTAATATAAATTTTAAAAGTTCAGGCTACCTCTTGCGACTGTTCCGTGTCTCATTCCCCTTCCTGCTTCTCTGTGCTGCCGCTCCCAGTCTGTTTACGGCTTCCCCTGCTCCGTATCTGAATTCCTTGACTTAGCGGGGGTCTGGGGCTCGACTGCCGCCGCCAGTTGTGGGAAAGCCGGATATCGGCTGACTCCTACGCTAAGCTGGCCCGCAAATCAGGTCAGAAAAACATCGGCCGCGTCGGGTCATGTTTGGCGCCACTCGGGTTATGTCGTGCGCACGACTTACGCTCCACAAAGAAACTTTCGGTTTTCAGAGGTTTTCGGTTTTCAGAAGTGCGGATAAAGGATAGTCTAGCTGTATAACATACTAGAAAAGCAAATTATGCAGCCTTGTCCCGGTAGACAAACTCACCTCAGAGGACTTTCTCCTCTAACCTTAAGTGACACTTAGCTTTAGCTGATATTGTAGCTGGGTCTGTGCTTTGCTCTGGGCATTGTTTATGTAATGCAGTAGTAGTATTGCCGTAGGCAGTAGATGTGCTTTTCACAGCTCACTGCTTCAGCCTCTCATCTGCTTTCCACACTCAAGTATTACCCCTGGAATTGCTGGCAGGAAGATGCAGGGACACCAGATTGCTGCAAAGGTCACAACATTTATATAGGAAATAACAATAAGCAAACTTTACAACACAGTGAAGCCAACAGCCTCACGTTAGCTGCCAAGCAAGCAATTAACACCAAATTGGAAATGTATTCAGTATGTGGCCTTTGTATTCAGCAAGTCTTTAAAATGCTAAAAGGATTTGATAGGGTAAATTACATAAAATGACAGCCTACAGCACAGAAACAGGCCATTCAGCCCAGCTGATCTATGCCAGTGTTTATGCTCCACACGAGTCTCATCCTACCCCTCTATATCTCACTTGATCAAGGGATATGGGGAGAAAGCAGGGACAGGGTACTGAATTTGGATGATCAGCCATGATCTCATTAAATGGCGGAGTGGGCTCGAGGGGCCAAATGGCCTACTCCTGCTCCTATCTTCTATGTTTATCAACATATTCTTATTGGTGGGGAGGAAGCCCGGGGTAAAGGAAGCACTCCTGCTCCCTCCTGGCATGCAAGGAAACTAAAACAAAATTAAAACTTACCTCACTGGGTCTCTTCTGGCCCTGGGCAGGTTTGGCCAGGCGGGAAAGACATTTTAATTGCCCTCTCCACCAACGCCCCCCGCCTCCACCCCCCCCACCCCCGTCGCCTGGTCTCCGCCAGGCAGGAAGAGTTACATTTGGGTCCTGGGATACTGAAAGACTGCACGTGATGTTCCATGTAGAAAATGTGAATGACTATATTATGGAATAAGTATAGGGACACCTTAAGGGTAACATTTTAGATGGAGTAATGGAACAGTGGAACCTTGGTGTGCTGATCTGCAAGTTATTAAAGGTGATAGTGCAAGTAGATAATGCTGTAAAGGAAACAAAGATTTTTTTTTAATCAACAGACATAAAATACAAAAGCAAGGATGAAAGATTGAATAGGCTGAAGTTAATGCAGTGTGTGCAGTCTTTGTCATCCCATTATAGGAAGAATATAATATCAATGGAAAAGGTGCAGTCAGAATCAGTGTGATGTTACCATGAATGAGGAGGTTACAGTTAAGAAGAAAGCCTTCAGAACTTGAAACTCTTTTCACTAAAGCTGAGAAGATTAAAGGATGAACTGATGGAGATCTTCAAGATAATGCAGAGTTATGATAAGACAAATCATGATAGATTGTTTCCACTGGACATAGATACATAGATACATAGAAGATAGGAGCAGGAGTAGGCCATTCGGCCCTTCGTGCCTGCTCCGCCATTCGATGAGATCATGGCTGATCTTTTAATTCAGTATCCCGTCCCCGCCTTCTCTCCGTAACCCTTAACCCCTTTTGCCCGTAGAAATATATCTAATTCCCTCTTAAATATATTTAATGAGCTGGCGTACACTGCCCTCTGTGGCAATGAGTTCCACAGGTTCACCACTCTCTGAGTGAAGAAATTCCCCCTCATCTCTGTCCTAAATGGTTTAGCCCTTATCCTCAAATTATGTCCTCTAGTTCTGTTCTCACCCGCCAAGGGAAACATTCCTTCTGCATCCAGTCTGTCTAGACCTGTCAGAATTTTATACACTTCTATGAGGTCCCCTCTCAATCTTCTAAACTCCAGTGTGTACATCCCTAAACTACATAGTCTCTCCTCATAGGTCATTCCCGCCATTCCTGGTTTCAGCCTGGTGAATCGCCGCTGCACCCCCTCCATGGCAAGAACATCCTTCCTCAGATGAGGCGACCAAAACTGTACACAGTACTCGAGGTGTGGTCTCACCAGTGCCCTGTACAGCTGCAGCAAGGTATCCCTGTTCCTGTATTCTAACCCTTTTGCTATGAAGGCCAGCATACCGTTTGCCTTCTTGACCGCCTGTTGCACCTGCATGCTCGCCTTCAGTGACTGGTGTACAAGAACACCCAGGTCTCTCTGTACTTCCCCCTCTCCCAATCTATTGCCATTTAAATAATAATTTGCCCTCCCGTTCCTGCACCCAAGGTGGATAACTTCGCACTTGTCCACATTATAGTGCATCTGCCATTTATCCGCCCAATCGCCCAGTCTGTCCAAATCGCTCTGGAGCTTCCTGGTCTCTTCCTCTGAGCCCACCCCCCCTCCTAGTTTAGTGTCGTCTGCAAATTTGGAAATGCTGCATCCGACTCCCTGATCCAGGTCATTAATGTAAATTGTGAACAGCTGGGGGCCCAGGACAGATCCCTGTGGTACCCCACTTGTTACTGCCTGCCATTCAGAAAATGAGCCGTTTATTCCAACTCTCTGTTTTCTATCTGACAGCCAGTTCCCTATCCACGCCAAAACTTTCCCCTTTATCCCATGAGCCTCAATTTTCCATGCTAATCTTTTATGTGGGACCTTATCGAAGGCCTTTTGGAAGTCCAGGTACACCACATCTACTGGCTCTCCCCCATCTATTCTACCAGTTACTCCCTCAAAAAATTCCAATAGATTAGTCAAGCACGATTTACCCTTTGTAAATCCATGTTGACTCTGTCCTATCCTGTCCCCATTTGCTAAGTGCTCCGCTATTTCATCCTTAATGATGGACTCCAGCATTTTGCCCACAACTGATGTAAGGCTTACAGGTCTGTAATTACCTGCTTACCTCACTGGACAGTGAGACAGTTATGAGATGGTGCAGATTTAAGATTAAAGGATAGGTTAGAAACAAATTGGTCATACAAAGGATGATTGGAACGTGGATTTCTGCACCACTAACTGCTGTTGAAACAGAGTTCATACATTCTTTGAAGGGAATTTAATTACCTGTATTATCTGATGAATAAAAACAAACCCACGTGTGCCTAATACGCTGTAAAAAAAAAGTTTCCTGCTATTTACCCCAGTCTTACGTCAAGACTGATGGCATTGGTGGAGCTAATCTTGAACCTCACCACCTGGGTGGTAACCTGGTGGAGCAGATCGGCCACCCTCTATAGAACCCGACCGGTTTTCGCTCTGTTGATTTCAGGCTGTGTGTCGTAGTCTCAAATGGCTTCATGAAATGCTGATGCTGAGCTATCAAACTACATTGGTTGGCAGATTGTGTAAGGTCCGAATGTGTTGGGGTAATGTAGCGGCTGAAGGAGCCTTGGCACTGGTCCTACACCTGCAGGTTTTGGCTCCTCCAATGCAGCCAACACTTGCTCGTCCTCACACATGCGATTCCCGAAGTGATCCCTTCTGCAACTCAATAACTGAACACTCCAAGATGTTGACAATGCTGGAGAGCTGTATGCTGGACATCTTGGAGAGGTAAGGATCAAATAATTGAACTTCCTTGTATCTTGGAATAACAGGCTTTCAAAGATAAACAAGATAGCAGCAGAGTGCTATGAGAAGACAGCATGGCTTATCTTCTGCTTTTAACGTCTGAGTATTATCTACAAGAAATGCTTGAGCAAGAAAAAAGAACGACTTGCATTTATATAATGGCCCAGAAATTTGGGTCTCCACGGGTGAGTACGCACGGGGTACTCACCCGTAAGCCCAACGAAAGTGCTGGTTTCGTGCATGCACTGCGCATGCACGGGAAACCGGCACTTCCGTTCCCCTGAAAGAAAGGGTGAAGAGGTGGAACGCGTGCGCCGGAGAGGCTGCGCGTACACATCGAACTTACGTTTTTTTTCCAGGTTTCTCCGGGAAGGTAAGTTTCCCGAAGTTTGACATGTAAAAAGCAGTCGCAAGGCCTGCTTTTAACAAGGTAAGTGGTGAATTAATTAAAATATAACATTTTTTCCACAGGTTTATTATTTTTAAATACTTTAAAGAAAGATAAGTTTATTTTTAGCCCCGTTAGAAAATGTAATTAATTTTTTCCAAAAATTTAAATTATTGTTTAAAATAGTTATTTCATGTAATTTATAGTTTATTTTAAAAATGTGATTTAAAAAAAAATGTATTTGAGGTTTTAGTGATGTTTTGGGGCTTATAGTATTTATAGGTTTGACAGCCCTTCCTGTCAAATTTATGAATGAAACATCCCCTGCTACCATTGGCTCTCCATGGCCCACGTGATCCCAGGGGACGCATCGAACTAACTGCGCCCCTGGGATACGCAAGCACTGCGCGCCGGCAGTTGGAGGAGGCCCAGGATCGGAATTCCACGGGGGCTCACAGCTCAATGGCCGGCGCGCTAGGTAAGTGCAGGTCGGAGGCTTGCACCCGCGGGAAGCCTCCGACCCGAATTTCTGGGCCAATGCCTTTCATGACCATCAGTTGTCGCTTTACAGCCAATGAAGTACTTTTTTGAAGTGTAGTCACTGTTATAATGTAGGAAACGCGGCAGCCAATTTGTGCACAGTAAGCTCCCTCAGACAGCAATGTGATAATGAGCAGATAATCCGTTTTAGATGTTGATTGAGGGATAAATATTGACCAAGGATAACTCCCCTGCTCTTCTTCAAAATATGGCCATGGGATCTTTTGCGTCCACCTGAGAGAGCAGATGGGGCCTCGGTTTAACGTCTCATCCGAAAGACGGCACCTCCAACAGTGCAGCACTCCCTCAGCACTGCATTGGTGTGTCAGCCAGGATCTTTGTGCTCAAGTCTCTGGAGTGGGACTTGAACCCACAACCTTCTGACTCAGAGGTGTGAGCCACAGCTGACACTAAGGAAATAAGTAGCTAGGAGGACTTCAACCATGAGGCATTAAAGTATAACTTTAGTGGCTAGTGTAATAAACGTCGGCAGAGCAGTCCATTAACTATAGTATAGGGAGGATGTATAGAAAGATAAACTGTTAATAAAACTCCTCAAAGGATTTGGAGAACAATTAAGTCAGGAAACCTTGTTTGAGAGAAGTATCTTTGAAGCAAACAACTATGACTTTTTATGTAAATAGACTATTTTCAAAGGATTCAGAAACAGATAGATCATGAGGCTTTATCCGTGACATGTACCTTTGATGTAGGCAAAATAAGATGCATAAAGGAGCATGGTTTTCAATAGATATTTGGAGCATTCAAAAGATAGATAAAGAAACCATTCTCTGTGTACAGTGAGGCCGATCATCTGTGTTGCATATGAATAAAGTCTGTTCGGTACACTCCACCATTAAATGCCTCGTGCTTACTCGAAGCGTGCTGTTGTGAACCATAGAAGCAAGGTGGTTGACTAACAGTTGAATGTTAACATATGGTTCACGGATTTCTGATGTGGTTTGCTGCTGTCAAGGTGTGACGCAGGCATTTTTACGTGACTCACAACCCTCTAACAGGAGGACTGGTGGATTGTCTTTAGTCTGGCTCCTATCTTTGCTATCTGCCTAGCTATGGTGGCACTACCAGCAGTTAGCACAGCATTGCTCTCAGTGACAAAGGAACACATGAGCCCTCCCACCACGTCAGGGTGCGATTCCGAGGGAAGGACACAGTGGCTCCGATATTTACTCAGGGCCGTGAAGCGAGCGGGGCGGCGAAGGATTTCCGGAAGGGAATCTCGGAAGTAAGGGTTTCCCGGACGTCCTGCTAAATTTAACCACCTTTTAAAAGTTTTCAGCAGGTTTCCTGCCCGACAGCCAACCCAGCCATTCTTGGGGTTAACATTCCCCCCCCCCCATATTGTATTTCAAAAGCAGACACTGTGAGCACACTTAACTTAGCAATCTTTTGGCAATCAGCAAATGTCTTTCCTCTCTGTTCCCAAAGTCAGTGAAGATGTGGCACTGCACTGACTCTCTCTGCAAATTCTGTCCCGTCTGCGCCGGTCCTGCTCTCAACAAGAGGATATCTATCTCTGCTCCACACAGGAGCATCCTTACATGGAGGGCATCCAGAGCTGCATCTTGGAATGCTTCATTTCACCTTCTTTAAGTTGGTGGAGCCATTCCTCTCTCACCTATAGCAGGACAGCTTTAAGACTAGTGACCTTCTAAACGTTCCTGGTATTGGATATAACACTCATTGATTCTGGCATGACATTATGCAATTAGTCAACCTTGCTTTAAAGCAAAAAGTCAGCTTATTGTGCTGAAAAAGATTTGGTCCTGCCACCACTGTGACTGGACCACTAATGGTCCCATGGTGTAAATATCTTAACTACACAGAATCTCCATTTTCTGCCATAATGAAGGTCTCCCCACGGATAATGGGCCAAAAATTCGGGCCGGGGGCTTCCCGATCTGCACTCACCCTGCGCGCTGACATCTGAAGCCCGGGCCTGCTTGCATTTCCTGTGACAGGCCCGGTTCAGATGTCAGCGCGCAGTGCTTACCTGATCCAGCGGCGTAGTTAGTGCGATGTGCCGGCTGGGATCAGGTGAGCACTGTACAACCAATCAGGGGAGGGGAAGGTTCATTCATGAGTTTGAGAGTAAGAACTGTCAAACTCATGAAAACTACAGGGGCCCAAAACACTATTTAAACTTTAAATAAAAATTTAAAAAACATCCCAATCATTAAATTAAGTATAAATAAGTTAAAAAAAATAATTTAAACAATTTTTTTTTTTGAAAAAAATAAATTTTTAATAAAAAGGGTCTAAAACTAAACTTACCTTATTGTAGATTCTTTAAAATAATAAACCTGTGGAAAAAAACATTCTAAATTGCACTAAAACACCACTTACCTGTAAAAATAAATACTTACGTGTGCTTTTTACAAGCGTAAAGACCGGAGGCCTTTACACATGCGCAAATCCCCCAAAACAGAGGAAATCCAAGACGCACGCGCTGCCCCCTACAGCGCACGCGCTAGCCTCTTCAACTCTTGGGTTAGAGGAGAGGAAATGCCGGTTTTCAGCGCATGCGCTGTGCATGCTGAAAACCGGCATTTCCTCCGGCCAGACGCGTGAGTACCCCTTCCGTACTCACGCGTTTGGGGAGGAATTTCTGCCCCATTGGAATTGAGCAGAAATTTGAGAGTTCCCAAATTTTGTTCTTGCTTACATGATGTAGTAATACCCCAGAGATGTGAATGAAGACAAGAACAATCATAAAACATGACATAAATACATTGATTTTAATCTTCTTTGGGCTGTAAAATTGATTTATATTAGACAAGAGAGAATTGGTGATTGCGAGCTATTCAACATGGTCAGACCTTGTGCAAGACTTTGTCCCATGAAAATTCTGATGGATAATAACTTTGTGGGAAAATATGAGTGTGGATAATGAAGGTTACACTGCAACAGTAATTTGTACAAGCTCAAAGACACTTGTGTTGCTCTGTGGCTTTCAGCCTGATAGGTCTGGTGAGTTGTGTAATAACATGATATGCCTTAATGAGTCTTTTACCCAAAAGTGATACCTCAAAGCCATGCTATGCTGGCAGATTATATACATGGAAAGTGCCTGTGAATATATATGTACAAATAGGAAAAGAGTACACCATCAATAAAAGTCTTCAGGGGAGAAGTTCATTATAGCCCAGGAATGGGCGGTAACTTTTGAAAAGTTTGAGAATTAGCACCAGGCGCCAAAGCTTCAGACTGCACGCAAAATTTGGTTTCATTGCCCAAAGAAAGGATTGGAGCGCTAAATCAAGCGCTAATGGCCTAGCTCAGTGGTGTTAAACTCGAAGCACTGACCAAAATCAGGTGCAATCTAATCACAAGTCATCATTGCCACAGGCTCTTTCCAGTTCTTAAAGGGGAGGTTCACTGATGCTGCAGAACCTCATTCTCATCATTGCTGGCTGTGCAGCCGTCTCAGCCAGCAGCAGCAGGTCAAGGAGAATGAGCCGGATGACGCAAGCAACTGTAATGATGGCAGATCCACGGCCCAGGGAGAGAGCCCACAGATTCTGCGACCATGCATTGGAGGTGTTGGTGTTCGCCGTGGAAAGACTGAGGGCGGTGCTCTACCCGGCAAGTGGCAGGAGGCCCTCATCGCAAGTCTTTGCACCATGTGGAGGGAGGTAGCCCAGCATGTCTCGGGCAGCACTGTGGTCCCCAGGACCCACACACAGTGCAGGAAGAAATTTAACAACCTCACTCGGGTGGTCAGGGCGAGTCAATGTTTCAACAAATGCTACTTACCACCATCTGAACCACAGTCTTCACACACTGCCCAAAGCACCACACCCCCAGCACTCACCCACCAACAATCTCCACCTACCAACAGTCACACCCACATCTCACACCTTGCACACAATCACAGATATTCAACTATGGCAGGCACATCACAAAAACACATTGCTCCACACTCACACACACACCTTTCTCTTGCAGGCCAAGGTGGCTCACAACAGGAGGGAGCAGGAGTGCACAGGCGGGGGACAAGCTGACACCCAACTACTGTCTGAGCTACAGACTCGAGTGCTGCAGATCATTGAGCACCAGGTGGTGGGCACCGTGGCCACCGGCAACGTTGACCCCTTGGGGACAACAGCGGTATGTTCAT
Source organism: Somniosus microcephalus (assembly GCF_052327205.1). NCBI lineage: Eukaryota > Metazoa > Chordata > Chondrichthyes > Squaliformes > Somniosidae > Somniosus > Somniosus microcephalus. The sequence continues at coordinate 328,995,261 of NC_140990.1, read as the reverse complement.
CCCGACTCCTTCTCACGTCCCACTTCCCCCTCACCCCACAAGCGTTTCGCACTTTCCAGCTAATCATGCTGTATGCATGCATTTCTCCCTTCCTGCCCCCTCACCTCACCTTAACCCAAATCTTGTGCCTTTAATCTTTCAGATAATGAGCAAGCACCTGAGCAGCCTATCCCTGAAGGTACCATTGAGAGCGAGGCAGGAAAAGAGGAGGAGGAAGAACATATCGCATCACTGCATGTCTCACCCGCAGGCACCAGCTCAGATACTGGCACTACGTGTTCTTTAGAGGCTAGTATAGTAGTGGAATTTGCACAGGGTGATGCACCGGGGATGAGCGGGCTGCAGCAAGGCCAGGGGGAGTGGGTAGATCAGGAGTCAGCTCCCCGCAGGGCGAGTTTGTGTGCGAGTTCTGCTACACAGGACTCAGATGAGGACCTCGATGGGGAGGCCTTTAGACGAAGGGTGATGGGCCTGCACACAGAGATGATAGGTGCAATGGCAAAGGACCCGAGTGCAAAGGATGGTAGACTCCCAGAGAGACCCTGATGACCCAGACCTGATGTCGTGTTTGATGGGCGATCTGACAGCTTCCATTGCAGCACAGGCGGAAGCCAGCCATGAGCTTGACATGGTGGCTGGAAGAGTGCTGGCACACCGGTCTGGCGCAGAATGAAAGCATTTTGGCTGCTGCCAGGATAGCGGGCATTCACATTGAGGATTCGCTGTCTGTGGTCGCACGCCAACTGCACATTAAGTGAGTGGTAGCCTTTGCGGTTACGAAAGATCTCAGGATTGTTATGCGGTGCCCGCAAAGCCACGTGTGTGCAGTCAATGTCGCCCTGCACCATGGGGAATCCCGCTATCCTGGCAAAGCCACATGCACATTCGTCCTGCTTCTCTCTGGTGATAGGGGTTGGAAATGTAACCCCTTCTCCTGCTGTAGAGAGCCTCTGTGACCTCCCGGATGCAGCGATGGACGGTGAACTGCGAGATATTAGCCATGTCTCCTGTTGCAGACTGGAAGGATCCGCTGGCGAGGAAATTGAGGGCCACGGTGACCTTGACTGCCACTGAGAGAGCCGTGGTTGCCCTGATCTGGGGCTCGAGGGCTGGTTGCAGGAGGTGGCGGAGTTCTGTGACCACCTCCTCGCTGAAGCGAAGGCTTCTAATTGGAAGTAGGAGAAGTGCTCTTGGAATATCCTCGGAGGGTAAGGCCTCCTGTTGAGAGCCCTGATGGTCCTCCTCCTCCCTCTGGGCACATGTTCCATTCTTTCTCGCTGTCTCCACTCCCTCCACCATAGATCCTGGAGGGCGAGGTCGACTGCCAGTACAGCCCCCATTATTGTAACTAAGTGTTGATATGTTGTGAGAATAAATGTAACTAATTTTTAGTATCACAACACTCCTGATGCTAAGCAACCTTTAAATGACTGAATGAATTGGTTTCACAATGTCAAACTGACAAGGAAACACTGAAACACCACTAACCTGACAGCTGCGACTCATTACTGAGGATGCTGTTGGTGAGATGCGTTAAGAACATAAGAACATAAGAACATAAGCAATAGGAGCAGGAGTAGGCCATTCGGCCCTTCGAGCCTGCTCCGCCATTCAATAAGATCATGGCTGATCTTTTGCCTCAACTCCATTCACCGGTCCTATCGTCATATCCCTTGATGCCCTTACCAGTCAGAAATCTTATCGACTTCTGTTTTGAATATACCCAATGACTGAGCCTCCACAGCCCTCTGGGGTAGAGAATTCCAAAGATTCACCACCCTCTGTGTAAAGAAATGTCTTCTCATCTCAGCCCTGAATGGCCTACCCTTTATCCTGACGTTGTGGCCCTTGGTTCTAGACTCCCCAGTCAAGGGAAACATTCTCCCAGCATCCACCCTATCAAGCCCTGTAATAATTTTGTATGCTTCAATGAGATCCCCTCTCATTCTTCTGAATTCAAGAGAATACAGGCCTAGTTTACTCAATCTCTTCTCATACGATAGTCCCGCCATCCCAGGAATCAATCTCGTGAACCTTCATTGCACTCCCTCTATGGCAAGTATACCCTTCCTTAGGTAAGGAGACCAAAATTGTACACAGTACGCCAGGTGCAGTCTCACCAGGGCCCTATATAATTGGAGTAAGACTTCTTTATTCCTGTACTCAAGGCGACAATGAATTTTACAGATCGGGCACCCAGTGAGCGTTGCATGCTCAGTGACGTCACGATCTGCCTGGCGCTGGTATTACGGGGGGGTGGTCCAGCTACTGCATCAGCGCCTCGTTAGTGCCCCCGCCAGGCACTAACTGGAGGCGCTAACCAATTGAATTTTTCCCCCTTCTTGTCCTTACACAAAATAATGTATGATCTGATACTGTGAAGAATTCATTTGCATTTAATGTTAAAATAACCAATACAATATCTGGACAGTTGTCAAAAGAATGCCCATCATTTGGTATGGAAATTTATATACCCTGTCCATTTAATTTCCACTTGTGTGGGGGGGGTGTCCAAAACTAGGAGCCATAAGTATAAGACAGTCACTAATAAATCCAATCAGGAATTCAGGAGAAATGTCTTTACCCAGAGGGTGGTTAGAATGTGGAACTCGCTACCTACCACAAGGTGTGGTTGAGGCGATTAGCATTGATGCATTTAAGGAAGAGGTTAGATAAGTACATGAGGGAGAAAGGAACAGAAGAATATGTTGATAGGGTGAGATGAAGTAAGATGGGAGGAGGCTCGAGTGGCGCGTAAAGACCAGTAATGGACCAGTTGGGCCGAATGGCCTGTTTCAGTGCTGTAAAATTCTGTGCAATTCAATGTAAATCTATGTAATGCTGAAATCTTTGGAGCTCTCTTTCGATATGCAGCCGGCCATTGTGTAGGTAAGTGTGATATCCGAGTGGTAAGGTCCGAAACTGAGAGAAGCGAGTCATAAGGAACAAAACCCAACTGTTTATTACACAGTGTAGCAGAGAGTCATAGTTCTTACAGGCTGCAAGCAAAACACAGTATTTCTAACTGCACGATGCAAGATGGAGGAACCCCTCTGAGTCATACCCATAATGCAATGCCACATTACCATACTAACTGGTGTACCAGGACATTGCCTTAAACACTGGTGAATATGATCCCTTAATCTTTGGCTCCATCTGGTGGATAACTTAAACATTACATCCCAGATTTCTATAGTAAGGGAGGAGACAAGTAATGCAGCCTAGGGAAAAGGGACTAAAATGCTTTTCGCACTACTACTGAAGCTAGGGAGGCATTAGATATCCTTCTCTGCCCGGTCCCCGATCAGGTAGGTGAAGCTAAGGTGATCTACTTTGGCCTGCAGGTCTCACAACTTTATTGGTTTGATTGAACAAATAAGGATGAAAACATTGAGCGAGTGAGCGGGTTCTTCTTGGGGCAGACTTTATTACATATTGATGTCATTCAACTGAATCCTATCAAAAAAGTGACGGACAGTGAAGAACCACTTGCGCTGTCAAAGATAATGGGGAGATCGAGATGGGGAGATCGAGTTTGGCAGACAAGGACCAGGAGACACTCTGGGCTGTGGTGTCATCTGAGGAAGTTGTAATGCCCAAAGTGCTGGAAACCACCTAAGTCATGAATAACACACTTAATTTATGATTTGTTTCAGGCTGCTGACTCAGTCAGGTAAGTTTCTGAATTACAGGATGCTGAGCTGCTCATTATAGGTAGCTGTCAAATTAAAATGAAGCCCTGATCCTGTTAACCCAGAAGGCTGAAATAGCGATCTCAGGCTCCGGCTAATGGTGACTGTTTGAGTGCTGGCGCAGGCATCATTTATACGGTGCATTTGGTACAATTGCCTTCCTGTGTAGCTCTGCATTTCACAGCTCACTGCTCCATCTATTTCTTTCAGCACAGGAGCTTTAGAAACTTATCTATCAGTCTCTTATTTTCCAGTCCATTTATCCTGCTGCTATTTACCTGAGAGAAGCTTCAAGCGATATTATTCAGGTATTAAAGATACATCAGGGAATAGCCAAATTAAACCCCAATAATACGTTTGAGATTGCCCACAAACTTTAGCAGCAGGGTATAAAAGATAAAGCTCAGAAAAGGGAGGGTGCACAGACAGTTTAGATTTTAACAGTGTATATAGGGAGGTGAACATATGGACTGTCCAAGGGTGCAGTGAAGGCAGATTCTGTGGAAAACTTTACGGGAGAATTGGACTAAAGAACATGTTACACCTTTCACGGCCTCAGGACGTCCCAAAGCACTTTACAGCCAATGAAGAATTTTTGAAGTGCAGTCACTGTTGTAATGTAGGAAGTAGTAGTCCAACACCGCCTTCAGTGTGCCAGTGCAGCCTTCGGGCGCCTGAGGAACAGAGTGTTTGAAGACCAGGATCTCAAATCCAACACTAAGCTCATGGTCTACAGAGCAGCAGTGAAACCCGCCCTGCTGTATGCCTCAGAGACATGGACCATGTACAGCAGGCACCTCAAAGCACTGGAGAGGTACCACCACGCTGCCGCCGCAAGATCCTATAAATCCATTGGCAGGATAGGCGCACCAACGTCAGTGTTCTTGCTCAGGCCAACATCCCCAGCATCAAAGCTTTGACCATGCTCAATCAGCTCCGATGGACGGGTCACATTGTCCGCATGCCCGATACCAGACTCCCAAAACAAGCACTCTACTCGGAGCTCCGGCATGGCAAAAGAGCCCCAGGTGGGCAAAGGAAACGCTTCAAGGACACCCTCAAAGCCTCCTTGAAAAAGTGTAACATCCCCACCGACACCTGGGAATCCCTGGCCCAAGACCGCACAAAGTGGAGGAGAAGCATCCGGGAAGGCGCGAACACCTCGAGTCTCTTTGCCTGGAGCAAGCGGAAGCCAAGCGCAGGCAGCGCAAGGAGTGCACGTCAACCCAAGCACCCCACCCACCTGCCCCTTCAACCACCGTCTGCCCCACCTGTGACAGAGAGTGTAGGTCCCGCACTGGATTCATCAGTCACCTGAGAACTAATTTTTAATGTGGAAGCAAGTCATCCTCGGTTCCGAGGGACTGCCTAAGAAGAAGAAGAGTAGGAAGAGTGTGGGTGATTGAGCGGTATTAGTTCTTGAGATCAGCCAGATGGGCTGTAAAGTCGTTTCCAGTCCTCTACTTTACTATGTAAATTATATGTCCCCACAGAGAATTTTGCTCCTTTTTTATATCAGCTTAGAATTACATATAGTTAAAACCCTCACTTAGTAACTTTTTATTTTCCTTCTCCCCACATTTTGTTCTTATCTTTCCTCATCAGGAGGGTAATTAAGCCAACACACGTCTTCATGGATGCAGACCATAATACACTTTAGTTAGTCCGCACAAAAGACATTTTTTTAAATTCATTCATGGGATGTGGGCGTCACTGGCAAGGCCAGCATTTATTGCCCATCCCTAGTTGCCCTTGAGAAGGTGGTGGTGAGCTGCCTTCTTGAAGACAACTGAGTGGCACAGGGCAGTTAAGAGTCAACCACATTGCTGTGGGTCTGGAGTCAACTATAGGCCAGACCGGGTAAGGGCAGCAGATTTCTTTCCCTGAAGGACATTAGTGAACCAGATAGGTTTTTATGACAATCTGGTAGTTCCATGCTTGATTAATGTGGAAAAAGTTTACTTCCAAGTGTTATTCCTCCTTCCAAACATTAACCTCACCTTTCAAAAAAAGCTTAAGTACAAATATCAGTTGGGAGGGACTATTCAGGGTTAATGTACCGCTACCATCGGTCAATAAAACAACTGAATTTCAATATTTCCAGGATAGAAAGGCTATCTGAATTTTCTCCAAAAAAAAAATCAAATTTTCTTTAGTTGCTGCAAAAACGTAACCCCTTCCTGAAGGGCACATCTCTTGTACTGTCTTAAGAACATAAGAAAGAGGAGCAGGAGTAGGCCATTCGGCCCTTCGAGCCTGCTCCGCCATTCAAAGAGATCATGGCTGATCTTCTGCCTCAACTCCATTCACACCTGTCTTCTCCTCTCACACCTGCAGTTATCTCCAGTGTGTCCCGGGGTACCATTCAAGGTCCTTCCTATCCTTCAGCTACTCACTCTGCGTTTCTCAAAGGTTAATGTTAGAGCAACATTGGCAAAAAAATCGAAGCCTCTGCCCACCCTGTCAGATGTGCAAGGTGCAGGAGCCACGGAAAATTGCGAAATGCAGAAAATACCTTTAAAAGGGAATACCGTGGCCTAAAAAGCAAAGAAGGCAAAATGATGTATATTACACAGATGTAAAAGTTTTATGGTTTTGAAATATAGCCCAGCTTTTATAGACCAATAAAAAGGGAAAGAGCCTTGCTGTCTCTTTAATCGCTTCACACTACTGAAGAGTTCGTTTTACTTATCTAGTAAAAATCTTTATATTGCCATCAATTTATAAATATCCATAGTGTCAGCTGTGGGTCAGTGGGTAACACCCTCGCCTCTGAGTCAGAAGGTTGTAGGTCCAAATCCCACTCCACGGACTTGAGCACATAAATCTAAGTTGACACTCCAGTGCAGTGCTGAGGGTGTGCTGCACTGTCGGAGGTGCCATCTTTCAGATGAGACGTTAAACCGAGGCCCCAGCTGCTCTCTCAGATCGCCGTAAAAGATCCTATTTCGAAGAGGAGCAGGGGGAGTTATTCCCGGTGTCCTGGCCAATATTTATCCCTCAATCAGCATCACTAAAACAGATTATCTGGTCATTATCACATTGCTGTTTGTGGGAGATGGCTGAGCGCAAATTGGCTGCCGTGTTTCCCACATTACAACAGTGACTATGCTTCAAAAGTACTTCACTGTTGTAAAGCACTTTGAGACGTCCACATTTGAGGTGGTCGTGAAAGGCACTATATAAATGCAAGTCTTTGATATCATCAAATCTGTTCAGCAGTAAGAACCATTGAATGAAGAAGTGCAGTTGGCAAGAACTTGCACATATAAAATACTACATGTAAAGCAGGACTTTTATTTTGATGTGCAATAGTACATCTGCTCTAATGCAGCAGAAGGTCTATCGGCATAATTTGCACTGGGGCTCCATTTTTTGCCCTAGTAGAGACATTGCCATAGTGTCCATAAGTTGGTAGAAATTCTGCCGGCTCTAGTTACTGCAATGCAAACCAATATAAACCAAAAAGCTAGAAAGCAAATTGGTTGTTCCGATGGCTGGGAAGATTTGTGCCCATCCCCCATACAGTGCTACCAAGGCAAAATACTGCGGATGTTGGAAATCTGAAATATAAACAGAAAATGCTGGAAATGCTCAGCAGGTCAGGCAGCATCTGTAGAGAGAGAAACAGAGTTGACGTCTCAAGTCGGTGACATTTCATCAGAATGTTCTGTGGATTACAATGACCCCATACAGTGCTTTTTGTTTAATACAACAGCCTATGACTATTTTGGGACTTAACTTCTGTAAATCCCTCCAAGATCTCTGCGCTCCTCCAATTCTGGCCTCATGCGCATCCCCGATTTTAAACGCTCCACCATTGGTGGATGTGCCTTCAGCTGTCTAGGTCCATGGGGGGACTTTTGCCAGCCCTGGGGAGGCGGGTTTGGAGGCGGGACTGCCGGGAAAGTGGCAGAAACTGGGAGCGGGCACCGAACACGCTCCCAACCCACCTCTGTGCCATCTTCCCGGGAAGCGGGTCCCCGACTCGTGCAGGGACCCGTCTCCTCGAGGCGGGAAGGGGATTACAGTCACTTAACTGCCTGTTAATGGGTAGTTAATATTATGTCCGTGTATAATTGAGACACGGACTGCAGGAGTTGATTATAACAAGTCTTTACAGTTAATAGACAGTTAAGAGGCTTATCCCATTTTACCAACACAAGTGCGGGCTTCCCGACGTCGGGAGACCCCGCCAGGGTCAGCGAGGCGAGCAGTGGGTCTGCGGGGGTGAGAGGGATCCAAAAGTGCGCTGTGGAGGTGAGTGATGGGTGCAAGTGTGGAGAGGTAAGTATGGGAGATGAGTGTAAAGTGTTAGAAAAAGTTTCCTTACCTTTGTTTATTCCTGCAGGCTTCAACCCTTGGGGATCCGGAGGCTCCTCATCTCCACGACAGAGATTCTCCGATGCAACAGCCATCTGATTTCTGCTCAGGAAAGAGGTTTGGTGAGTCTTGAGTACAAGGACTCGCCAAAGAACAGAGAATGTCAGTGCTTGGCAGCTTCTCAAAGCTGTCTGACGATGACAAGATGAAACGTCATTTGCTGACGCTCTCTGTCACCAGCTTTCCCTTAATTGGCCTGCTAAGCCCGCAGGGCGGGCTTAACAAGGTCAATCAAGGGAAAATAGAGTGGGTTGGCCGGACGTTATTGGGGGTGGGACTGAAACCCAACAACCAGCAGTCATACCCCCAACGCGCCCCCATTGATAAAATTCCCCCCCTAATCTCTGGAATCCCCTCCCTCTCTCTCCTCTTTTATGTCGCTCCTTAAAACTTACCTCTTTGACCAAGCTTTTGGTCACCTGTCCTAATAACACTTTATGAGGCTCGGTGTCAAATTTTGTTTGTTAACGCTCCTGTGAAGCGCCTTGGGGCGTTTTTACTATGTTAAAGGCGCTATATAAATACAATTTTTTGTTGTGGTGCACTAGTTTTACTCTGGCACAGACTTTCAAAATGGCCACCACTACAAAGTAGGCAATCTAAGGGAGAATTTCCACAGGGGTTCTCCTGATCTCCAGTTGCTAACTTCAGTGGAAGATATGGTGGGTGATCAGGAGAATCCCCATGGAAATTCTAGGTATCTGTGTTTTAACCAGAAGAGCCTGGATTTTTTTTTAAAATTCAGAATTCTTAATGAAGGGCCAAGGTCCATAGTCTAGAAGCAAGATTGAATAGAGTAGGGGAGAAGGTGAGGTAAATCAGAAGGATTTGGTTAGCCAAACCCAAGTTTGAGTTTTAAAAGTAAGGGCAAGAGAAAATTGAGGCATGTGAAGAGTTCCATAGTTTTGAGTTTCTGGGAAAGAATGAATTAGCGAAGGAGATCATGCAAATAGTCTTCAGTCACAGGAGTGAGGATTCAGGGAGTAAGAGCTTTACTCCTGGCATTTCTCATTGCATACAATAACCAGCTGATTAAAAAATGCAATTGATGAACTTTCACCTTCCCCAAACTTAGGATAAACCAAATCTTGGCCAATGTTTATCCCTCAATGAACATCAGTAAAAACAGATTACCTGGTCATTATCACATTGCTGTTTGTGGGACCTTGCTGTGAGCAAATTGGCTGCTGCGTTTACTACATTACAACAGTGACTACAGTTCAAAAGTACTTCATTGGCTGTAAAGCACTTTGCGACATCCTGAGATCGTGAAAGGCGCTGTATAAACAAATGACTTTCTTTTTTAGCATGAACTCAGAAGTCTAAATCCATAAGCTGTAAATGTATTTAACGTCACAAACATATCGTCCAAGCAAGGATTGAAAAAAAGACTTGCATTTATATAGCGCCCTTCACGACCACCGGATGTCCCAAAGAGCTTTGCGCTCCCTCAGCAATGCACTGGAGTGTCAGCCTAGCTTTATGTGCTCAAGTCCCTGCTAGAGCATCCTGAGAGAGGTTCAGTAAGATACTAGCTTGTCTGTACAACTTCTTTTCAATTCATAACTTGGAGAGTTAAAAAAGGCAAAAGCAATTATCATGTAGACCAGTTCAGTTTCTTGTCCACAGACTCAAGAAAGAGGGTTACTATTATTCAGAAACACAAAACGTAATCTATAAACTGCTAGAAGATAATGCTTTGTGTGACAACCTATTTATGTGATGCGTTTGTGAAAACTAAGGTATCATATTGCACAAAACTAATTTTATTCTTACCATTCATTCTACTTTATTTTTTTCGTGGGCTTCAGGATAAATTATGATTGTGCGGCGCCTTTGGGCAAAATGGAAAAAACTAAAAATCAATAATGGCATTTCATCACAAGTAGCAGAACGCCTTTGGTTCCATGCAGTTCAATAAAAGGTATTAGTCATTTCAAATTCTATGTTCAACTGCCGTGTTTTAAATATAGGTCAAATGATCTGAGATATTTCTGTGTCATGGCAGCTGTACTCTCAGCATTCGAGGAGGAGATTGTAAGAATTTTTCGGAACAAGAGCAACCATTGGGGTGGGAGGCGGTATTGGTCCTCCGTGCACCTATTTCTCAGGCATAAAACAGGGGCAACAGGGACAAATTTCGGGACACAGCGTCCCGCGCCCGATCTGCATCTGGGGTACAAATGCCGCCATGTTGGTGAAGGCGGTTTCCCAGGTTTCAGTGACGTTATGTAAGCGCCTGTGTCAAGGACCCTGCAGGAAATTCGGCAGTGCAGAGTGGAGCAGGGGCTCAGTCTGGCTCCACCAGCATTACCTGGTCGATACAGAGCCTAACCAGTGGTTCTGAAACTGCCACCAAAATTGTAATTTTTTTTTCACACTTTTACCTTGATGTTGAGCTGGGAGGAGCAGGCTGGTCACTACCAGCTCATGCTTGGTTCCCCCTCCCACCCTCTTCCTGTTCTCCTCTCCTCCGCACTCAACTCCCCCACACCCAGGACGTAGCTGAGGGCCACTGTCATCAAGGCAGACGACCCAAATGGTAACCTGGCAAATTAGCCATTAGGCTTCCCAGTTCGGGCACATGCTTTGAGGAGTGAAGTTAGGAAACACTTCAACACGCAAAGGGTGGTAGAAGTTTGGAACTCCCTTCGGCAAAGGCCAATTGATGCTAGATTAATTGTTAATTTTAAATCTGAGAGTGATAGATTTTTGTTAACCAAAGTTATTAAGGGATATGTGGGTATATGGAGTTAGGTCGCAGATCAGCCATGATCTCATTGAATGGTGGAACAGGCTCGAGGGGCTAAATGGCCTCCTCCTGTTCCTATGTTCCTATGAACTAGCCACCGCTGGAGGCACGACCGGCACCGGTAGCTTGTCACTATTATTATGCTTGCCACTATTATTATAATGAGGCCCAAGGCCGAATTTCTGTCAACCTTTAGGCATCCCAGTTCGGGCACATGCTGGAAGCCGGCCAATAGTTATGCCCCCAAAATGGGTCATGACAAATTTCTAGCCAATAGCTTCAACAAATGCCTTGGTTTTTGGTAGATCAAACCCTCCTACTCACCTTTTCACCATATTTATAGACATAGACATAGAAAAATAGGAGCAGGAGTCGGCCCTTCGGCCCTTCGAGCCTGCGCCGCCATTCAATATGATCATGGCTGATCCTCTATCTCAATACCATATTCCCGCTCTCTCCCCATACCCCTTGATGCCTTTTGTGTCTAGAAATCTATCAATCTCCTTCTTAAATATATTCAGTGACTTGGCCTCCACAGCCTTCTGTGGTAGAGAATTCCATAGGTTCACCACCCTCTGAGTGAAGAAATGTATCCTCATCTCAGTCCTAAATGTCCTACCCCGTACCCTGAGACTGTGACCCCTCATTCTAGAACCCCCCAGCCAGGGGAAACATCCTCCCTGCATCCAGTCTGTCTAGCCCTGCCAGACTTTTAAATGTTTCACTGAGATCCCCTCTCATTCTTCCAAACTCTCGTGAATACAGGCCTAGTCGACCCAATCTCTCCTCATACGATAGTCCTACCATCCCAGGAATCAGTCTGGTGAACCTTTGCTGCACTCCCTCTAAGGCAAGTATATCCTTTCTTAGGTAAGAAGACCAAAACTGCACACAGTACTCCAGGTGTTGTCTCACCAAGGCCCTGTATAACTGTAGTAAGACATCCTTGCTCCTGCACTCAACTCCTCTTGCAATGAAGGCCAACATACCATTTGCCTTCATAACTGCTTGCTGCACCTGTAAGGATTTCGCAATAATTTCGAGATTTCCTACAGTTCCGAAGATTGATTTTTTGATTAAAGAATACCTGGGTAATATACCTTATTAATCTAGCGATCAAAATGGCCGTCAGACCTCGTGGCAGAAGACAAAAGACATTGAAAAGGCAGCTTGTGTGTGTCTGTGAAAAAGGGGTAATCAAAGATGGCTGCCCGACCTCGTGTCAGGACACAGACTGTGGACATATGAAAAGGGAAGATCAAAGATGGCTGACTAAACTGCCAATCAAAGGCAGTTCAGGGAGTTCCCCTTCCTGCAGAGACAATCGACAGAAACTGCTACTATGTTTACACAAAGGACTAACCACTTGAGACTGCGGTTTCAGTTTGACCACAGGACAATGACTTTTGTTTACACTAACTTTCAAAGCTGTTTACTCAGCAATTATAGAAAGACATGCTTTTTTTCAAACCAAGACAGCTCCATTCAAACTCAGTACGATGAATGGGAATACATTCACAAACCCATCACGATAAATGGGTAATTCATCCAAACCCATCACAGACAATGGGGACAGTTTGGATCCCTTTTGTTCAGCCCAGATGCAGCTGGATCTGGGCGGGAAATTTTCGGCCCCAATTGGGGTATAAGATATCTTCTCAAGAAGCCATCTCTCTCTCTCTCTCTGCCGCCTCGCCTCCGTGCTCTGCCTACAGAAGAACAGCTCAGAAGCCTGCCTAAAGGAGTGGAATACCAGCAGTTTACTTTTAAATACTGGGGTATTTTCTACTTCGGGGCAGTGAAGATCATAGACCGCAGGGGGCACGGAACAGGCGTTTTCATTGGTGAGCATACCTTTCCTGGCCCATTACAAGGCAACTTTGAATAGGTATAGGGGTGGGAATTAAGGAGAATTTAGTTAGAACTGTAATTTTAGTCGATTTTCCCTCATTGTGTCCATTCTCTCCTCCTCTATTTAAGTAACAGTGTTGCACTAGCAGAGAAGTGCTGTAGTGAACACAGAGTTCTGTATTAAAAGTGCTGTATTTAAATAAAAGTCTTGCACTAAGCAGGGAAGTGCTGTAGTGAACATTGATTTGTAAGAAGTAAAGGGGGAGAAATTGGGTATAGCCCCGTTTGGGGCGCTAGTTCTGGCGAAGTGCAAAGCCTAGCGCCAGTTGCGATTTAACGCCACCTGGCACGATATTGGGTTGTTGCGCCCCTGAGGGTGATTGCGGCGCTAAATCAGGCGCTGCACGAGTTTCTTAAGGCGCTAACCCGGGGGCGCAACCCAATTTAGCGGCGGCGGGGCGCAGCGCAGGTGCTGTCAATAATCACTTTCCCTGAGACACACTGGCGCCGGCCAGCTCTTAAAGGGATAGGTCAATTGGCATCACCAGACACACTCACTGCCTTGTAGGCCTTCAAAGCGGTGGGAGCCTAACTGTGGCGCACCAGCCTAGCAAGACATGGAAAGGGTGAGGCAGAGGGCGGAACGCCTCACTGATGGGGCATTGGATGCTTTGGTTGGCGCAGTGGAATCAAGGCCAAGGAAGATGGTCAGAATGTGATTAATGTTTTGGACAGTCCCCCGGGTGTGAGAGCCAGTTATAGAGTCATAGAGTCATAGAGTTATACAGCACAGAAAGAGGCCCTTCGGCCCATCGTGTCTGCGCCGTCCATCAAGCCCTGTCCAATCTAATCCCATTTTCCAGCATTTGGTCCATAGCCTTGTATGCAATGGCATTTCAAGTGCTCATCCAAATGCTTCTTGAATGTTGTGAGGGTTCCTTCCTCTACCACCCTTTCAGGCAGCGAGTTCCAGACTCCAACCACCCTCTGGGTGAAAAAGTTCCTCCTCAAATTATGTGTCAGTGTATTAGTTTTGCTTTCTGTTGCCATAGCTTTCTCATGTTTGAAGGAACCACATTTTGTGTAATGAAACACTTTCTTCATTTACAATGGCCATGCCTTCTATTTACATGCATCTTGCCCTTCACAGGCTTGGGGGTATCAGACCGGTTCCATTCCTGTTCTTGGAATGGCAGCAAGCATTCTGTGAGAGGGGCCTAGAAGCTACTTCTGATCAGCTTCTGACGCGCAGCCTGAGAAGAGCCGCTCACGTAGAAGTTCAGGCCAGCAGGCATCTTCTCAGCCACTGACAGAGATGTCCTGCACCTTATCTGAGGCTGCAGATCTGGCTGAAGCAGCTGGCACAGCTCAGTCACCACCTCCTTTCTAAATCGCAGCCTTTTGACACACTGCTCCTCCGGCATGTTCATGTAGGAAAACTGCTGTCGGAAAACCCTGCCAGCGTAAGGTCTGCTGTGGTGACGTCTGTTGGCCCTCCTCTGTCTGGCCATGCCACCCTCTCCCAGCATCTCAGTGCCCTTTCCAGATGAGTCAGCAGCAGGACGTTCCCCTCCAATGCAGCCCCCATAATAAGTGCCCACAGGAAGGTTCCCCATTGTCAAGGCTCACCAACAGCAAGGTGATGGTCAGAAGGCTGAAGATCGTATGCCTGCGCTGGCTCAGTGCTCAAATGGCTCTCAGTGTGATGCTCAGCAACCCTTTGTAGCTCTCGAGGAAGTTGTGCACCAAAAATGGCTGCCGCTTTTAAACCACACCAGTCCCCTTTAAATAACGCTCCTCCAGCCGGAGAGCAACTTGGTAAGGTCCAAGTAAGCTGTCACTATTAGCGCCAAGCGCTACAGAGGGGGGCGCCACTGAATTTCCAGTCCGGGGCACCCAAAAGGCGTTGCACACTCAAATGACATCATAATCAGCCTGCGCCCATGAGCGGGCGCTAAGGTTTAGCACCGGCGCTAAATGCATGCTCAATATGGGGCGAGGCGCTAGGCACCTTGCGCCCGCCCGGAAATTGGCTAACGCCCCACTTCTCAGCCTCTTTAGGTGTTAATCGGTGGCACAACCAACCGAATTTCTCCAAAGTGCTGTATTTGAGTAACAGTGTTGTGCTAAGCAGAAAGGTGCTTCAGTGGACACTAAGCAGCTGTGTTAAAGTGCTGTATTTAAGTAAAAGCCGCTAAGCAGAGGTGCTGTAGTGAGCTAAGTGTACTGTAGTAAAGGTGTGTTGCACTGGTTAAAGGTGCTGTATTAAAGTAAAACCACTAAGCAAAAGAGTGCTACAGTAAACGATAAGTGAACTATGTTAAGCAAAAGTGCTGTACCAGGCATAGGTGTGTTGTATCGATTATTTTTAAGTTGTTTCTTTTGTTTCAATAAATACTGGTCTGTTTTGCACCCGAACCACGAGTCACGTTTTTCTGTCTACATCGCTACCGAATAAGGCCGGCGGTCAGAACCAGGAATAGGGGAGTGCTTCGAAACCGCACGGGGGTCCCTGGAGCAGCTCAGAGGCTTCTGACTGGCCAGAGACAATAACCCCAACCCCATTATTAATTCCTACGCACCTGCATGTTTGCTTTCAGTGACTGGTGTACAAGGACACCCAGGTCCCTTTGTACATCAACATTTCCCAATCTATCACCATTTAAATAATACTCTGCCTTTCTGTTTTTCCTACCGAAGTGGATAACTTCACGTTCATCCACGTTAAACTGCATCTGCCATGTATTTGCCCACTCACTCAACTGGTCTAAATCGCCTTGAAGCCTCTTTGCATCCTCCTCACAGCTCACAATCCCATCTAGTTTTGTGTCGTCAGCAAACTTGGAAATATTACATTTGGTTCCCTCATCCAAGTCATTGATATATATTGTGAATGGCTGCGGCCCAAGCACTGATCCCTGCGGTATCCCACTATTAACCACCTGCCACCCCGAAAAAGACCCATTTATTCTTACTCTCTGCTTCCTGTCTGTGAACCAATTTTCAATCCATGCCAGTATATTACTCCCAATCCCATGTGCTTTAATTTTGCACACTAACCTCTTATGTGGGACTTTATCGAAAGCCTTCTGAAAATCCAAATACACCACATCCACTGGTTCTCCCTTATCTATTCTACCTGTTACATCCTCAAAAATTTCCAGTAGGTTTGTCAAACACGATTTCCCTTTCATAAATCCATGTTGACTTTGTCTAATCCCGTTGATATTTTCTAAGTGTCCTGTTATCACATCTTTTATAATAGACTCTAGCATTTTCCCTACTACTGATGTCAGGCTATCAATCCCTTTTGTCTAATTGCCTCCTGAACTCATTTATACCATCTGTTTCAATACGTCTTCCATGATAATTATTTCACAATTCTATTACTCTATGGGTAAGACAATTCTGCCTGACTTCCCTATTTAGAATCATAGAATGGTTACAGCACGGAAGAAGGCCATTCGGCCCATCGAGCCCGTGCCGACTCTGAGCTAGTCCCACTCCCCTGCTCTTTGCCCGTAGCCCTGCAATTTTGTTTCCTTCTTGTATCTAACTCTGTAATCTTAACTCATGTTTGAACTCTTGTAGCAGTTTGACTATTTTTTATGATTATTGAAAGTTCATGTTGTGATGGTTCCTCTAATGGTCATGCAAAGGTACGTGGAACTTGCAGAGATTCATATGTACAGCCATTTGTCGTGGTGCATATAGTTACCAATGATATAGGTAAAAAATGGGATGAGGTCCTAAAAGCTGAATATAGGGAGTTAGGAGGTAAATTAAAAAATAGGACCTCAAAGGTAGTAATCTCAAGATTGCTACCAGTGCCACGTGCTAGTCAGAGTAGAAATAGAAGGATATTTCAGATGAATACGTGGCTAGAGGAATGGTGCAAGGCGGAGGGATTCAAATTCCTGGGACATTGGAACCGGTTCTGGGGGAGGTGGGACCAGTACAAGCTGGACGGTTTGCACCTGGGCGGGACTGGGCCCAATGTCCTAGGGGGAGTGTTTGCTAGTGCTGTTGGGGAGGGTTTAAACTAATATGGCAGGGGTTTGGGAACCTGTGCAAGGAGACAGAGGAAAGGGAAGCAAGAATAGAAGCAAAAGACAGGAAGGAGAAAAGGAAAAGTGGTAGGCAGAGAAATCAAGGGTGTAAATCAAACAGTGCCACAGTAAATAATAATTCTAAAAGGAATAAGAGGGTTAAAAAATCAAGCCTGAAGGCTTTGTGTCTTAATGCAAGGAGCATTCATAATAAGGTGGATGAATTAGCTGCGCAAATAGATGTAAACGGATATGTTTCTATATGTTGACACAACGGCATTTGTTATCAGAACTGGGGAATCAGATTAACATAGAAACATAGAAACATAGAAGATAGGAGCAGGAGTAGGCCATTCGGCCCCTCGAGTCTGTTCCACCATTTAATGAGATCATGGATGATCATCCAAATTCAGTACCCTGTCCCTGCTTTCTCCCCATATCACTTGATCTCTTTAGCCTTAAGAAATATATCTAACTCGTTCTTGTATATATTTAATGAATTTGCCTCAACTGCCTTGTGTGGTAGAGAATTCCATAGGCTCACCACTCTCTGGGTGAAGAAATTCCTCCTCATCTCAGTCCTAAATGGCATACCCCTTATCCTTAGACTGTGACCCCTGGTTCTGGACTCCTCCGCCATCGGGAACATCCTTCCTGCATCTAGTCTGTCTAGTCCTGTTAGAATTTTATAAGTTTCAATGAGATCCCCTCTCATTCTTCTAAACTTTAGCGAATATAAGCCTAATTGACCCAATCTCTCCTCATATGTCATTCCTGCCATCCCAGGTATCAGTCTGGTGAATCTTCGCTGCACTCTCTCCATGGCAAGAACATTCTTCCTCAGGTAAGGTGACCAAAACTGCACACAATACTCAAGGTGTGGTCTCACCAAGGCCGGGTACAACTGCAGCAAGACATCCTTGCTCCTGTACATGAATCCTCCCACTATGAAGGCCAACATACCATTTGCCGTCTTAACCACCTGCTGCACTTGCATGCTTACCTTCAGCGACTGGTGCACAAGGACACCCAGGATTCATTGCAATTCCCCTTTTCCCAATCTATTGCCGTTCAGATAATAATCTGTCTTCCTGTTTTTGCCACCAAAGTGGATAACCTCGCATTTATCCACATTGGGCAGATGCATGGCAAATGCAGTATAATCACCCAACCTATCCAAATCATGCTGAAGTTTCTCTGCATCCTCCTCACAGGACACACGCCCACCCAGCTTTCTGTCATCTGCAAACTTGGAGATATTACATCTAGTTCCCTTGTCTAGATCATCATTTATATATATATTTTGTGAATAGCTGGGGTCCTAGCACCGATCCCTGCGGTACCCCACTAGTCACTGTCTGCCACTCGGAAAAAGACCCGTTTATTCCAACTCTTTGCTTCCTGTCTGCCAACCAGTTCTCTATCCACGTCAGTACCTTACCCCCAAACCCATGTGCTTTAACTTTACATGCTAATCTCTTATGCGGGACCTTATCGAAAGCCTTCTGAAAGTCCAAATACACCACATTCACTGGTTCTCCCTTATCTATTCTATCAGTTACATCCTCAAAAAATTCCAGTAGATTAGTCAAGCATGATTTACCTTTTGTAAATCCATGTTGACTTTGTCCGATCCTGTCACTGTTTTCCAAGTGCTCTGCTATTACATCTTTTATAATGGACTCTAGCATTTTCCCTGCTATCAATGTCAGACTTACCAGTCTATAATTCCCCATTTTCTCTCTACCACCTTTTTTAAATAGTGGAGTTACATTAGCTATCCTCCAATCCATGCGAACTGTTCCAGAGTCTATAGAATTTTGGAAGATGACCAGCAATGCATCTACTATTTCTAGGGCCACTTCCTTAAGTACCCTAGGATGTAGATTATCAGGCCCTGGGGATTTATCGGCAGTCAATCTCATCAAATTCCCACCATTTCCCTACAAATACTGATTTCATTCAATTCCTCCCTCTCATTAGACGCTATGTTCCCTGACATCTCTGGGAGGTTATTTGTGTCCTCCTTTGTGAAGACAGAACCAAAGTATGTATTTAATTGGTCTGCCATTTCTTTGTTTCCTATTATAAATTTCTCTGATTCTGACTGCAAGGGACAAACACTTGAAATCACCAATCTTTTTCTCTTCACATATCTATAGAAGGTTTTACAGTCACTTTTTATATTCCCTGCAAGCTTACTCTCATAATCTATTTTCACCCTCTTAATTAATCCCTTTGTCCTCCTTTGCTGAATCCTAAACTGCTCCCAATCCTCAGGTTTGCTGCTTTTTCTGGCCAAATTATATGTCCTCTCCTTGGATCTTATGCTATCCCTAATTTCCCTTGTTAGCCATGGTTGTGTCACCTTTTTTGTTTTATTTTTATGCCAAACAGGGATGAACAAATTCTGTAGTTCATCCATGTGATCTTTAAATGTTTGCCATTGCCTATCGACCGTCAACCCTTTAAGTAATGTTCCCCAATCCTAGCCAACTCGTGCCTCATACCATCATAGTTTCCTTTATTTAAATGCAGGACCCTAGTCTCTGAGTCAATTACTTCACTCTCCATTTTAATGAAGATTTCTATCATTTTATGATCGCTCCTCCCCAAGGGGCCTCACACAACAAGATTGCTAATTAATCCTTTCTCATTACATAATACCCAGTCTAAGATGGCCTGATCTCTAGTTCGTTCCTCGACATATTGGTCCAGGAATCCATCCCGTATACACTCTAGAAATTCCTCCTCCACAGTATTGTTACTAATTTTGTTAGCCCAATCTATATGTGGATTAAATTCACCCATGATAACTGCTGTGCCCTTATTGCACGTGTCTCTAATTTCCCATTTAATGCCATCCGCAACCTCAGCATTACTGTTTGGGGGTCTGTATACAACTCTCACTAACATTTTCTGCCCCTTGGTATTTCTCAGCTCTGCCCATACAGATTCCACATCATCAGAGCTAATATCCTTCCTTACTGTTGTGTTAATCTCTTTAATCAGCAATGCTACCCCACCTCCTTTTCCTTTTTTCCTGTCCTTCCTGAATATTGAATACCCCTGGATGTTGAATTCCCAGACTTGGTCATCCTGGAGCCATGTCTCCATAATCCCAATTATATCATATCCATTTACATCTATTTGCACAGCTAATTCATCCACCTTATTATGAATGCTCCTCGCATTAAGACACAAAGCCATCAGGCTTGATTTTTTAACACTCTTAGTCCTTTTAGAATTATTTACTGTGGCCCTGTTTGATTTACACGCTTGATTTCTCTGTCTTCCACTTTTGCTTTTCTCCTTCCTGTCTTTTGTTTCTATCTTTGCTTCCCTTTCCTCTGTCTCCCTGCACAGGTTCCCAACCCCCTGCCATTAAATAGCACTTGCAAGTTGTACAGATCCTGAACACCTGATTTGATGCCAGTGCAGTACTGAGGGAGTGCTAAGGGACTAATGGACTGTAGGAGGTGCTGTCTTTCAGGTGAGACATTAAACCGAGAAACAAATTAATTGGTTTGCCTGATTGCTGTTCGTGGAATTCTGCAGGCACATGACAACAGTTGAAACTAATTAGTTGTATTTGAAGCGCTTTGGGGCATTTTTCTTTCTAAATAATTTTGCTTAACAGCATCTGTGGTCTACATGAACTGGTTGGTTCACGTCCAATGTAATTATTGGGACAGAATTATCAATATAGACACCCAATGATTTTGAGAGTGGCAGCACGGAAACAGATGTCAGCAAATAGGAAGCGATCCAAAGATGTTCCTTTAGAACACTTGATGACTAGGGAGAGCTTGCAATATGCAATATTTACTTATTGATCTGCAATTTTTCAAATGAATTTTTTTTTTCCCGTGAATTGGTGCTGTCAGAACCTCAGTCAAGGATTATAGAAAGACTGTACGGGAATAGCAAGGACACCAATATAGAAGCCAAAATGGAAAAAGCTAACAAACAAGCTAAAAAAAATTAAGACGTACGTTTAGAATAAAGAATCAAAATGCCTGAGAATGGGTTCAAGGCTATAATATAGTGATTTGTTATTTTCTATATAATAAAATGATCAATATTTAAGATTTATGCATTGTTTCCTCAGTTATTTTCAGATTATTGGGTGTAAAGCCACTTTAGGCACTTATGTATTATAAAGCCATTGATGCTGATTGCAGCCATCCCCTGTATTTAATTACTGCCCGTGATACGTTGCCATCTAATCAGATGCTAGATGTAAATTACTCCAATTTTGGTTTTCATGTCAGTGAGCTTGTGAAAAAAGAAAGACATGGGCTATTGCTCTTGAAAATAAATATCATGGATGGAATTCCTTTGAAAGCTTTTGGGTAAATGCACCATCTGGTATGAGACGGAAGTAAAATGTGTGAGGTTTGATCCGTGGTCTGTGCTGGTTAATCTTAGCCAGGGTATTGGTGGAGTTCGACTCAGTTGTCCTTGGGAAAGGAAGGGTAAATTCAGCCAAGGTTCCTGCTCTGAATTGCTGTCCGGTTACCTCTGCTGGAAAGCACAAATGTGTACATGTCAGGCGAGGGCGGAACCAGACTCATCTGCGATCACGCCCACAGCTGCACAGCTCACACCTGATTGGCCAATTGGCCACTCACGTCTCCTAGGGCCTTGGCAGAAACCTGGGAACAGATTGTCAGTCCAAGCTCCTGGCTGCATGTCTTGGCAGAAGCAGAGCAAGGATTTAGTGATGTTTTAATTTGCCAAAGCAGGAACATTTTTTGAATATGTCTCCCAGATGAAGAGAGAGGGATTTAATTAATATTAATGAAACATAAGGGCTGAGTAAAACAAAACAATGAAGCGTTATATCTCTTTATAAGGAGGAACATTACAATTTGAGCAAAAGATTGTAGTTTCATGGAGAGAATGGTGTCGTATCCTATTTTGGAGAAGCAGCATTGCCATTAAGCTGCAGATTATTTACTTGTTATTTGACTCCATTCGTAAAGTAAAAGATTCCCATATAAGGTTTGTATTCATAATTTGTGATGCAAAATGAAAATGTCTCGACCATAGTTTTATCGAGAAACCTCGATGAAGGGGCATAGATCAGCACAACACCAAATGAGTAGGAGAGACAGTGAGATAAATCATTAAGTGGTGGTTTAGTTTTGTCAAACGTGAATTTTAAAAGCCAGTGGATTGAGCGATGTGAGGAGTTTCACTGTTCTGAGATCCTGGAAACGTTTGAGTAGGAGAGGTCAGTGAGCCTCAGTTGCAACAGTCAGAACGCAGGAAGGAGGAAGGGCTTGTAAGGTGGTAAACTTGGAGCTTAGGAGGAACAAGAGATGAAAGTTGAGAGTTATTAATTAGAAAAAAATTGTTGGCAGAAGGAACATCAACAGATGATGGGGTGGACACTTCAGTGTTACACTGGTTGCATTAAAATGAGTTAAGCATAGATGCTGTATCATTGATTTACCAATTGGGACACATATACAGTAGATGAAAGCAGACAGAACTTATTTTTTTTATTTATTCGTTCATGGGAGTTAGGCATCGCTGGCAAGGTCAGCATTTATTGCCCATCCCTAATTGCCCTTGAGAAGGTGGTGGTGAGCCGCCTTATACAACTGAGTGACTTGCTAGGCCATTTCAGAGGGCAGTTAGGAGTCAAACACATTGCTCTGGGTCTAGAGTCACATATAGGCCAGACCAGGTAAGGGCAGCAGATTTCCTTCCCTAAAGGACAGTAATGAACCAGATGAGTTTTAACGACAATCCGGTTGTTTCAATGTCACAATTACTGACACTAGCTTTAAATTCCAGATTTTCTTTTTGTTGGCACTCTTAGGGGGAAAAATTCGGTATCGCCCCATTTGGGGCGTCGTTATTCTTAAGTCTGTGTGTTCCAGTTATGGTTAATATGAATCACTGCACACAGACCACAAGAATAACTTTAACAGGTCTTTACTAGTCGAAGGTCAGGGCTGAACTGAATACAATATTATTACACTGTGCTTATATACCGGTGTGGTCACCACCGGTATTACGTATACAGCAGCCAAAGAAAGTAGTACCTTTCTTAAGGTGGACCAGGCTTAAGTTCTCTTAAGGTGGAACAGGTTACATACACCACAATCCTCCCTTTTTAGCTTAACAGTCATATCCCCAAATAAACATAACATATATACATATATAACTTCAGGTATAACAGTTCAAAGGTTCAGTCTCTCAGGAGGCTTTCTGATTCGGCTTGGATAACGCCTTTCAGTGGTCTCTGATTCTTGTTGTTGAGGTGCCTCCTCTAGTTGGTTGCCAATGTATTGGGTGTCATCATCATCAAATACATTCTCGGCCGAGGTAGATGCTTTAGGTTCATGAACGTCTTCCACAGCTGTCTCTGTCACAACCATGGGTTCGACCCTTGCTCTCGACTCTACCAGTTGATCCACATGACGCCTTATCACATTATGACCCATATCTACGGTGTACATCAGAGGTCCTTGTCTGGCCCGGATTGTTCCGGACTGCCATTTGTCGTTTCCATAGCCCCTTGCCATCACTGGTTGTCCTACGTCGAAAGTTCGAGTGGTCTTGCTGTTAATATGCCGAAACTGTTTGTTTTCCACTTCCCTCCGCACATTTGGTTTTAACAAGTCCAACTTGGACCGCAACCTCCTGTTATAAAACATCATAGCAGGACTTTGGTTAGTCACGGCATGATCGGCGTTTCTATATGACATCAGGAACTTATCGACCTTGTGTTGCAGCGGAATCTGATCATCATTCATGGCCTTAATAGCCTTTTTGAATGTCTGGACAAATCTTTCAGCCAACCCGTTTGTCGCCGGATGATATGGGGCAGAGGTATAATGTTTAACTCCATTCTTCTTTAAGAATTGTTGGAATTCTTCCGATACAAACTGTGGTCCGTTGTCCGAACAGATCTGTTCTGGCAATCCGTTCCTTGCGAATATTGTTCTTAACACCGCAATTGTCTTTTCTGAAGTACTGGTATTCATCTTGATGACTTCTGGCCATTTGGAATGTGCGTCCACCGCGATTAGGAACATGGAGTCCATGAATGGACCAGCAAAGTCAATGTGTACGCGTTGCCATGGGGCTGAAGGCCATTCCCATGGGTGTAGCGGTGCAATCGGAGGTGCATTTTGCACTTTTTGACACCCAGCGCAGCTTTTCGTTAACTCCTCAATCTGTTGGTCAATACCCGGCCACCATACGTAAGCCCTAGCAAGACTTTTCATTTTAACTCCCCCCAGATGACCTTCATGTAGTTCTTTTAAAACTCTTTCCCTTAACTTGGGAGGAATAATCACTCTTGTCCCGTACATCAAAGTACCATGGCAGACGGACAGCTGGTCTCACCTTGCCGAGAATGCCGGTAACAGAGGATCACCCCGTGTTGGCCATCCTTTCACTGTCACCTCGTAGACTCTGGACAGTGTCGGGTCGTTCCTGGTTTCTCTTTCAATACTTGCGTTGGTGACAGGTAAACACTCGATAATGGTCGAATGAAATAACTCAACAGGGTCAACTTCCGTCGTGTCTTCATCTTCAGGTAGTGGCAGGCACGACAGGCCATCAGCATTGCCATGCTGTTTCGTACCTTTGAATTCTATCTGATATTGATGTGCCCCTAAGAAAAGAGACCATCTCTGGAGACGCTGTGCTGTCATCACCGAAACACCCTTCTTAGGGTTAAAAATGGACACCAACGGTTGATGGTCCGTCAGAAGTGTGAATTTTTGGCCGTGTAGGTAATGATTAAACTTCTTCACTCCCCATACAAGGCTAAGGGCCTCCCTATCGATCTGCGCATAGTTGCGCTCAGCGGAGGTCAATGATCTGGATGCAAACGCGACTGGCCTTTCCGTGCCATTTGGCAATTTATGTGAGAGTACGGCCCCAATACCATATGGAGAAGCATCACAAGCCAACCGAATAGGCAGTGTCGGGTTGAAGTGAGCCAACACTTCCTCTGAGGTGATCAATTCTTTGCTTTTGCGAAATGCCTTCTTACAGTTTTCGCCCCAGTCCCATGGTACCCCTTTCTGTAAAAGAGCGTTCAACGGATGCAGCACCGTGGATAGATTTGGCAGAAATTTATGGTAGTAGTTAATTAATCCTAGAAACGACCTCAACTGAGAGACATTCTCCGGAGCGGGAGCCTTTACAACTGCCGCTATCTTGTCAGGAGACTTATGAAGCCCCTCCCGGTCAATGACATGACCACAGTACGAGATCCGCTTCTGGAAGAACTCACATTTCTGCCGATTTACCCTAAGTCCATACTCTTTCAGTCTGTTGAGCACCAGTTCCAAGTTAGCGAGATGCTGTTCATCACCATCACCTGTGATCAGAATGTCGTCCAGGTAACATTGTGTGCCTGGAATTCCCTGTAATACCTGCTCCATGGCCCTCTGCCAAATTGCTGGAGCCGATGCCACACCAAAAACCAGCCTATTGTACCGGTACAATCCTCGATGCGTGTTGATCGTGAGGTATTGGCGTGACTCTTCTTCAACCTCCATCTGCAAGTACGCCTGCGCCAGGTCTATCTTGGTGAAGTGTTTCCCGCCAGACAGTGAAGCGAAAATATCCTCAATCCGTGGAAGCGGATACTGCACCTTGTGAAGCACCGGATTAACGGTGATCTTGAAATCTCCACAGATGCGAACCTTCCCTGGATCTCCTGGCTTATTGTTCGCAGGACGTTTCATAATGGGAACAATGGGCGTAGCCCACTCACTCCAATCTACTTTAGACAGTACCCCTGAACGTTCTAGTGCTTCCAGCTCCGCTTCAACCGCAGGTCGTATTGCATAGGGTACCGGTCTGGCTTTAAAAAATTTTGGTTGTGCATGTTCATCAATCTTGATGTTTGCCGTAATTCCTCTCAGTGTTCCCAGTCCCAGCTGGAACACCTCTTTAGCCTCATCCAATATTCTGGACAATCGTTTATGTTTGACAGCTGTTTCCCCGGAATCTACCGTTAGTGCTTTCAAGGAGTGCCAGTCCATATTCATTTTCCTAATCCACTCCCGTCCTAGTAGTGGTGGACCTCCTTCAGGTAGCACATATAAGTCCATTACTTGGCTTCCTTCGCCTTTGTGGACCACTTCTACCTCTATTTTTCCGATGGGGTACACTCTTTGCCCCGTGTACGTTTTCAATATAATCTCCGTATCCTGTAAGGGAATATGTTGGAATAACCTTCTGTAATCTTTCTTATTCATGACCGTCAATGCCGATCCAGTGTCCAATTCCATTTTTACTTGGACTCCTGCTATCTTAAGAGTGACCCAAATTGTCTGGAGGTCTGTATCCTTACCAACGTTGTGTATTCTTAAGCTATCCAGTTCATTACTGCTAGCATCTGAATCTGACTTCTGTTCAGTCAAACTGTTCTTTGTCACCTTGTGTACCTTTGCATATTTTCCTTGCGGTGACTTTTTATTGCTGGTCTTCTTTCCTGACCGGCATACTTTAGCTATGTGGCCAAACCTGCCACACGTTCTGCATTCTTGGTTTTTAAACCAACACTGGTTCTGATCATGCGTTGTCTTTCCACAACGATAACATTTGACAGAACTCAAACCCAATTTGTTTGTACCGAGTCCCGGTGGCCGTAGCTGCATTACTGCCATGCCTCTCGCTGCGGCCTCGTGTGCTGCTGCCATAGTGACCACCTTCTCGAGAGACAGCGCATTCTCCTCGAGCAGTCGCCTTTGTGTATCCTGTTTAAATAAACCACACACAAACCTATCTCGAAGTGCCTCTGTCAGTCCTGTTCCAAACTGACAATATTTTGCTAGCTTACGTAATTCCATCAAATATTCAGCATTGCTTTCATTTTGCCGCTGTCTTCTATCGTAAAATTTAAATCGTTCCGCTAGCATCAGCGGCGTGGGGCTAAGATGATTTTTTAGGACAGTAACAATCTGTTCGAACGTCTTATCCGCCGGTTCATCTGGTGATAACAGGTGTTTCAATTGCCCGTATGCCTTCGCACCCATTAAGTTTAGTAATGTTAGTGCTTTATCTGTCTCAGGAATTTTATTTGCCTTACAATAGTTTTGTATGCGTTCTACATACATAGCCCAGTCTTCTATATCACTGTCGAAGGCATTAATGTTCCCATGTTTAGGCATCCTTGCAATCTTCTTGAGAAACAAAAAAAATTCTCTTTTATTTTAAAATGGCAGTTTCCCGCGCTTGTCTTCTTCCCCCACCTACTAAAATGGCGGCTTCCCGCGCTTGTCTTCTTCCCCCGCCTATGAAAATGGCGGCTTCCCGCGTTTGCCTTTCTCCCCCGCTGGCTGTAATGGCGATTGCCGTATTGCTGCCGTTTGTGCCTCCCCAGCGGTTCTCAATTCGTGCCTCCCAGCCCCTCTTGCAGTCCGGTCCTTTCCACCGGCTGCGGCTGAGTTCTCCGCGGTTTTTTTAAAATTTTCTCCCGCGCCTTACGCTGTCCCGGTCGCTGCGCCTCGCGGCCTCGGTAGCTGCCCGGCCTTTTTCACCGGTCGCGGTCGAGCTCTCTCTCGACGCTGTTGCGTCTCCCAGCCCGCTTGCAGCCCGGTCTTTTACACCGGCTGCGTTTGCATTCACCGCGGCTCCCGTGCCTTACGCTGCCCCAGTCTCAGCGCCTCTGGCCCCGACTTCTGTCCGGCTCTTTTCCCCGGCCGTGGTCGAGTTCTCCGCCTTTATATCCTCCGTTTTCCCTCCCCTACTCCACAGCCAACATGGCCGACTTGCTGCTCGTCGCTGATCGGCTTACCCACCACCGTGGTAGAAGGGATGATCACTGCCTGTCGCTGATGGAAGGCTTCGTGTCAGGATTCTTCCTTTGCTCTTCAGACCCGAGTCTTTTCTCAGCAGGATGATGAGGGCGGGTGCCTCTTCTCGACGCCCGTTAAACTGCCTTGGATGTATCTCTGCCGCAGGGTAAGATCGTACTCGTCGCCACTGTTAAGTCTGTGTGTTCCAGTTATGGTTAATATGAATCACTGCACACAGACCACAAGAATAACTTTAACAGGTCTTTACTAGTCGAAGGTCAGGGCTGAACTGAATACAATATTATTACACTGTGCTTATATACCGGTGTGGTCACCACCGGTATTACGTATACAGCAGCCAAAGAAAGTAGTACCTTTCTTAAGGTGGACCAGGCTTAAGTTCTCTTAAGGTGGAACAGGTTACATACACCACAGTTATCGGCCGTGCGCAAAGTTCAGCGCCTGGCCTCCGACAGCAAACTTGGCTTTTATCGCCCCTGGAGGTGATTGGAGCGCAAAATCAGGCGCTTCACACCTGTCTTAAGGCGCAAATGCCGAGGAGCAAGGCGCTACCTCAGAGCGCGGGCGAAGCAAGGAAGAGCAAATCAAAATAAACCTGCAAAGTGCTGCTCAGTACTCAAAACTCCCTCACACAGCGTTGAATCTCTCCAGAAGTCTCTCTCTCTCTCTCAGAATGCGTGGTGCAAAAATGTCACCGCCAAAAAAAGGCAGGAAGCGGTCGCCTTTAAATAGCGCTCCCCTAGTCCCTTTCTGATAGCATAACGCTCCCCTCAACCTGCCGTTGCTAGCGGCAGGCGGTAAGGCAGGGGGCGCCACTCAATATCCGGTCCGGGGCGCTAACGGGGCGTTGCGCACTTGACTGACGTCATAATCTGCCGGCGCAGGAGATCGTGGCGGCAGTGTTTAGTGCCGCCGCGAAATGTCTAGTTAATTTCGCGAGCGGCACAAACATCGCCACACCCGGCCTGTAGTTGCTTTGCGCCCCAATTGGCACCCTCTTAAGGCGCTAATGGGAGGCGCAAACAACTGAATTTTTCCCCCTTAATGTAGGACTCTTGTATCTCCCTGTTTTTAAAAAAAAAGAAGATAGGACCTTTGATCTTCACCCGAGTGGGCAGAGCATTAATTTAACATCTCATCTAGAGGCCAGATTATCTGACAATGTAGCACCCCCTCAGTACTGCCCTTAGTATCCACGCTGATTACATTACAACATTCCTACATTACAACAGTGACTACACTTCAAAAGCACTTCATTGGCTGTAAAGTGCTTTGGGATGTCTTGAGGTCATGAAAGGCGCTATATAAATGCAAGCCTTTCTTACTTTATTATGTAATAAATTGAACCCACAATCACTAACATTGAGCTAAACAGACACGTTGTGAATGTCTAGGGCACAAAACCGATTTGATAAATAGAATATTTTCTGGTTTCTCTGAGATGTCAATCATATTGGGTAAATACACACTCCATACCATTACTATTAGCAACAAACTTAGATGCCTTGAAGCATTTTTTTCCAAAAGCACTAGTGGATTATTTATCCATGCTCTCAAATGAGTTTAATTGTCACAGAGATTAATCTAAATGGACATAATGCAACTGAAGCAAATGCAAAATTACTTTCCCATGTCACTTTCATAAGCCAAATGGAATCTGGATGTTGGAAGGAAAAGTTCCCCTCCAAGTCACACTCCATCCTGCCTTGGAAATATATTGCCGTTCCTTCCTCTTTGCTGGGTCAAAATCCTGGAGCTCCCTCCCGAACAGTGCCTTCAACATACGGACTGCAGCGGTTCAAAGAGGTGGCTCACCACCACCTTCCCAAGGGCAATTAGGGATGGGCAATAAATGCCGGCCTTGCCAGCAATGTCCACATCCCCAGAATGAATTGTTTAAAAAAATAATATTCAAATGGATTGGAACATATACAATTATTAAGGAATGAAAAGGAGCAAGTGTCCCTAAGTATGGAGTGAAAAAAGAGGAATCAGTTGTAGGAGGGGAGGTAATAATTCCAGACATACCAAAGATTGAACATCAAGATGATAATTCTGGTGCTGAGAAGTTCCAAAATGACATGTATTTAAACTGCAGAAGGCTTTGCTGAAATGGAATTTAAATGATTTCATGATGAAATATCAAGGGTCTGGATAAGTAATCCACCAGTGATTCGGTGGGAAGGAAGAATATGCTTCAAGGTATCTAAGCTTGATGTTAGTAGTTATTTTGAGGAGAGCTCATCTACCCGATATGATTGCGGTGCTTCAGACAAAGCAGAAAATATTCTGGTTGTTGAGTAGGTTACCCTATACTTTAAAAGGAGAAGAGCGTCACATTGGGAATTGGAATCGGGCTCAGTTCATGGAATAAGAAATGAGCTGCTTTGAATCTTGTGATGGAGAATCACGCTAGCCATTGTAACAAGATTGCACTGCTGTGTCTGCTGCAGCTTTTGCATTAAGACTTGTTTGATTGTGTTATTTGCATGTTAACTTAATTCGGGCTACTGGTTGAGAGGTTAATTTGATTTGATAATTTTGTTGGTGATGAAGGACCTTCTTGAAGGGATTAATTATTTGAGGTTTTCCATTCGTTATTTCATCTTTTACAGCACCGAAGAACACAGGTACATCTCTGATAAACAGCCTACCAAAGTACTCAATAAAAGTGTATTTGTTTTAATCTTATTAGGGACTTAACAAACAAACGACTCCCATAAGAGTTTCTTAATCCTTTGCCTGCCACCTTTTCTCCTAAAATAAGAACAGAAAATGGTCGGAAACACTCAGCAGGTCAGGCAGCATCTGTGGGGAGAGAAACAGAGATAACATTTCAGCTCGATGACCTTTCATCCAGCATTGTCTGTTTTTACTTCAGATTTCCAGCACCTGTAGTATTTTCCTATTGTTTTAATCTTTTCTCCTACTTCCTCTTGTCATGAGGAATGTTTGCCTGCTTACCTCCTGGCCACCATGTGGCTTGTCACTATGCCTTCCTGTCAGTGGTATCCTCCTGCCTCTGCTTGCTTTTGTCATGGACATTGAAGGAGATTAAAATTTCCAGCCACTTTGCTAAGAAGGCCAGGAAGTCCAACATCAGCAAATAGAGTTGCCTTTTAGAGAGGGGGCTAGGTAGGCAGCAAGCAGAGGCGGGGAAGTGAAGGGTAGATATGTGCTCAAGGACAAGCGGGGGCCAGGTCTAGCCTGGCATTATTGAGGTTATACTTTAGTCAGCAGAAATGTTTCTTTTGTCTTTAGCTGTAACTAAGGCCTTTCTCAGTAATATAACCACAGTCATATAAATAATGCAGTGGCAGCTTCTAGCAAAAATGTCACATCCTCCAGTTCCTTTACCAGGCCCTGTCCTAACACTTACATACTCAAGAACAGTGTATTTTGTCTCTTGGCTTCAGAATGCTTCGCTCATAATATGGTCCATGATCATTTGAGCGAGGTCGGTGACAATAGGCAGGCCTGATGGACTCAGGTCTTCATTGTGATCATTCCACATAATTTCTCGATCATCTCCTTGAGCAGCAGAAATGACAAACCAGGCAGTTTCTGTAATGGGCAGCCAATCTGCAAAGCCAGTTTTACACCGGGGATGGGAAGCTGAAAAGCTACCCTGTCTGCAGATAATTTTTCCTTCATCTTCACCGTGATGACTGCAGAGGCTGAACAAATTAAATTGAGGATCAACATCGACTTCTCGAAGATCAGAATTATATCCATAGACTGAGGACAATGGAAACTTGAATGAAGAAGACATGATGCTGAGTAAGTGGTACTAGTATAATTCAAGGAAAATAAATATGAAAAAGAGATTAATTGTTCTGAACTCATTCTGGCGGGAGAGTCGTGCACTATGAGGTGTGAAAATGAGAGTGTATGGGCCGAGCATCCAGTTGATACTTCTGACAGACGGTGTGCAAGAAGAATACAAGTTAGCAACTGGAAGGGCGGAGTGACCAGTTGTGGAGTAATAAGAAGACATAGCCTGCATGCAGGAATAGAGTATGGTATGGCGAGAAGATTGCAACTATCTGGGTAGATGCCATACGACTACAGATTCGTGCCTTGGGAAGGTGATTGGATCGGCCCAAATTGGAAAAAGGCCATGCAGAAGGCAAAAATTGAGAAGATGGGAGAGTGTATGGAAAGCCTTGAATGGAAGGCAAGCAATAGCTAGAACAGGTATAAAGGCTCTCAAGGCCTTGTAGAGGGTACAGAGGAGGTTTACCAGGATGATACCAGGGATGAGGAATTTTAGTTATGTGGAGAGTTTGGTGAAGTTGGGATTGTTCTCCTTAGAGCAATGAAGGTTAAGGGGAAACCAAATAGAGGTGTTCACATTTATGAGGGGTTTTGATAGAGCAAGTAGGGAGAAACTGTTTCCTCTGGCAACAATAATTGGCAAATGAACTAGAGGGGGAAATGAGGAGAATTCTTTTCACACAGGGGGTTGTTAAGATATTTAACGTATTACCTGAAAGGGTGGCGGCATCGGATTCCATGGGAAATATCAAAAGGCAATTGGACATGTGCTTGAAGAGGACTAAATTGCAGGGTTATGGGGAGAAAGCTGGGGTGTGGGACTAAATTGAACAGCACTTTCAAAGAGCCGGCACAAGCAGGACAGGCCGAATGGCCTCCTCATGTGCTGTAAGATTTTACGATTCTACGAATCTATGATCCTATGAGCATTGAACGAAGTGGGAAGATGCCTGTGGCATCTTGATTATGATCAGTAGGGGCCACGGTTTAAAAATAATGGTGCCGTCCATTTAAAACAGAGATGAGGAGACATTTTTCTCACAGAGGGTCGTAAGTCTTTGGAACTCTCTTCCTCAGAGGGCGGTAGAAGCAGAGTCTTTGAATACTTTTAAAGCAGAGGTAGGTAGATTCTTGATAAGCAAGGGGGTGAAAGGTTATCGGGGGTAGGCGGGAATGTGGAGTAATTAGATCAGCCATGATCTTATTGAATGGCGGAACAGGCTCGAGGGGCCGAGTGGCCGACTCCTGCTCCTAATTCGTACGTTCGTATGTTCATATCATTGGTTGACTGACATGGTGAGTAAAATGGCAATATAGTCACTGGGCCTAGTTACAGTAAGCTGTATTTTTTTTCCTTTTTTCTAACAATTTTAACATTACAGTTACAAGTCCAACATAGAAGTCATATATTTCTTGAATTGTTCCCCCTTCTTTTGTGATTTTTTCTTTCTTTAAAAAAGTGGAAAAAATATATTGCTTTTCTACAGATGTGTCATTCAGCTCATTCGAACACAGTGTACTTACATTAAAAGGAATATGTTGCAAAGACTGATAACTAGGACAAGCTGGATTTCAATAGTTATCTGAGTACGTGATAAGCTTCAAATGAACAGACAGGAATAAATTGAGATTTGTAAATTAACTTAGAGCTGGGGGCTTTCAAAGTTGCAATGGTAGCAGCAGGATTCTGCTCATCGATGAGGTCAGTGATATACCATGAAAATGGCAAGTACAGGAAACTTTCTGGTATCCGGCACGGACGGGACCGACGTGGTGCCGGTTCATCAACAGTTCCGGATAACCGAAAGCTATAGTTAAAGATATGGAGCTCAGAGCTCCGTATAAAGCAACAAACCCTGTTGCTTTTCAAAACAATCGGCACAAGTTGCAAGCGTCTCTGTAGCTTAGCAACAGCTTCAGCTACACCCTTGCACAGCAACAAATGGAGTAAAAAAAATAACTAAAAGTAAAAAAAGTTACCTGAACCGACTCCTGAATTTTGCCGGCGGATAGAGCGTTCCGGTTATTTAGGGGCCGGTTAATCGAAAGTTTCCTGTACTGTGATTGTGAAAATAATAAATAATTGTTGCGACAACATTATGGCCCTATCATTTAGCATCATGGCACCTACTCTGTGAAAGACTCAAATGCGTTCCCATTACGTATTCACATAATACTATGTTGATGTCCCACTGTACAAGACAGCATCATTTCTAACTGACCAACATCCTGGTGCACACATTCAAAATGAGGAATATAATTGAATAGGGTTTTTTTCTATTTCTGCTCATAGAATTCTTTATTTCTCTCGCCCCCTCCTCTTTCACAACCGTAGAAGTCCTTACCTGCCTCAATCTTCCCTTGTCTCTAATGTCTACAGGCTATTAAAACTCAGGCTTAGCATCACTTAACTCCTAATTCTTGATTTACACCATCTGCTCTTTCTGAGCTTGATGGTGACCTGCACAATGACCTTTGCCCCTTTACCATGATCTCATTGAATGGCGGAGCAGGCTCAAAGAGTCAAATGGGCTACTCTTGCTCCTATTTCTTATGTTCTTATCTTCCTATGTACCTATATTTATTTACGATTCTCAATAATGTAACAAAAAGGGCCTTGAAATTCAAAATGTACAGATAAATTCTTTACAGTACACAATGCACAATCTATGTAAAGGGATTTAAGGGCATAAGAAAGTCTAGACCAAGAAAAGGCTCTGCTGCCCATCAAGCCCATGCCTTCAACAGATTATGCATAATCCACGTTATGGTTGACTCAATCCAATCTCTGAGGGGGAAAAATGCAGTTGTCTGCGCATCCCGTTAGTGCCATAAGAGGGCGCTAATGGGGTGCAAAGCATCTACTGCCCGGGCGCGGCGGTGTTTGCGCCGCTCGTGAAATTTAACTAGACATTTTGCGGCGGCGCTAAACACTACCGTCACGATCTCCTGCGCCGGCAGATTGTGACGTCAGTCAAGTGCGCAATGCCCCGTTAGCGCCCTGGACCGGATATTGAGTGGCACCCCCTGCCTTACCGCCTGCCACTAGCAACGACAGGTTGAGGGGAGCGTTATGCTGTCAGAAAGTGACTGGGGGGAGCGCTATTTAAAGGCGACCGCTTCCTGCCTTTTTTTATCGGTGACATTTTTGCACCACACATTCTGAGAGAGAGATAAACTTCTGGAGAGATTCAATGCTGCGTGAAGGAGTTTTGGGTACTGAGCAGCACTTTGCAGGTTTATTTTGATTTGCCCTTCCTTGCTTCACCAGCGCTCTGAGGTAGCGCCTCGCTCCTTGGCCTTTGCGCCTTAAGACAGGTGTGAAGTGCCTGATTTAGCGCTCCAATCACCTCCAGGGGCGATAAAAGCCAAGTTTGCTGTCAGAGGCAATAATTAGCGCCAGGCGCTAAACTTTGCGCACGGCTGATAATGGCGCCCCAAGCGGGGTGATACTGAATTTTTCCCCCTTAATCTCTTTCAGGCAATAACTAACCACAGGTAAATCTTACAAAAAGATCAAACTCTATTAAATTCGTACCTTACCTCCTGATGTAGTGCAACTGATATTTAATATTATCATCTACATTATTCAACTCCTAGCAGTGCAATGACCATTTTTTAAAATTCATTTATGGGATGTGGGCATCAGCCATCTCTAATTGCCCTTGAGAAGGTGGTGGTGGGTCTTCTTCTTGAACCGCTGCAGTCCGTGTGGTGAAGGTGCTCCCACAGCGCTGTTAGGGAGGGAGTTCCATGATATTGACCCAACGATGATGAAGGAATGGCAATATATTTCCAAGTCAGGATGGTGTGTGACTTGGTGGGGAACTTGGAGGTGGTGGCATTCCCGTGCGTCTAATGCTCTTGTCCTTCTAGGTGGTAGAGGTCACCGGTTTGGGAGGTGCTGTCAAAAATTGTGTTCCATTAAGTATTACTGACGAATTTTCAGATCTCAAGTATTGTATTCTAACTTAATCATTGCTTGATATGCCTCATCTCTCCTCAAACTCTTTTCAAGTTTGCTGTTGTCTTGCATTATGTGTATTTTTTTTTTATTCGTTCATGGGATGTCGCCATCGCTGGCAAGGCCAGCATTTATTGCCATCCCTAATTGCCCTTGAACAACTGAGTGGCTTACTGGGTCATTTCAGAGGGCAGTACAGAGTCAATCACATTGCTGTGAGTCTGGAGTCACATATAGGCCAGACCAGGTAATGACAGCAGATTTCCTTCCCTAAAGGACATTAGTGAACCAGATGGGTTTTTATGACAATCCGGTAGTTTCATAGCCAACATTACTGATTCCAGATTTATTTAACTCATGTCATTAGTCCAGACCTCAGGGTTACTAGCCCAGTAACATAACCACTATGCTACCATTCCGTTTTCCCATCTTGGGCTATCCATTAAACAAATAAGTCTCTTTATAAAGGAAAATGAATGTAACCATGATTGTGAAATTGGAGCCTGCTTCTCCTGACACAAACTGCAAAATTCTATTGTGCGATTTAGTATTTCAAACATAAACAGATCTTGCCGCTCTCCCATTGGCACCAGATATAATCTCCATGCTTCACTTCTCTAAAGTTCACTTATTTACACGTGACTGGTTGAAGATGAAGTTTCGCCACCAGAATTAATTTTAAATAGTCACAAAGCGTTATGATTGCCATCAGTATTCTCTTGTTCCACCTATTTTACTAAGTTTTCGTTTAAGCGGTGAACGATGATTACATTGGTGGGGGCACTAGGTTTAAGGAGTTAACTGAGCCAACAGCATAAAAGGAACTGATTAAATTTTAGTGGAAAAACAGTCATTAACATAGTGGCGCTCAGGCAATAATGGTTTATGTTAATTCCGTAACCTTTTCAGGCCAATACTCCCAATTATATGAATACAAATAATGCAGGCAATGCAAAGCTAGTTTCTCAGCAGCAGAACAGACTGATTGCATGAAAGTCTGTTTGTTGGCTTCTTCTTCTTCTTTTGTATGGTAGTAGCACAAAGCAAATCAGATGTCAATATCTAAGTCAGATATCCAGGCCAAAGCTTCCGGTGTAACAGCGTGGATATCTTGTAGGCTGCCTGCGAATTTCCTCTGAGGGAAGTGCTCAATGATGTGCTCCAGGGTCTGATCAGGAGCTCCAGAGTCGCATGGTGGGGATGCTTTAATCTTCCATCTATGGAGAAGGTGGCAGCATCTACCATGACCTGTTCTGAGGCGGTTGACGGTTGTCCACTGTTTGCGAGGAAGGTTTGATTCTTCAGGTTGAACTGTGGGGTCCTCTATAAGGAATACATTCCATATGTTTGTTGGCTGTAAGGACACTACATAAAATAAGTTTGTGGCATTTCAGTCCAGTTGCGAGAGGGGATGGAACCACGGTGCCCCATTTTGCCACTATGGGGGAGAAATTCGGTATCACCCTGTTTGGGGTGCAATTATCGGCAAGGCGCAATGTTTAGTGCCTGGCACTAATTATCGCCTCCGACTGCAAACTTGGCTTCTATCGCCCCGGAGGTGATTGGAGCGCTAAATCAGGTGCTACACACCTCTCTTAAGGCGCTAACGCTGAGGAGCGAGGCGCTACCTCAGAGCGCTGGCGAAGTCAGCGATGGAACATAGACACACTGGCACTGACTAGTTCTTAAAGGGGAGGGTCGATCTTGCTCTCCATCCACACCCTGCTCATTGCAGCCTTGAATCTCGGCCTGGAGAGACCTGTACATCAAATCTGCTGAAAAGAACAATGGAGAGGTCCAGGGAAAGAACTCAGAGTGCAGCCCCTATAGTCTCTTCTAAATCGATGCAAGGAATGTCAAATCAAAATGAACCTGCAAAGTGCTGCTCAGTACCCAAAACTCCTTCACACAGCGTTGAATCTCTCCAGAAGTCTCTCTCTCTCTCTCTCAAAATGCATGGTGCAAAAATGTCGCTGACAAAAATAGACAGGAAGCGGTCGCCTTTAAATAGCACTTCCCCCAGTCCCTTCCTGACTGCAAAACGCTCCCCTCAACCTGTCATTGCTAGCGGCAGGCGGTAAGGCAGGGGACGCCACTCAATATCCAGTCTGGGGCGTTGCACGCTTGACTGACGTCACGATCTGCGGGTGCAGGAGATCATGGCGGTAGTGTTTAGCCCCGCTGCAAAATGTCTGGTCAATTTCATGAGCGGCGTAAACATCGCCGCGCCCGGGCGCTAGTTGCTTTGTGCCCCTCATTAGCGCCCTCTTAGGGCACTAATGGGAGGCGCAAACCAACCAAATTTTCCCCCCTATATGCCTTAAATGGGTAATGTCTGTTTACAGCATAACCTCTGTGGTACATAAGAGCATAAGAAATAGGAGCAGGAGTAGGCCATTTGGCTCCTCGAGCCTACTCCGTCATTCAATAAGATCATGGCTGATCTTCTACCTCAACTCCACCTTCCTGCACTATCCCGATATCTCTTGATTCCCTTAATAACTAAAAATCTATCGATCTCTATCTTGAATATACTCAACGACTGAGCCTCCACAGCCCTCTGGGGTAGAGAATTTCAAAGATTCACCAACCTCTGAGTGAAGAAATTTCTCCTCATCTCAGTCCTAAATGGCCAACCACTTATTCTGAGACTGTGACCACTGATTCTAGACTCCCCAGCCAGGGGAAACATCCTCCCTGCATCTACCCTGTCAAGCCCTGTAAGAATGTTATATGTTTCAATGAGATCACCTCTCATTCTTCTAAACTCTAGAGAATATAGGCCTAGTCTACTCAATCTCTCTTCACAGGACAGTCCCCCATCCCAGGAATTAGTCTGGTGAACCTTCATTGCACTCCCTCTATGGCAAGTATACCCTTCCTTAGGTAAGGAGACCAAAACTGTACACAGTACTCCAGGTGTGGTGTCACTAGGGCCTTATATAATGGCAGTAAGACGTCTTTACTCTCATACTCAAACCCTCTTATAATAAAGGCCAACATACCATTTGCTTTCCTAATTGCTTGCTGTACCTGCATGTTAACTTTCAGTGATTTGTGTACAAGGACACCCAGGTCCCTCTGAACACCAACATTTCCCAATCTCTCACCATATAAAAAATGCTCTGCTTTTCTATTTTTCCTACCAAAGTGGATAACTTCACACTTCTCCACATAATATTCCATTTGCCATGTTCTTGCCCACTCATTTAGTTTGTCTATAACCACTTGAAGCCTCTTTGCATCTTCCTCACAACTTACATTCTCACCCAGCTTTGTATCATCAATAAACTTGGATATATTATATTTGGTCCCCTCATCCAAAACATTGATCTAGATTGTGAATATCTGAGGCCCAAGCACTGATCCTTGTGGTACGCCACTAGTTACAGCCTGCCAACCCGAAAATGACCCATTTATTCCTACTCTCTGTTTTCTGTCCGTTAACCAATCCTCAATCCATGCTAATATATTACCCCCAATCCCATGAGCCCTAATTTTGTTTAATAACCTCTTGTGCGGCACCTTATCGAAAGCCTTCTGAAAATCCAAATACACCACATCCACTGGATCCCCCTTATCTATTCTGCTAGTTACAACCTCAAAAAACTCTAACAGATTTGTCAAACATGATTTCCCTTTCATTAATCCGTGTTGACTCTGCCCAATCCTATTATTATTTTCTAAGTGTCCTGTTACCACCTCCTTAATAATAGATTCTAGCATTTTCGCTACTACTAATGTCAGGCTAACTGGTCTGTAGTTCCCAGTTTTCTCTCTCCCTCCTTTCTTAAATAGTGGGATTACATTTGCAACCTTCCAATCAGCAGGAACCATTCTAGAACCCATGGAATTTTGGAAAATTGACAATCAATGCATTCACTATCTCTATAGCCACCTCATTCAAAACCCTAGAATGTAGGCCATCAGGTCCAGGGGATTTATCAGCTTTCAGTCCCATTAATTTCTCCAGTTCAGGAATGATCTGTACCGATGGGTAGGGCCCCACCTGAACCAGGATGGGACCCATGTCCTAGCGGAAAGTGTAAATAGAAAGGTAGCAAAGGCTTTAAACTAGTAAGGTGGGGGGAGGGATCTACAAGAAATGTAACCAGCCTAATTATAAACAACAAAGGAAAAGAGAGCATTGGAAAAAATAAATATGGGAGGACATTGATGGCAAGGGAATAAATAGAGTTATAGAACAGGGGCTAAAAATTCGGTATCGCCGCGCCAGGTCTTTAGTGCCCAAAATTTAGCGCTGGGCCGGATTCCCCTAGCGCCCGCCTGAAATTTAGTAGCGCCGCCCCAAGACGGAGGCGGGCGCTATTGGAGGGTTTGGCCGCCTCGTTTGGGGCGAAGAATGTCAGTTTCCGGCGCCCAGCTGCCGCTGCGGCAACCGATGCGGTGCGGCAGGCTGGGGTACTGCAGGCCTCCTCCTTCTCTTAAGGAGGAGCTGCCTGCAGCCGTGAGATCGCCGCTGGATTCCCCCGTCAAATGAGCCCGGCACCACGGAGAAGTGCCGGGCTCGCGGGAGTCACACACCAATGCCGCGGGGGGGTGGTGCAGGAGTCCGGGGAGGGAGGTGCGGCCAGGCGGCCGGCCGCCCCTCCACCTTTATGCACCGGCCTCTCGGAGCTGTAAGGCACCGTTTTGCAAACGCTGTTTGCGGCCGCAACTGAATTTGGCCATCGGGACGGATTACCATTGGAACCGGGGCGCTGCGCACACCGATGATGTCATCGGTGCTGGCGCAGCGCTACCGGCTAACGCTGATGTTAGGGACCAACTCAATTTCGGGCGCTAAAAAACTTCCGGCGCAAACCACTTTATAGCCAATAAGTGGGTGCAAACGCGACTGAATTTCTAGGCCCAGGAGTCTAAAAAGATGGTTAAACATAAAGTGAGAGGAAATCCTATTAAAAATGTGTTAAACTGTCTGTACAGCAATGCACACAGTGTCCGTAATAAAACAGTGGTGCTGGAGGCAATCATTCATTGCGAGGAACCAGGCATATTAGGGATGACTGAGACATGGCTAGGGAAAAATCAGGACTGGAAATTACACATTGCAGAGTATAACATATTTAGAAAAGATAGAGAGGGGAAAAGGGGGAGGTGGAGTAGCTGTACTTATTAGGGATAACATAATGGCAGTAGAAAAAAGTGACGCAGCTATCAGCAAGACCAAAATAGAATCCATTTGGATAGAGATAAAAGATAATAAAGGATCAATCACACTAATAGGTGTATTCGAAAGACCACTTTATAGTGGAAGGTAGGTGAAGGAAGAAATATGCAGACAAATTTGGGAAATTAGTAAAAAATATAGAATGATAATCATGGGGGATTTCAACTACCCCAATATTAATTGGACAGAAGAGGTAGGTAAAGCGGATAAGGGAATAGAGTTCCTACAATGTGTACAGGACTCCTTTCTAAACTAATATGTAAAATGACCAACAAGGAAGGATTTACTATTGAACCTCGTAATGGGGAATGAACCAGAGCAGCTAACAAAAGTAAAAGTAGGGGAACATCTAGGCAACAGTGACCATAATATAATATGCTTTAAGATGATAATTAATAAGGACATAAGTATGACAAAAACCAAGCTAACAGATTGGAGAAAAGCTGATTTTGAGGGGCTGTGAAGAGAGCTTGGGAAAATAAAACGGGCAACAATATTGGCAAACAACGATGTAGAACAGCAATGGGAAACATTAAAAACGGTGTTCGACAGAGTGCAGGGACAATATATTCCGCGAAAAGGAAAGAACAAATTAAGCACTAATAAGACTCCATGGGCCTAGAAATTGAGTTTGCGCTGCGCCAGGGCTTTAGCGCCGGAAGTTAGCGCCGGCGCTAAGTCCCTTTGCGCGCGCCAAAAATTCAGTAGCGCCGCGCCCAAACGGCTGCCGGCGCTACTGAAGGGTTTTAGCGCCTGAAAACTGGCGCAACGCGCCGCATTGCGGCGCTATTCCGGCGCTGCGGCACCCGCTGCGGTGCGGCAGGCTCGGGAAGTGCAGGCCTCCTCCTTCCGTTAAGGAGGAGCTGCCTGCACCCGGCCGCGGCCCGCGCAAATCTCTGCAAAAATGAGCCCGGCACCTCGGACAAGTGCTGGGCTTGCATCTGTTCCGGGGGGGGGGGGGGAGAAGTCCGGGGAGGGAGCTGCGGGCAG
The DNA here is from genome assembly GCF_052327205.1 of Somniosus microcephalus. Taxonomy (NCBI): domain Eukaryota; kingdom Metazoa; phylum Chordata; class Chondrichthyes; order Squaliformes; family Somniosidae; genus Somniosus; species Somniosus microcephalus. The sequence goes on along the minus strand of NC_140990.1, from coordinate 328,953,810 downwards.
GCGGCCGGCGGGAAAGCGGCCGGCCGCCGCGCCTCCTTAAAGCGCCGGCGCAGACTCCGGCAACACTCGTTTGCCGGAGTCTTAGTTGCGGCTGCCACTGGCGAGGCGGCCGCAACTGAATTTCGGCTTGGGGCCGGGTTACCACGGCAACCGGGACGCTGCGCACACCGATGACGTCATCGGTGCCGGCGCAGCGCTACCGGTCTACCGCCGCGGAAGGGCCCCAGGCAATTTAGGAACCGGCGCCAATTGCAGCGCTAGGCCCTCTAGCGCCGCAAAATCGGTGCTAAGGGCACTGAATTTCTAGGCCCATGTGTGAATAAAGTCATAAGGGAACAATTGAGGGTAAGGAAACAGGAATACATAAAGTACATGGACAGCAGGGGAGGGCATAATACGGGAGAATACGAAGAGCTTAGGAGAAAAGTCAAAATAATAATTAGGAAGGCAAAGAGAAACTATGAAATTAAATTATCAAGGAACATAAAACAAAATAATAAAACATTTTATAGGCACATCAACAAAAAAAGGAAGGTTGGGATGGGAATAGGGCCACTAAGAGACAGACAGGATAATATCACAGGTAACGCTAGAGAGATGTGTAGAAAGTATATACAGACCCTTAATTTTAATATTTCTTGAAATGCTTTGCCAGGCAAAAAGGTTTTACAAAGTGAAATAAAGTTGGTGAATGTAAGAAGCAGTCTTTCACTGATAAGGCAGCAAACATGGTTGTGACTGCAGGGGGTCGTCAGAGACAACAGAGATAAACAAACCCCCTGAGTATTGTAGACATGGTGGGCAGGAATTTAACTCAGGAGTCGGGTAGGAGGCGGGACTACAACTTTCGGGGTTGTAGTCCCGCCTCCATCGAGATGCGGCCAATCCACGCGATTTTAACTTGATTGACCTTGTTGAGCCTGCCCAGCAGGCTCAGCAGGCCAATTAAGGGCCACCCGGCAACAGGTGATGTTACAGACTGAAATTTAATCTGTCAAGAGCTATTGACAGATGAAATATCAGTGTTTCACAGCTGTTTGAAGCTGTTTAACCTGAGTCCTTCTCCACAGACTCAGTTAGAAATCTCTCCTGCACAGTAAGCTGAAGGCTGTCACTTTTGATAGTTCGCAGCCATTCTGCTTTCTGTGCCAGTGAGATGATGGACTCCCGGAACCTAAAGGAAGGAAGGCTGAAAAGGTAAGAAAAGGTAAGTAAAACTTATTTAATCACTTTAGACACACCAAACACACTTACCTTTGCACTCATGCACACATCACTCACATGAACACTGACATCTCGACCCCTCCAAGACCTTCATCCTGACGGTCCGCCTCCTCTAACTTGGCGTGGTTTGGAGCCATCGGGAATCCCACACTTCAACATCAAAAATAGGGATTAGGCTAAAAACTGCCTGTTAACTACCTGTTAACAGGCAGTTAATTGGTACTAATCCCTTCCCGTCTCGGGTAGGCAGGTCCCAGTGCGGGGCGGGTACCCACCTCCTTTGAAACTGGCATGGAGGCGGGTGTAGGGGGTGGCGTGTGGTGGTGTTTGGCGTGTACGCCCAGCCAGTTATGCTTCTGACTGTTTTGTGAGCAGTTCGAATCGCTCCCACGCCCCTGGGTTCTAGACACCAGACTGAGGTACAAGGCGGCGGTACAGAGAAGACTCGAGTGGACAGGTGGTTGGATGTAAGCAAAAACCAAGATTTTATTGAAGAGGAAAAACTTGATACAATCATATGGAAAAATTACTGGTGTACACTTCTACAGGCAAAATACAAAAGAATAACTATACTTATACAGGGAAATGGGGAACACACGGCACATCGAGGGAAAACAACTATCTTAACAATCCCCTTATCCTTATCCCACCCCCTATACCTGACTAATGTAAGAAGTCACACAATACCAGGTTATAGTCCAACAGTTTTATTTGAAATCACAAGCTTTCGGAGCGCTGCTCCTTCATCAGGTGAAGTGGAGAGATGCCTATAGACACAGCTTATATAGTCAGAGAATAATGCCAGATGATTACAGGTAATCTTTCTAACTGCCATTTATCACACCTCGGCAGAGAGATAATCACAGCAATCAAAGGTGTGAATGGTGTCCAAACAGGTTAGTCAGGAAAACATTACATCAAAGAACAACGAGGTGGGGCCACAAGGGGTCAAATGTTGCCGATGCTAGGGTCTGTATGAAAAACAAAAATCAGACAAAAAAACATTTTTTTTGCTAGAAATCACAGCAGGTCCGGCCGCATCTGTGTAGAGAGAACAAGCCAACGATGACTCGAGTCTGGGTGACCCTACGTCAGGTGGGGTTACATGTAGCATGACATGAACCCAAGATCGCGGTTGAGGCCCTCCTCATGAGTGCAGAACTTGGCTATCAGTTTCTGCTCGACGATTTTGCATTGTCGTGTGTCTCGAAGGCCGCCTTGGAGAATGCTTACCCGAAGATCAGAGGCTGAATGTCCTTGACTGCTGAAGTGTTCCCCGACTGGGAGGGAACACTCCTGCTTGGCGATTGTTGCGCGGTGTCCGTTGTCGCAGTGTCTGCATGGTCTCGCCGATGTACCATGCTCCGGGGCATCCTTTCCTGCAACGTACGAGGTAGACAACGTTGGCCGAGTCACATGAGTATGTACCATGTACCTGGTGGGTGGTGTCCTCACGTGTGATGATGGTATCTGTGTTGGTGATCTGGCATGTCTTGCAGAGGTTGCCGTGGCAGGGTTGTGTGGTGTCATGGTCGCTGTTCTCCTGAAAGCTGGGTAATTTGCTGCGAACGATGGTCTGTTTGAGGTTAGGCGGCTGTTTGAAGGCGAGTAGTGGAGGCATGGGGATGGCGTTAGCGAGGTGTTCGTCGTCATCGATGACATGTTGAAGGCTGCGAAGAACATGGCGTAGTTCCTCCGCTCCGGGGAAGTACTGGACGACGAAGGGTACTCTGTTGGTTGTGTTCCATGTTTGTCTTCTGAGGAGGTCTATGCGATTTTTTGTTGTGGCCCGTCGGAACTGTCGATCGACGAGTCGAGCGTCATATCCCATTCTTACGAGGGCGTCTTTCAGCGTCTGTAGGTGTCCATCGCGTTCCTCCTCGTCTGAGCAGATCCTGTGTATTCGCAGGGCTTGTCCATAGGGGATGGCTTCTTTAACGTGGTTAGGGTGGAAGCTGGAGAAGTGGAGCATCCTGAGGTTGTCCGTGGGCTTGCGGTAGAGTGAAGTGCTGAGGTGTCCGTCTTTGATGGAGATTCGTGTGTCCAAGAATGAAACCGATTCTGAGGAGTAGTCCATGGTGAGTTTGATGGTGGGATGGAACTTGCTGATGTTATTGTGTAGTCTTTTCAGTGATTCTTCGCCGTGGGTCCATAGGAAGAAAATGTCGTTGATGTATCTGGTGTATAGCGTTGGTTGGAGGTCCTGTGCAGCAAAGAAGTCTTGCTCGAACTTGTGCATGAAGATGTTGGTGTATTGGGGTGCGAATTTAGTCCCCATGGCTGTTCCGTGTGTTTGGGTAAAGAACTGGTTGTCGAAGGTAAAGACATTGTGGTCAAGGATGAAGCGGATGAGTTGTAGGATGGCGTCTGGAGATGGGCTGTTGTTGGTGTTGATTACTGAGGCTGTCGCAGCGATGCCGTCATCGTGGGGGATACTGGTGTAGAGTGCCGAGACGTCCATCGTGGCGAGGAGTGTTCCTGGTTCAACTGGTCCGTGGGTGCTGAGTTTCCTAGCTAGATTAAGCTATGAGGGGTCAGAATTCATGCTCACCAATCAAAAGGGTTTGTTACAGTCAAAACAGCGGTTGGGTTCGGGGTTCGCTCTTGGTGCTCTCTGGAGCCTGCCGTCGTCACGTGGGCTCCGGGCGCTGCAAGGGCGTTGTCCAGGTTCGAGTACCCCAAAGTTAAAGTCTCTGCTTGGGTACCTTACCTTGCAGGCATGGTCCTTCGTCGACAGCCGACAGCTTGAGTTTGCATGAAGATAGTCACAGGTTGGCTGAGGCTGAAGGCCCAATGATTCAAAGATGGCTGGAAATCACCTCTACCGACCCGATAATTGACTTGTATTGTCCTGAAAGTTCCTTGTTGGGCTTGTCCAGCCTCGGTGGCTGTGCTAATCTGTTTCCGATAATATATGCAGACTGTTTGATGGCCTTAACTATAGGCCTAAACTGAATTTAGATTTTGTCTCCAATTCACTCTAATGCATAATTCAGAGTCCTGTCTGGTTCCAAAATACAAAGTTTCTCTTCACAGAAAACCTGCAGCTTTGGTTTTGATTCCTCCCAAGCTGTCTGCGTTGCAGAATCCATTTTGCAATCCCACAGGCTTTCTGCCACAAGGCATGGACGCCATCTTGGGTACTGTGGTGATTATTCCTTGTTTAGTAAAAGTATTGTGATTGGTTGTTTGTTAACTGCCTTGGGATATATGTTGTAATCTCATTGGTAGCTGATGTCACATGATGTGTGGTGGCCACCTTAAATTCAGTTCTTTTCCAGCTTTGGTTGGGACTGGATGTGGAAAGATGTGCTGCAGATTTTAAAGTTAATAAAGCCTAGTTTTGGAAGGCAAATCTATTCTTTATCTCAGGTACCCCTTTTAATTCAAAGTGTCCATGCAGGGTCCCGTTTATTAATAACAGCCTTCGGGGAAATGCAGAAATTTTATGAATCTTACACGGGTTTGGGTGCGGGAAGCGGTCGGGACCCCTGGTTTCGGGATTTTAACCCCCCCCTCATGCCTCCAATCCCGACTCCACGGCCCAATGAAAATCTAGCCCGGTGTCTCTGGTGACCTTTCTGAGGTGAGAAGTCAAACCTTTGAAGTTTTGGAATGCAGAATACGACGTAACTCATGAACTTAACCAAGTGGTTTTCTGCCACCTTTGTAAACTTTAGGAGTGAATGAACAATTTTGGGCTGTGATAAAGACAAACTGAATGATAGCCACACAGGATGTGTGATTGTAAACGTTTGACAGCTCAAGCAGCTCAGACCAACATTAAAGGAACATTTCACAATGTCTGAATGATTGATTTACTGCAAAAGGCAAAGAAAGCTGTATAAAACATAGTGGCTAAAGAATATCGGCACTGCAGTCAGAAGAAGGTGGTTTGGCCAGTCATCTCGCCCACGAGGATCAGGCTGCAGTGGGAAGGAGGGGCCTGGCCAGTCTTTTTGCTTACGAGGACCTACAATCAACGCTGGACTAATCATCGGCGGGTGGCTGTATGTATGATTTCCTGTAATATTATTGGTGAACTGCTCGAACAATGGGTGGGGTTTTGAATCTGTCTTAGGAACAATGAAAGGTTAAAGACAGAACCCGTGTGTCTGGTGTAATTCCTCATAAGTCTCAGGTCCGAACTCTGTAACCTGTTGGACGGGGCGAGGGGTAATTCCGCACATCTTACAGGTTTTGGCGACCAGAAGGGACATTGAGCGAGAAATTTACAGACCATTAATATGGGTAGAAAAACCGGCAAGACAATGGATGAGTTAGTTATAAAGTATGTTGCGGGGAAGTTACCTCTCCAGAAGAGGTGGGTACATAGAAACATAGAAGATCGGAGCAGGAGTAGGCCATTCGGCCCTTCGAGCCTGCTCCGCCATTCAACGAGATCATGGCTGATCATCCAAACCCTAGCACCCGGTCCCTACACTGACAGCCATCCCACCCAAGCCCTATCCCCGTAACCCCGTAACCCCACGTATTTAATCCCCCCAATTTTTATCATGGCCAATCAACCTAACCCGCACATCTTTGGTTGATGATCCGGTTTCTGAGGCCGAACAATGGACACAAGGGCCCACACATCGGCAACGGATAATGAAAGCCGTCTGGTTGTTAGCCTATCGAAGGAAGATTGCAAACGATGTGAAAAGATTAAGTCACAAAGGGAAATAGAGGATATGGCAGGAAAAGCCAGTGCTAGAGAAGCGGTGGTAAACTGGCTTCTTAAGGAGTTAGAGGAAGAACGAGAAGGTCGTAAGAAAGATAAAGAGGTGTTTGAGAAGGAGAAAGCGAGATGGTGTAATAAAGAGCAATATTTGGAAAGTCATTGTGTGAATCAAGGGAATGAGAGTAAAGCTTGGAAAGAGGAAGCTAGTAGCCAACAACAACGGGCAGAAAAAGCAGAGAAGGATAATGAGGATTTGAAAGCTGCAATTAGGGTGGTGCAGAAACATGTTGTAAAACAAGGTGGGCAGCAGGACCATGCGGAATGCAAAAGGAAGGTTAAAGCGTTAGAAGGAAAACTATGCATGCAAAAGGGAATTGTGTGTGTTATAACCCCAGGAGAAAAGCCTGGGGGGTCATCATCAGACAGTGAGTGGAAGGTGGTTGAAGAAGAAGGGGAGTTGGGACCTATACCTGGGAAAAAGATTAAACCACCTCCGACTGCACCTTCCCCAATGAACCCCATACGTCAACGGAGGGATCTCAGCCCAGGAGCGGACACCTGACCGGGAGAGAGGGGTGACTTGGACAAGGAATTCTATGTTAATTATGATTATAGGAGTTTGAAAGACATGGGGCAGGATTTTCATTGGGCCGTGGAGTCGGGATTGGAGGCGTGTGGGGGGTTAAAATCCTGAAATCAGGGGTCCCGACACCACCCCGCCCCCAACCCGCCTCCATGCCAGTTTCAAAGGAGATGGGTACCTGCCCCGCACTGGGACCCGCCTACCCGAGACGGGAAGGGGATTAGTGCTAATTAACTACCTGTTAACAGGCAGTTTTTAGCCTAATCCCTATTTTTGATGTTGAAGTGTGGGATTCCCGACGGCTCCAAACAACGCCAAGTTAGAGGAGGTGGACCATCGAGTTGAAGGACTTGGAGGGGTCGAGATGTCAGTGTTCAGGTGAGTGATGTGTGCATGAGTGCAAAGGTAAGTGTGCTTGGTGTGTCTAAAGTGATTAAATAAGTTTTACATACCTTTTCTTACCTTTTCAGCCTTCCTTCCTTTAAGTTCCGGGAGTCCCTCATCTCACCAGCACAGAAAGCAGAATGGCTGTGCGGGCTCAACAAGGTCAATCAAGTTAAAATCACGTGGATTGGCTGCATCTTGATGGAGGCGGGACTACAAACCCGAAAGTTGTAGTCCCACCTCCAACACGACTCCTGAGTTAAATTCCTGCCCATGGCGTCTGACATTAAATAGTTGGAAATGCGTGGTGAACCCCAAGGACATTGCATTGCAGTTGAACTAAGAGCAGCTGTAAATGAAATGGACGAGGATGAAGAGAAGAAGTTATTATTATTTACTCTTAGCGCTGAAGTATTTAGCAGCCTCCCACCTGACATGAAGATTGGTAATGGGACGCATGAGAATTTAAAATTAAGGGATGCTCAGGCGATGGGGGTAGGAACAGAGGATTCCTTCAAGGCTATGGCAGAGACAGAGCCGGGGTCCAAATGAATCACCCACAGTGTTTGCCGACAGACTATGGCCCACATACTGTGTATGAAAACAACTGGTGGGGGAGCAGGAGTGCGAGCCGATTTACTGGGACAACCCAGAAATCACTGGCTACGGGTTCTGATATCTCATATTCTGCCATAATTACAGTCTGTTATGTCGGACTTTGATCCCACAGATGAAAATAACACTGAGGAAAGGGTTTTATGGAAACTAATTTTGATGTTTGAAAAAAGACAGCTTGATAAAAGAAACACAGGGACAATTAACAAACTAAAGGGCAAGGTGTGTGAGATGAAGGAAACAACCCCTAAAAAAAAGCAACACTAGGGTTTCACTGAAAAGAAGGATAAGATCTGTTATAACTGTGGAGGGAAGGGCCATTTTATCCGGGAGTGCTGGAAGCCCCGGAAGAACAAAATTGAATCAAGAAATGGTCCTAGCACACCCCCCCTTGAGGAGGAGGAGGAGAAAACAGCTAGACTCAAATCAAATCAAATCAAATCAACTTTTTATTGTCATTGTTAGTGCACAAGTGCAGTACAACGAAATATAGGCTTGCGGCTCCCGAGAGTGTACATTTAGATTAAGACATTTAAACATTCAACATACATTTGGCTTGTAATACATTACATAAACATAACCATAATAAAGTGCATTGGCAGATGTGCAGGCTTTAGAGTTTATTTGTGGAGTTCAGTAGGATGACAGCCCTGGGAAAGAAGCTGTTCCTAAATCTGGTCGTACGGGTGCGAATGCATCTGTAGCCTCTCCCAGATGGCAGGAGGGCGAACAGACTGTGGCTGGGGTGGGTAGGGTCTTTGATGATGGTCCGTGACCTCCGTAAACAGCGTTTCTGGTATGTGTGCTCTATGGTCAGTAGCCGGGTGCCGGTAATGCATTGGTCAGTTTTGACTACCCGCTGCAGGGCTTTCTGGTCATAGTAGCTACAGCTGCCATACCATACTGTGATACAGTTCGTCAGGATGCTCTCTATTGTGCAGCGGTAAAAGTTAGAGAGGATCAGGGGAGACAGGTTACATCCCTTCAGCCTCCTTAGGAAATATAGGCGCTGCTGGGCCTTCTTCACCAGAGAGGAGGTATTGAGGGACCAGGAGAGGTCTTCCATGATGTGGACTCCGAGGAACTTAAAGCTGTCCTTAAAGCTGACTCATTTCTAAATGTGTGCAGGAATGCTTGGAAAGATGGGAGAAAAGGCAATCTCAGGGGAAAATTCATGCTGCCCAGGGTAAAGACTGTGGAGAGACACAGGCATGAAGAGGCCGCGCCCAGCCCGAGTACCTGTGTCCACTCAGGTACGATGAATATGGTAGGCCTTGTGTAGACATCATTGTTGAGGGGAAGAAGGGAGATTATTTGGTTGACACTGGAGCACCTAGCACGGTGGTGCATTCCCCCTCCCCAATGACATCACCTTGGTCGAGTAGGGAACCATATGTGTTAGGTGGTTTCACAGGCAATTCAATGGCTGGGGTGGTGTCTAAACCCCTAAATTTTAAAGTAGGAACCTTCCAAACTAAGTGGACATGCATATTAATGAAGTGGGACCAACCGGGATTAGGGGTCCTAGGCTCGGATTGGATGTTAGAGCACAATGTGATCGTAGACATGCACAACGACTGCCTGTGGGGAGGAATGGAGAGTGGCGACGAAGTGGTAGTAATACCTCCAAGACATGGAGAGGCTTGGGTAGTGACTGCGACAGGCCCCTACGATTTACAAACTTTCATAGCAAGAGTGACAGAAAGGCACACAGCTGTCGTTAAAGCTAACAAAGAAGTTTTTGCCACGCACAAGCACGATTATGGGAGGGTGACAGGGATAGAAGTCAGGGTAGGAGGAGAGCCCATGTTCCGCCCACAGAAACAATATACCTTCCCCAAAGAAGCAGAGAGGGACTTGGAAAAGGCTGTAACATCCCTCGTGGAACAAGGAGTGGTGAGGCCCTTGACTACACACGTGAACTCTCCGGTATGGCCAGTAAAGAAGCCGGATGGCTCCTGGCGAATGACCATCGATTATAGGGTGTTGAGCAAAAACATCCCGGCTTGTGCCCCTACAGTAGCAGCCGTAGTAGATCTGATTGGTAACATTCCTCGGCACGCCGCGGTATTTACGATCCTAGACATATCCAATGGATTTTGGTCCATCCCGGTGCACCCCGGGGATCAGTACAAATTTGCCTTCACCTTTAAAGGACAACAGTATACATGGACTTGCCTTCTACAGGGATTCCATAACAGCCCCTCTATTTTTCATCATTGCATGGAAGCATGCATAAAGGAGTTCAGTCACCCAGATCGACTGATCCAGTATGTAGACGATTTACTGTTGTTTTCCGAAAGTGAAGGAGAACATGAGAAACTGTTGGAGGAGTTGTTGGGATTGCTTAAAACAGCTGGATTTAAGGTTAATCCCAAGAAGGCACAGATAGGGGAAGAGGAGGTTCAGTTTCTGGGACTCACTATTCGACCAGGGGAACATGCGATAGATGAGGCTAAGCGTAAGGCGGTGCAGGACTTACCCCAACCAAGCTCAGTAACTGCTCTCCGATCGTTTTTGGGTCTGACAGGTTACTGTAGGGAACTACAGTACGCAGCTACAGTGGGCCCCTTACTGAGATTATTGAAGAAGGGTGTAGAATGGGAGTGGGACGGGGAATGCGAGGAAGCCTTTGTCCAGGTAAAACAAGACCTCCAGATAGCTCCGGCTTTGGCAGCTGTCGATCCTGGGAAAAGCTTTTATTTGGAAGGGGCAGCTACGGATGTCAGTCTGAGTGTCGTCCTTATGCAGGAAGTGCACCGTCACATGAGCCCGGTGGCCTATGCCTCCAGAGTCCTGGCGGACATCTGCTAGCTACCTATTGGGTGGTAAAACATTTTGTGGCGTTCACAAGAGCCCAACCCGTCACTCTATTAACCCATCACACCCCAACTCATTTACTCTTAGACGGGAAAATTAAAGAGGGAACAGTCTGTAGTGTACTAATAGCTAGATGGACATTACTGTTAGAAGGCATGGATCTTAAGGTCGAAGCCATTGGAGACCCTAAATTAGCCTTCAACCTTAATTACAAGGGAGAATCTCCTACTTGTACAGTTGAGGGAGTGTGGGAAACGAAAGGGAGTTTTAAGTCAGGGATACACCCCGAAGGGCGAGACATCTATGTGAATGGCTCGAGTTTTGTGGAAAAGTGAGAAAGGAAAATGGGATGCGGAATTTATGATCCAAATCGGAACGTGGAAGTAGCCCTGTTACTCCCCATTACTCTTAGTGCTCAGCAGGCAGAAGTAGCCGCAGTCACCTATGTGGTCACACACCCCACAGAATTTCCCCCTCCTTACACCATCTGCTCCGACTCAATGTTTACGTGCAATTCATGTACAGAATATTTGGCTATTTGGGCCAGATGAGGGTTTAAGTCAGCAGATGGAAAGCCTTTGATCACAGCCCCGATGTTGGCAACAATATTGGAAGCTGTAAAGGGAAAAGAACACGAGTTATTACATCCACAAGGTCAAGGCCCACTCTAAAACCGAGCCCAGGTGGAAAGGCAATCAAAGAGCCGACGAACTGGCTCAGAGGGGTGCAGAGATAAGAGTCCCGTGGGACCCTTACCAGTCAGGAGTGGTGGTCACTGTCACCTCTGCTCAGAGTACGGTACCCCTCCCACCAGATCTTAAAACCATTCAGTTAAAAGATGTAGTGCTAAGGGCAATTATAAAGAAAAAGGAAGGGGGAAGAGACATAGAGGGGCCCTACAGAGCTAGGGATGTAGAAATCAGAGAAGGGATGCTATTTAAAGGTGACAAGTGGGTAGTTCCAGAGAGATACCGGGAGGAATTCATTCAACTAGCACATGGAGGTCCAGGGGCGGGACACCCAGGACCCGAAACCACCTGGAAGAGAGTGGAAGAAGTAGGATGGTGGCCACACCTTAGGGGAGATGTAGAGGATTTTTGTAAAAACTGCTTGATATGTGCTGCCAATAATCCCGACCCACACAGGAAAAAGGCACGTTTGGGACATATGCGAAGTGCTGAAGGGCCATGGCAATGTGTCCAGATTGATTTTATTGGACCCTTACCCACTACTAAGAAGGGCAATAAATATTGTCTGGTATTAGTGGACATTTCCACTTCATGGGTGGAAGCATTCCCTTGTAAAACAGCCATGGCATTGTGGACTGCGAAAACACTAGTAAAAGAGGTGTTCTCTAGATGGGGACTCCCTCGGGTAGTGGAGTCAGACCAAGGGAGCCATTTCACAGGTCAGGTGATGCAGGCTATTCTTAACCTGTTGGGGATTGAAGGAAAATGGCATGTAGCCCACAACCCGCAGTCTTCGGGAATTGTGGAAAGAATGAACCATACCCTAAAACTGGCTTTACGTAAAGAACTGAATGAAAGCCCCACCAAGTGGGACGATGTACTGCCTCTAATCCTGATGAATATACGCAGTACAGAGTCAGAGGGATATTCTCCGCATGAATTGGTTACAGGGAGATTTATGAGAACCCCAACACACTTGCTGAGTCCTACATTAACAGAGAAGCAAATCAAAGAGGTAACCAGGGATAAGTTCCTAAATGACTTGTGGGAAACTCTGAGAGAGTTACACCTGGGAGCTGCCCATAATATCGGAAGGGCTCACCAAGGCAACCGATTATTTCTAGTCCCAAGTAAGCCACAGGAATGGGAGGTCGGTAGCCAGGTGATGGTTCGAAACTACGCAAGGGTGGGTGTGTTCGAACCCTTGTACAAGGGACCATACAGTATCATTGATAAGGCTAGCCCCATGGTGTATGCAGTTCAGCTACCTAAGAAAGTTAAGTGGTTTCATATTAACCAGATGAAGCTTTTTCAGCCCACAAGCAGGTTAAGGAGACAACAGATCACGATTATGAGCATGATTGGGATGCAGCCGGTTTGCTGGAGTGCTACGGAGGAAATGCCCAACGGCACAACTCACCAGGTACAGTATGATCCAAGTGAAGGTGGACAGGGCACAGGAGCTGTAGAAGCCTCCTCGACCCTAGGTCCGGAGTCACCTTCTATTCACAGACGAGACCTACAAATTCTTACTACCTCACGATGTAGTAAAAGAAAGAGAATAACACCCCTAAGATTTAGACTTTATTAGTACCAAAAACCGAAATGGCTAATGGTAGAGGGAAACTTAAAAGTTTTATCGACACAGATGCTATCAGTTTCTGTCCAAGTAAACACAGGATTTGCTGAGTGAAAGGAATCTTAAAAGGAATGCTGGAATCTCAGTTTGTGTGAAAGTGTGTGTTAGAAGTGTGGAAGTTTTCTGTCTTTGAAAGAAAGTGTTTGTTGTGTTTGTTTTAGCTCCACCTACTTTTCTGTACAGAGAACTAAAAGCTGCTTAACCCTTTGAAGACTTGTCTTGAATGATGGACAAGTGTGTGCTGTTTTAAGTTTGTTAATTGATTTCAATTTAAATTTGATAATTGTTTTACAAAAGATAAGCTTCAGCCTTGAAGTTACAGTTGCCAATGTGCCTGGAGGAAAATGAATTTGAATGTTTACAAGGCAGGGGAGAATGTTTCTGTGTTAATGTGGCTGTGGCATCTTCCTTTCTTTTTCAAGTGATATTGGTTAGTTTAAGAAATTGATCTGGATTAAATTGGAGTTATGAGGTTAATTAACCTATTAAAGCCAAACTTATCTGAGGAAGGACGTTCTTGCCATGGAAGGAGTTCAGCGAAGATTCACCAGGCTGATACCTGGGATGGCAGGAATGACGTATGAGGAGAGATTGGGTCGATTGGGCTTATACTCGCTGGAGTTTAGAAGAATGAGAGGGGATCTCATTGAAACTTATAAAATTCTGACAGGACTGGACAGACTAGATGCAGGAAGGATGTTCCCGATGGCCGGGGAGTCCAGAACCAGGGGTCACAGTCTAAGGATAAGGGGTAAGCCATTTTGGACAGAGATGAAGAGGAATTTCTTCACCCAGAGAATGGTGAACCTGTGGAATTCTCTACCACAGAAGGCAGTAGAGGCCAATACATTAAATATATTCAAGAAGGAGTTGGATATATTTCTTAAGGCTAAAGGGATCAAGGGATATGGGGAGAAGGCAGGGACAGGGTACTGAATTTGGATGATCAGCCATGATCGCTTTGAATGGCAGAGCAGGCTCGAGGGGCCGAATGGCCTACTCCTGCTCCTATCTTCTATGTTTCTATGTTTCTGTGTTTATTTTGGCCATGGTGAAATTCTGATTGGTGTAAATTGTGTGCTAGCCTCTAGTTCTGGAAATGAGGCAATCACATCAACAACTGGTATTTTTCAGATTTCTGACCAATTTCAACTCTGTGTGACCAGGGGGAGAGAAAGGGAATGCTGTTAATGTGTACGGAGTTATTTCGCAGAATGTTTGTAGTGATGTTACTCGTGATGTCTGATGCTTTCACTTACTGTGTGTATTGTAAAGGTATTGGACATTATTAACTGTAAGTTTATATTGTCGATGAAGCCGCACAAAATTATGTGTGTATAATGTATGGATCTTGGTTGATGGAGCAAGCCAGGGAAAATCTACAGCGAATTGCTGAGGGGAGGCTTCCCTCGTGGGTGACTGATCAACATTTAAGGGCTATGTCCACCTACCAACTGAATTTGACTATATGTTGGGTCAGAAAATCGGTGCAAGTATATCCGGTGAAACAGTACTGCAACTGGCTGAAGCACCATACACCGGGAATACCAGTACGATAATCTGATCTGTCCTATTGCGACGGGAACATTTAGTTTTACTCCGGTCCGACCTGTACGGATTGGAGCGCGGGTGTTGTTAAATGTATATTCACATGACCCAACTGACTATTAATAGAAGAGATGAGTTAAAAGAGCAGTTGCACCAATGTGTTGCTAGATTTGGATACAACATACCACCCCTGCCCAAGTACCTGATAGGGTTCATGAAGCGCATTAATCAGTCTTAAAAACATTATTACGTTTTGACCAGAAGAATCATGAGATAAGGAAGGAAATACTTAAAGTCGGGAAAATTCATCTTGAAGGAATATCGGCCTGAATATCGAGGTTCATCTTTGGATAAGGATTATTCCTCACGTTCTAGTCATCATTCAGTTGATAATTGTGTTATGCCTGTTAACGCTAACATCACATGAGCTTCTCCAGCTCTCTGAGGTAACGCCTCACTCCTCGGCCTTTGCACGTTAAGACAGGTGTGAAGCGCCCGATTTAGCGCTCCAATCACCTCCAGGGGCGATAAAAGCCAAGTTTGCCGTCGGAGGCGATAATTAGTGCCAGGCGCTAAACTTTGCGCACGGCCGATAATGGCACCCCAAATGGGACGATACTGAATTTTTCCCCTGTGATAAATCCAGAAAGTGGAACAAGGAACTCAAAGAGGCTAGATGTTAGAATTAACACGAGTACTTTATTAACAACTGGGAAACACGTTTACAGACAGCCTGCATCAGCATCCTGGCATTCCACCTTGTGCTGAACTATACAGGAAGCAAACCTCTGACCTTAACAGGAAGCAAACCTATGACCTTAGTAGCAGCATTGGCTACAGCACCACCTGGTGGATAACCTTAATCATAACATCCCAGATTATTATATCCCTCCACCCTTAAGATTTCAGTATGAATTTCTTAACAAACAACCATTCCTGAGGGTCACATAAGGAGTCTCCATTCATCATGTTCCATACTTGATGAATCTATCAGTTCAGTATCAATCTCTCTGGTGGCTTGCGAGGCCTTTGTGAACGTCTAACAGTAAAGTCCCTGCTTGTTTGTGGTGAAGCCACCAGCTGCTCCTGAGCTAGTGCTCAGAGTATCTGACCCTGCAATGATGGTTTCCTCTTGACAGATAGGTTCCTGTGGAATTATCTCTGTCCCTGGTGGTGGCACCACCAATGCACTTGGATAACTGGGGGCAACCCTGTCTTCAGTCATTGCATCTGGAACCTTCATTTCAATTTCCCCTTGTCTGGGAAGTATCTGATCTACATGTCTGCGTACTACCCTACCATCTCCCAACATGATCTTGTATGATACTGGACCTGTCATTGAGTCTATGAAGCCAGGAATCCACTTTGGTCCATAACTGAAATTCCTGGTAAGGATCGCATCTCCTTCTCCAAAACTTCGGCTCTTTGTTCTTTTGTCATGTTTCTCTTTTTGTTTGTTTTGTCTGTTTTCCATTGTCCTTTTTAGGTCTGGGTGGACAAGGTCAAGAGTGGAGCGCAGTCTATGACCTAATAACATCTCAGCAGGAGAGAGTCCTGTGGTGGATTGAGGTGTTAATCTGTAGCTGAACAGAACCCGTGACACTTTGGCTGCTAAACTCCCTTCTGCACTTTTTTTCATCATCTCCTTAAATGTTTGTACGGCTCTCTCCGCAAGTCCATTCGAGGATGGATGATATGGAGCTGAGGTCACCTGCACTATGCCATTTTTTCTCAAGAACTCTTTTGTCTCTGTACTCACAAAACAAGTGGCATTGTCACTCACCACGATCTCCGGTAGCCCTTGATTACTGAAGCTCCAATGCAGGCAGTCTATAGTAGTAGTGGCGGAAGCAGAATTTACAGGATAAACATCCAACCATTTGGAATGTGCATCAATGATTATGAGGAACATCTTCCCCATGAATGGACCCACATAATCTAAGTGCAATCTTCTCTATGGTTTATCCGGCCACTCCCAGGGGTGGAGAGGAGCCGCTGCTGGTGCCTTCCGGTGTTCCTGACAAGTGCTGCATGTCTTGACTAGATTTTCTATCTCCTCATCTAGCTTTGGCCACCACAAGTAACTCCTAGCCAAGGCTTTCATACGCGAGACCCCAGGATGACACTGATGTAGTTGCTCTAGGATAGACTGTCGTGCTGGCTGTGGAATAATCATTCGTGCTCCCCACAACACGCAACCATCCTGCACACTCAGCTCTGTTTTCCTGACACTGTAGGGTATGAAGTCAGCCCCTTCCAGATGCTGTGGCCATCCCCTCACCACATATTCTCGAACTCTAGACAGTACTGGATCTTAACCTGTCCATGTTCTTACTTGCTCTGCAGTCACAAGTGCCATGTCAGTGTCCTCCAACATCAAAACTCTGTCCTCTGGAGCTGCACGGATAGGTGTGCCTGGCAGTGGAAGACGGCTCAAGGCATTTGCGTTCCCATGGTACTTGCCTGCCTTGTAGACGATGACATACTCATATGCCCTCAACATCATTGCCCACCTCTGGATCCGGGGTGACACCATCTGTGGAATTGCTTTAATTTTGTTGAAAAGAGAGAGAAGAGGTTTATGATCGGTGCATATGGTGAACTTCCTGCCATATATGTACCTGTGGAACATCTGTAACCCAAACATTACTGCTAACCCCTCTTTGTCTAACTGGGAATAGTTTTTTTCCACTGGTGTTAGAGTTCAGGACATAAACCCTATTGGTCTTTCAGTTCCATCTTCCATGCAGTGTGAAAGAACTGCCCCCACCCCATAAGGTGAAGCATCACAAGAGAGAATGATGTCTTTCTCTGCGTTGTAGTGAACCAGCATATCCGACGACAGCATCAGTTTCTTGGACTGTTCAAATCAAACCCCCTGCTCCTCTCCCCACTGCCACTGTGTCTCCTTGCGCAGTAGTTTGTGAAGAGGTGCTAACACAGTTGACAAGTTTGGTAAAAACTTGTTATAATAATTCAGCAGTCCCAGGTAAGCTTTTAACTCAGCCACATTTGTAGGAGCAGGGGCATCCTGCAGTGCTTGTACCTTCTCCTTGAGTGGATGGAGCCCGGTGGCGTCCACTCTGTGTCCCAGGAACACTGCCTCATTCCCCAGGAAAGTGCACTTACTCCTCTTGAGCCAGAACCCTGCCCTCTCCAATCTCTGTAGTACCTCTCTCAGAGTGCTCAGATGCTCCTGGTCGGTTCTTCCCGTCACCAGAATGTCATCCAGATAGATGGAAACATGTGGAATCCCTTGTAGTACACCTTCGATTGTCCTCTGGAAGATAGCTGGACTAGATGAGACACCAAACGGTAAGCGGTTATATGTAAACAAGCCCTTGTTTGTATTTATGTTGACATACTTCTTTGATTCGTCATCCAGTGTAATCTGCAAGTAGGCATGACTCATATCCGACTTTGTGAATTTCTTTCCTCCAGCCAGGTTTGCAAAGAGATCCTCTGTTTTGGGAATAGGATACTGCTCTAGTTTGGACACCTGATTGACAGTCAATTTATAGTCTCCACAGAGTCTTACCGAATTGTCCGATTTTAAAACAGGTACTATGGGAGCTGCCCATTCCGAACATTTCACCGGCTCCAGTATGTTCTCTCTCAATAGATGGTCAAGCTCAGCCTCTACCTTTGGCTTCATGGCATAAGGCACAGGTCGTTGTTTAAAAAACCTTGGCGGTGCCTCCTTGTCTACATAAATCTTAGCTGGGGGGCCATTAAATGTGCCAAGTTCCTCCTTGAACACACTCTCATGTTCACTCAACACTTCTTGCAAAGTCAACTGTTTGCCCGCATCTATTTGATGTACTGCTCCCCAGTCTAATTTAAGTTCTTTTATCCAGCCCCAACCTAACAGGTTTGGTCCAGTACCCGATACTATAACTACAGGTAGCTGTTCCACTGTGTCCCTGTGTTGCACAGTTACCTTAGCTGTACCTAATATCACTACTCATTCACCTGTATATGTTTTAAGATGCAGGGAGCAAGGCTTTAACTCTGGAACTTTTGCGGTTCCACAATTTTGAGTACTTTGCCTTGTTCATTATGGTCACGCCTCACCCTGTATCCACTTCAAAGTTCACCTTAGAGTCATTTACTGTCAGTTGCAATGTGATAGGAGCCACTTTTGGAATGTTCTCTAAAATGCTATACATTATGAACATGTCCTCTTCTTCCTCAGCTTACCCGCTGATGTGGTATGGTCCATGTTTTTTCACTTCTCTCCCTTGGTTTTGCTGTCCTCCCCCTTTTGGTTTGGACTCCTCCACAGGTGATTTTGCCCTGCAAGCTCGTTTTATGTGTCCTTGTTTCCCACACTTGTAGCACTTTTCCTCCAGAAACCGGCATTCACTCACCAGGTGATCGCCCTTGCATCTATAACATGCCTTCACATGCTCAAGTTGTGGTTTCTGACGCATGTTCAACTTGTGCACAACAACCTGACCTGCAACTTGCGTAGCATTAGCCCTGTCTGAACCCTGTATTTCTTTTACACTCCGTTCGCTGTCTCTATGGCTTGAGCAAGTTCCAATGCTTTTTCATAAGTAAGCCCAGTCTCAGATAATAATCTATGCTGCATTCGGTTGTCCATAATTCCGCAAACTAGCCTATCTTGCAGCATTTCCTTCAGGTTGTTCCCATAATTGCAATCTTGTGCTAATTTACGCAACACCGCTACATAGTCCATTATGCTCTCTTCCTCTTTCCTGTTCCTTGAATTAAACTTGAACCACTGTACAATCTCACTAGACTTAGGGTTGAAATGTTCTTTTAGCAAAGCCACTAATTCAACAAATGATTTGTCTCCAGGCTTTTCAGGACTGAGCAGATTTTTCATCAAACTGTAGGTTTGGCTTCCCATTGAACTAAGCAGAATGGCTTTCCTTTTTCCGGCATCATTTATTTCATTTGCTTTGAAAAAATAACCCAACACTTCACAGTATTCTTCCCAGGTTTGTGCTTGAATATCAAAAGCGGAAACCGTTCCTACCATGGCAGCCATGCTCTCTTCCAGCTTGTAGCTAACGTTAGCTCGTGATTTTGTTGTTTAAACGTCCCGGCAGACTTTTCTTCTTTATGCAGGGTCCTTTAGTTGCCTCGTCGCCAAATGTGATAAATCCAGAAAGTGGAACAAGGAACTCAAAGAGGCTAGATGTTAGAATTAACACGAGTACTTTATTAACAACTGGGAAACACGTTTACAGACAGCCTGCATCAGCATCCTGGCATTCCACCTTGTGCTGACCTATACAGGAAGCAAACCTCTGACCTTAACAGGAAGCAAACCTCTGACCTTAGTAGCAGCATTGGCTACAGCACCACCTGGTGGATAACCTTAATCATATCATCCCAGGTTACTATATCACCCATGGTGTCTCTGGTGACCTTTCTGAGGTGAGAAGTCAAACCTTTGAAGTTTTGGAATGCAGAATACGATGTAACTCATGAACTGAACCAAGTGGCTTTCTGCCACCTTTGTAAACTTTAGGAGTGAATGAACAATTTTGGGCTGTGATAAGGACAAACTGAATAATAGCCAGACAGGATGTGTGAGTGTAAATGTTTGACAGCTCAAAACAGCTCAGACCAACATTAAAGGAACATTTCACTCTCTCTGAATGATTGATTTACTGCAAAAGGCAAGAAAAGCTGTATTAAACACAATGGCTAAAGAATATCGGCACTGCAGTCAGAAGAAGGTGATTTGACCGGTCATCTCACCCACGAGGATCAGGCTGCAGTCAGAGGAAGGAAGGGCCTGACCAGCCTCTTCACCTATGAGAACCTACAATCAACGCTGGACTGATCATTGGCGGGTGGCTGTATGGAAGATTTCCTGTAATATTATTGTTGAACTGCTCGAACAGTGATTGGGGTTTTGAATCTGTCTTAAGAACAATAAAAGGTTAAAGACAGAACCCGTGTGTCCGGTGTCTAAGTCTCAAGTCCGAACCCTATAACCTGTGGGACGGGGCGAGGGGTAATCCCGCACATCTTACAGATGGCAGAAATATTAAATAATTATTTTGCTTCAGCATTTACCAGGGAGATAGAACAGGTGGACATGACATTGGATGATGGGATGAGTAATGAGATAAGTGCATTTAAAATAAAAAGAGTGGCTATATTAAATCAACTAATCAAACTCAAAGAGGATAAAATCCCTGGTCTGGATGGATTTCATCCAAGCATTTAAAAAAAATCTATGGAAGAGATAGCAGAGGCATTACTACACATATTTAATAATTTGTTAGAAAAAGGTGTAGTGCCAGAAGACTGGTGGATAGCTAACGTAATACCTAAATTTAAGAAGGGGGATAGATCATGTCCAGGGAATTATAGACCAGTCAGCTTAATATCGATGGTAGGAAAAATAATGGAATCCCTACTAAAGGAGAAAACAGAAGAATATCTAGAAACCAAAAAAATAGCAATGAATAGTCAGCATGGATTTTAAAAGGGAAAGTCTTGCTTAACCAACCTCATTGAATTTTTTGAAGAGGTAACAGAGAGAGTAGACAATGGTAATGCAGTAGAGGTAATTTATCTAGATTTTCAAAAGACCTTTGAATAGGTACCCCATAATAGACTGATGAACAAGGTCAGAGAATGAGGAGTCAGGGGATAAGTAGCAGAATGGATTGCTGGCTGGCTTCAGGAGAGAAAGCAGAGAGTAGGAGTAAAGGGTAGCTATTCACAGTGGCAGAAGGTGAGTTCACAAGGATCAGTGCTGGGTCCACTGCTGTTCACAATTTACATTAACGATTTAGACTTTGGAAACAAAAAGACAATTTCTAAATTTGCGGATAAAACCAAATTGGGGGGATAGTCAATAATGAGGAGGACTGCAATAAATTACGGAAGGACATTAATAAACTTGCAGAATGGGCATATAATTGGAAAATGAAGTTCAACATAGATAAATGTGAGGTATTACATTTTGGTAGGAACAATAGGGAGGTCACTTGTTACTTTTTAAATTTGTTTATGGGGTGTGGGCAGTACTGGCAAGGCCAGCATTTATTGCCCACCCCTAATTGCCCTTGACAAGGTGGTGGTGAGGCG
Organism: Somniosus microcephalus; assembly: GCF_052327205.1. Classification (NCBI taxonomy): domain Eukaryota; kingdom Metazoa; phylum Chordata; class Chondrichthyes; order Squaliformes; family Somniosidae; genus Somniosus; species Somniosus microcephalus. Next base: position 328,932,544 of record NC_140990.1, on the reverse strand, counting down.
TCGTCTTGAGCCACTGCAGTCCGTGGGGTGATGGTACTCCCACAGTGCTGTTAGGGAGGGAGTTCCGGGATTTTGACCCAGCGACGATGAAGGATCGGCGATATACTTCTAAGTCAGGATGGTGTGTGACTTGGAGGGAAACTTGGAGGTTCCCATGCGCCTGCTGCCCTTGTCCTTCTAGGTGGAAGAGATCGTGGGTTTGGGAGGTGCTGCTGAAGAAGCCTTGGCAAGTTGCTGCATTGCATCTTGTAGATGGTACACACTGCAGCCACGGTACGCCAGTGGTGGAGGGAGTGAATGTTTAAGGTGGTGGATGGGGTGCCAATCAAGTGGGCTGCTTTGTCCTGGATGGTGTCGAGCTTCTTGAGTGTTGTTGGAGCTGCACTCATCCAGGCAAGTGGAGAATATTCCATCATACTCCTTACTTGTGCCTTGTAGATGGTAGAAAGGCTTTGGGGAATCAGAAGCTGAGACACTTGCCACAGAATACCTAGGCTCTGATCTGCTCTTGTTGCCACAGTATTTATGTGGCTGGTCCAGTTAAGTTTCTGGTCAATGGTGACCCCCCCAGGATGTTGATGGTGGGGGATTCAGCGATGGTAATGCTGTTGAATATCAAGGTGGTTAGACTCTTGCTTGTTGAAGATAGTAATTGCCTGGCATTTCTGTGGCACAAATGTAACCTGCCACTTACCAGCCCAAGCCTGAACATCGGCCAGGTCTTGTTGCATGCAAGCATGGACCGCTTCATTATCTGAGGAGTTGTGAATGGCACTGAACACTGTGCAGTCATGAACGAACATCCCCATTTCTGACCTTATGCTGGAGGGAAGGTCATCGATGAAGCATCTGAAGATGGTTGAACCTAGGACACTGCCCTGAGGAGCTCCTGCAGCGATGTCCTGGGGCTGTGATGATTGACCTTCAATCACCACAACCATCTTCCTTTGTGCTAGGTATGACTCTAGCCAGTGGAGAGTTTTCCCCCGATTCCCATTGACTTCAGTTTTACTGGGGCTCCTTGATGCCACACTCGGTCAAATGCTGCCATGATATCAAGGGCAGTAACTCTCACCTCACCTCTGGAATTCACCTCCTTTGTCCATGTTTGGACCAAGGCTGTAATGAGGTTTTGAGCCGAGTGGTCTTGGCGGAACCCAAACTGGGCATCAGTGAGCAGGTTGATGGTGAGTTAGTGCCGCTTGATAGCACTGTCAATGACACCTTCCATCACTTTGCTGATGATTGAGAGTAGACTGATGGGGTGGTGATTGGCTGGATTGGATTTGTCCTGCTTTTGTGGACAGGACATACCTGGGTAATTTTCCACATTGTTGGATAGATGCCAGTGTTGTAGCTGTATTGGAGGTTGCGAGTCTAGGTGGGGTAGAGGATCTCGGAGTACAGATACACAAATCACTAAAAGTTGCGACACAGGTTAGCAAGGCCATAAAATAAGCAAACCAAGCACTGGGATTTATTTCTAGAGGGATAGAATTGAAAAGTAGGGAAGTTATGCTAAACCTGTTAGACCACATTGAGAGTACTACGTACAGTTCTGGTTGCCATATTATAAAAAGGATATAGAGGTACTGGAGAGGGTGCAGAGAAGATTTCCAAGGATGATACCAGAAATGCGAGTGTATACATATCAGGAAAGGATGAACAGGCTGGGTCTCATTTCTCTTGAAAAAGGTGTGACCTAATAGAGGTCTTTAAAATTATGAAAGGTTTTGATAGAGTGGATACAGAGAGAGTGTTTCCACTTGTGGGGAACAGCATAACTAGAGGCCATCAATATAAGATAGTCACCAAGAAGTCCAATAGGGAATTCAGAAGAAACTTTTTTTACCCAAAGAATGGTGAGAATGTGGAACTCGCTACCACATAGAGTGGTTGAAGCGAAAAGTATAGTTGCATTTAAGGGGAGGTTCATCAAACATATGAGGGAGAAGGGAATAGAGAGTTATGCTGATGGATTTAGATGAGGAAAGACAGAAGGAGGCTCGTGTGGAGCATAAATGCTGGCATAGACTGGTTGGGCCGCATGGCTTGTTTCTGTGCCTTACATCCTATGTAATCCTATGCAACTATTTTTTTTACTAATACTAATTTCTTTCAGTTCCTTATTCTCGCTCCACCTTTGGATCTCCACTGTAAGATATTTAGTAGATGAGAATCATATACTGTATGTATAAATTCAAGTGTAGCCATTGACCAAATAATATTACCCACAATTACTCCTGGGTAACTAGAACTTGTTCAAAATGTAGCTGCAGACAGTTCAAAAGCAGTTTTGACTAAGTTTTGATTACAAACAGCCACAGACTGCAAGTGAAGGTCAAATCATTAAATTGCTAAGAAAAACATATTATAATGCTGTTAGAACTTAGAATTCGCTTAACAAAACTAATTGCAACAATAATTAGAGCCAATAATTAGTATAAGGAGATAAAATGAGAGAGGTCATGGAAGTTAAGGTATTTATCTGGTAGATTAAAGTGAGATAGTCTGGATACATCAAGACTAGTGAAACAGCGCTGAAATAATCTGGGCCCTTGGTATAAAGGCCTTGTACTGCTTAAGGCATGAAATGAAAGAGATATGGTAAATTCCAATGGGGTGAAAAGCTATGAACAAGATAACACGACAGCAGAACAGGGTTAATGGAAATGTACTGGAAAAGGAGTGGCCAGGGTACTAGCCTTAACCTGAGTGACAATGGTATTTTGACCATTAGAACCAATTAAGAAAGGTGATTTTGTTAAAGACCATATATGGACACTGGCCAACCAAACTATTGATAAGGAATGGGTTAAAACCTCGAGATTCAAAGAACAGTTTCACACAGAGTTTTGTTGCAAAGATAAGGAACAGACCTGCGACGATGTTGCCTGTGTCCGAAGGGCTCCAGAAACCAAGGGCTGCGAGCTATTCGTTACTATCGCCTAATGTTAAGTATTGATTACGCTGTAAGCTTAATAAATCTGATCTATTGCTCAAACATACTGGCTGCTGCCTATTTGTGTCTTGTCCAAGAACTCTGAGTGCTCAATACTGATTGACTCACACCACTATTTCTATGAAGTTTTTTGCATCTTCTTCCGTGAAGACAGACACAAAGGGAAGGATTTTCATTGGGCCATGGAGGCGGGATTGGAGGCATGTGGGGGCTTAAAATCCTGAAATCAGGAGGCATGAATCCATCCTGCCCACAACCCGCCTCCATGCCAGTTTCAAAGGAGGCGGATAACCGACCTGTGCTGGGAGCCGCCTCCCCGAGGCGGGAAGGGGATTAGTGCCAATTAACTGCCTGTTAACAGGTAGTTAACAGGCAGTTTTTAGCCTAATCCCTAGTTTTATTCCTGAAGTGTGGGGTTCCCGACAGCTCCAAACCACGCCAAGTTAGCGAGGCGGACCGTCGGGCTGAAGGGTTTGGAGGGTTCGAGATGTCCGGTGTTCAGATGAGTGATGGGTGCATGAGTGCAGAGGTAAGTGTGATTGGTGTGTGTAAAGTGTTTAAAGAAGTTTTACTTACCTTTACTTACCTTTACAGCCTTCCTTCCTTTAGGTCTCGGGAGTCCCTCATCTCACCAGCACAGAAAGCAGAATGGCCGCGAGCTGCCAAAAGTTGCAGCATTCAGCTTTCTGTTCTGGAGAGATCTCTAAATCAGCATGAGAGGAAGGAATTAACTTAGTGTACAGATTGTCAGTGTTTGAAAGCTTCAAAGAGCTGCCAAACGCTGATATTTCATCTGTCAAAAGCTCTTGACAGATGAAATGTCAATCTGTGACGTCACCTGTTGCTGGGCGGGCTCAACAAGGTCAATCAAGTAAAAATTGCATGGATTGGCCACAGCTCGATGTAGGCGGGACTACAACTGCAAAAATTGAAGTCCCGCCTCCTACACGCCTCCAGTATCAAAATCCAGCCCATAGTATTTGTTTAATTTCTGTGCCATTTCCTTATTCCCCATTATAATTTCTCCTGTCTCAGCCTTTAAGGGACTCACATTTACTTTTGTGAATCTTTTCCTTTTTACATACCTTTAGAAGGTTTTACAGTCTGCTTTTATGTCTCTCGCTACTTTACTCTCATATTCTACTTTCCCTTTCTAATCAATTTCTTGGTCCTCCTTTGCTGAATTCTAAAATCCTACCAATCCTCAGGTTTACTACTCTTTTTGGCAAAATTATAAGCCTCTTCCTTTGATCTAATATTATCTTTAATTTCTCTTGTTAGCCTTGGTTGGACCACTTTTCCTGTGGGGTTTTTATGCCTTAAAGGAATGTATATTTGTTGTAAATTATGTATTAATTCTTTAAATGTTAACTATTGCTTCTCTACTCTCATAACTTTTAATGTAGTTTCCCGATCTACCTTTGCCAACTCGCCCCTCATACCTATTTAGATTGCTTTGTTTAGATTTAAGACTCTAGTTTCGGATTTAACTAAATCACTTTCAAACTCAATATAAAATTCGATCATATTATTGCCACTCTTCTCTAAAGGCCCCTTTACTACAAGGTAATTAATTAACCCTTTCTCGTTGCACAATACTAGATCTAAAATAGCCTGTTTCCTAGTTGGTTCCTCAACATACTGATCTAGAAAACTATCTTGCATACATTCCATGAATTAGTTCTCCACACTACTACTGCAAATTTGGTTTACCCAGCCTATATGTAGTTTAAAGTCCCCCATGATTACTGTATTACCCTTGTTACATGCACCTCTAATTTCCTGATTTATACTCTGCCCTACATTACAAATACTGTTTGGGGCCTATAAACAACTACCACCAATGTTTTCTGCCCCTTTCTGTTTCTTAGTTCTACTCAAACTGATTCTACTTCTTGATTTTCGGAGCAAAGATCCTTTCTCTCTACAGTCTTTATCCCATCCTTTATCATCAGGGCTTCCCCTCCTCCTTGAAGGTGTCAGCCTTGGTTCAATGGTAGCATAGTCACCTCTGAGTCGGACGGTTGTGGGTTCAACTTCCACTCCAGAGACCTGAACTCATAATCCAGTGTAGTTCTTGACATGAATCAATCATTCATGAAAGAAAGACTTATGAAATAATACTGAGCGGCCTGCGGGTGGCACTGTCCAGGGAGAGTATAAATACTCGGGCACGGGCCCAGCTTGCGCAGGACATTCTTAACAGGAACTAGTGAAGGACACAACTAGACGTCCATGTTGTAAAACGGTTGATTAAAGCTTTGTTTAAGACTTAGACCAAGTGCCTAGTAGTTTTCTTACGTCAGTTCTCTAGTGAGGGAGTTCTGCACTGTCGGAGGTGCCGTCTTTAGGATGGAATGTCAAATTGAGGCTCCGTCTGCCCTCTCAGGTGAACGTTAAAGATCTTATGACACTATTCAAAGAAGAGCTGCGGAGTTCTCCCCAGTGTCCTGGCCAATATTTATCCTGAGCTTGTGTAAGGCATTATATAAAATGGAAGTCTTTCTTTCTTTCCTTCCTTCTCCTTTTCCCTTCTCTTGTGTAAAGATGTGTAATTGTATATGTGTCCATCAGAGGGAGCTAATCATTGATGTAATATTGCCATTTGGTAAACTCTTGGCTGTTGAAATGCAAGAATAAAAACAGAAAACATTCAAATTACGAAAGAGTGAATTTCAGCATTCAGTTCCATGTAGTGCCATGTACCAGTAGATATCATGTTAAGTCTTCCTGGAGGTTAACATCCTTCTAATTGGATTCATAGGGCTGGATTTTCATTGGGCCGTGGAGTCGGGATTGGAGGCGTGTGGGGGTTTAAAATCCCGAAATTGGGGGTCCCGACCCCATCCCGCCCCCAACCCGCCCCCATGCCAGTTTCAAAGGAGGCGGATACCCGACCTGTGCTGGGAGCCACCTCCCCGAGGCGGGAAGGGGATTAGTGCCAATGAACTGCCTGTTAACAGGTAGTTAACAGGCAGTTTTGAGCCTAATCCCTATTTTTATTGTTGAAATGTGGGATCCCCGACGGCTCCAAACCACGCCAAGTTAGCGAGGCGGGCTGTCAGGATGAAGGGCTTGAAGAGTTCGAGATTTCCGGTGTTCAGGTGAGTGATGGGTGCATGAGTGCAGAGGTAAGTGTGTTTGGTCTGTGTAAACTGTTTAAAGAAGTTGTACTAACCTTTACTTACCTTTACAGCCTTCCTTCCTTCAGGACTCGGGAGTCCCTCATTTCACTGGCACAGAAAGCAGAATGGCCGCGAGCTGTCAATAGTTGCAGCATTCAGCTTTCTGTTCCAGAGAGATCTCTAAATCAGCCTGAGAGGAAGGAATTAACTTAGAGTACAGATTGTCAGTGTTTGACAGCTTCAAACAGCTGTCAAACGCTGATATTTCATCTGTCAAAAGGTCTTGACAGATGAAATTTCAATCTGTGATGTCACCTGTTGCCAGGTGACCCTTAATTGGCCTGCTGAGCCCGCTGGGTGGGCTCAACAAGGTCAATCAAGTCTAAATCGCGTGGATTGGCTAGAACTCAATGGAGGTGGGACTACAACCCCAAAAGTCGTAGTCCCGCCTCCTACCCGCCTCCTCAATGAAAATCCAGCCCTAGTGCCTTGTAATTAACACTACAATGTGACCCAGTATTTTGGAAACTGAAGAGGCCCGGGGGCAGTATTTCATATGCGTGCGCTCATCTTTCAGATGTAAACTGGGTGCAGCGTTGATGAATTTAGCAATGGAACCGCCCACACTCAATCTACGTGCGTGTTCTGGCCACTGCTGAATGTGTCGGGCCGTTTTCTTTTTAGGGAATCCGGGCAGCCACATAAAACCGGTATTAGACCCCTTGCGTATGTTAATGAGGGGCCCAGCATCTGTTTGATGACTGGTCTGGAAAATTGTTTTGCAATGACCAGAGCAGATGCTGGGCCTGAACCACTCAGGATCCTTCATCGGCCGCCAAGGCCTAAGAAGTGGCCGCAACCAACCAGTTAAAAAATTCCAGGAGGAGCAGGAATGCTCTCATGACTTCAAAGTCCTCTCAATCGCTCCCCAAGGTGTTGCTCCAATCCCCCACCTGGTACTTACCTTCAGGCCGCTACCTGCAAGTCAAGTGGACCAACATTCATCTTCATAATATGTGCAAGCAGCCTGTGGAGGCGCGAAAGGCGCTGGTAGCTCTCCCAAATAATGTTAATGAGGCTTGAGGACAAATTTTGGGCCAGCTTCGGGCCTCCCGGTTGGAGTGCGTGCTGTCAGCATGCCGACCATTATGGACCTGAGAAGAGGCCGTAACTAATTTCCAACCCCTAGAATCGTCATGTCATGAGACACAACTAGCTGTGTAACTCTACCTTACTTCGTGAGGGAGTATGTTTGACAGTTACATTCTGCAATATGCATTTCCTTTCAGAAAAGGCAGCATGCTAACTCACGCACTTTATTGACTTTGCTCTGACTTTCTTCAATGTGAATGATTTGCGGGGTTGAAGGAAGAACTGAAAAGTAATTCTCTCCCTCTCCCCCCCACCCAACCGCCACCCAGCCACCCCCCCCCACCACACTCCTATCCCCATGAATCAAGTACATTAAACTAGTGTCAAATAATAAATCATTAACCAAGTCACAAGTGGATGATTGGAAGCTACCCTGATTCAGTTGGTGCTCCAGTATTACCTGTAGAAGGAATTCTGGATACAGGTAACAGCACTAACCTTTCCCACAAGAGTGAAATTAATTCACTCTTAAAATCATAGAATAATACAGCACAGAAGGAGGCATTTGGCCCATCGTGCCCATGCTTTTTTGAAAAAGCTATCCATGAGTCCCACTGCCCCGCTCTTTCCTCAGAGCCCTGCAAATATTTCCTTTTCAAGTATATATCCAATTCTCTTTTGAAAGCTACTATTGAATCTGCTCCCACCACCTTCTCAGGCAATGCATTTCAGATCGTAACAACTCACTTCATAAAAAAATTCTCCTCGTCTCCCCTCTGGTTCTTGTCCCAATTACCATAAATCTGTGTCCTTTGGTTACCGACCCTCCTGCCACTGGAAACAGTTTCTCCTTATTTATCAAAACCTCACGTAATTTTGAGCCCCTCTATTAAGTCTCCCCTCGGATGCTATTGCATTAGTAGCTGGTAGTTTGGAGCAAAGCTACTTTAAAATGTTTGATACCCTGAGAAAATATATTACGGGGCTCACCCACATTGGAATACAGTCTGAAGGACTTCGGCATGTCGTCAAGATTGAAAATATACTGAATGAAAAATGGAACTTCCTGACCAATGCAATGCTTTAACCTCATTTAAAGACCAGCTATGCTCAATTAATAAAGTTGGACACTAGAGCGTTGAAAGGCAGAATTTTGTTGAAAAGGTTTCTCCTCTAAGGCAGCAAGCACAGAAAGACTGTTGCATGATGAGAACAAAAAGAAAATGGCTGCCAGAGGCTACCTTATAAACAGCAACAGTTCGCAATTATGCAGCGTCTCTCATGTAGGAAAAGAATCACAAGGCGCTTCACAGTGACATAATCAGACAAAAATGGATGCTGAGCAAAAGAGGTTATTGCTCGTGATTGGTTCCTGTGAAATAGAAATTGCTGCTTTCTTTCATGGAATAAATACTACCAGTGCTTAAATAAATAGGCACCTTCCAAATCCTGTGTCTTTGCCCCTCTATAATTGTCAATCAGCACATGGCTACTTTAATACAACAACGTGCATATATATAGCCCTGGTAAAAAGAAAAGAAAGACTTGCATTTATACAGCGCCTTTCACGACCACCGAATGTCTCAAAGCGCTTTACAGCCAATGAAGTACTTTTGAAGTGTAGTCACTGTTGTAATGTGGGAAACGCAGCAGCCAATTTGCACACAGCAAGCTCGCACAAACAGCAATGTGATAATGACCAGATAATCTGGTTTTGTTATGTTGGTTGAGGGATAAATATTGGCCAGGACACCGGGGATAACTCCCCTGCACTTCTTCGAAATACTGCCATGGGATCTTTTACATCCACCTGAGAGAGCAGACGGGGCCTCGGTTTAACGTTTCATCCGAAAGACGGCACCTCCGGCAGTGCAGCACTCCCAAAACCTAGCTTAATGTGCTCAAGTCCCTGGAGTGGGACTATGAATCCACACCCTTCTGACTCAGAGGTGAGGGTGCTACCAACTGAGCCAGGGCTGACACTGTAGAATGTAGAAAAATGTCGCAAGATGCTTCACAGATGCTGAGCCCAAAAAGAAGCTACGAGGACCTGTGGCCAAAGCTTGGTGAAAGAGGTGGGTTTTACGGAGGGATTTAAAGGAGGAGAGAGAGGCGGAGAGGTTTAGGGAGAGAATTCCAGAGTGTGGTGCCTGGATAGCTGAAGGCATGGCTGCCAATGGTGGTACGAAGAGTGGGCGACGGGGGTGGCGGGGGGGATGCACAAGAGGCCAGAATCATAGACTTCTGGGAGCTTTTTATGAGTAGGAAAAGGTTGATCGAACAACCAGTGGCCTAAAAAATTGTATTCTAGTAATTATAATGGATGAATTAGCCATTTTTTGTCAAAAGAAAATGGACAAATGAAGAGCAATTGCAATCATTTCTCTCACATGCGGGCTTTTGTAGTCTGAAATTTTAACAGCATGACCTTAAAAAGGTGACTAAGCATGAAAGGAGGTTCCTTTTTTTCACTGAAACGCATTCTGTCATGCCCCTTATTGCAGAGGCTGCTAGGATACTTTAGTGCTATGTAATAGAGATGATCAAGGAAAGAATTAGCCTGAATGCTGTACTGAAAGTCACCTTTCTGTAAAAACTTAGTGGAATTGACCCTTTTGATGAGAATGCAACCCGAACAGCAACCATTTTCCATTCACCGGATGGCTTATCTGTCCTGCCATTTGCTGCCTCATTGGTTTCTTTTGAATGCCATTCTGCTTTACTGACAACTGCAAATCTAATTAATCTACTTTTTTTTTTAAGTACCTCATGCTTCAAGTGAAATCTGCCCAGGTACGTTTACTTTGCACAATGACCACATTTGCACTGAATAAAAGAATATTAAGCATGGCGGGCTGAACATTTTCCATCAAAAGGTTCCTTCAGTGCATTGACATTTTTTTTTTACCATTGGCTGCCAGCTGGAAATAGACCTTCCCTCACAACTTTAGCCTTCAAATGCAAAGCGCCAATAACCTTCAGACTTGTGCCAGGACTGTACTACAGAGCTCCAGCAGACTGAAGCCTGGTGTGCTTGATGATAACCCTGGTAGTACTGTCGACCTTGTTGTATCGGTACTCTGCTTGCGTTCTGGGGAAGTGTATAGGTGTCATCAGCCAGGTTCGCAGAGGGTAGCATATACCTCCCAAGATCCAGACGGTCGCTTGCCTTTCACTTGGAGTGGATGATGGCATTGTGGACAACCAACAAAAGCTTGCATTTATATAACGCCTTTAACGTAGTGAAACATCTCAAGGTTCTTCACAGGAGCGATTATCAGAGAAAATTTGACACCGGGCCACATAAGGAGATATTAGGCCAGGTGACCAAAAGCTTGGCCAAAGAGGTACATAAGAACATAAGAACATAAGAAATAGGAGCAGGAGTAGGCCAATCGGCCCCTCGAGCCTGCTCCACCATTCAATAAGATCATGGCTGATCTGATCCTAACCTCAAATCTTCTATCACTCTGCATCCACCCGAACCCATGTGATCTCCCGGGAGAGGCGAAAAACCAGATAAAGACCCAATGGCCAATTTGGGAGAAAAAAATCTGGGAAATTCCTCTCCGACCCATCTAGGCGATCGAAATTCTTCCAGGAGATCACTCTGTCCCTATATTTTCTACAGTACTTACCTTCTGTAAAGGCGATCTCCACCCCAGCCAGGAACAGGAATAAAACCATCTCCTGAAATCTAACAGAATTAGAACACAGTAGGAGCAGAACAAGGCTACACGGCCCCTGGGCCCGCTCCACTACCCACAGGGCCATGACCATTCCGAACCCAGACTCATGTCCAATTTCCTGCCCGCGCCCCGTAACCCTTTATTCCCTTTACTTCTAGGAAACTATCTATTTCTGTTTTAAATTTATTTAATGATGTAGCTTCCACAGCTTTCTGGGGCAGCAAATTCCACAAACCTACCACCCTCTGAGTGAAGAAGTTTCTCCTCATCTCAGTTTTGAATGAGCAGCCCCTTATTTTAAGATTATGCCCCCTAGTTCTAGTTTCACCCATCATTGGGAACATCCTCACCGCATCCACCCGATCAAGCCCCTTCACAATCTTATATGTTTCAATAAGATCGCCTCTCATTCTTCTGAACTCCAATGAGTAGAGTCCCAATCTACTCAACCTCTCCTCATATGACCACCCCCTCATCCCCGGGATTAACCGAGTGAACCTTCTTTGTACTGACTCGAGAGCAAGTATGTCTTTTCTTAAGTATGGACACCAAAACTGTATGCAGTATTCCAGGTGCGGCCTCACCAATACCTTGTACAACTGCAGCAATACCTCCCTGTTTTTATATTCCAACCCCCTAGCAATAAAAGCCAACATTCCATTGGCCTTCTTAATCACTTGCTGCACCTGCATACTAACTTTTTGAGTTTCGTGCACCAGGACCCCCAGATCCCTTTGTACTACAGTACTTTCCAGTTTCTTGCCATTAAGATAATAACTTGCTCTATGATTTTTCCTGCCAAAGTGCATAACCTCACACTTTCCAGTATTGTATTCCATCTGCCAAATCTCTGCCCACTTACTTAGCCTGTCTATGTCCCTTTGCAGGTTTTTTATGTCCTCCTCACTCACTACTTTCCCTCCCATCTTTGTATCATCTGCAAACTTTGATATGTTACACTCGGTCCCCTCCTCCAAATCGTTAATATAGATTGTAAAGAGTTGGGGACCCAGCACTGACCCCTGCGGAACACCACTAGTTACTGGTTGCCAATCTGAGAACGAACCATTTATCCCAACTCTCTGCTTTCTGTTAGAGAGCCAATCCTCCACCCACGCCAGAATATTACCCCCAATCCCGTGATTTTTTATCTTGAGCAATAATCTTTTGTGTGGCACCTTGTCAAATGCCTTTTGGAAGTCTAAATACACTACGTCCACTGGTTCCCCTTTATCCACCCTGTATGTTACTTCCTCAAAAAACTCAAGCAAATTTGTTAAACATGACTTCCCCTTCATGAAACCATGCTGAGTTTGCCCTATTAAATTATGTTTATCCAAATGTCCCGTTACTGTCTCCTTAATAATGGACTCTAACATTTTACCAACCACAGATGTTAGGCTAACAGGTCTATAGTTTCCAGCCTTCTGCCTACTACCCTTTTTAAATAAGGGTGTTACATTAGCAGTTTTCCAATCTGCTGGGACCTTTGCTGAGTCCAGTGAGTTTTGGAAAATTATTACCAATGCATCCACAATCCCTACCGCTACTTCCCTCAAGACCCTGGGATGCAAGCCATCAGGTCCAGGGGATTTATCCGCCTTGAGTCCCATTATTTTACCAAGTACCACTTCCTTAGTGATTTTAATCGTATTTAGTTCCTCCCCCCCTAGAGCCCCCTGTTTGTCCAGTGTTGGGATATTCTTAGTGTCCTCTACTGTAAAGACTGATACAAAATAATTGTTCAGTGTTTTTGCCATCTCCATGTTTCCCACCATTAATTTCCCGGTCTCATCCTCTAAGGGACCAACATTTACTTTAGCCACCCTTTTTCTTTTTATATAACTATAGAAACTTTTACTATCTGTTTTTATATTTTTTGCTAATTTACTTTCATAATCTATCTTCCCTTTCTTAATCAATCTTTTTGTTATTTTTTGCTGTCTTTTAAAGACTTCCCAATCTTCCATCCTCCCACTAGATTTGGCTACCTTATATGCCCTTGTTTTTAGTCGGATACTATCCTTAATTACTTTACTTAGCCACGGATGGCTATCTTTTCTTTTACACCCTTTTTTCCTCAGTGGAATATATTTTTTTTGGAAGTTGTAAAATAACTCCTTAAATGTACACCACTGGTCATGTACCGTCTTACCCTTTAATCTATTTTCCCAGTCCACTCTAATTAATTCCGCTCTCATACCTTCATAGTCTCCTTTATTCAAGCTCAGCACGCTTGTTTGAGATCCAACCTTCTCACCCTCTAATTGAATATGGAACTCAACCATGTTATGGTCACTCATTCCAAGGGGACCCTTTACTAGGACATTTTTAATTAATCCTGTCTCATTACACAGGACCAAATCTAAGGTTGCTTGCCCCCTGGTCGGTTCAGTTACATACTGCTCAAGAAACCCATCCCTAATACACTCAATGAACTCTTCCTCAAGGCTGCTCTGCCCAATTTGATTTGTCCAGTTAATATGATAATTAAAATCCCCCATAATTATAGCTGTTCCCTTATTACAAGCCTCAACTATTTCCTGATTAATACTCCGTCCAACAGAGTTGCAACTGTTCGGAGGCCTATAGACTACACCCACTAGTGTTTTTTTCCCCTTATTATTCCTTACCTCCACCCAAACTGTTTCACTATCCTGCTCCTTTGACCCAATATCATTTCTCTGTATTATAGTGATTCCTTCCTTTATTAACATAGCCACCCCACCTCCTCTCCCTTCCTGCCTGTCCTTCCTGATTGTTAAATAACCTGGTATGTTTAATTCCCAGTCATGGTCACCCTGCAGCCATGTTTCTGTAATGGCCACAAGATCATACCCATATGTCATTATTTGTGCCGTTAACTCATTCATTTTGTTACGAATGCTACGTGCATTCAGATAAAGAACTTTCAAATATGTTTTGTAACACTTAGTTCCTGTTTTTTCCCTTTTTAGTACTTTACTTTTTACTCCATACCTTCTGTCCCTTCCTGACACATTCTGTTTTTTAATTCCCCCACTGCTACCTAAGTCTATGACCTTCTCTGTTGTCATTTCTATTATTTGCTCTCTAGAAACCTCCCCCCCACTAATTAGTTTAAAGCCCTCTCTACAGCCCTAGTTATATGATTCGCCAGGACTCTAGTCCCAGCACTGGCCAAGTGGAGTCCGTCCCAACAGAACAGCTCCCTCCTGTCCCAGTACTGGTGCCAGTGTCCCAAGAAGCAAAACCCATTTCTCCCACACCAGTCTTTGAGCCACGCATTTAACTCTTTAATTTTATTTATCCTAGCCAAATTCGCTCGTGGCTCAGGTAATAACCCAGAGATTATTACCCTTGAGGTTCTGTTTTTTAATTTGACCCCTAGCTGCTCATACTCCTTTAACAGAACCGTCTTCCTTGTCCTATCTACGTCATTTGTACCAACATGGACCACGACAACTGGATCCTCCCCCTCCCACTCCAAGTTTCTTTCCAGCCCAGAAGAGATGTCCTTAACCCTGGCACCAGGCAGGCAACACAGCCTTCGGGACTCCCGCTCTTGACTGCAGAGAACCCTATCTATCCCCCTAATGATACTATCCCCTACCACTACAACATTTCTTTTTACTCCCTCCACTTGAATGGCCCCCTGTACCACGGTGCTGTGGCCAGGTTGCTCATCCTCCCTGCAGTCCCCGCTCCCGCCCTCACAGGGAGTAAGAACCTCGATCCTGCTGGACAAGAACAAGGGCTGCGTCTCCTTCAACACTACATCCTGGATCCCTGTACCTTCCTCACTCATAGTCACACCGTCCTGTCCCTGACCACGGACTACATCTGCAGTAATTAACTTCATAGGTGTGACCATCTCCTGAAACATAGAGTCCAGGAACTTCTCCCCCTCCCTGATGTGTCGCAGTGTCCGAAGCTCGGTCTCAAGCTCCATAACATGGAACTTGAGTTCCTCTAGCAGCAAACACTTGTCGCAGGTAGGTTTTAAGGAGTGCCTTAAAGGAGGAGAGAGATGTGGAGAGGTTTAGGGAGGGAATTCAAGAGCTTGGAGCCTAGACAGCTGAAGGCACGACTGCCAATGGAGGGGTGAATGAAATCGCTAATGCACAAGAGGCCAGAATTGGAGGAACGCAGAGTTCTCAGAGAGTTGTAGTGCTGGATGAGGTTACAGAGATTGGGAGGGGCATGGCCATGGAGCAATGTGAACACAATGGTGAGAATTTTTAATTTGAGGCATTGCTGTACCAGGAACCAATATGACTATAAAGGAATCGTTGTAAGTTCCTGGAAAAAAATTAGCATTCACATGTTAGAAATATCCCTCAAAGTTAGCTTGGGACAAACCCATGGCATGAAACACAGGCACGGTTGGTTCCCCTGACAGCCAGTGGCAGTGCATTGGGCGTGACGGAGATGGTAGGCAAATTGGGCTGTAGCTTGCAGAAAAATTACCTGCTGGTTTCCTTGGTGATGTGAAGCCTCCTCATGCACTGCTGCTGAGTAAGGTGGAGGTAGGAGTGAAGGGATCTGCAAATACAGATGTCTGGATACCGTCGGGTGATTCTGAAAAGTCTCCTGTGCTGCCAGACCCATCTGCCTTTGCTCTGATCCTCCCACACATCCTCTTGCAAGAAAATCAAGTGCAGTGGTGTCCCCCAAAGGGAATGCCCATAGTGCCTGGGTCAGAATGGGCCAGGGTGATCATTTCTAACTCAGGCAGAAGTAGACCCCAAGGCTGATCTTCAACAGCCTGATACAGCTTAAAAAAAGTTAAATGGTTCAAATATCGAGATTTGCCAATACTTTCAAAACCTACATGCAGTGACAAATAGAAGGCGCTTCCGTCTTGACTCCTGTGCCCAACATCAAATCAAATCAAATCAAATCAAATCAACTTTTATTGTCATTGTTAGTGCACAAGTGCAGTACAACGAAATGTAGGCTTGCGGCTACCGAGAGTGTACATTTAGATTAAGACATTTAAACATTCAACATACATTTGGCTTGTAATACATTAACATAAACATAGCCATAATAAAGTGCATTGGCAGATGTGCAGGCTTTAGAGTTTATTTGTGGAGTTCAGTAGGATGACAGCCCTGGGAAAGAAGCTGTTCCTAAATGTTCCTAAATGGAAGATTGAAGGAACATGAAAATGGATGGGGCCCTGGTAGAGTGCGCCCCTGACCCACTTCTTACTCCCCCAAAAGGTTTGTATTCCCTTGAGTATAGAAGATTAAGAGGTGATCTAATTGAGGTGTTTAAGAAGAATAAAGGATTTGATTGGGTAGATAGAGGGAAACTATTTTTCCTTTGGTGGGAGGAGTCCAGAACAAGGGGGCATAACTTTAAAATTAGAGCCAGGCTGCTCAGGGGAACTTCTTCACACAAAGGGTCATGGAAATCTCAAACTCTCGCCCCCAAAAAGCTGTTGAGGCTGATGGTCATTTGAAAATTTCAAAACTAAGATTGATAGCTTTTTGTTAGGCAAGGGTATTAAAGGTTACGGAACCAAAGGGGGTAAATGGAATTAAGATACAGATCAGCCATGGTCTAATTGAATGGCGGAACAGGCTCGAGGGGCTGAATGACCTACTCCTGCCCCTAGGTTCCTAATCCCTGCCTCCACCCCAGTAATGCAGCTAAATTTGGCACCGGAGGGGCAGAAAATCTTGCCCAATTCGTGTAAGCTTGCTGAAGTCTCCAAGTCTTCAAGGCCACACCTGGAATACTGCGTGCAGTTTTGGTTTCCATATTTAAGAAAAGATATACTTGCTCTCGAGGCGGTTCAGAGAAGGTTCACTCGGTTGATTCCGGAGGTGAGGGGGTTGACGTATGAGGAAAGGTTGAGTAGGTTGGGCCTCTACTCATTGGAATTCAGAAGAATGAGAGGCGATCTTATCGAAACATATAAGATTGTGAGGGGGCTTGATCGGGTGGATGCGGGGAGGATGTTTCCACTGATGGGTGAGACTAGAACTAGGGGGCATAATCTTAGAATAAGGGGCTGCCGTTTCAAAACTGAGATGAGGAGAAACTTCTTCACTCAGGGGGTAGTAAATCTATGGAATTTGCTACCCCAGAGAGCTGTGGAAGCTGCAACGTTAAATAAATTTAAAACGGAGATAGACATTTTCCTAGCAGGTAAGGGAATTAGGGGTTACGGGGAGAGGGCAGGGAAGTGGACGTGAGTCTAGATTCAGATTAGCCATGATCCTATTGAATGGCGGAGCAGGCCCGAGGGGCCGTATGGCCTACTCCTGCTCCTATTTCTTATGTTCTTATGTTTTAAGTTGACAGAGGGTTGCTGGCACTGCTGGTTCTCTTCAGTGATTGGTGAGAGGTGCTAACTCACAGAACATTTTACTAGTGCCAGTATGAAGACTTCCAGGACAGATGTTGCATAGGTTAGGTGCAGGTTAATGATCCTTGCCTTGCAATTTCTGAAGAGAAATTCTTGCTGTACAGGTGTAATGTTTTCATTTCACTTGCAAGTCATAAGAATAGGAGTTGGCCATTCAGCCCCTCAGGCCTGCGCCATCATTCAATTAAGATCACGGCTGATCGGCACCTCAACTCCATTTACCTGTCTTAGTTCCATATCCCTCGATGCCCTTCCCTAAAATAAATATATCGGCCTCAGTCTTGAAAGCTCCAATTAACACAGCATCCGCAGCCTTATGGGGGAAAGAATTCCAGGTTTCTATTCCGTTTTGTGTGGAAAAATTGCTTCCTGATTTTACCTCCTAAACGGCCTGGCTCTAATTTTAACATTATGTTCCCTAGATCTTGATTCCTCCAGCAGAGGAAATCGTTCATAGAGTCATAGAGTCATACAGTTATACAGCACAGAAAGAGGCCCTTTGGCCCATCGTGTCTGTGCCGGCCATCAAGCCCTTCACTCCCAACACAGGAGTCCTCATGTGGCAACCTTGCGATTGCATTTTGTTTTGAAGTGCAATATTCAAACGTGTAGTCATATTGTGATAATAACACCACCCAACGTTGCATTCTTGATGCAGCCATTGCCGGGATGGCAGATTTGGGCCCCAATATTGCTAGGAGCAGTTTGTAATCGGTTATCAGGGTAAATAGAGTCGTAGAGTCATAGGCCTAGAAATTCAGTTTGGGCCCGCCAGCTCGCTTGTGCCCAGAAGTTACCGCTGCGCGTGGAGCCACTTGCGCCCGCCGGAAATTCAGTTTCAGCGCCCCAAGTCGAAGCCGGCCGCTATTCAAGGGTGTGGCCGCCCCCGCTTGGGGCGCTGAAACTGAATTTCGGCGCGCTAGGTGCCGCAGCGCCACCCGCTGCGGAGCGGCAGGCTGCGGTACTGCAGGCCTTCCTCCCTCTCTTAAGGGGGAGGTGCCTGCAACAGCGAGATCGCCGCTCGCTAGTGCCGGCAAATGAGCCCAGCACCACGGAGAAGTGCCGGGCTCCCGGAAAACAGCCGGCAATGCCGCCGGGGGGGGGGGGTGGAGGAGGCCGGGGAAGGAGGTGCGGGCAGGCGGCCACCGAAAAAGCGGCCGGCCGCACCTCCGCCTTAACTCGCCCCACTAAGGCTGCAGGACGGCCCCGTTTTCAGATCGCTGTTTGCGGCCGCTGCGGAAGAGGTGGCTGCAACTAAATATGGCGGTCGGGCCGGTAGCGGGGCACTGCGCACACCGATGACGTCATCGGTGGCGGCGCAGCGCTACTGGCTAACGCCGCCATTACCACAGCGCTGAATATCGGCGCAATCTCAGCAAGTGGCGCAAAAGCCCTCTTTGGGCGAAAACTGGGCGCAAAGCCTACTGAATTTCTAGCCCATAGAGTTATACAACACAGAAAGAGGCCCTTCGGCCCATCATGTCCGCGCCGGCCATCAAGCCCTGTCTATTCTAATCCCATTTTCCAGCACTTCGTCTGTAGCCTTGTCTGCTATGGCGTTTCAAGTGCTCATTAAATGCTTCTTGAATGTTGTGAGGGTTCCTGCCTCTAACACCCTTTTAGGCAGTGAGTTCCAGATTCCAACCACCCTCTGGGTGAAAAAGTTTTTCCTCAAATCCCCTCTAAACCTCCTGCCCCTTACCTTGAAACTATGCCCCCTGGTTATTGACCCCTCTACTAAGGGGAAAAGTTCCTTTCTATCTACCCTATCTATGCCCCTCATAATTGTGTACACCTTAATCAGGTCCCCCCTCAGCCTTCTCTGCTCTAAGGAAAAGAACACCAGCCTGTCCAGTCTCTCTTCATAGCTGAAACACTCCAACCCAGGTAACATCCTGGTGAATCTCCTCTGCACCCTCTCCAATGCAATCACATCCTTCCTATAGTGTGGTGACCAGAATTGCACACAGTATTCCAGCTGTGGCCTAACTAGCATTTTGTACAACTCCATCATAACCTCCCTGCACTTATATTCTATGCCTCGGCTAATGGAGGCAGGTATCCCATATGCCTTTTTAACCAGCTTATCTACCTATCCTGCTGCCTTCAGGGATCTATGTACATGCACACCAAGGTCCCTCTGACCCTTTGTCCTTCCTAGGGTCCTACCATTCTTTGTGTATTCCCTTGCCTTGTTAGTCCTTCCAAAATGCATCACCTCACACTTTTCAGGGTTAGATTCCATTTGCCTCTGTTCTGCCCATCTGACCAACCCGTCTATATCGTCCTGTAGCCTGAGGGTTCCCTCCTCGCTATTTACCACGCCAACAACTTTCGTGTCACATGCGAACTTACTGATCATACCTCCTACATTCATATCTAAATCATTAATGTACACTACAAACAGCAATGGACCCAGCACCGATCCCCGCGGTATGCCACTGGACACAGTCTTCCAGTCACAAAAACAACCTTCAACCATCACCCTCTGCCGCCTGCCACTTAGCCAATTTTGGATCCAATGTGCCAAATTGCCCTGGATCCCATGGGCTCTTACCTTCTTGACCAGTCTCCCATGCTGGACTTTGTCAAAAGCCTTACTGAAGTCCATGTCGACTACATCAACTGCACTACCCTTATCCACACATCTCGTCACCCCCTTGAAAAATTCAATCAAATTATTTAGACATGATCTCTCCCTGATAAAGCCATGCTGACTATCCTTGATTAACCCTTGCCTCTCCAAGTGGAGACTAATTCTGTCCCTCAGAATTTTTTCCAATAATTTCCCTACCACTGATGTTAGGCTCACTGGCCTGTAATTCCCTGCAACCCTTTAGGGTTTATCCCTACTACCCTTCTTGAATAATGGTACTAAGTTAGCTGTCCTCCAGTCCTCTGGCACCTCCCCTGTGGCCAGAGAGGTTCTGAAAATTTGTGTCAGAGCCCCAGCAATCTCCTCCCTTGCCTCACACAGCAGCCTGGGATACATCTCGTCTGGGCCTGGGGATTTATCCACTTTTAAGCCTGCTAAAACTGCTAGTACCTCCTCCCTCTCAATGCTAATTTGTTCAAGTATAACACAATCCCCCTGCCTGATTTCTATGCCTACATTGTCCTTCTCCACAGTGAACACAGATGCAAAATATTCATTTAAAACCTCACCTACATCTTCTGGCTCTACACACAGATTGCCACTTTGGACCCTAATGGGCCCTACTCTTTCCCTGGTTATCCTCTTGCCCTTAATATACTTATAAAACACCTTGGGACTTTCCTTTATTTTGCCCACCAGTGTTTTTTCATGCCCCCTCTTCGCTCTCCTAATTTCTTTTTTAAGTACCCCCCTGCACTTTCTATACTCCTCTAGGGCTTCCACTGTTTTTAGTCCTTTGTATGTGCCAAAACCCTCCCTTTTGTTCCTAATTCATTCTTGTATATCCCATGATATCCAGGGTTCCCTGGGCTTGTTGGTCCTACCCTTGACCTTTACGGGAACATGTTGGCGCTGTACTCTCTCTATTTCCTTTCTGAATGGCTCCCACTGCACTGATGTGGATGTTCCTACAAGTAGCTGATCCCAGTCCACTTTGGCCAGATCCTGCCTTATCATATTGAAATAGGCCTTCCCCCAATTTAGAGCCTTTATTTCCAGTCCATCTTTGTCCTTTTCCATGATTACCTTAAATCTCACCGAATTATGGTCACTGTCACCAAAATGCTCTCCTACTGACACTTCTACCACTTGCCCAGCTACATTCCCTAGAATTAGATCCAATACCGCCCCCTCTCTTGTAGGACTTTCTACATGCTGGCTCAAAAAGCTCTCCTGGATGCACTTTAAGAATTCTGCACCCTCTAAGCCTTTCACACTCTGACTATCCCAGTTAATATTGGGGAAGTTGAAATCCCCTACTATTATTATCCTATTATTTCTACACTTCTCTGAGATTTGCCTACATATCTGCTCCTCTATCTCCCCTTGACTGTTTGGGGGCCTCTAGTACACTCCCAGCAAAGTGCTTGCCCTCTTTTTGTTTTTAAGTTCTACCCATATGGCCTCATTAGAGGAACCTGCAAAGATATCATCCCTCATTACTGCAGCAATTGACTCCTTGATTAATATTGGGACACCCCCTCCTCTTTTACGCCCCCCTCTGTCACGCCAGAAGATTCTATACCCCGCAATATTGAGCTGCCATTCCTGCCCCTCTCTCAACCATGTCTCTGTGATAGCAACAATATCCTACTCCCATGTGTTCATCAACACCTTCAATTCATCTGCCTTACTCGTAAGACTCCTTGCATTAAAATAAATGCCATCCAGCCTTGCCATACTCCCTTGTGCCATTACATATTTGCTCTGCCTTCCAGGCTGACTTGTTTTTTCCTCTATATTTGGCTGTGCATCAACCCCTACTATAGCTCCACTCCGTATCCCATCCCCCTGCAAATTTAGTTTAACCCCCCACCCCCAACAGCACTAGCAAACCTCCCCGCCAGAATGTTGGTCCCGTTCTGGTTCAGGTGCAACCCGCCTGACTTGTACAGGTCCCACCTGCCCCAGAAACAGATCCAGTGATCCAGGAAACTAAAGCCTTCCCTCCTGCACCAACTCTTTAGCCATGCATTCATCTGCTCTATCCTCTTATTCCAATACTCACTAGCACATGGCATCGGGAGTAATCCAGAGATTACAACCTTTGAGCTCCTGCTTTTTAATCTGCTACCTAGCTCCCTAAATTCTTGTTGCAGGACCTCATCCCTCTTTCTACCCATGTCGTTGGTACCAATGTGAACCATGTCCTCTGACTGTTTGCCCTCCCCCTTCAGAATGCCCTGCAGCCGTTCAGTGGCATCCTTGACCCTGGCACCAGGGAGGCAACATACCATCCTGGAGTCACGTCTGTGGCCGCAGAAACTCCTGTCTGCACCCCTCACTATTGAGTCTCCTACCACTATTGCCCTTCCACTCTTACTCCTCCCCCCTTGTGCAGCTGAGCCACCCACAGTGCCGTGAACTTGGCTCTGGCTGCACTCCCCAGAGGAACCGTCACTTTTATTGTTTTCCAACACAGAAAAACAGTTGTTGAGTGACATGCACGCTGGGGCTTTCCTGACTACCTGCCTGCCCCCCTTCTTCTGAATGGTAGTCTCCCATTCCCTCTCTGACTGCACTTTCTTAAACTGCGGGGTGACCACGTCTAAAAACGTGCTATCCACGTAACTCTCAGCCTCGCGGATACACCGCAGTGCCTCCAGCTGACGCTCGAGCTCCAAAAGCCGGATCTCAAGTTGGCCAAACCGTTGGCACTGATGTAACCACCATATTGAATCATTTTAACATTTTAAAAAGACATCATTGCCGTAAATGAAAACGTCAGTTAACGGGTCATCGGGCTGTATGCTTTTCATGGGCTGTATTTGTTGTACTACGTACCTAAGTTCAGAGGGATCCCATGAAATTGCGATGTTTTACATTGATAAATTTCAAAGTGCTCCCCTACTTCCTTCTTCCCTCCGCTGGGTAGAAATTGAAGAACTCTTCATGAAAAATGGAGAACTAATTATGAACCTGCTTTGATTAGGTATCAGGTTGGAATGCCTGAACTCCTTTCACTTTGGTTTATTACTTCTGTCAGGGAAATAATCTCATCAGTTTTGGTTGATTTAGGTAACGCGGCCCCCACAGTTGAAAATTTGTAGAAACTAGGGACAATGAACTCTTGGTCATTGTACAAAAATATGGAAAAAGTCACGGTGGGAAAAGACTATTTGATCCATTGAAGCTCATCCCTCTAGTACGGTAACTCTTCTATCATGGCATCAGATTCTGTTTTGGATCATCCAATATTAAGGGGAACTGATAGGGTAGATAGAGAGAAACTATTTCCGCTGGTTGGGGAGTCTAGGACTAGGGGGCAGAGTCTAAAAATTAGAGCCAGGCATTTCAGGAGTGAAGTTAGGAAGCACTTGCAACAAGGGTGGTAGACGTTTGGAACACTCTTCCGCAAACAGCAATTGATGCTAGGTCAATTGTTAATTTTAAATCTGAGATTTATAAATTTTTATTAACCAAAGGTATTAATGGATATGGGGCAAAGGTGGGTATATGGAGTTAGGTCGCAGATCAACCATCATCTCATTGAAAGGCGGAACAGGCTCGATGGGCTAAATTGCTCCTCCTGTTCCTATGTTCAATGTTTGCCTCTTCTACCTTGCTTTGTAGGTTATTCCAGCGTTTATTATTCTTCAAAGAAAGAAGTTTTCTTGATACCTGTTCTAAACTTACTTTTTAACTAATTCCCTAATATTTGGAACAACCAATGTTTCCAGTCATTACACTCTACGTATAAAAACCGGCGCCAAGGCAGAGGCCCGACCAGTTCGGGGGAGAGCAGCAGCAGCGGAGGTGAGCCCGGTATAAAAACCGGCGCCAAGGCAGAGGCCCGACCAGTTCGGGGGAGAGCAGCAGCAGCGGAGGTGAGCCCGGTATAAAAACCGGCGCCAAGGCAGAGGCCCGACCAGTTCGGGGGAGAGCAGCAGCAGCGGAGGTGAGCCCGGTATAAAAACCGGCGCCAAGGCAGAGGCCCGACCAGTTCGGGGGAGAGCAGCAGCAGCGGAGGTGAGCCCGGTATAAAAACCGGCGCCAAGGCAGAGGCCCGACCAGTTCGGGGGAGAGCAGCAGCAGCGGAGGTGAGACCGGTATAAAAACCGGCGCCAAGGCAGAGGCGTACCAAATCAACAGCAGAGGAGAGAGGTAAAAAGTAATCCAAGTGTGACGTCACCAGGGAGCAGGTAAGTGATTGGTTGGTGAGTATTTCTCTCTTTTCAATACAAGCTTGAATTCTGTGGTGTTACATTTCTGTGGTGTAGTGGGGACAGTTGGTAAATAAAGCGCCCTAGAGTATACCTGTAACTGGGGTATTGAATAAAATTTTTAATTAATTAAAGGAGTAAGTCATGGGAGGAGAGCTCAGACCCGTGTTCTGCTCCTCTTGCTCCATGTGGGAAATCAGGGAAGCTGCCAGTGTCCCTGACGACCATGTGTGCGGGAAATGCATCCAGCTGCAGCTACTTGCAGACCGCATTGCGGCGCTCGAGCTGCAGGTGGATGAATTTTGGAGCATGCGCGATGCTGAGAGGCTCGTGGATAGCACGTTTAGCGAGTTGTTCACGCCTCAGGGCAGGGCGACACAGGGGGTGACCATCAGGCGGAGCAACAAAGGCAGGCAGGTAGTGCAGGGAACCCCTGCGGGCATCCCCCTTTCAAACAAGTATACCGCTTTGGATACTGTTGAGGGGGATGACTCACCAGGGGAAGGCAGCAGCAGCCAACTTCCTGGCACTGGGGGTGCTCCTGCTGCCCAGGAAGGGGGGAAAAAGAGTGGGAGAGCAATAGTGGTAGGGGATTCTATAGTAAGGGGAACAGATAGGCGTTTCTGTGGCCGTAGACGTGAATCCAGGATGGTTTGTTGCCTCCCTGGTGCCAGGGTCAAGGATGTCACTGAGCGGCTGCAGGGCATTCTGGAGGGGGAGGGTGAACAGGCAATGGTCGTGGTCCACATTGGTACCAACGACATAGGTAAAAAGAGGGATGAGGTCCTGCATCAAGAATTTAGGGAGCTAGGTAACAGATTAAAGAGCAGGACCTCAAAGGTTGTAATCTCTGGATTACTCCCAGTGCCACGTGCTAGTAAGTATAGGAATGGGAGGATAGAGCAGATGAATGCGTGGCTAAAGAGTTGGTGTAGGGGGGAGGGTTTTACTTTCCTGGATCACTGGGCCTGCTTCTGGGAAAGGTGGGACTTGTACAAGTCGGACGGGTTGCACCTGAACCAGAGCGGGACAAATATCCTTGCGGGGAGGTTTGCTAGCACTGTTGGGGGGGGTTTAAACTAACTTGGCAGGGGGATGGGATACAGAGGGGAGCTGAAATAGGGGGGGATGTGCTGCCAATTATAGAGAAAAAAACAAGTCAGCTTGGTAGACAGGGCAAATATATAAGGGCAAGGCTGGATGGCATCTATTTTAATGCAAGGAGTCTTGCGAATAAGGTGGATGAACTGAAGGTGTTGATAAACACATGGGAGTATGATATTGTTGCTATCACGGAGACATGGTTGAGGGAAGGGCAAGACTGGCAGCTCAATATTCCGGGGTACAGAATCTTCAGGCGAGACAGAGGGGGAGGTATGAGAGGAGGGGGTGTCGCAATATTAATTAAGGAGTCAATTACTGCAGTAAGGAGGGATGATATATTAGCAGGGTCCTCCAATGAGGCCATATGGGTGGAGCTTAAAAACAAAAAGGGGGCAAGCACTTTGCTGGGAGTGTACTATAGGCCTCCAAACAGTCAGGGGGAGATAGAGGAACAGATATGTAGGCAAATCTCAGAGAAATGTGCAAATAATAGGGTAATAATAATGGGGGATTTCAACTTCCCCAATATTAACTGGGATAGTCAGAGTGTGAAAGGCTCAGAGGGTGTAGAATTCTTAAAGTGCATCCAGGAGAGCTTTTTGAGCCAGCATGTAGAAAGTCCTCCAAGAGAGGGGGCGGTACTGGACCTAATTCTAGGGAATGTGGCCGGCCAAGTGGAAAAAGTGCTAGTAGGTGAGCACTTTGGTGATAGTGACCATAATATGGTAAGATTTAAGGTGGCCATGGAAAAGGACAGGGATGGGCCGGAAATAAAGGTTCTAAATTGGGGGAAGGCCGATTTTAATAGGATAAGGCAGGATCTGGCCAAAATGGACTGGGATCAGCTACTTGTAGGAAAATCCGCATCGGAGCAATGGGAGGCTTTCAGAAGGGAGATTGAGATCATACAATGGCAACATGTTCCCGTAAAGGTCAAGGGTGGTTCCAAAAACCACAGGGAACCTTGGATGTCAGGGGATATACGGGAATGGATTAGGAAAAAAAGGAGGGCTTTTGGTAGATACAAAAGGCTAAAGACGGAGGAAGCCCTAGAGGAGTACAAAAAGTGCAGGGGGATACTTAAAAAAGAAATTAGGAGATCAAGGAGGGGCCATGAAATAACACTGGCAAGCAAAATAAAGGAAAATCCGAAGATGTTTTATAAGTATATTAAGGGTAAGAGGATAACTAGGGAAAAAATAGGGCCCATTAGGGACAAAAGTGGCAATCTGTGTGTGGAGCCGGAAGATGTAGGAGGGGTTCTGAATGAATTTTTTGCGTCTGTTTTCACTATGGAGAAGGACGATGTAGACATAGAAATAGGGCGGGGGGACTGTGATATGCTCGAACATATTAACATCGAGCGGGGGGAGGTATTGGCGGTTTTAGCTGGCCTAAAAATGGATAAATCCCCAGGCCCGGATGAAATGTATCCCAGGCTGCTGTGTGAGGCAAAGGAGGAGATTGCGGGGGCTCTAACACATATATTCAGGACCTCTCTGGCCACAGGGGATGTGCCAGAGGACTGGAGAACCGCTAATGTAGTACCATTATTCAAGAAGGGTAGTAGGGAAAAACCGGGGAACTACAGGCCAGTGAGCCTAACATCAGTGGTAGGAAAATTATTGGAAAAAATCCTGAGGGACAAAATTTGTCTCCACTTGGAGAGGCAAGGATTAATCAGGGATAGTCAACATGGCTTTGTCAAGGGAAGATCATGTCTGACTAATTTGATTGAATTTTTTGAGGGGGTGACTAGGTGTGTGGATGAGGGTAACGCAGTGGATGTGGTATACATGGATTTCAGTAAGGCCTTCGATAAAGTCCCGCACAGGAGACTGGTCAAGAAGGTAAGAGCCCATGGAATCCAGGGTGCCTTGGCACATTGGATACAAAACTGGCTTAGTGGCAGAAGGCAGAGGGTGATGGTCGAAGGTTGTTTTTGTGACTGGAAGCCTGTGGCCAGTGGGGTACCACAGGGATCGGTGCTGGGTCCCTTGCTGTTTGTGGTCTACATTAATGACTTGGATATGAATGTAAAGGGTATGATCAGTAAGTTCGCGGATGATACAAAAATTGGTAGGGTGGTAAATAGCGAGGAGGGTAGCCTCAGTCTGCAGGACGATATAGATGGGTTGGTCAGATGGGCGGAACAGTGGCAAATGGAATTTAACCCGGAAAAGTGCGAGGTGATGCACTTTGGGGGGACTAACAAGGCAAAGGAATACACAATGAATGGAAAGACCCTAGGCAAGACGGAGGGTCAGAGGGATCTGGGTGTGCAAGTACACAGATCCCTGAAGGCGGCGGAACAGGTGGATAAGGTGGTAAAAAAGGCATATGGGATACTTGCCTTCATTAGCCGAGGCATTGAATATAAGAGCAAGGAGGTTATGATGGAGCTGTATAAAACACTGGTTAGGCCACAGCTGGAATATTGTGTGCAGTTCTGGTCGCCACACTACAGGAAGGATGTGATCGCGTTAGAGAGGGTGCAGAGGAGGTTCACCAGGATGTTACCAGGGCTGGAGCGCTTCAGCTATGAAGAGAGACTGGGCAGGTTGGGTTTGTTTTCCTTGGAGCTGAGGAGGCTGAGGGGGGACATGATTGAGGTGTACAAAATTATGAGGGGCATAGATAGGATGGATGCTGAGGAGCTTTTTCCCTTAGTAGAGGGGTCGATAACTAGGGGGCATAGATTCAAGGTAAAGGGCGGGAGGTTTAGAGGGGATTTGAGAAAGAACTTTTTCACCCAGAAGGTGGTTGGAGTCTGGAACTCACTGCCTGAAAGGGTTGTGGAGGCAGAAACCCTCACAACGTTTAAGAAGCATTTGGATGTGCACTTGAAATGCCATTGCATACAAGGCTATGGACCAAATGCTGGAATATGGGATTAGATTAGACAGGGCTTGATGGCCGGCGCGGACACGATGGGCCGAAGGGCCTCTATCCGTGCTGTATTACTCTATGACTCTATGACTCTAATTGCTCACTCATTCGGTAAACGTAATGGCCGGGGTGCAACTGATGCAGAAGAATTTGATCCTGGATTTAATTGTTGGGCTTTGCTGAGTAAGTTGATCTTAGCCAGGATTGCAGTAGCGATACTACAATTGACCTCAGCATCTCTAGGAGAGAGGTGGGGGGAAATCATGCAAGGTCCTATTCCTCATTGCTATCCAGTGGCACTTGTTGGATTGTGTGTGTTGTGAGTGTGTTGTGAGTGTGTGTGTGTGTTGTGAGCGTCTGTGTACGTTAAAACCAGATGAGGGCAGAATCATGCCTGCTGTGATGGAATAGCCTATTGTCAATCGCTGTCTTGATTTACAAGTAACTATAAATGGCAATTTGGGTGGGGTATCAAAATGTTTCTATCATAAAAAATTATTACTGGGAAATGCAACTAAGAAGCAACTCCTAAAATCGAGAAAGGTATGTTCGGAGAGGGAGGAGAGTTACAATAGACTGAAGAGGGGCAGAGAAAACAAGAGAGTAGAAAATGAAGCAAAGAAAGATCGGAGAAAAAGTGAGATATCCATATTTGCCATGTACAAGTCAGCAGCTTTGATTTCCACCTCAGCGTTGGTAAGTGTTATTTTCTTGCTGTAATGTAATGTTTCTCTCAAGGAGTTTCATCAAATGCGATGATAGAAGTAATTTCCTATGGTAAGGAACGTCTTTTTATTTGTTCTTGAGATTTGGGCACCACTGACAAGGCAGTGTTTATTGCCCATCCCTGGTCGCCTTGAGGGCATTAAGAATACACCACATACTCACATGTAGGCTGGATCAGGTAGGGGGCTGGCAGACGCCCTTAACGGCAGGGCATTGGCCAATCAATTGGGTTTTTATACCAATCCAACAACTTCCATGGTCAAGTTTCTCTGCCAGCTCACAAATGACCAGATTGACGGAATTCACTATCTCCACTTCCCATGGTGGGATTTGAGCTCATGACCCCGGGTTGTTAGTTCAAAGCCACCACTATGAGACTAGACGACCAGGACGTTTCCCCTGAGAATAAAAGAATAAGGGGGAAAAGTTCAGTTGTTTGCACCTCCCGTTAATGCCTTAAGAGGGCGCTAATGGGACGCAAAGCAACTAGCGCCCGAACGCGGCGATGTTTGCGCCACTCGTGAAATTAACTAGACATTTTGCGGTGGCGCTAAACACTACCGCCACGATCTCCTGTGCCGGCAGATTGTGACGTCAGTCGAGTGCGCCGGACCGGATATTGAGTGGCGCCCCCTGCCTTACCGCTTGCCGCTAGCAACGACAGGTTGAGGGGAGTGTTATGCTGTCAGAAAGGGACTAGGGGAGCTCTATTTAAAGGTGACTGCTTCCTGCCTTTTTTTGTCCTTGACATTTTTGCACCACGCATTCTGAGAGAGAGAGAGAGAGAGACTTCTGGAGAGATTCAACGCTGTGTGAAGGGGTTTTGAGTACTGAGCAGCACTTTGCAGGTTTATTTTGATTTGCCCTTCCTTGCTTCGCCAGCGCTCTGAGGTAGCGCCTCGCTCCTCGGCCTTTGCGCCTTAAGACAGGTGTGAAGCGCCTGATTTAGCGCTCCAATCACCTCCAGGGGCGATAAAAGCCAAGTTTGCTGTCGGAGGCGATAATTAGCACCAGGCGCTAAACTTTGCGTACGGCCAATAATGGCGCCCCAAGCGGGGCGATACTGAATTTTCCCCCCTAATAATTATAATGACATTTCCCTTCAACAAAAGAAATAGTGCTGCGTGATACTTTTGTTCAACGAAGACAAATCACTCCCATGAGAATATTGCTGAGGTAAAATGATGTGCTTGGCGAGTTATGCCATCCCTTGTGAGATCCCATCAGCAACTGATTCAGCTTCCAACACAGAAAGGTGACCGATCAGAAGCATCTGTGAGCTCTATTCTGTAGTATGAATGGTGTTTATCTATGCAAAGACGCTGCCCATTATTTATCATCATTTTTCATCTATGCACCGACCAATCTGAGCAAGGGCCGGCGGGGGGGGGTGGGGTGGGGAGAGAAATTCAGTTGGTTAGTGCCTCCCATCAGCACCTGGTGGGGGCGCTAACGGAGCGCTAATGAACTAGCGCTTGGGCAAGACGAATCCAGGGCTGCACGCCAAATCTAGTCGGCCCTTATCACCGCCGCTAACAGTTAGCGCCTAGGCTTTAGCGCCAGGCAGATCGTGACGCCATTGTGCGCGCAATGCTCACTAAGCACCCGCTCTAACAAATTGATTATCGCCCTCTGCCTTAGCGCCTCGCCCCGACAATGACAGGAAGAGGAGGCATGAAGCAGGCAGATGGCGGCTCCAGGGGCGATATTTAAAGGGATGATTCGCAGCTGTCAGGTTAGTGCTGTTTCACTACTTCCTTGTCAGTTTGCGATTGTGCAAGAGCTTAATTCAGTCATTCATAGGTTCTTTAGTATCAGGAGTGTAGTGGCTACTAAAAATTAGTTACATTTATTCTCACAACATATCAAAGTGCTACACATCATTACATTAATGGGGGCTGTACTGGCAGTCACCCTCGCCCTCCAGGATCTACGGCGGAGGGAGTGCAGGCAGCGAGAAAGATTTCAAGATGTGGCCACAGCGAGGAGGAGGGCCATCAGGGCTCTCAACAGGAGGCCTTACCCTCCGAGGGTGTTCCGAGAGCACTTCTCCTACCTCCAATTAAGCAAGGAGCAGTGCATTAGAAGGCTTCACTTTAGCAAGGATGTGGTCACCGAACTCTGCCACTAACTGCAACCAGACCTCGAGTCTCAGATCAGGTCAATCACAGCTCTCTCAGTGGTAGTCAAGGTCACCGTCACCCTCAATTTCTTCGCCAGCGGTTCCTTCCAGTCTGCAACAGGAGATATAGCGAACATCTCGCAGTTCGCCGTCCATCACTGCATCAGGGAGGTCACAGAGGCTCTCTACAGTAGGAGAAGGGATTACATTTCCTTTCTCTTCACCAGAGAGAAGCAGGACGAGCGTGCATGTGGCTTTGCCAGGATAGCGGGATTCCCCATGGTGCAGGACGCCATTGACTGCGCCCACGTGGCTTTGCGGGCACCGCATAACAATCCTGAGATCTTCCATAACCGCAAAGGCTACCACTCACTTAATGTGCAGTTGGTGTGCGACCACACACAGCAAATCCTCAATGAGAATGCCTGCTATCCGGGCAGCAGCCATGATGGCTTCACCTGCGTCAGACCGGTGTGCCAGCACACTTCCAGCCACCACATCAAGCTCATGGCTGGCTGCTCGGAAACAAGGGCTATCCACTCTCCACCTGGCTCTTGACTCCCATCCGCAACCCCAACACTCCTGCCCAGTACTCATATAATGAGGGTCATGCTGCGACCAGGAACATCATCGAGCAGACCATCGGCCTGCTGAAGCAACAGTTCCGCTGCCTTGACCACACAGGAGGAGTCCTCCAGTACTCGGCTGAGCAGGTGTTCCATTTCATGGTGGTCTGCTGCATGCTTAATAACTTGGTCATCATGAGGGCACAGCTCTTGCCATCAGGGATTGTGGGACCACCTCAGGAGGAGCAAGAAGAAGAGGAGGAGGAAGAGGATGAGGAGGAAAACAAGGAGGAGGAGGAGGAGGAGGAGCAAGAGCAAGGGAGGAGGCAGCCACTCAATCAGCCTTCTTGAAGGGTGGTCTGTGACCGCCTCATCAGTCTGCAGTTCCAATAAATTAAACCCATATTCCCATTGCTCACCTCAACCCCATCATTCTGTCCCTGTCGCAGTCCATATCACAGCGCAAGGCTGAAGTGAGAGACACCACAAAATAATCAAAACTGAATTAATTAATTTATCAATAATCAGTGAACACATATTTACAAAAACAATATTAGCTAGTCACCCTTGTACGGCCCCTCGTTACTGTGCCTTTGCCTACTCTAGTGCTCCTACGAAGTGCTGGCCCAAGTGGCTGCAGCAGGGCTGGTGGAAGGCTGCTCAGTGTCCGTGCGGGAGACTTCAGATGGCCTTGCAGGATGCCCTCGACCAGCTTTGGGCCTGGAAGGCCCAGCTGTAGACTGCACCACCTCAGCATGGACGGCAGCAGTCTGGGCTGGCTGGATGATGGGCAGCGTCAAGAACCTCGCCACAAGTATTCCGCACCATGTAGAGGGAGGTAGCCTTACAGGTCTTGGCAGCACTGTGGTCCCCATGACCCACACACAGTGCAGGAAGAAATTTAACAACCTCACTCGGGTGGTCAAGGTGAGTCAATGCTTCAACAAATGCTACATACCAACATCTGAACCACAGTCTGCACACACTGCCCAAAGCACCACACCCCCAGCACTCACCTACCAACAATCTCCACCTACCATCACTCACACCCACATCTCACACCTTGCATACAATGACAGCTATTCAACTATGGCAGGCACATCTCCCAAACAC
Source organism: Somniosus microcephalus (assembly GCF_052327205.1). Classification (NCBI taxonomy): domain Eukaryota; kingdom Metazoa; phylum Chordata; class Chondrichthyes; order Squaliformes; family Somniosidae; genus Somniosus; species Somniosus microcephalus. Next base: position 328,899,976 of record NC_140990.1, on the reverse strand, counting down.
ATTTCTCCACACTCACTCATAAGAACATAAGAACATAAGAAATAGGAGCAGGAGTAGGCCAATCGGCCCCTCGAGCCTGCTCCACCATTCAATAAGATCATGGCTGATCTGATCCTAACCTCAAATCTTCTATCACTCTCCATCCACCCGAACCCATGTGATCTCCCGGGAGAGGCGAAAAACCAGATAAAAGACCCAATGGCCAAATTGGGAGAAGAAAATCTGGGAAATTCCTCTCCGACCCATCTAGGCGATCGAAATTCTTCCAGGAGTTCACTCTGTCCCTATATTTTCTACAGTACTTACCTTCTGTAAAGGCGATCTCCACCCCAGCCAGGAACAGGAATAAAACCATCTCCTGAAATCTAACACAGAATTAGAACACAGTAGGAGCAGAACCAGGCTACACGGCCCCTGGGCCCACTCCACTACCCACAGGGCCATGACCATTCCGAACCTAGACTCACGTCCAATTTCCTGCCCGCTCCCCGTAACCCTTAATTCCCTTTACTTCTAGGAAACTATCTATTTCTGTTTTAAAATTATTTAATGATGTAGCTTCCACAGCTTTCTGGGGCAGCAAATTCCACAAACCTACCACCCTCTGAGTGAAGAAGTTTCTCCTCATCTCAGTTTTGAAAGAGCAGCCCCTTATTCTAAGATTATGCCCCCTAGTTCTAGTTTCACCCATCATCGGGAACATCTTCCCTGCATCCACCCGATCAAGCCCCTTCACAATCTTATATGTTTCAATAAGGTCGCCTCTCATTCTTCTGAACTCCAATGAGTAGAGTCCCAATCTACTCAACCTCTCCTCATATGACCACCCCCTCATCCCCGGGATTAACCGAGTGAACCTTCTTTGTACTGACTCGAGAGCAAGTATGTCTTTTCTTAAGTATGGACACCAAAACTGTATGCAGTATTCCAGGTGCAGTCTCACACACTTACCTTTCTCTTGCAAGCCAAGGTCGCTCACAACAGGAGGGAGCAGGAGCGCACAGGCGGGGGACAACCTGACTCCCAACCACTGTCTGAGCTGGAGACTCGAGTGCTGCACATTATTGGGCGCCAGGTGGTGGGCGCCGTGGCCACCGGCGATGTTGACCCCTTGGGGACAACAACGGTATGTTCATCCCTACTCCTTCTTCTAACGTCCCATTTCCCCCTCACCCAACAAGCCTTTCCCAATTTCCAGCTAATCATGCTGTATGCATGCATTTCTCCTTTCCTGCCCCCCTCCCCTCACCTTAACCCAACTCTTGTGTCTTTATGCTTTCAGATAATGAGCAAGCACCTGAGCAGCCTGTCCATGAGGGCACCATAGAGAGCGAGGCAGAAGAAGAGGAGGAGGAAGAACACACCACATCACTGCATGTCTCTCCTGCAGACACCAGTTCAGATGCTGGCACCACGCGTTCTTTAGAGACTGGTATGGTAGTGGGGTCTGCACAGGGTGAGGCACCGGTGACGAGTGGGCTGCAGCAAGGTCAGGGGGAGAGGGTAGCTCGGGGACCAGATCCTTGTAGGGTGAGTTCGCTCACGAGTTCTGCTGCACAGGGCTCAGAAGAGGGCCTCGATGGAAAGGCGTTTAGAAGATGGGTGATTGGCGTGCACACGGAGATGATAGGTGCAATGGCAAGGTTGCCCGAGAGCCTCTCGGCAATGGTAAGAAGCGTGGAGGAGTCCCCCTCCAACATTGCACAAGGCTCTGTGCACACCATGGAGCCCATCATTTCCAGTCTGCGAAGGATGGTGGTCTCCCAGAGAGACTGTGGCAACCCAGACCTGATGCCGTGTGTGATGGGCGATCTGGCAGCTTCCATTGCGGCACAGGCAGAAGCAAAACAACGTCTTAGTGCTGTAATGCAGTCTATGCTTGGTGGCATCCAAGCTCAGGCTGCTCGCATGCAGTCTCAGCTTGATGCCATGCAAGCTCTCACTGCTGCCATCGTGGCTGTGTCTACCAGTGTCGACCAGGGCTTTCACAGTGTCGCAGAGGCCAGCAATCTGTGCTCCAGCACATTGCTAGGGATACTGCGGTGCTGCCCCAGGGGAGTGGTGGGTCAGTGGAGCAGGAACCTGCTGTCCTCTATCAGGATGATGACAGCTTTCCTGCTCCCACCACTGGCACTCCGCCATTGCCCTTGTCGCTGCCTGTCATCCAGCCAGCCCAGACTGCTGCAGCCAATGCTGAGGTGGTGCAGTCTACGGCCGCACCGTCCAGGCCCAGAGCTGGTCGAGGGCATCCTGCAAGATCAGCTGAAGTCTCCCACATGGACACTCAGCAGCCTTGCACTAGCCCTGCTGCAGCCACTGGGCCGACACTTCATAGGAGCACTAGAGTAGGCAAAGACACAGTAACGAGAGGCACTAAGGGATTGCACAAGGGTGAATAGTTAATAATTTTGTTGTAAATATGTGTTCACTATTTATTGATAAATTTGTTAATTCAGTTTGGATTCCTTTGTGGGGTGTCTTCTTTCAGCTTTGCGCTGTGATATTGAAGGGATAATTACTAGTCCTAGCCATTTTCAGGCTACCCTGGATCAGGCGTATTCCCCAGATGTTCGCCTTCAACTAAAGTTAGAGATAGCCGAATCCTATAAGATGCTTAATTGGGTCTAAAGGTCCAGACTATCTCTCCCTAAAGGAAAGGAACGACTTGAAGATGTTACCATCCTCCAGATAGCACTTTTAATAAGTTTAACTAGACTGTAACCTTCCGGATATTATGGGGGTCCGGAAAACTCCCCCAGGATTCTGTAACTCCTCACCAAAGAGTGTACAGAGATTGAGTTTGGGAGTTTGATACAGAAGTACTATGTGAGACAATTCTAAAAATACATAGATTTATTAAAGAACCAACATCTAGTTAACAGCTGGTGAATTCAGTTGCAATATTAACAGTTCTAAAAACAAATAGTTTACAATTCTTATTCTCAGAGATCCATATTCTCAAATCTTAACTTCGTTACATTTTTACATTTCTACTTATTTCTAATCCAGGATATCCACCAAAATCAAAATAAAAGTACCTTTTTGATCCCTGAGCCTCAAAGAGTTAAAAACTTACAGAGTCTGCCTCTGAGGAGTAAGAGAATCGCTTTGCCCCTTTCAGCAACTTCTGACTTTCTATTTGAAAGTTCTATTTTTTATACCCTTTTTTCAGTGGTATATCCTTTGAAGTTTTCTGCTGATGTAATCTAATTATCTCTAGTCATTTCTCTGTTGACTTCTTTCTATTCTCACTGTCAATTCAGCTGTTAGCTTGCAGGATTCTGTCTGCTGTGTAGGTGTTCAAAGCTTATCATAAAAAATGGTTGCAACATATGTATTTATTTGATGCCATTTTTACGAAGGACTTCTATTCAATTCTTAAATCACCTTAGCTGGTTGGAAGCAGACTTCGCGTCTCCTATGTGTTCCAAGTTCAATACAAAAACCATGTGATTGCTTGGGGCATCTATTGATATCATATCTACAAAGTCTTCTGTTTGTATATTTTATAACATGTAAATTGAAAACACTTCAACCGAGTATTTGATTGTCTTCCTAGCTACCTCAGTTGGTTATATTACAGACGTCATGTCTCCTTGTTTCATTTGATGTGATATTTATGAAGGCATATGGTTCTTTAATGTTCTGAGTTTCTGTTTCACAAAGTGTTGTTTTATGAGGTGCTCTTTTCAAACTTTAACTCTGTGGGTTGTAGTTAATAAGGCCTTTCTGGTGCAGAGTGACTGTTGGTAAACCATTTAACTGGTGTAATTAGAGGGATTGACTTAATTTAAATCCAATTAATTAAAGGGGATACTAGCATCTAAAATCGGGCAGAGGGTGTCCATAACTAACAATAAAAAAATTAATTAATTACATAGAATGGAGCAGGTGATGTGTTACTGTTGCGAGATGTGGGAGCCGGTGGACCCCATTGAGGCTCACGGTGATTACGTCTGTAACAAGTGTCTGTTGCTACAGGAATTCCAGCTCCGTGTTGATGAGCTGGAGTCTGAGCTTCAGACACTGCGACACATCAGGGAGGGGGAGAAGTACCTGGACTCTATGTTTCAGGAGGTGGTCACACCTATGAAGTTAATTAATTCAGATGTAGCCCATGGTCAGGGACAGGACGGTGTGACTACGAGTGAGGCAGGTACGGGGATCCAGGAGGTAGTGTTGGAGGAGCCGCAGCCCTTGCTCTTGTCCAACAGGTTCAAGGTTCTTACTCCCTGTGGGGACAGGAGCAGGGGCTGCAGGGAGGATGAGCAACCTGGCCACAGCACCATGGAACCATGGTGGGGGGCCATTCAAGAGGTGGGAGTAAATAGAAATGTTGTAGTGGTAGGGGATAGTATTATTAGGGGGATAGATAGAGTTCTCTGCAGCCGAGAGCGAGAGTCCCGAAGGCTGTGTTGCCTACCCGGTGCCAGGGTTAAGGACATCTTCTCTGGGCTGGAAAGAAACTTGCAGTGGGAGGGGGTGGATCCAGTTGTCGTGGTCCATGTTGGTACAAATGACGTAGATAGGACTAGGAAGCCGGTTCTGTTAAAGGAGTATGAGCAGCTAGGGGTCAAATTAAAAAACAGAACCTCAAGGGTAATAATCTCTGGATTATTACCTGAGCCACGAACAAACTTGGCTAGGACAAATAAAATTAGAGAGTTAAATGCGTGGCTCAAAGACTGATGTGGGAGAAATGGGTTTTGCTTCCTGGGACACTGGCACCAGTACTGGGGCAGGAGGGAGCTGTTCCATTGGGACGGGCTTCACTTGACCACTGCTGGGACTAGAGTCCTGGCGGATCATATAACTAGGGCTGTAGAGAGAGCTTTAAACTAACTAGTGGTGGGGGGGGAGGTTCCTAGAGAGCAAATAATAAAAATGACAACAGAGAAGGTCATAGACTTAGGTAGCAGTGGGGAAATTAAAAACCAGGGCGTGTCAGGAAGGGGCAGAAGGTATGGAGTAAAAGGTAAAGTAATAAAAAGGGCAAAAGCAGGAACTAAGTGTCACAAAACATATTTGAAAGTTCTCTATCTGAATGCACGTAGCATTCGTAACAAAATAGACGAGTTAATGGCACAAATAACTACATATGGGTATGATCTTGTGGCCATTACAGAAACATGGCTGCAGGGTGACAATGCCTGGGAATTAAACATACCAGGTTATTTAACGATCAGGAAGGACAGGCAGGAAGGAAGGGGAGGTGGGGTGGCTATGTTAATAAAGGAAGGAATCACTGTAATACAGAGAAATGATATTGGGTCAAAAGATCAGGATAATGAAACAGTTTGGGTGGAGATAAGGAATAATAAGGGGAAAAAAACACTAGTGGGCGTAGTCTATAGGCCTCCAAACAGTTGCAACTCTGTTGGACGGAGTATCAATCAGGAAATAGTTGAGGCTTGTAATAAGGGAACATAGATAATTATGGGGGATTTTAACTATCATATTAATTGGACAAATCAAATTGGGCAGGGCTGCCTTGAGGATGAGTTCATTGAGTGTATTAGGGATGGGTTTCTTGAGCAGTATGTAACTGAACCGACCAGGGGGCAAGCAACCTTAGATCTGGTCCTGTGTAACGAGACAGGATTAATTAAAAATGTCCTAGTAAAGGATCCCCTTGGAATGAGTGACCATAACATGGTTGAATTCCATATTCAATGAGAGGGTGTGAAGGTTGGATCTCAAACAAGCGTGCTAAGCTTGAATAAAGGAGACTATGAAGGTATGAGAGCAGAATTGAATAGAGTGGATTGGGAAAATAGATTAAAGGGTAAGACGATACATGATCAGTGGTGTACATTTAAGGAGTTATTTTACAACTTCCAAAACAAAAATATTCCACTGAGAAGAAAAGGATGTAAAAGAAATGACAGCCATCCGTGGCTAAGTAAAGAAATTAAGGATAGTATTCGACTAAAAACAAGGGCATATAAGGTAGCCAAATCTAGTGGGAGGATAGAGGATTGGGAAAACTTTAAAAGACAGCAAAAAATAACAAAAAGATTGATTAAGAAAGGGAAGATAGATTATGAAAGTAAATTAGCAAAAAATATAAAAACAGATAGTAAGAGTTTTTATAGTTATATAAAAATAAAAAGGGTGGCTAAAGTAAATGTTGGTCCCTTAGAGGATGAGACTGGGAAATTAATGGTGGGAAATATGGAGATGGCAAAAACACTGAATGAATATTTTGTATCAGTCTTTACAGTAGAGGAAACTAAGAATATCCCAACACTGGACAAACAGGGGGCTATAGGGGGGGAGGAGCTAAACATGATCAAAATCACTAAGGAAGTGGTACTCGGTAAAATAATGGGACTCAAGGCGAATAAATCACCTGGACCTGATGGCTTACATCCTAGGGTCTTGAGGGAAGTGGCGGTAGGGATTGTGGATGCATTAGTAATAATTTTCCAAAACTCCCTGGACTCAGCAAAGGTCCCGGCAGACTGGAAAACTGCTAATGTAACACCCTTATTTAAAAAGGGCAGTAGACAGAAGGCTGGAAACTATAGACCGGTTAGCCTAACATCTGTGGTAGGTAAAATTTTGGAGTCCATTATTAAGGAGACAGTAACAGGACATTTGGATAATCATAATTTAATAGGACAAAGTCAGCATGGTTTTATGAAGGGTAAGTCATGTTTGACAAATTTGCTGGAGTTCTTTGAGGAAGTAACGTATAGGGTGGATAAAGGGGAACCAGTGGACGTAGTGTATTTAGACTTCCAAAAGGCATTTGACAAGGTGCCACACAAAAGATTATTGCTTAAGGTAAAAAATCACGGAATTGGGGGTAATATTCTGGCATGGATAGAGGATTGGCTATCTAACAGAAGGCAGAGAGTTGGGATAAATGGTTCATTCTCAGACTGGCAATCAGTAACTAGTGGTGTTCCGCAGGGGTCAGTGCTCGGTCCCCAACTCTTTACAATCTATATTAACGATTTGGAGGAGGGGACCGAGTGTAACATATCAAAGTTTGCAGATGATACTAAGATGGGAGGGAAAGTAGTGAGTGAGGAGGACATAAAAAACCTGCAAGGGGACATAGACAGGCTAAGTAAGTGGGCAGAGATTTGGCAGATGGAATACAATACTGGAAAGTGTGAGGTTATGCACTTTGGCAGGAAAAATCGTAGAGCAAGTTATTATCTTAATGGCAAGAAACTGGAAAGTACTGAAGTACAAAGGGATCTGGGGGTCCTGGTGCACGAAACTCAAAAGGTTAGTATGCAGGTGCAGCAAGTGATTAAGAAGGCCAATGGAATGTTGGCTTTCATTGCAAGGGGATAGAATATAAAAATAGGGAGGTATTGCTTCAGTTGCACAAGGTATTGGTGAGACCGCACCTGGAATACTGCATACAGTTTTGGTTTCCATATTTAAGAAAAGACATACTTGCTCTCGAGTCAGTACAAAGAAGGTTCACTCGGTTAATCCCAGGGATGAGGGGATGGACATATGAGGAGAGGTTGAGTAGATTGGGACTCTACTCATTGAAGTTCAGAAGAATGAGAGGCAATCTTATTGAAACATATAAGATTGTGAAGAGGTTGGATCGGGTGGATGCGGGGAGGATGTTCCCGATGATGGGTGAAACTAGAACTAGGGGGCATAGTCTTAGAATAAGGGGCTGCTCTTTCAAAACTGAGATGAGGAGGAACTACTTCATAGAGTCATAGAGTCATAGAGTAATACAGCACGGATAGAGGCCCTTCGGCCCATCGTGTCCATGCCGGCCATCAAGCCCTGTCTAATCTAATCCCATATTCCAGCATTTGGCCCATAGCCTTGTATGCTATGGCATTTCAAATGCTCATCCAAATGCTTCTTAAATGTTGTGAGGGTTTCTGCCTCCACAACCCTTTCAGGCAGTGAGTTCCAGACTCCAACCACCCTCTGGGTGAAAAAGTTCTTTCTCAAATCCCCTCTAAACCTCCCGCCCTTTACCTTGAATCTATGCCCCCTAGTTATTGACCCCTCTACTAAGGGGAAAAGCTCCTCAGCATCCATCCTATCTATGCCCCTCACAATTTTGTACACCTCAATCATGTCCCCCCTCAGCCTCCTCTGCTCCAAGGAAAACAAACCCAATCTGCCCAGTCTCTCTTCATAGCTGAAGCGCTCCAGCCCTGGTAACATCCTGGTGAACCTCCTCTGCACCCTCTCTAACGCGATCACATCTTTCCTGTAGTGTGGCGACCAGAACTGCACACAGTATTCCAGCTGTGGCCTAACCAGTGTTTTATACAGCTCCATCATAACCTCCTTGCTCTTATATTCTATGCCTCGGCTAATGAAGGCAAGTATCCCATATGCCTTTTTTACCACCTTATCCACCTGTTCCGCCGCCTTCAGGGATCTGTGTACCTGCACACCCAGATCCCTCTGACCCTCCGTCTTGCCTAGGGTCTTTCCCTTCATTGTGTATTCCCTTGCCTTGTTAGACCCCCCAAAGTGCATCACCTCGCACTTTTCTGGGTTAAATTCCATTTGCCACTGTTCCGCCCATCTGACCAACCCATCTATATCGTTCTGCAGACTGAGGCTACCCTCCTCGCTATTTACCACCCTACCAATTTTAGTATCATCCGCGAATTTACTGATCATACCCTTTACATTCATATCCAAGTCATTAATGTAGACCACAAACAGCAAGGGACCCAGCACCGATCCCTGTGGTACCCCACTGGCCACAGGTTTCCAGTCACAAAAACAACCTTCGACCATCACCCTCTGCCTTCTGCCACTAAGCCAGTTTTGTATCCAATGTGCCAAGGCACCCTGGATTCCATGGGCTCTTACCTTCTTGACCAGTCTCCTGTGCGGGACTTTATCGAAGGCCTTACTGAAATCCATGTATACCACATCCACTGCGTTACCCTCATCCACACACCTAGTCACCCCCTCAAAAAATTCAATCAAATTAGTCAGACATGATCTTCCCTTGACAAAGCCATGTTGACTATCCCTGATTAATCCTTGCCTCTCCAAGTGGAGACAAATTTTGTCCCTCAGGATTTTTTCCAGTAATTTTCCTACCACTGATGTTAGGCTCACTGGCCTGTAGTTCCCCGGTTTTTCCCTACTACCCTTCTTGAATAATGGTACTACATTAGCGGTTCTCCAGTCCTCTGGCACATCCCCTGTGGCCAGAGAGGTCCTGAATATATGTGTTAGAGCCCCCGCAATCTCCTCCTTTGCCTCACACAGCAGCCTGGGGTACATTTCATCCGGGCCTGGGGATTTATCCATTTTTAGGCCAGCTAAAACCGCCAATACCTCCTCCCTCTCGATGTTAATATGTTCGAGCATATCACAGTCCCCCCGCCCTATTTCTATGTCTACATCGTCCTTCTCCATAGTGAAAACAGATGCAAAAAATTCATTTAGAACCCCTCCTACATCTTCCGGCTCCACACACAGATTGCCACTTTTGTCCCTAATGGGCCCTATTTTTTCCCTAGTTATCCTTTTACCCTTAATATACTTATAAAACATCTTCGGATTTTCCTTTATTTTGCTCGCCAGTGTTATTTCATGGCCCCTCCTTGATCTCCTAATTTCTTTTTTAAGTATCCCCCTGCACTTTTTGTACTCCTCTAGGGCTTCCTCCGTCTTTAGCCTTTTGTATCTACCAAAAGCCCTCCTTTTTTTCCTAATCCATTCCCGTATATCCCCTGACATCCACGGTTCCCTGTGGTTTTTGGAACCACTCTTGACCTTTATGGGAACATGTTGCCCTTGTATGATCTCAATCTCCCTTCTGAAAGCCTCCCATTGCTCCGATGCGGATTTTCCTACAAGTAGCTGATCCCAGTCCATTTTGGCCAGATCCTGCCTTATCCTATTAAAATCGGATCACTCAGAGGGTGGTAGGTCCATGGATTATGCTGCCCCAAAAAGCTGTAGAAGCTACATCATTACATAAATTTAAAACAGAAATAGACAGTTTCCTAGAAGTAAAGGGAATTAAGGGTTACGGGGAGCGGGCAGGAATTTGGACATGAGTCTAGGTTCGGATCGGACATGGCCCTGTGCGTAGCGGAGCGGGCCCAGGGGCTGTGTAGCCTGATCCTGCTCCTATTTTGTGTGTCCAATTCTGTTAGATTCAGGAGATGGTTCTGTGATAGTAGATTGGCGGTTAGGATCAGATCAGCCATGATCTTTTAAATGGCGGAGCAGGCTCGAGGGGCCGATTGGCCTACTCCTGCTCTTATTTCTTATGTTCTTATGTTCTTATGACACCTTAACATTATACTATTATGCTCTTTCATGTGCCTTTTCACAAAGTGTTTGTTTAAAACAATTTAACTGATTAAATCTTATTGTGTTCCTTCCAAAGCTTAGAGTTTCTGGAAGCTCCAATGGTTTGCTTCAATAGGGCTATTGTTTCATTGTCAACAACCAATTCCCATTTCAAAAGCTTGTATGGTGTTTACAGCTTTGTGTTAACAACTCATCTTATCTCAAAAGCCTGTATTCTGTTTACAGCCTGTGTCGTTGAGGCTTTTATATTTTTAAACCCAGTTTTCATGCTTTAATAAAGTCAGAATTCTGTTCATAGGATGGTGTATTTTTTTGGAATATGGCTATTTCCTTTACAATATGGCCTACAACAGGGATGGAATGATGGGATGTCATGAGCAGCGGGGATCTGGGGTTTAATTCTTTTGAACCGCAGTCAGATGAGGTGGTCACGGACTGCCATTCCAGAAGGCCGATTGAGTGGCTACCTCCTCCCTCGCTCCTGTTCCTCTTCTTCCTCGTCCTCCTCATCAGCTTCCTCCTCATCCTCCTTCTCCTCCTCACCCTCTACCTCCTCCTGAGTTGGTCCCGGAATCCCTGGTGGCAAGGGCTGGGCTCTCATGATGGCCAAGTTGTTGAGCCTGCAGCAGACCACCATGAAATGGGACACCCACTCAGCCAAGTACTGGAGGGCTCCCCCTGAGCAGTCAAGGCAGCGGAACCATTGTTTAGCACCGCGATGGTCTGCTCGATGATGTTCCTGGTGGCAGCATGGCTCTCAGTATATGAGTGCTGGGCAGGAGTGTTGGGGTTGCAGAGGGGAGTCATGAGCCAGTTGGAGATCGGATAGCCCTTGTCTCCGAGCAGCCAGCTGTGAGATTGATGTGGTGGCTGGAAGAGCGCTGGCATACCGGTCTGGCGCAGGGTGAAGGCATCATGGCTACTGCCAGGATAGTGGGCAATGGCATTGAGGATTAGTTGTCAGTGGTCGCACGCCAACTGCACATTAATTGAGTGGTAGCCTTTGTGGTTACGGAGGATCTCAGGATTGTTATCAGGTGCCTGCAAAGTCATGTGGGTGCAGTCAATGTCACCCTGCACCATGGGGAAGCCCACTATCCTGGCAAAGCTGCATGCATGCTCGTCCTGCTTCTCTCTGGTGATGGGGAAGGAAATGTAGTCCCTTCTCTTACTGTAGAGAGCCTCTGTGACCTCCTGGATGCAGCGATGGATGGTGAACTGCAAGATGTTAGCTATGTCTCCTGTTGCAGACTGGAAAGATCCGCTTGCAAAGATATTGAGAGTGACAGTGACCTTGACTGCCACTGACAGAGCCATGGTTGCCCTGATCTGAGGTTGGAGGTCTGGTTGCAGGAGGTGGCAGAGTGCTATGGCCCCCTCCTTGCTGAAGTGGAGCCTTCTAATACACTGCTCTTCACTTAATGGGAGGTAGGAGAAGTGCTCTCAGAATACCCTCAGAGGGTATGGCCTCCTGTGTGAGCCCTGATGACCCTCCTCCTCCCTCTAGCCACATGTTTCCATCTTTCTCGCTACCTCTGCTCCCTCCACTGTAGATCCTGGAGCGTGAGGTCGACTGCCAGTACAGTCCCCATTAATGCAACCAAGTGTAGCAGTTTTGATTTTTTAAAGAATAAATGTAACTACTTTATAGTTGCCACAAAACTCCTGATACTAAATAATAATGAAATGACGGAATAACACTGTTGTACTATGTAAAACTGACAAGAAAGCACCTAAATTCCACTAATCTACAGCTGTGACTCATTACTAATAATCCCTTTAAATAATGTTCCTGGAGCCGGCTTCCTTCTGCTTCACGTCAGCTCTCCCTGTTGTATTGATTTCTTTGTGGGTTCAATGACGAGACATTTATGAAAGAGAATGAGTTTTAATCTAAAGTCTGTTCAACTCTTTATACAGCTTTACAGGAGACACAATGCTAGTGATGCATCTGGAATGAAACTGAAACTAAACCCCTCTGCCTTGCTTGTCTCGGTCACATGCCCTCTGCTGGTCAGGCACAAGCAATCAATCAGGCAACTATGCTGGTAAGACATGATAATCAAACAGGCAAATAACATCACTATTTGCTGATATCGTTACATCTCCTTTTCTTAAAACAAAAGTATTTTACTTTTAACTAACAACATGTTTTCTTTGTATTAATCTGCATTTTAACTGTAACACTTAATGAACTTACATTATCATTATCATGATCAAGGTTTTTTAACTTTGCTTTGTGTGTTCACATGAAATATGTAAATACACTAGAACTTGAAGAAAGAATAAGATAACATTACTTCCTTCTATAACAATAGTCCTTAAATTTGCTCAATGAGTCTCTCAGGAGGCTTCACGTGTCTTGAGGATTTTCTGATTGATTGTCCTTGAATCTGAGTTGTTGCCTCAGATGATTGGTTCTCAGCTGTGTGATCAGGTTGTTCAACAGTATCAGTCTCTTGACCTGCTGTGGCTTGTCCCATGAGAAGATCTCGACGATTTCTTCTCAGAACAGCACCCTCATCTGTCTGAATGGTGTATGATCTTGGTTGAACTTCACTCAGGATAGTTCCCTTCTGAGTCCATGGGCTAGATTTTCAGTTGATAGCGCCAGCAGTTAGCGCCTTAAGAGAAGTGATTTTCGGACGCTATGCGTGTAGCGCCCGTGCGCAGTGCAGTTTGCGCCCCGCCCCAAATTAAGTTGCCCGTTAGCGCCGGCGCAAAGTTTAGCGCCCGCCCGGATGCGCGCGCAGAAAATGACGTCACATCCTCGTGCAACGCCCTTTGTGCGCCCCGATTCCAAACTTCAGTCGGACCGCCCCATTGTGCGGCTGGCGGCCGGAGCGTTTGGAAAAAGGAACGCAACACAACCAGCGCGGGCCCCGGGGGGCGCAAATTAAAGGGGACGTGCTCTCCAGTATAAAGGCCAGCCTTTTTTCAGAAAACACTCTTGTGCAACGCATTTCTGGAGACACAACAAGGAGGATCGCTAACTGGTTTCAAGCAGCAAGAGCTCAGGTATTTTTGGACTCAGGCCAGAGCGCTGCAAGTGGCCTTTTGGAAATTTGAGTGTTTGCCAGGATTTGACGGGGGTTGCATGGTGTGCCAATGTGGAGCTGCAGCTCCATGTCCGTAGGGCTCGCAGACGCATTGTGAGAGGGGCAGCCCTGGCTAGAGGCAGAGGGGGCTACAGGCGTCGGCCACGTAGGCCTTACCCAGTCAGGCTATACCGCCAGCAGCGCGCCTACCTAAACATGAGTGCCGCGCGATGTGTTAAAAGGCTCCGATTCCGAAAGGAGGTGATTGCAGAGATCTGCCACCTGCTTCGCCGAGATCTGCGGCCAAAGCTCAGGTGCAGGACGTCTCTGTCGGTGGAAGTGAAGGTGACGGTGGCATTGAACTTCTATGCCACCGGCTCCTTCCAATACGCTGCTGGGGACATAGCAAACATCTCCCAGTACGGCGCGCATCGCTGCATCCGCCAGGTGACCGAAGCACTGTTCAGAAGGAGAAGCCAATTCATCTCCTTCCCCATGGCCCTGGAGAGCCAGCATCAGCGCGCATTGGGATTTTCCAGACTCGGGGAATTCCCCTTGGTGCAGGGCGCCATTGACTGTGCGCATGTGGCTTTGCGGGCCCCTCTGGAGCATGGCGAGCAGTATTGCAACAGGAAGGGCTACCATTCTCTGAATGTGCAGCTGGTCTGTGACCACAAGCAGCGCATCATGGCAGCCAATGCCAGCTTCCCAGGCAGCAGCCACGATGCCTTTATCCTGCGGCAGAGTACTGTGCATGACATGTTCCAGGCACAGCCTCCCCCAAGAGGATGGCTACTCGGGGACAAAGGCTATCCTTTGTGCACCTGGCTCATGACCCCGCTCCGCGCGCCCAGGACTGCAGCTGAAGAGGCCTACAACGAGAGCCATCAAACCACCCGCAACATCATCAAGCTAACTATTGGGGTCCTCAAGCAGCGGTTCCGCTGCCTTGATCGCTCCGGAGGAGCTCTCCAGTATTCGCCGGACCGGGTCTCCCAATTTGTGGTGGTTTGCTGCATGCTACACAACCTGGCTATCCGCAGGACTCAGGCACTGCCACCTGACGTTGGACCAGCACCTCAGGAGGAGGAGCAGGAGGAGCATGAGGAGGAGGAGGAGGAGGAGCAGGAGTACGTTCCCAGGAGGGAGCGACCAGGGCCAAGGGCCGCACGACGCCACCTTATTACACGGTACTTCTAAGCCCCCTGTCAGGGAATGGCCAGGGGCCATGAGGGAAGATGAATGCAGCCGCTCCGCAACCCCTCAGCCGGCGAAGCCAACAAACACTAAGAAGAACAACCATGGAGACTGCATGAATAAAGATAATTTTTTATTGCACAAAAATGAAAAGCCCTTCCCACATGAATCCCCAAAAACAATAAACGGGCCCCACAAAAAGCCCAACAAACGACTCACTCCCACAAACTGGGGAGGAGTCACTCCACCTTTCTTCAAACCGGGCCTCAACGTCGGCCTAACGCAAAAAGTAAGCCCTCCAACAACACAACCATGGGCAAAATAAAGATGGCCACCGCCATATAAAAGGAAAGCTGGCCACACCCTCTACTGAGTGGCCCGCGAGGGCGAGACCTTGCCCAGCCTTTTGCCTCCCCTGCCCGGCCTGCTGCTCCTTCACAAGCTCTGCCCAGTGGCTGCTGCGAGGCTGAGGGAAGGTGCCTGAGGCTCAGATGCCCTTCCGCCAGATGCTGCTGGGGGGCGGCCTACACGGCGTTTGGGCCTCGAGGGGCCGTCTGCTGAGTGGTGCACCTGAGCCTGGCCACCATCAGCTGCAGCCGCTTGCCCTTGACGCCCCAGTGGGGGAATGGCGGCGACGGATGGCGCAATGTGGGCCAGCTGGCGTCTGGGATGCGCTGGCTGGTGCTGTGGCGCGGTGGCACTCGGCCGGGCCCGCACTGCAGGATCCGCAACAATCAGCCGAGGGGCGGCTTGCTGGGATGGTCCAGCGCGGCGGCTGCCCTGGCGATGCCTGCCTGAGACAGCGCGTGTGGCAGCAGTGAGTGCCCCTGTTGTCCTGGTGTGCGCGCGCATCACATCCGCCAGGGTCTTGACGGCATCAGTCAGCACGCGGCCACTCGCGGCAGTTGCTGCCCCGAACTCGCGCACACTGGTCGCCAGTGACTCGATGGCCTCAGGCATGCGCCCCACCACGCTCATGAGCTCCGTGTGGCGCCGGTCCGAATCCTCGGCCATCTTATCCAGCTTCCGCACCTCCTCCGAGGTGAAGGTGTCCGGACTGGAGTCGCGACTCTCCCGCTGGGGAGGAGGGGGCCGAACTAAGGGACCCTTGCCACGTTGGTAGCGGCGAGTGTGCCGATCAGCAGCACTCCCCTCTGATCCTTCCCCCCTTTGGGGGGAAGGCCGCGGGCCACGCGCACGGCTCCTGGGTGGCTGGACGCCACTGGTCCCAGAAGCTGCATTGCCCTGCGACAGTTCCTCCAGGCACTCGTCCAGTGAGGAGGTGTCAAGCATTTCCTCCTCTCCTGCGGGACGTGACTGTTCCCCCGATGGTCCGGCTTGCTCCTCCTCCTCCTCCTGCTCGGAGGTGCTGCCACTGGCAGCTTCAGGGTCCTGGTCATCACCAGCTGAAAGCAGGAATGCACAAGAGTAGCTTCAGAGTGAGGAGACGGCGTCAGCGAGGGAGTTAGGACTGGTGGCATTCAGCGCATTGGTGGGACAGTGGCAAAGGAGGTAGCTCGGATGGGCCAGTGCGACGCGAGAGGGCCAAAAGGCGAGGTCCTTACTATTGCCGGGCAGTGGAGGGTCGGATACTCCGCACGCTGTGGGGACGATCACACGGGCTCCCATGAGCACACACACGCGCTCCTCCAGCCGAGTGAGCTTCTGCAGCTTGGCGCAGCCACCCCTGGCACGGGCCTGGCGATTAAAGGCTACTTTAGCCTGCAAGAGAAAGGACGGGCTGTAAGTGCGCAGTGTAGCCCTGATGTAGTGTGCACTGCCTCCCATGGTGGAATAGCTTGGCCAGAGTGAAGCCCTGATGTAGTGTGCACTGCCTCCCATGGTGGAATAGCTTGGACAGAGTGAATCCCTGATGTAGTGTGCACAGCCTCCCATGGTGGAATAGCTTGGCCAAAGTGTAGAGTGCCGAATGGCCATTTGATGCTCATGACTGTCCCAATGCTGCTGGCTGAGGGCTGGCCAATAGGACTTTCAGCTCCCTTTGCCCATCATGTCAGGTGTACATGCAAGAATGAGGAGGAGACTGGAAAGGCTACTCACCTTGACAATCCTGGTCAGGTCGTTGTATTTTTTACGACATTGTTTGTGGGTCCTGGGTGCATCGCCGGTGAACGTCACCCTCTGGGCGATCTGCTTCCAGGCTTTGGTGTAGTCGTGGTGGGTTGGATTCCTCCCACTCTCTGGGAACAAGATCTTGCGCCTCACCTCCAGAGCTGTGACCATTATGTCGAGATCACCCTCTGAGAAGCGCAGGGCACACTGACGGGCCTTCTCTGGCGTTGCCATGACTCCCTGGGGCTGAGCAGCAGTGTTGAGGCCTCTTTGCAAGGCTGCAGTGTGCAGGGCGTGGTAGCAGACCAATTCGTCCCTTCCCCCTTTAAGAGCTGGTCGGCGCCACGGGGTCTGCTGTCAGTCCAAAAATGACCGCACCCGCGCTGCGCCCCGCCTGGGCGCTATCCCTCTGGACCGCCGGCTTAGCGCCTAAAGAGAGTAGTGGAACACCTCTTTTAGCGCTCCACCAACCTCTTAGGGCGAAGCCACTGAATTCCCGGCAACGGGGCGCTACTTTGGGGCGGGCGCTAACTTCGGGCGGGCGCTAAGGTTAGCGCCCCAAAACTGCCTATACTGAAAATCTAGCCCCATGTGTTTGATTTGTCTTTGAACCTTACTTGGTCACCAGTGTGGAGTTCAGGTAGGTTTTGTGTTCCTCTGTCATAGTAGTACTTTTGCTTTTCTTTCTGTTGTTCTTTGAACTTCCTCACTTTCTCCCCCTCTTTTGTTTTCAGGAGGTTCTCCGGGATGGGTAGGTTTGACCTTAGCCGACGTCCCATCAGGAGTTGGGCTGGTGACTTACCACACTCGAGCGGCGTTGTGCGGTATACAAGCATGCTTTGGTAGAAGTCAGTTCCACTGTCTTTTGCCTTGTACCTCAGTCTTTTCACTGTGTTTGCGGGCTCTCCTGGGTCAACAGCTCTGGACAACGTGTCTGCTGTATACATCAGCTTACCCGGTGTGTACGCAACATTCAGTTCATCATAGACTGTCTCTCCTTCGCTTTCCACAACGAGGACTCTCTTTACCAGGTTCAGTCTCTCACAGGCTTTTAAACCTAGTATGGCTTGCACATCCTTTGGCACCACGATTAATGCTAGCGTGTGCTCTCTGTCCTTGTGTGTTACTTTGACAATGCATCTTCCTTTCACTGGTGTTTCAGTACCTGAGTATCCTGTCACTTTCACTTTGATTCCATGTATCTTTGGTCTAGGTCTAATTTTCTTAAAATCAGTCTCTGATATCACATTAACTTGTGCTCCAGTATCCAATTTAAATGGAATGTGTATGTCATTCACTTTTAGTGTCAACATCCAGTCTCTTTCTTCTTTTTTGTTTTCAGACACAACATCTACATAGAACTCCTCTATGTCGCTTTCATCTACTGCATGGACCTTGCTTTGTTGCACTTGGTTCTTGCAGCAACGGGCATAATGGTTGTTTTTGTTGCAACTATTGCATGTTTTACCATATGCTGGACACTTTTTTGGTGGATGCTGTGTACCGCATCGACTACATGACTTTCGATTGTCCCTTTCATTTTTGTTCGCTGGCCACGCCTCTTTTTTCACATTGGCGCTCTTTTTGTTAAACGGTTTGTGTCCGTTCTTACTCACTGCATCCACGTTGCAGCTACTATCACTGAACAGCTCCTTTGCCTGCAACTTCACAGTCTCTGTAGCCCTACACAGTGCTATGGCTTTTCCCAGGTCTAGATCTTGCTCTCTTAGCAGTCTTTCCCTTAGACCATTATCCGGAATACCACACACCAGTCTGTCTTTTATCAGCGAGTCTGCCAGTCCCCCAAATTCACACGATTTGCTTCTGTTTCTCAGTTCAGTCACATACTGATCAATAGTCTCACCCATTTTCTGTACACATGTGAAAAATCTGTGCCGCTCAAACATCACGTTGCGTTTAGGTATGCAGTAGGCCTCAAACTGTTCCATTATTTTATCTAGCTTCATTTTGTCTCCATTAGCAGCGAATGTGAAGTTATTATACACCTCCAGCGCTTCATCACCCACGACATGTAAGAACACTGACGATTTCTTATTATCACTTTTCTCATCAGCTCCGATTGCCGCTAAATACAACTCTACACGTTGTTTGAATCTCCTCCAATTTTCAGCCACATTACCTGTCAACTGAAGCGTCGCCGGTGGGTGTAAACCTTCCATTTTTTCACTTCGTTAGCTATTCTCCAATGGTAAGCAACAATGTTCTCTTTTGGCTTGCTAATTTGTGGAGAGCTGATTTAACTTCAGATTTTTCCTCTTCATCTCTTTCAATCACTTCTGACACCATGTATTGATTTCTTTGTGGGTTCAATGACGAGACATTTATGAAAGAGAATGAGTTTTAATCTAAAGTCTGTTCAACTCTTTATACAGCTTTACAGGAGACACGATGCTAGTGATGCATCTAGAATGAAACTGAAACTAAACCCCTCTGCCTTGCTTGTCTCGGTCACATGCCCTCTGCTGGTCAGGCACAAGCAATCAATCAGGCAACTATGCTGGTAAGACATGATAATCAAACAGGCAAATAACATCACTATTTGCTGATATCATTACACCTGTCGCTGTTTCCTCCAATGCTAAGGTAGGTGGCGACAATCAATTTCACAGATCTGGTGGCCAGTGAGCATTGCACATTCACTGATGTCGTGACCCACCTGGCTTTGAGGCCCTTCGTGATAACTGTTAGTGGCAGTGCTGCAGGGGGTTGGGAGTTGGCGTGCAGTGTTGGATTCGCCTCGCCCTGATAATACCCCATTAGTGCCATCTGCTGGTGCTAACAGGAGAAGCTATGGTACTGAATTTGTCCCCCTTTGTTCTTTCAGTTTTGCATCGATTATAGTTAGAGACTCTGATGTTGTAGTTGGTTGGAAAAGTGAAGCATTTTCTCTGCTGACCAAATGCAGCCTCAGGAGATGCAAATATGACTCGCTGTGTTTGATGGCGAGTCACTAGAAGACTGATGTGCTAGAAGAACATTGTACCTGAAATATGTTTTCCTTTTGTGTAAGATTCTGAACATTCATTAAAACACAGTAACTACTGGAATGGGAAACAAAGGCAGAAAATGTTGGAATAAAATCACAACAGGTTAGTCAGTATCAGAGAGAGAGAGAGAGAGAGAGCAACGAGTTAATGTTTTGTGTAAGGCACTTCATCAGAAGTTCCAATGAAATGTCTTCCCCAGCCTTTCTGTTTCAGGTAATGCTGAAGCTGCTATACATTTCTAACAGTCTCAGCTTTTATTTCACAAAAGAAGGCTTCCATTGCAGCTCCATTTACAAGGATGCACAGCAGAATAACTTTTGTTGTATTTAATTGATCAAATCATTTAATCTTGAAGCTTCATGACGGCAGTGCCAAGTGTTTGACCAATTTGAAACTCTGCGGCAAGCGCGTCAAATCGTGCACCAACGTTTGATGTGTGGTGAACGCACGATAAACTTGTAGCATGAATCACATTATGACTGTTTAGTTACTTTGCATTCAACCTGATCTGTGAAAGTGATTAGATCACAGGGCATACTTAGAACATTATTTTTGTAAATTGAATAAGTAATAAACAGAATCCAAATGTAGTAAGTATAATTACCTTCCTGAGCTATCTCCAGGTGAAATTTATTGTTTTCATGTCCTTTCATTTGGATGATCTAGGTTTTGAACCTTTGGAATTTGAATCTACCCCAGAGAGCTGTGGATAAGAACATAAGAAAAAGGAGCAGGAGTAGGCCATTTGGCCCCTCGAGCCAGCTCCACCATTCAATAAGATCATGGATGATCTTCCACATCAACTCCACTTTCCCACACTCTCCCCATATCCCTTGAATCCCTTAAGATCCAAGCTATCGATCTCTGTCTTGAATATACTCAATGACTGAGCCTCCACAGCCCGCTGGGGTAGAGAATTCCAAAGATTCACCACCCTCTGAGTGAAGAACTTTCTCCTCATCTCAGTCCTAAATGGCCGACCACTTATTCTGAGACTGTGACCCCTGGTTCTAGACTCCCCAGCCAGGGAAATATCTTCCTTGCATCTCCCCTGTCAAACCCTGTAAGAATTTTGTATGTTTCAATGAGGTCACCTCTCATTCTTCTAAACTATAGAGAATATAGGCCTAGTCTACTCAATCTCTCCTCATAGGGCAATCCCCCATTCCAGGAACCAGTCTGGTGAACCTTTGTTGCACTCCATTATGGCAAGTATATCTTTCCGTTGGTAAGGAGACCAAAACTGTACACACTACTCCAGGTGTGGTCTCACCAGGGCCCTATATAGTTGCAGCAAGATGTCTTTACTCTTATACTCAAATCCTCTTGTAATAAAGGCCAACATACCATTTGCTTTCCTAATTGCTTGCTGTACCTGCATGTTAACTTTCAGTGATTCGTGTACAAGGACACCCAGGTCCCTCTGAACACCAACATTTCCAAATCTCTCATCATTTAAAAAATGCTCTGCTTTTTTATTTTTCCTACCAAAGTGGATAAATTCACATTTATCCACATTATATTCCATCTGCCATGTTCTCGCCCACTCACTGAGCCTGTCGAGATCCCCCTGAAGCCTCTTCACATCCTCTTCACAACTGACACTGCCACCTAGCTTTGTATCATCAGCAATTTGGAAATGTTACATTTAGTCCCCTCATCCAAATCATTGATATAGGTTGTGAATAGCTGGGGCCCAAGCACCGAACCTTGCGCTGCCCCACTAGTCACAGCGTGCCATCCTGAAAAAGACCAGTTTATCCCTACTCTTTGTTTTCTGTCTGTTGACCAATTCTCAATCCATGCTAGCATATTACCCCCAATTCTGTTTTGTTTTTGTTCACCAACCTTGTGTGGGACCTTATCGAAGGCCTTCTGAAAATCCAAATGCACCACATCTACCAGGTCCTGCTATTTAATTTGGGTCATAGCTCCTCAAACACCCTCAGCAGAACTTCATTTCTAGTTCTACCTATGTCGTTGGTTCCTACGTGGACCACAATAACTGGATCCTCCCCCTCTCACTCCAAGTTGTTCTCCAGCCGCGAGATGTCTTTAACCCAGGAAACACAACCTTCGGAACTCTCGGTCGTGGCTGCTGAGAACAGTATCTATCCCCCTGACTATACTGTTCCCTACCACAACTACATTCCCTTTCACTCCTCCCACTTGAATTGTCTCCTGCACCATGTTGCCATGTTCAGCTTGCTCATCCATCCGGCAGGCTTTACCCTCATCCTCACAGGCAGCAAGAACCTCATACTAGTTGGACAAGGGCAAAGGCTGAGACTCCTCCAGCACTGCACCTGGGGTCCCCTTACCTGCCTGAGTTGCAGTCACACCCTCCTGTCCCTGACTACTAACCAGACCTGTACCACTACCTAACCTAAGGGGTGTGACTGCCTCCTAGACCAAAGTGTCCAGGTAACTCTCCCCCTCCCTGATGCCCCGCAATGTCTGCACTTCAGACTCCAGCTCAAAAACTCTGATCTGAAGTTCCTCAAGATGCAGGCACTTACTGCAGCCATTGTTGTCTGGGGTCACAGAGCTCTCCCCAAACTCCCACATGCTGCAGTTGCGGCCACCACCTGCACTGCCATCCCTATATGGCCTTTTTTTATTTACTTAAATTTAATTAAATTTGTAATTAGGTAACTTAGATTACAGTCTAGTTTCTTGACTACTTGCTTGATCTAGATTAAGTTAAGGGTACTGAAGATAAATATCTACCTGCAGCACCAAGCTGTGTAGGCAAAAAGCAGCAACTCCTTCCCCCTCTTCTCCAATTCCCGCTCTTTCCAAATTCCCAAATAAAACACCCTGTTCAAGTCCACACCGTTTAATCCCGGTCTGTGCTCGGTCATTGATTATATTCAAGACAGCGATCGATAGATTTTTGGATACTCAGGGAATCACGGGATATGGGGATAGTGCGGGAATGTGAGATTGAGGTAGAAGATCAGTCGTGATTTTATTGAATGGTGGAGCAGGCTCGAAGGGCCAAATGGCCTCCTCCTCCTTCTATTTCTTATGCTCTTATATATCACTCAGCAGATTTTCATTTCTTTCAGCTTTTGGTAAAATGTTTTGTCTGTTTTTCTGGATGAGACATTAAACCAATGCCTATTTAGATAGATGCAGCAACTCGCCAAGGCTTCTTTGACAGCACCTCCCAAACCCGCAATCTCTACCACCTAGAAGGACAAGGGCAGCAGGTGCATGGGAACATCACCACCTCCAAGTTCCCCTCCGAGTCACACACCATCCTGACTTGGAAATATATCACCGTTCCTTCATCGTCGCTGGGTCAAAATCATGGGACTCCCTCCCTAACAGCACTGAGGGAGCACCTTCACCACACGGACTGCAGCGGTTCAAGAAGGCAGCTCACCACCACCTTCGCAAGGGAAATTAGGGATGGGCAATAAATGCTGGCATTGCCAGCGACGCCCACATCCCATGAATGAATAAAAAAAATCTCATGGCCATTTTACAAAGAACAGCAGGGCCAACATTTATCGCTCAACTGAACAGAACGGCCCAGAAATTCGGGTCGGGGGCTGTCAAATCTATGAATACAATTCAGCCCCAAAACATCACTAAAACTTCAAGTAAATTAAAAAAAAAAATTTTTTTAAATAACTATAAATTACATAAAATAACTATTTTAAACAATAATTTAAATTTTTGAAAAAGTTAATTACAGCTTCTAATGGGGCTAAAAATAAACTTACCCTTCTTTAAAGTATTTAAAAATAATAAACTTGTGGAAAAAATGTTTTAATTTAACTTAATTCACCACTTACCTTGTTAAAAGCAGGCCTTGCGACTGCTTTTTACAAGCGTAGCTCCTGGAGACTTACCCTCCCGGAGAAACCTGGAAAAGAAACAGAAGTTCCAGGCGTACGCGCTGCCTCTCCAGTGCACGCATTCGACCTGTGAGCCCCTTCCTTTAAGGGAACGGAAGTTCCGGTTTCCCGCGCATGCGCAGTGCATGCACGAAACCGGCACTTTCGTTGGGCCTTCGCGTGAGTACCCAGCGCGTACTCACCTGTGGGGACCCGAATTTCTGGCCCATTAACTGGTGATTCAACTCATTGATTTTTGTGGGACCTTGCTGTGTGAAAATTGCCTGCCTCGTTAACCGATAAAGCAACGGTGCCTGCACTTCAAATTCAGCCGATTGGGGCATCCTGAGCTTGTGAAAGCTGCTATATGAAGGGGAATTATTTATTTCTTTTCTCTCAAGCCTTCTTTGTAATGGTGCTAACAATTACCTGACTCTTGGCGGGAGAAATTCGGCATCGCCCCGTTTGGGGTGCAATTATCGGCCGGGCGCAAAGTTTAGCGCCTGGTGCTAATTATTGCCTCCGACTACAAACTTGGCTTCTATCACCCCTGGAACTGATTGGAGCGCTAAGTCAGGCGCTACACACCTCTCTTATGGTGCTAATGGCGAGGAGCGAGGCGCTACCTCAGAGCGCTGGTGAAGCTCATGTGATGTCAGTCAGCAATGGAACACAGACACACTGGCGCCGGCCAGTTCTTAAAGGGGAGGGTCGATCTTGCTCTCCATCCACATCCTGCTCATTGCAGCCTTGAATCTCGGCCTGGAGAGACCTGTACATCAATTCTGCTGGAAAGAACAATGGAGAGACCCAGGGAAAGATCTCAGAGTGCAGCCCCCAAGTCTCTTCTAAATCGATGCAAGGAAGGTCAAATCAAAATGAACCTGCAAAGTGCTGCTCAGTACCCAAAACTCCTTCACACAGCGTTGAATCTCTCCAGAAGTCTCTCTCTCTCTCTCTCAGAATGTGTGGTGCAAAAATGTTGCCGACAAAAAAAGGCAGGAAGCGGTCGCCTTTAAATAGCGCTCCCCCAGTCCCTTCCTGACTGCAAAACGCTCCCCTCAACCTGTCATTGCTAGCGGCAGGTGCTAACGGGAGGCGCAAAGCAACTGACTTTTTCCCCCTTGATTTTTATCTGGGCCCAGAATTTGCTGCCAAAATAATGGTGAGTTTAATGGCGCCCTCCTGTTTCTTTCTGAATCCTTAAATCTTATAGGTTAAGGAGCTAGACTGTTGTTCCCGACATTGACTAAGGTCCCAGATGTCCCATTGCCCTCGCCACGACATTATCAGCTCGCACTTCCAGCAACTCACAGAGCAAAACTTTATCGAACTGAAGATTGAGGGAAAAGGTCTAACTCATATCTTTGACAGATGCCCTGCTCGAGCTAATTCTGGGCCATGATCTCCCCTTCCGCATTCACTTGATTAGTCCTATAAAAAAAGGCTTTGCTTATCATCCAGTCCTAATGGAGGGTCCCTGCCCAAAACATCTGTCTTTTCAGATGCTGACAAACCTGCTTTATTTTTTCAGTATTTTCTGTTTTTTTTTTCAAAAAACCCAATCGTCTAGGTTTTGCAACAGTATACAGCTGAGTACTCAGTCTCCCAGTAAAGCAAGGATAGGTTTATTCAAATCCCAGTAGACAGACACCTTCTCAGCCATCATTGTCATGCCAGATAAGGGTTGTTAAAAAAAAATTCTTATTCATTAAGAGATTCATGAAAACCCACCATCAACAAGTAGTTTAAACTTCGACTTGAATCTTGTATTGTAATTGTTGGCTTGTAGACGACAAAGGGAACATTTTTTCAAAAAGAAAATCAAGACTTATTTAAGCAAAATACACCATGAGCTATCTCGTCGCTCCTGATCAATCATAGCTGCGAGACACCTACGTTGTAGCCTGGAATGTAATTTCCAGGAACAATACATTCTGTTTCCATGGCAATTCTCAGACCTTAGCATTTAGTTCCAGTGATTGAGAACATTTTTCAAAATCTTCTCGAGCATTTAATTTGTTTAGCCAAAGGTTAGGATTGTTAGAATAATTGTGAACCAAGTGCTTTTAAATTATTTTAATCTACAAATGCTCAGCATGGTGGGTCTCTCTTTCAGTTGTGCCTTATTAATAATTTCAGAATTGCATTATGTTGAGTTCTTTCTCAACTGTGTCCCATGTGATAAAACTGCTCAGTTAACCTCTCAGTTCTCAAGTACAAGAGGTCTGAGCACCACATGTACCGTTTATTGTAGAACTATGTGAGTGATCAAATGATAGCAACAATGATGTTCCTCCAACTTCACCTCAATCAAGTGTGAGGAGCTCATGGACTTCTTTGTCACCAAGATGGTGACCATCCGCTCAGTTGCCTCTGATGCTTCTCCCCTTCTCTTTGGCCATTAAGACTATTCTCCCCCCAACTCCCCATCCCCCCCAACCCACAGGCAGCCTTCTATCCTGGCCCTGAACATAAGAAATAGGTGCAGGAATAGGCCACTTGGCCCCTCGAGCCTGCTCCGACCCTCATTTCCCACTGAACTGTTGACCACCCAATTTCCCTTCCTGTCCGTCCATGTGGGCTGACATTGTAAATGGTTTTCTCTCTCCTCAGGTACTGTCCCATTCCCTTTCAAAACTGCCGTTATCACCCTTTGTCAAAAAGCCCTCTCTCAAGCTCTATGTCCTCTATGCAAAACTATTACCCCATCTCTAACTTCCCTTTCCTCTGACAAGTCCTCGAGTATAATGCCTCCCACGTCAGTGCCCATCTCTCATGCAGTTCCCTGTTTGAATCTCTCCAATCAGGTTTCCACTATTCCCATACTTCCGAAACAGCCCCAACCAAAGCCACAATCAATATTCTCTGTGACTGTGACCATGGTGTATTATCTCTCCTCATTCTTTTTCACCTCTCTGGAGTCTTTTAACATGAATGATCACACCATCCTCCTCCAATGCTTCTCCTCCATTACCCAGCTCGGTAGGACTGTTCCATTCTTAACTAACTAATTGTAGCCAGAGCATCTCCAGAAATGAAAACAGAAAGTGCTGGAAATACTCAGCAGGTCAGACAGCATCTGTAGAGAGAGAGAAACAGAGTTAACGTTTCAGGGCTTGGCTTCCAGCCTTTGCACCATTATCACTGGAGTCCTCCCCAAGGATCTGTAGTTGTCCTCCTCCTTTCCCTCCTCTACATGATGTCCTTGGCAAGATCATTCGCAGACAGGGGGGTCAGCTTCTACATTAATGCTGATGGCATCTAGTTCTACCTCTTCACCACTTCTCTTGATGCCTGCACTGCCTCTGTGTTGTCAGATTGCTTGTCTGACATCCAACTTTGGATGAGCCACAATTTTCTCCAGCTAAACATTGGGAAGACCAAAGCCATCATTTTTGGCTCCCACCACAAACTCCACACCTTTGCTAATCACTCAATTCTGCCCAACTCAATTCTTTCTCAGACTGAACTATTTGCAACCTCGGCACCCTATTCAACCCCCTAGCTGAGCTTCCAATCCTGTATCCTATTCATCACAAAGATTGCATACTTCCATCTCCGTAAGATCACCCACCTCAGCCTATCTTCCACTGAAACCATCATCTGTGCCTTTGTCATCCCCAAGCTCAACTATTCCAACACTCTCCTGGCTGGCCTGCAAAGATTTCAGCTCAACCAAAACTCTACTGCCTGTATAGTATCCTGTACCAAGTCCTACTCACCCATCACTATGTCCTGTCTCAGCTATGATTC
Organism: Somniosus microcephalus; assembly: GCF_052327205.1. Lineage (NCBI taxonomy): Eukaryota > Metazoa > Chordata > Chondrichthyes > Squaliformes > Somniosidae > Somniosus > Somniosus microcephalus. The sequence goes on along the minus strand of NC_140990.1, from coordinate 328,872,769 downwards.
CCATTCCCCCAACACCTCAAATTTAAAATTCACATCCTTGCATTTAAATCCGACTACCCTTCCCCACAAATTCTCCATTCTTCTGACTCTGGCCTGTTGGGGACCCTTCCTTTCCTTCACTATGATATTGCCAGTCATGCCTATAGCTGTTTAGATCCCATGCTCTAGAATTCCCTCCCTAAACTCTTCTGCCTCTTCACCTCCCTCCCCTATTTTAAGACACTCTTTGAAACCCAACTCTTTGAACAAGGTATTGATCACCACTCCTAGGGGGAAAATTCAGTTGGTTTGCGCCTCCCGTTAGCGCCTTAAGAGGGTGCTAATGGGGCGCAAAGCAACTAGCGCCCGGGCGCGGCGATGTCTGCGCCGCTAGCAAAATTGACCATACATTTTGCAGCAGCGCTAAACACTACCGCCCCCATCTCCTGCGCCCACAGATCTTGACGTCATTCGAGTGTGCAATGTCCTTGTGGTGCCCCGGACCGGATATTTAGTGGCGCCCCCCTCCTTTCCGCCTGGCGCAAGCAACGACAGGTAGACTGGAACGTTTCCCAGTCAGTGTGGGGCTGGGGGGGGGGGGCGCTATTTAAAGGTGGCCTCTTCCTGGCTTTTTCTGTGGTAGACATTTTTGCACCACTCATTCTGACAGAGAGAGATTCTGCGAGAGAGAAGGAGAGACTTCTGCATAGAGTCAATGCTGTGTGAAGTAGTTTTGGCTACTGAGCATCACTTTGCAGGTACTTTTGTTTTCGACCTTCATTACTTTGATTACCAAGAGACTGTGGGGGCTGCACTCATTCAGGGTGCCATCCTGCACCTGCAGATTTGGAGGCATCAGAGACGCAGAGAGAGTGGCAAACATGGCCAGAGGGAGGAGGGCCAACAGGCCTCTGCACAGGAGACCTTACCTCCCAGGGTATTCCGGGAACAATTCGCCTACATTAATTTGTCTGAGGAGCAGTGTTTGCGCAGGCTGCGCTTCAGCAAGGAGGTGGTCACTGATCTCTGCCACCTGCTGCAGCCAGATCTGCAGCCTCTACTGAGGACCAGGACGTCTCTGTCGGTGGCAGTGAAGGTCACAGTGGCTCTGACCTTTTATGCCACTGGCTCCTTTCAAGCAGCTACTGGGGACATTGCCAATATCTCCCAGTTCGCGGTCCATTGCTGTATCCGTCAGGTCACAAATGCCTTCTATAAAAGGAGATGCCAGTACATCTCTTTCCCGATGACCTGGGCCAAACAGCATGAATGCACACTGGGCTTTGCGAGGATAGCGGGCTTCCCCATGATGCAGGGCGCCATTGACTGCACGCATGTGGCATTGCATGCACCGCATGAGAATGCCGAGGACTTCTGCAACCGCAAGGGATTCCACTCTTTAAAGGTCCAGTTGTTCTGTGACCACAGACAGCTGATACTCACTGTCAATGCCCGTTATCCTGGCAGCAGCCACGATGCATTCATCCTGCGCCAGACTGCTATGGCAGAACTTTTCCAGGCACCGCATCAGCCAAGTGGTTGGCTCCTCGGGGACAAGAGTTATCCACTGTGCACCTGGCTGATGACACCGCTCCGTAACCCCAACTCTGTAGGGGTTCACAAAAATCCCCAAAATCCCTGAAGATCGGAAAATATTGGTCCACATTGTGGACGAAGAATTGTGTGATTTGAATTGTCTCTGGGTTGGACAATGTTTTAAAAGCACACCCAGAACTCTTGGACAACATCAGGACTTTAAGATTAAAATGGTACCTCTGAGTTTCGAACTGTGTAAATTGCAGAGGGGTTTGAAAATGGCCATCAGAAAGGCATGGCCATAAGGACAAAAGAAGCAGCTCGAAGTGTCTGTGTAAGTGGGAGGATCAAACAGTGGCAGTCTGATTCTGTCAATCAAAGGGACTTTCCCTTCCCTGCTGACAATCGATGTTTATTTATTGAAACTGCTGTCTTGTTGACATAACACTCAGGCTGCAGTTTCAGGGAACTGCAGAACAAAGGGCTTCTGTTTACAAAGAAATCCAACCCCAATCAACACCACTTACACATAATGGGGCACATCGAAACTACGGAAAGGACTTTGATGAGGACTGAATGGGTTTTTGAATCACCCATTAAACTCCAGATGTGGGCGGGAACATTTCAGCCCCAGAACATAGACACATTCAAACCACTCTGAATCAGCCCATCATAGCCTTTCTCTTGTGTATTTGAACTTTTGGGTGCCAATTTGCACACAGACCCTTTCAGCGCCAAACAGCAGGAGCTGACAGGATATAAAGATAGCTCCTAAGAAGCTCTCTCTCTCTTGTTTCCTTGGACCACAGGTGAGCAGGTTACTGACTCCTCAGCAAGGCAATCTAGTAAGGAGTTAAAGGGGGTGGTAATTTAAGGGAAATTGCTAAGATTGTTTAATTAACATTGTAGCCATTTATCCCTCATTTTGCCATCTGTCTTCCCCCCAATTAAGCAATTGTACAGTGATTACTAAAATCATGTGGTGTAGTTTTCTTTAGTGTAATAAAAGTTGACTTTCTCACATCCAGACCAGTTGTCCATTTTAATTATATCATTAATTATAAGTTCCTCCAGTTAGCGATTCAAAACCACTGGTTAAATTGGTCAGAGTGCAGGCAAAGGCTGCTGACCAGGCAAATTACCGTAAACCAGGTAAAAGCTGCCCCCCTACACATTGACGACTGCGGCAGGACTGGAGGCAGTTCTTGATATGATGAGTGGTCTGGATCTGGAGAAAGCATCAGCTTTTGCCTTTCTTGCTTTCAGTCTGTGGGTAGCCCTGCAGATGGTAGCGTCAGCATGTAAGCTGACCTATTATAGCATAGGTGGCTGGGTTAAGAAGGGTGAGATGAGGAAGCAGGAGCAGGTGACAGAGGCCAAGAATCGGGAATCAGAGTTGGAAAAATGCCAGGCAGAGATAGAGCACCTTGTGCAGGAAGCCACTGAGGCCAGAGATAGCGAGATGAGACTGCGGGAAGAGAATGTCCGCCTTATCTCAGAAGTTACAGCAGCTTATAAGCTGGCCTGCGACCAAAGGTTTAGTGAAGCAGATCATGGCCCCTGTAGGGCAGAGATAGAAAGCCTTAACATGGCTTTAAAAGGAGCAAGGGGGAGGATTTGCCTGATTGGACCGAAGGCAGGTCAGCCAGATTTCACTGGCAGCCCAAGTAAAACCATCCCACAGGCGACACCCAGAACTGGGCTGGTTAGGGAATTAGAGCTCCCAAGACCGCAGCCCACAGCTCCGAGTCTCGAGGAGCTCTGGCAGCAAGAAGTGGTGGACAATGGGGTGGTAGGAGAATGCCAGCAGGTTCCGCTAGGCAGGCGGGGACCAAGACCAGTGTACCCCCTCTGACAACGGAGGTACGGTCCGCCCGTGAGCGATAATAACCCAGGGGCTGTTCAGCATACCTATCTAGTACCCTATGATACCCAACAGCTCAGAGGCCTGGTGAAACATATTCCCATGCTCTCTGAAAAGGGAGACCCCTCAATGCACTTCCAACAAGTAGAACAGGCAGCTGGTGTTAACGGCTGTGATGATGAAGAGAAAGCCAAAATGTTGCTTTTCTCTGTGGATAGCAAGCTCTATCAAACCCTTTCAGATGAGGCTAAGAGAGGGCAGAAGGGTTTTGAGGACCTGAAGGAGGAAATACTGGAAGCCATGGGTGCGAACGACGGCAATCCGTTTGATCGCGTAAGGAAAACCCCGCAGAAGGAAGGGGAGACCCCACAGGCATTTGCAGACAGGCTGTGGCCAGTCTACAACAGCGCGTGTACAGGGGGACAAAATAGGGCACACCTGAACGAGAGGCAGTGGATCCAATGGCTTCGTTGCCTGGTGTCCAATTGCCTACCCCAGATAAAAGTAAAGGCTGATACTTGGTTTGACCCCCGAGACCCCCTAGTAACTGAAGAGACTGTAATCCGGCAGCTCATGGTAGCATATAGGAACGGGAGGAATAGTGAGACCCCCCAGCAAAAGGGTAATGTCCACGAGGTTAAACCTGGGGCTCAATATAAGAAAGAGTGGCGCCAGGAGGGGAGCCGTCCCTCCCAGAACAAGGTCACTTGTTACAAGTGTGGGGGGGATGGCCACTGGTGCAGGGATTGTAAAAGGCCTGGGAGAGACGATAAAGCCAGGACCCCCGTAGCCCCAACTCAGAAGGCGGTGACAGAAACTCCTCCCGGTACAGTCGAGTCCGTCATGGAGTCGATAAAATCTTTCCTCAGGGCAAATCAGGGAAAGGTAGTAGCCATCAGTGGTGCTGCAGCCCCCTCGCCCACCTCTGCCTCCCCACAATGACTGGCCGATATTCTGGCCAAGGAGGGTGCACGTGCAGGCACTTTCTGGGACACATATGAGTCCGGGCCAGTGGCAGCGATTACAGGCAGGGATGGGACACAGGGTAATTTGTATAAATCTGACCATACAAATTCAAGTTCACAGCCTGTAAAGACAGGCGCTGTGGCTTGTTTCCAGGGAAAAGTTGTCCAGCCCACAAATTGGGACACTTCCCTGCCCCAGTGGGACCTAAGTTTTGGCCAAAGTTTAAATGTGAACAAGTTATGTGGCTCAGGAACAGAGAAACAGCAACCTGAGATTAGAAATCTGCAGGCTGCTGCAAATCCATTCACAGAGACTGCTCGCACAGGCGCGGTTCCCCAGCCCGTGACCCAAGCGGATCCTTTTCTGTTTTCCCATGCAGGCACAGCCGCGTGCCTGAGGGGAGAGGTTTCCCAAGACCGGGTTCGCGCAGGCGCATTCGCGGACTCGGAACCCCCAGCGATTCCTTTTCTCTGTGAGGCCGAGCGCACAGGCGCAGTCGGCCGTTTAAAGGTCCCCGCTTCCCAATCTATACGCACAGGCACAGTAGCCTGCTTGGAAGACCCAGCGGTTCTTCCTACCCTTTTCAGCCAAATCGAACACGCAGGCGCAGTTGCCTGCGGGATCCCAGCGGCTCCTCTTCTGTTTTCCCGCACAGGCGCAGTTGCCTGTTTGAAGAAAGAGGCTTCATAGCCTCTGCCGCGGGACTCCGGGGAAGAGATTCATGCAGGCGCAGTTGCCTGCGGGACCACAACGGCTCATTTTCAGATTTCCCACGCAGGCGCAATCGCCTGTTTGAAGACAGAGGCTTCACAGCCTCTGCTGAGGGACTCAGGGAGAAGATTCGCGCAGGCACAGTCGCCTGTTTAAAGGAACAAGCTTCCCAACCTGCTTCTAGAGTGGTCCCCCCGATGATGTGGGACCCTGGGGAGGCAGGGATAGCAATCCCTCTTGCAGGGGAGCTGGTACCAGGTTTTGGACCTGGAGAGGAAGTTTTTTAGCCATCAGCAGCGGGTGGTGAGGCAATACCTGCCCCCAGCACAGGAGTGGGTAGGGAAAGGGAGACAAACCCGGAGTACTGGCAGGCTGCCGGGTATATTATACAGTCCGGGCTGTTTGCACCAGGGGGAGAAGGTTCCCAGCCAGCTAGGGCTGTGACCCAGGCTCAGGGTCCACCAGCCAACGTTTCCCCCACAGAGACACCCCTCAGAAGGTCTCAGCGGGTCTGCAAGCCCAAGAAAAGATGGTCACCAGAGTACCTGCCACAGAGAGCAATCTCCCGAGCCCAGGAGGAAACCGAACACAGGGGTCCCCAATCAGCAGCCATAAGCTGCAAGGGACCAGAAGCAGGAGGCAGTCCAGCTTCGCTGCAGGCAGCAGTAATCTGCGACAGTGCCAGAGATTAGCCTGGCCTTCCGGAAACGGGCGGCATTTGTAATATAGCTTTGGTTTGATTATCATTTTGAATATAGCGTGCTTTTAAGGTGAATTTTAAGTTTAGAATAAACATTTTGTAGATTTGAGTTTAAGTTTAAAGTTTAAGTTTACAAATGTGGCAAATGCTTTTATTTTGTTCCGAGGTCGAGGGACCCGACCATGTCTCCACCTAAGGCAACAGGTCAGTGAGAGACCTGGCTGCAAGTCCATTTAAGTTTTTACAGGAGAATGGACCAAGGAGCAGCCCTGTTCGCCCAGCCCGAGCTGGACATCGAATAAAGATATGGATACAGAATGTTGGGGATCACCTCGCCACTGGACGAATCCAGGAGGAGACCCCGCAGTGACCTTCAGGAGAAACCAGACATGGTCCGGAGGAACTCGCCTACTCCTCCTACGTGGAAGAGATGGCCCCAGCTGGGTCCTGACCGAATATCACTTGCGGGAGACCTCGCTATTGAGAAGTCATGGTGGGGAAGCGCGGGCGCCTTGGCAGATAGGGACGCGTTCCCCGGGAGTGGGTGGTGATGGCCCAGGAAAGATTGTAAAGGGGAGAGGGAGACCCAAGAGTCGCGTGGGTGCGTTTGGGGAAGGGAGGAACTCACCCAGGGCCCACAGGAAATGTTAGAGTGTAAGTGTGGCTGGGGAGGGTGAGTGGGTGGCCGGATCTGGAATCCAAGTTTGAGTGTGGGGCCAGGGAGAGCTGCCACACAGGCACCCATCATTCTCTCTAGCCAGTCGAGGGAAGACAGGAGGGGGGGACTGGGAGTCACAATCACATACTCTCTGGTCTCGGTCTATGAAACAGGAGGGGTACCCCACCTCCACAAAGGGACAAGGGAATGGCTCGGGGCTGGTGGAGCAGACTGTTCTGTAAAATCCATTCTTCTGTTTTTAAAAGGTTTAAGACCATTCAAGGGGGGTGGAAGAAACATTTACTGCCCGGGTGGGAGGAGCAATTACCCACTCGAATATCGCGACCCATCATTAGCACGTGATGGTCGGTGTTTATTTAAGCATTTTGTTAAACCAGATTTTTTAATGTATTTTTTTACAGCTCCAAGCTGAGCAGAGGCGTAGGACCCTCTCCGTGCTTGGGATCATTTTGTGACAACTCCAGGCTGAGCAGAGGCGTAGGACCCTCTCCGTGCTTGGGATCATTGTGATTACATTGTATAACCAAGATTGCAACATTTTGTAATATGTTATAATGTAACGAGTGATGCAGGGGTATGAGTCCCCTTATTGTAAATTGATGTATCTGTAGATGCCTACCGCACAACGGTTTTTTCTCAAATTTGAGGGGAATAGACGGGTCGGGGGATCAGTGGTAGGTAGCTATTAGGTAAATACAGGGGATGGTTGTTTGTCGGGGGTCAGAAAATTTTGCTCACTTCTTTGAGTGGATACTACAATCAAGTTGGAAGTATCCAAAGGGATGACTGTAGGGGTTCACAAAAATCCCCAAAATCCCTGAAGATCGGAAAATATTGGTCCACATTGTGGACGAAGAATTGTGTGATTTGAATTGTCTCTGGGTTGGACAATGTTTTAAAAGCATACCCAGAACTCTTGGACAACATCAGGACTTTAAGATTAAAATGGTACCTCTGAGTTTCGAACTGTGTAAATTGCAGAGGGGTTTGAAAATGGCCATCAGAAAGGCATGGCCAAAAGGACAAAAGAAGCAGCTCGAAGTGTCTGTGTAAGTGGGAGGATCAAACAGTGGCAGTCAGATTCTGTCAATCAAAGGGACTTTCCCTTCCCTGCTGACAATCGATGTTTATTTATTGAAACTGCTGTCTTGTTGACATTGCACTCAGGCTGCAGTTTCAGGGAACCACAGAACAAAGGGCTTCTGTTTACACAGAAATCCAACCCCATTCAACACCACTTACACATAATGGGACACATCGAAACTACAGAAAGGACTTTGATAAGGACTGAATGGGTTTTTGAATCACCCATTAAACTCCGGATGTGGGTGGGAGCATTTCGGCCCCAGAACGTAGACACATTCAAACCACTCTGAATCAGCCAATCATAGTCTTTCTCTTGTGTATTCGAACTTTTGGGCGCCAATTTGCACACAGACCCTTTCAGCGCCAAACTGCAGGAGCTGGCAGGATATAAAGATAGCTCCTGAGAAGCTATCTCTCTCTCTTATTTTCCTTGGACCACAGGTGGGCAGGTTTCTGACTCCTCAGCAATGCAATCTAGTAAGGAGTTAAAGGGGGGGGGGTAATTTAAGGGAAATTGCTAAGATTGTTTTATTAACATTGTAGCCATTTATCCCTCATTTTGCCATCTGTCTTCCCCCATTTAAGCAATTGTACAGTGATTACTAAAATCGTGTGGTGTAGTTTTCTTTAGTTTAATAAAGTTTGACTTTCCCACATCCAGACCAGTTGTCCATTTTAATATATATCATTAATTATAAGTCCTCCAGTCAGAACTGGAAGGGTGGGTTAGCGATTCGAAGCCACTGTTTGGGATTGGTCAGAGCATAGTGGCAAAAGGCTGCCTGACCAGGTGAATTACTGTAAACCAGGTAAAGGAAGGTAAATTACCGTAAACCCCGGAAAAGATGCCCCCCTACAACACCCCTGCTGAGCTGCAGTACAATGAGAGCCATCTCGCCACCATGAACATCATTGAGCAGATGATCGGCGTGCTCAAGCAACGGTTCCGCTGTCTGGGCCACTCAGGAGGAGCCCTGCAGTACTCGCCTGAGCGAGTCTCCCTCTTCATAGTTGAGTGCTGCATGCTGCATAACCTGGCAATCCTCAGGACCCAGCCAATGCCACCAGGCCTTGGAGTACCACCGGAGGAGGAGGAGGAAGAGGAGGAGGAAGATGAGGAGGATGATCAGCAGCAGCACCAAGTCGGGAGGGAGGCCCACAATGTTGAAACTGCAAGGGCCGTCCGTCAACAGTTGATAGCAAGCCGCTTCTAAGCACCTGCTGAGGAAATGGCTTCTGCCATTCAGAACAACATGAATGAAACCAACCCTCATCCCCTAAGCCATCCAAGGCAGCAATGATTCCAAAGACAAAACATATACATTTTGATTACAAAAGCTTATTTATTTTACAAACTCTGTGTGTGTCATTTCTTCATGACAAACTAATAGAAACAAACACAAAAAAACAGCCATTATCATAACTGGTTCTCACAACCTGGAGATAATGTCCAAAACACGAAACAAAAGTTTGAACACGAACCTCGGCCTTTAATAAAAAATTGACCAACATTTTGTCACACCTCCTACTTTTTGCCCTTCGAGGGTGATCTCCATCCCTTGCGCACGTCCTCCCTTCTCACCCGACTGCTCCTCCGTAATGGGGCCCCAGTGGCTGCAGCAAGGCTGGTGGAAGGCTGCTGATTGTCAGAACTTGAGACTACAGATGCCCTTGAAGGACGGCCTTGACCAGCTCTGGGCCTGGAGGGCCCGGCTGCAGACTGCACCAACTCTGCATGGGCGGCAGCAGTCTATCCTACAGGCGGTGGCAAGTGCAATGGGGAAGTGACAGTGGTGGCAGCAGGAATGCTGTCATCTTGAGAGAGGACAACAACTCCCTGCTCGAGCGACACACTGGCACTCCCACGGAGCAGCACATCAGCATCCGGAGCAATCTGCTGGAGGATTGCTGGCCTGCTGCGGCATGGTGAGAGCCCTGGGGAAATGTGTCCGGACCAGCGACAATGGCAGCAGTCAGTTCTTGCGTGGCCTCAATCTGAGTCTGCATGAGAGCAGTCTGAGATGGGATCACGGCAGCCAGTAACTGAATTGCAACACTAAGCTTTAGCGTGGCATCCGCCTGTGCTACAGCGAAGTTCTCCACACTCCTTGCCAGTGATTCAATGCATTCGGGCACCCTTCCCACTGCACCCATGTGCTCAGTGTGCATGTCCACCGCCTGGGTGTTCATTTCAGCGATGAGCTGCTCCTCCTCTGTGTCCAGTGCAGCAGGACTCGCTGGCCTGCTCTCCCTCCGGGGAGAAGGCCCCCGAGCTTCCCTACCCCCACCGCGTTGCTGCAGCCTGCTGGGTCCTGGAGCTTCACCCTCATCAGACCCTTCCCCCCTGCTCCCCTCCAGGGAAGACGTGGGCCCAGTGTGGGCATGGGCTCCCTCGGGAGAGTGTGGCGCTGATGCTCCGGCTTCCTCTTCCTCCTCGACTGCAGCTTCACTCCCACTGGCAGCTTGAGGGCCCGTCTCCTCAGCTGGTGAATCACCATCTGAAAGCAGGGTGTGGCACAAGAGTGGCTTTAGCGTGCGGACAGGGGGGCAGTAAGGGAGGAATGAGTGCAGCGATTTAGTTAGTTGGATTGAAAGTGTCAAAGGCTGGTGTTGTGAGGGACAAGTGGAATGAGAGAGGACATAAAGGTGATGACCTTACCATTGCTGTCCAGAACGGAGTCGGCCTCTCCAGGGGCCATGGGACCGATCACCCAGCTTGCCACAATCCTGTGGACGCACGCCTCAAGATTGCTGAGGGGTTGCAGCTGAGGCCGCCCTCCACCCGTCCGTTGCTGCTGTCTCCTATTATGAGACAGCTTGGCCTGCAAGAAAAAGGACAGTGTCTGAGTAAATATACAGCCATAGCCTTGCCTGATGTGCCTCTTATAATTGAATAGCCCTTACTGTATGCCGCCATAGTCTTGCCTGATGTGCCTCCCATAATTGACTAGCCCTTACTGTATCCAGCCATGGTCTTACCTGATGTGCCTCCCATAGGTGAATAGCCCTTACTGTATGCAAAGTGTGGAATGTGCATGCGTGTTTCATGACAGGGCCATAGGTGTTGGATGAGTGTTGGGCATTGGGCTTTTAAGCCCCTCTGGCCATAGAGTGAGGTTGAGATGGAGGGATGGAGGGCTGGAGAGGTATTGAAAAAAAGCCACTCACCCTGACGACCCGAGTGAGGTCCTTGAACTTTTTTCATCATTGAGTATGGGTCCTGGTCACCATGCTCCTGGAGGAGACGTGCTAAGCCACCTCCCTCCACACTCTTCTGTACTCGCGCAGCAAAGGCCTCCGGCCACTCTCAGGGTAAAGTATATATCTTCTGCGCTCCACCGCGCCAACCAGAGCCTCCAAGGCCCGCTCGCTGAAGTGCTGAGCTCATTCTCTCACCCTCTCTGTAGTCCTTGGCTGGAAAATGTAGTCACAGGTCTCTCCAGGCCGAGATTCAAGGCTCCAATGAGCAGGGTGTGGCTGGAGAGCAAGGCCGACCCTCCCCTTTAAGAACTATCCGGCGCCAGTGTAGTGTATGTACCCGTCTACCTTTAAGGGAACTATTGAATGTAACCGTTCACCTTTAAGAGAACTACTTTAGGTGTGGCACTATTTGTTTGGCTTCTGTATACTGTAATACTGATAGTGACCACACCAGTATATAAGTGTTGTGGCAGGATTGCTGGGGCAGATTCGCCCTGACCTTCGAATAGTAAAGACCTGTTTGTTTGTTACTCCTGAAGTCTGTGTCGTTATTAACCGTACAAGCCACAAACTTTACAGTGGCGACGAGTCCGATCGTACCCTGCGGCAAGACTACCAAAGCAACGAAGAGCGTCGAAGAGAGGCAACCGCCCTCGCCGTGCTGCTGAAAGAAAACACGAGGCTGCAGCAGGAGGAAGGAGGAAGACGTTAGCAATAAAAGCTTCCATCTGCAACAGGCACTGACTACCCTTCTACCACGGTGCGGAGTGAGCCGATCAGCTGGAAATAAGGCGGCCGCGGAGACTGTGAGTAGGGGAAGGTGTAGAGAATATCCGGAGGATAAGGGCTGTGCACTCGACCACAGTCGAGGGGGAACGGAGCCGGTCAGAAAGTCGGGTCCAACGGCGTCGTGAGACAGTCGGACCTCGATCGGCGGGAAAAGCCGGGCAGCGACCGCAGCCACGAAGCGCTGAGACTGGGAGTATGCGCGGGAAGAGAAACCCAGCTGCAGCCGGGGAGGGAAACACCGGTCTGCGAGAGGGCTGGGAGGCGAACAGGAACCGTGCGGGTGGGAGAGAGAGACAGAGCCGAGCAAGGGGAGAGAGACTGCGCGAGAGCCAGTCCAGCGGCTGAGCTGTTCTCCACCAACGGGGTACCCAGAGCCGGTAGAACCGAACGTGCGGGAGAGGGAGAGACAGAGCCGAGCAAGGGGAGAGAGACTGTGCGAGAGCCAGTCCAGCGGCTGAACTGTTCTCCACCTACGGGGTACCCAGGACCGGTAGAACCGAACGTGCGGGAGAGAGAGCGACAGAGCCGGGTACGGAGAGAGAGACTGCGCGAGAGCCAGTCCAGCGGCTGAACTGTCCTCCGTTAACGGGGTGTACCCAGCGCCGGTAGAGCCGTGCGGGCGGGAGGAAAAGACAGAGCCGAGTAAGGGGAGCTGTGCGAGAGCCAGCCCAGCGGCTGAACCTGTCCGCTGTGGGGAAAGCGTACCCCTTCCACCAGGAAGAAACGCGGGAAGCTGCCATTAGGCGGAGGAGACGACAGAAGCGGGAAACCGCCATTGAAGTGGGCGGGGAGAGAAAGGAAGAGCGGGAAACCGCCATTTGCGCGGGAAAACCGCCATCTTAACTGACATACCGCCATTGAAGTGGGCGGGGAGAGAAGGAAAGAGCGGGAAACCGCCGATTTCGCGGGAAAACCGCCATCTTAGAAATAAACAAATAAATAAGAATACTTAAAGAAATACTGGTGCTGCTCCCAAGGGAAGAAAGATGCCTAAGCGAGGGAATATTAACGACTTTAATTCTGAAATAGAAGACTGGGCCACGCATGTGGAACGCATAGAGATCTATTGCGAAGCCAACAAAATAGAGGAAGACGACAAGGCGATAACATTGCTAAACTCGATGGGGGCAAAAACATACGGGCTCTTGAAGCATCTGATAGCACCAGATAAACCAGCGGATCAGACCTTCGAAGAGATTGTGGCTGTGCTGAAGGACCACTTGAACCCCACACCATTGATGCTGGCTGAACGATTCAAATTCTACGCAAGAACGCAGAGGAAAGACGAAAGCAATGCGGAGTACTTGGTCGAACTGCGTAGGCTAGCGAAATACTGCCAGTTCGGAGGGAATCTGACAGAAGCACTGCGGGACAAGTTCGTATGCGGATTGTCCAAAGAAGGGATGCAGAAGCGACTACTGGAAGAGAACAACCTCACACTGGACAGGGCTGTCCTTATAGCTGCATCGCACGAAGCCGCAGCAAAAGGAACGGCGGAAATGCAACTAAAGGCGGCGGCACTCGGGGTGGACCAAATTACTTCAAGCACAACAAAATGCTACCGTTGTGGGAAGACAACGCATGACCAGAATCAATGCTGGTTTAAGAACCAAGAGTGTAGGAAATGTGGCAAACTGGGTCACATCGCGAAGGTATGCCGGTCAGGGAAGAAGACCAACAATCAAAGGAAGCCACCACAAGAAAAGTACAACAAGGTACACAAGGTGGCTGAGAAGAGTTCAGACGAACAGAATTCAGACTCAGACCCAAACAACCAGGAGCTGGGTAGTCTGAGAATCCACAATGTGGGTAAAGAAACGGATCTACAAACCATCTGGGTCACACTAAAAATAGCTGGAGTCCAAGTAAGGATGGAGCTGGACACTGGATCAGCTCTATCAGTCGTCAACCGAAGGGACTACCACCGGCTATTCTCTCACATACCTTTAAGAAATACCAAGTTTGTATTACAGACATACACAGGGCATAACGTATACCCCATGGGGAAAATAAGAGTCAAGGTGAGAGATAGGGGTAAAGAACACCCAAGAATGAACTTGTACGTATTACCTGAAGGAGGACCACCACTTCTAGGACGGGAGTGGATTAAGAAAATAGATATGGAATGGCACTACCTAAAAGCCATAATGAGGGAGGACTCGGTGCAAGCTATCAGCTCAGATTCTGAAATGGATGACGATAAGACCAATTCAAATATGGAAGACAAGGCTAAAAGGGACTTGCCGACGATGGGGAAGGAAACGAAGACATGCAGAAGGACTTATGTTACCAAGAAGAATAAAGCTGCAGAGCAGAACTCCAGGTTGACAGAGAATTCTGAGCCTGTTCAAGCAAAGGATTCATCCACGACGGAAGAACACCGAGTTCGGACTCAAACTTATGTCAAAGTACGACAACAATTAGAACAGTTGAGTGACCGTCTCGTACAAGAGATGAAAAATATGGAAAAGTTCTGGGACACCGAATGGGAGAACCTGGAAAGACAACAGAGACAGCTAGCTCAAGCAGAGAGCGGCCATAGAGCCATCGTGGCCAAATACCAATCACATTCCCCTGATGCTGTTCAGGAACTAGAATATTTACAGAACGAACCAAAGGAAGAGGAACCTTCAGGAAGCCAGGATTTTATCCCAGTTCATCTCTACGACTCGTTGCAAGCAGAGTGTAACAAGTTGAAAGAACAGTATGAACAGGCCCAGACTACAATCCTGGAAGGGGTTAACTCGGCAACCTCCGAAAAGCTAGTTTTAGTGAAAGCATCTGAACAGCTAAAGGTTGAACATGAGCGAGAATTACAAAGGCTGCAGGAAATGTTTGATGAGCTCCAGGCCAAGACAGACTCATCGGTAGAGATTCCATCCATCGATGAAAAATTAGAGGTGGAAGACATAGCAGAACATGAAATTCAAGATGTCCAAGAACTCATTAAATTATTGAAGGCAACCCAGGACAAATATGAGGCGGCAATGGCTGAGGTTCAACAACTTGAAGAACATATTCAACGAGGAATCCGGGCAGTGGAAGGAAAGGCAACTGGAAGGATCACAGAGACTGTAGGAATGGCCCCTGAACAGGAGTTAGAGAACATCAAGGCGCAACTTCTTCGAGCGCTTAAAACCAAACTACCGGAGGAAAGGAAGGTGAAAACATTGGAGGGAAAGGTGGATGAAATGGAGAAGACTCTAATCCACAGTGTCCCCGTAGAAGAGTTAACGGCCAGCCAACTCTTACACACGCTGAGGGACAAGGCTCCAAAATGGGAACACGAGTTTCAGGGTTCAAAGGGAAAGAATTCGGAGCTTCCAAAAGTCACGGAGATAGCTGAGGTGGCAACACAGCTTTTACAAGGATGCCAAAAGTACGCTGAATTGCATCAAGGGGAACAGAAGGGGGTGGAAACAGATACTCCAGTAGAAGGATTAAATAGCCTGACAACGAAATCCCCGATGGAAGGGAAGGTATTGAACTCACAAATGAGGCCAGTAGTGAAGGAATGGCAGACATCCCCGGAAGAGAGGAATGAATATGAATGTTTGAAGAAGTCTTTTCAAGAAAGATGGTTAGGGAAGGAACCACCGTCGGCTAACGTCCAGATGGATAAGAAGGAAGTAGAAGGGCCTCTCACTGGCCTAACTCAGGACGACCCCGAATATTACCATGACCTGTTGAGTGACACTGAATATTACGAGGATCTGGTCTGCTCAGTTTGTGATGAAAACTCCCAAAGTGCTGAAATCCGGATGAAGCACTTAAGGTCTAAGGAACATAGAGAGTTGGTGGCGCTACAGCTGGCAGCCGAGAAAGGAGCTCCGAGAGTGTCAAAAAGGCAGAAAAGAAAAAGAAGAAGCAGAAGATAATAACTGTCTAAAATATTAGCACTTCTACCATCTCAGGCGGGACACTACGAAAGGAACTAAATTAGTTGAAAAACTGGAAAATATCAAGACAGCCAGTTGGTTGTAAAAGTCCGCACTGCTGGTTCAACAGGACGAAAGTTCAAGCTGTTACGTCAAGAAAAAGGCTATGGAGGAGTCACGCTAGCCATGTGAACCGGCTACACCAAAGAGATGTTGTTTGGAACGAGTCAAGATCAGAGACTGAATCTATGAACTGTTTCCGCAGAGACTGAACCTGTGAACTGTTCCCACCAAGATTATATCTGTAAATTGTTTTATATGACATTGACTCCACCGAGATTATATCTGTAATTTGTTTTATAGGAAGTTGAAGATATGTATGTTTAACGGGGACTCTGTAAGTAATAAGCTAAAAAGGGAGGATTGTAGTGTATGCACCCGTCTACCTTTAAGGGAACTATTGAATGTAACCATTCACCTTTAAGAGAACTACTTCAGGTGTGGCACTATTTGTTTGGCTTCTGTATACTGTAATACCGATAGTGACCACACCAGTATATAAGTGTTGTGGCAGGATTGCTGGGGCAGATTCGCCCTGACCTTCGAATAGTAAAGACCTGTTTGTTTGTTACTCCGGAAGTCTGTGTCGTTATTAACCGTACAACCCACAGACTTTACAGCCAGTGTGTCTGTGTTCCATCGCTAGCTGACATCACCTGTTCTCATAGAGTCATAGAGTCATAGAGTTTTACAGCACAGAAAGAGGCCCTTCGGCCCATCGTGTCTGCGTCGCCCATCCATCCCTGTCCAGTCTAATCCCATTTTCCAGCATTTGGTCCATAGCCTTGTATGCAATGGCATTTCAAGTGCTCATCCAAATGCTTCTTGAATGTTGTGAGGGTTCCTGCCTCCACCACCCTTTCAGGCATTGAGTTCCACATTCCAACCACCCTCTGGGTGAAAAAGTTCCTCCTCAAGTCCCCTCTAAATCTCCTGCCCCTTACCCTGAATCTATGCCCCCTTGTTATTGACTCCCCCACTAAGAGGAAAAGTTCCTCTTTATCTACCCTATCTATGCCCCTCATTATTTTGTACACCTCAATCAGGTCCCCCCTCAGCCTTCTCTGCTCCAAGGAAAACAACTCCAGCCTGTCCAGCCTCTCTTCATAGCTGAGGCGCTCCATCCCAGGTAACATCCTGGTGAATCTTCTCTGCACCCTCTCCAAAGCAATCACATCCTTCCTATAGTGAGGTGACCAGAACTGCACACAGTACTCCAGCTGTGGCCTCACCAGCGTTTTGTACAGCTCCATCATAACCTCCCTGCTCTTATATTCTATGCCTCGGCTAATAAAGGCAAGTATCCCATATGCCTTTTTAACCACCTTATCTACCTGCTCCGCTGCCTTCAGGGATCTATGTACATGTACACCAAGGTCCCTCTGACCCTCTGTACTTCCTAGGGTCCTACCACTCATTGTGTATTCCCTTGCCTTATTTGTCCGTCCAAAATGCATCACCTCGCACTTTTCAGGGTTAAATTCCATTTGCCACTTTTCCGCCCATCTGACCAACCCGTTTATATCGTCCTGTAGCCGGAGGCTTTCCTCCTCGCAATTTACCACCCCACCAATTTTCGTGTCATCTGCGAACTTACTGATCATACCTTTTACATTCTCATCCAAATCATTTATGTAGATCACAAATAATAAGGGACCCAGCACCGATCCCTGAGGTACCCCACTGGACACAGGCTTCCAGTCACAAAAGCAACCTTCGACCATCACCCTCTGCCTCCTGCCACTCAGCCAGTTTAGGATCCAACGCGCCAAGGCACCCTGGATCCCATGGGCTCTTACCTTCTTGACCAGTCTCCTATGCGGGACTTTGTCAAAAGCTTTACTGAAGTCCATGTAAACCACATCCACAGCATTTCCCTCATCCACCCCACTAGTCACCCCCTCGAAAAATTCGATCAGATTTGTTAGACATGATTTACCCTTGACAAAGCCATGCTGACTATCCCCGATTAATCCGTGCCTCTCCAAATGGAGATTTATTTTGTCCCTCAGAATTTTTTCCAATAATTTCCCCACCACAGATGTTAGACTCACTGGCCTGTGATTCCCTGGTTTATCCCTGCTACCCTTCTTGAATAATGGTACTACGTTAGCTGTTCTCCAGTCCTCTGGTACATCCCCTGTGGCCAGAGAGGTTCTGAAAATTAGTGTCAGAGCCCCTGCAATCTCCTCCCTTGCCTCCCACAGCAGCCTGGGATACATCTCGTCCGGGCCTGGGGATTTATCCACTTTTTGGCCCGCTAAAACCGCTAGCACCTCCTCCCTCTCGATGCTAATATGTTCAAGTATGTCACAGTCCCCTTGCCCGATTTCTATGTCTGCATCGTCTTTCTCCATAGTGAACACAGATGCAAAAAATTCATTTAAAACCCCGCCTACATCCTCTGGCTCGACACACAGATTGCCACTTTGTCCCTAATGGGCCCTACCCTTTCCCTGGTTATCCTCTTGCCCTTAATATACTTATAAAACATCTTAGGATTTTCCTTTATTTTGCTCGCCAGTGTTATTTCATGGCCCCTCCTCGCCCTCCTAATTTCTTTTTTAAGTATGCCCCTGCACTTTTTATACTCCTCTAGGGCTTCTTCTGTCTTTAGTCTTTTGTAACTGCCAAAAGCCCCCCTTTTATTTCTAATGCATTTTTGTATATCCCTTGTCATCCAAGGTTCCCTTTGCTTGTTGGTCCCACCCTTGACCTTTACAGGAACATGTTGGCGTTGTACTCTCTCTATTTCCCTTCTGAAAGTCTCCCACTGTTTTGATGTGGATTTTCCTATAAGCAGCTGCTCCCAGTCCACTTTGGCCACATCCTGCCTTATCATATTAAAATCGGCCTTCCCCCAATTTAGAACCCTTATTTCCGGGCCGTCTTTGTCTTTTTCCATGACCACCTTAAATCTCACCGAATTATGGTCACTGTCGCCAAAATGCTCTCCTACTGACACTTCCACCACTTGCCCGGCTACATTCCCCAGAATTAGGTCCAGTACCGCCCCCTCTCTTGTAGGACTTTCTACATGTTGGCTCAAAAAGCTCTCCTGGATGCACTTTAAGAATTCTGCACCCTCTAAGCCTTTCACACTCTGACTGTCCCAATTTATATTGGGGAAGTTGAAATCCCCCACTATTATTACCCTATTATTTTCGCACTTCTCGGAGATTTGCCTACATATCTGTTCCTCTATCTCCCCCTGACTGTTTGGGGGCCTATAGTACACTCCCAGCAAAGTGCTTGCCCCCTTTTTGTTTTTAAGTTCTACCCATATGGCCTCATTAGAGGAACCCGCTAATATATCATCCCTCCTTACAGCAGTAATTGACTCTTTAATTAATATTGCAACACCCCCTCCCCTTTTACACCCCCCTCTGTCTCGCCTGAAGATTCTATACCCCGGAATATTGAGCTGCCAGTCCTGACCCTCCCTCAACCATGTCTCCGTGATAGCAACAATATCGTACTCCCATGTGTTCAACAACAACTTCAGTTCATCCACCTTATTTGCAAGACTCCTTGCATTAAAATAAATGCCTTCCAGCCCTGCCATATTCTCTTTTGCCTTCACATATTTGCTCTGCCTTCCCAGCTGACTTGTTTTTCCCTCTGTATTTGGCCGTAAATCACCCCCTACTATAGCTCCACTCTGTACCCCAACCCCCTGCCAAGTTAGTTTAAACCCTCCCCAGCAGTGCTAGCAAACCTCCCCGCAAGGATATTGGTTCCCCCCTGGTTCAGGTGTAAACCGTCCGACTTGTACAAGTCCCACCTTTCCCAGAAGCAGACCCAGTGATCCAGGAAACTAAAGCCCTCCCCCCTGCACCATCCCTTTAGCCACGCATTCATCTGTTCTATCTTCCTATTCCTATACTTACTAGCACGTGGCACCGGGAGTAATCCAGAGATTACAACCTTTGAGGTCCTGCTCCTTAATCCTTCACCTAGCTCCCTAAATTCTTGCTGCAGGACCTCATCCCTCTTTTTACCTATGTCGTTGGTACCAATGTGGACCACGACCACTGGCTGTTCTCCCTCCCCCTCCAGAATGCCCTGCAGCCGCTCAGTGACATCCTTGACCCTGGCACCAGGGAGGCAACAAACCATCCTGGATTCACGTCTACGGCCACAGAAACGCCTATCTGTTCCCCTTACTATAGAATCCCCTACCACTATTGCTCTCCCACTCTTTTTCCCCCCTTCCTGGGCAGCAGGAGCACCCCCAGTGCCAGGAAGTTGGCCGCTGCTGCCTTCCCCTGGTGAGTCATCCCCCTCAACAGTATCCAAAGCGGTATACTTGTTTGAAAGGGGGATGTCCGCAGGGGTTCCCTGCACTACCTGCCTGCCTTTGTTGCTCCGCCTGATGGTCACCCCCTGTGCTGCCCTACCCTGAGGCGTGCACAACTCGCTAAACGTGTTATCCACGAGCCTTTCAGCATCGCGCATGCTCCAAAATTCATCCACCCGCAGCTCGAGCGCCGCAATGCGGTCTACAAGTAGCTGCAGCTGGTTGCATTTCCCGCACACATGGTCGTCAGGGACACTGGCAGCATCCCTGACTTCCCACATAGAGCAGGAGGAGCAGAGCACGGGTCTGAACTCTCCTGCCATGACTTACCCCTTTAATTACTTTAAAAAATTTATTCAATACCCCAGTTACAGGTATGCTCTAGGGCGCTTTATTTACCAACTATCCCCACTACACCACAGAAATTTAACACCACAGAATTCAAGCTTGTATTGAAAAAAGAGAAATACTCACCAACCAATCACCTACCTGCTCCCTGGTGACGTCACACACTGATTACTTCTTACCTCTCTCCCCGCTGCTGAGTTGGTGTGCCTCGCCTCTCTCCGGTTTTTATACCGGTCTCACCACGCTGCTCCCGACTGGTCTCGGGCCTCGCTGGTCGCCGGGTTTTCTCCCGAGCTCCTCCTCGCTGCTCCCGCTGGTCCCGACTGGTCTCGGGCCTCGCCTCTCTCCGGTTTTTATACCGGTCTCACCTCACTGCTCCCGACTGGTCTCGGGCCTCGCTGGTCGCCGGGTTTTCTCCCGAGCTCCTCCTCGCTGCTCCCGCTGGTCCCGACTGGTCTCGGGCCTCGCCTCTCTCCGGTTTTTATACCGGTCTCACCACGCTGCTCCCGACTGGTCTCGGGCCTCGCTGGTCGCCGGGTTTAATCCCGAGCTCCTCCTCGCTGCTCCTGCTGGTCCCGACTGGTCTCGGGCCTCGCCTCTCTCCGGTTTTTATACCGGTCTCACCATGCTGCTCCCGACTGGTCTCGGGCCTCGCTGGTCGCCGGGTTTTCTCCTGAGCTCCTCCTCGCTGCTCCCGCTGTTCTGTGCCCGCGCTCTGAGTTAGCGCCTCGCTCCTCGGCCTTTGCGTCTTAAGACAGGTGTGCATCGCCTGATTTAGCACTCCAAACACCTCCAGGGGTGATAAAAGCCAAGTTTGCAGTTGGAGGCGATAATTAGCGCCAGGCGCTAAACTATGCGTCCGGCCGATAATCGTGTCCCAAACGGGGCGATGCTGAATTTTTCCCCCCTAATCTTTCCTCCTTTGGCTCAATTATACCTTTTGTAAAGGGCTTCTTTTTATCTTGCTTTAACAACAACAATATTTTGCATTTATACAACATAGAAAACCTTCCCAAGTTACTTCACAGAGGTATCAGAAGAAATGGATGCCATGCCAACGATGATCAAATTACGAGTGCCGACCAAAAGCTTGGTCAAAGAGATCAAACTGCAGTGTTCATTTGACATAGCATTCTACCCATGACAAGTGAGGTTATAGCTTCCTCCATTTGTTAATTTGAGCAAAAAAAAGTAGACGTGCATATAAAGCAGTGTCCCTCTTCATTGCTTAATTGTTGGTGCAATTTGGAAGTAGTCAGCCTGGCACAGTACATGATCATAACCTACTCCACAGATACTTAATAAAGAAAGAAAGAAAGTTGAAGAGGGACTGGATGGTGACCTTTCACCTCGAGCAACGGGTTTGTATACAACCCAAGATGAACAGAATTTTTTGTAGTGTCGTCTGTAAGTGTCCTTTGTGGGGTGGGATGGGTGTGTGTGCTGTGAGGAGGATACCGAGAAACTCCAGGATGATTTGGACAGGTTGGGTGATTGGGCAGAAGCATGGCAGATGCAATATAACATGGATAAATGCGAGGTTATCCACTTTGGTGTCAAAAACAGGAAGGCAGATTATTATCTGAATGGCAATAGATTGGGAGAAGGGGAAATGCAACAAGACCTGGGTGTCCTTGTGCACCAGTTGCTGAAGGTAAGCATGCAGGTGCAGCAGGCAGTTAAGAAGGCAATGGTATGTTGGCCTTTGTAGCGAGAGGGTTTGAGTACTGGAATTTTTGAGGATGTAACTAGAAAAATAGATAAGGGAGAACCAGTGGATGTGGTGTATTTGGACTTTCAGAAGGCTTTCGATAAGGTCCCGCATAAGAGATTAGCGTGTAAAGTTAAGGCACATGGGATTGGGGGCAAGGTATTGACTTGGATAGAGAACTGGTTGGCAGGTAGAAAGCAAAGAGTTGGAATAAATGGGTCTTTTTCCGAGTGGCAGGCAGTGACTAGTGGGGTACCGCAGGGATCGGTCCTTGGACTCCAGCTATTCACAATATATATTAATGATCTAGACAAGGGAACTAGATGTAATATCTCCAAATTTGCAGACGACGCAAAGCTAGGTGGGCGTGTGTGCTGTGAGGAGGATGCCGAGAAACTCCAGGATGATTTGGACAGGTTGGGTGATTGGGCAGAAGCATGGCAGATGCAATATAACGTGGATAAATGTGAGGTTATCCACTTTGGTGGCAAAAACAGGAAGGCAGAGTATTATCTGAATGGCAATAGATTGGGAGAAAGGGAAGTGCAACGAGACCTGGGTGTCCTTGTGCACCAGTCGCTGAAGGTAAGCATGCAGGTGCAGCAGGCGGTTAAGAAGGCAAATGGTATGTTGGCCTTCATAGCGAGAGGGTTTGAGTACAGGAACAAGGATGTCTTGCTGCAGTTGTACAGGGCCTTGGTGAGACCACATCTTGAGTACTGTGTGCAGTTTTGCTCGCCTTATCTGAGGAAGGATATTCTTGCCATGGAAGGAGTTCAGCGAAGATTCACCAGGCTGATACCTGGGATGGCAGGAATGATGTATGAGGAGAGATTGGGACGATTGGGCTTGTACTCGCTGGAGTTTAGAAGAATGAGAGGGGATCGCATTGAAACTTATAAAATTCTGGCAGGACTGGACTGACTAGATGCAGGGAGGATGTTCCCGATGGCCGGGGATTCCAGAACCAGGGGTCACAGTCTAAGGATAAGAGGTAGGCCTTTTAGGACAGAAATGAGGAGGAATTTCTTCACCCAGAGAGTGGTGAACCTGTGGAATTCTCTACCACAGAAGGCAGTAGAGGCCAATACATTAAATATATTCAAGAAGGAGTTGGATATATTTCTTAAGGCTAAAGGGATCAATGGGTATGGGGAGAAAGCAGGGACCGGGTACTGAACTTGGATGATCAGCCATGATCGCATTAAATGGCGGAGCAGGCTCGAGGGGCCGAATGGCCTACTCCTGCTCCTATCTTGTATGTTTCTATGTTTCTATTCAGAAAAATACACCATTCTATGAACAGAATTCAGACTTTATTAAAACATGACAAACTAGGTTTGAAAATCTGGAAGCCTCAACAATCTAAAGCTATAAACAGCATACAGGATATTGAGATAAGATAAGTTGTTGACACTGAGACAATAGACTTATTGAAGTAGAAGGGTAGAGATTCCAGGAAGTCTGAAGCCTTGGAAAGAACACAATGGTATACCCCAGTTAAAGTGTCTTAAACCAACACTTCGGAAAAGAATAACATAAATTAAAGAAACATATGCCTTCGTAAAAATAACATCAAATGAAACACGGAGACATGAAGCAGTGTTACAACCAGTTGAGGTAACTCAGAAGACAATGGTGCAACCGGTGAAGTGTGTTTAATTTACACTTTGGAAAGAGACACAAACAGAAGACTTTGGTAAGAATGACATCAAATAAAAACATCTGCTCCACACCTTTTTTATGATAAGTTTTGAATACCTAAAGGTAGAGATATGATTCTTAATGTTACCAGCTGACTGTAAGAATAGCAGAAGTCAACAGAAAAATGACTAGAGATAATTAGCTTACATCAGCAGAAAACTTCAAAGGACATACCACTGAGAAAGGGTATAAAAATTGGACTTTCAAATGGGAAGACAGATTCGCTGTAAAGGGGCAAAGCGATTCTCAGCTTCAGAGGCAAGCTCTGTAAGTCTACAACTCTTTGAGTCTCGGGGATCAAGGTACTTGTATTTGATTTTGGTGGATATCCTGGAATAAGACTAAGAAATGTAAAAATGTAGAGAAGTTAAGATTTGAGAATAAGGATCTCTGATAATAAGATTGTAAAAGCTTTTTGTATTTGGAACTGTTAATGTTGCAATTGAACCATCTACTGTAAATTACATGTCAGTTCTTCAATAAAAATATATATTTTTAGAATTGACTCACATAATACTTCTGTATCAAACTCGCAAACTCAATCTCTGTACACTCTTTGGTGAGGAGTTGCAGAATTCTGGGGGAGTTTTCTGAACCTTCATAATATCCGGAAGGTTGCAGTCTAGCTAAACTTATTAAAAGTGCTATCTGGAGGATGGTAACATCTTTAGGTAGTTCCTTTCCTTTAGGGAGAGATAGTCTGGACCTTTAGACCCAATTAAGCATCTTTAGGATTCGGCTACCTCTAACTTTAGTTGAAAGTGAACGTCTGGGGAATACGCCTGATCTGGGGTAGCCCTAAAGGGGCTAGGACTAGTAATAATCCCTTTCACCATAACCATTTACATTTTTTGATTCGAGTATTTATCCACTTCCCTTTTAAAAGCTCTTCTGGCTTCTGCTTCCACTATCGTTTCTGTTCTGATTTAATGTCCAAAGAAACCTCTGCATTAAAAAAAATTATCCTCACCTCTCCCTTCAGTCTTTTGGTGATGATTGTATATATCCTCTTGTTACCATCTCACTGACGAGAGAAAATAAATTGTCTCTATTTATTGGCAGCACAGCATGATGGGCTGAATGGCCTCCTTCTGTGCTGTATCATTCTATGATTCTATGATTTATCTTACTAAAGCCCTTCGTAATTATCAACATGTCTACAAAAGCTCCTCTTAATCTTCTCTGTTGTAATAAGTAGAAAGGACAGCTTGAAATAAGTTCCGAGTAAAACGCTATCTAACTTGGACTGAAATTGATAATCCCTCTCAGACTTAAGGTCATCCAAAACTCTACTGCCCGTATCCTAACTCACATCAAATCCCATTCACCCATCACCCCTGTGATAGTTGACCTACATTAGCTCCTGGTTCAACAACACCTCAATTTTTAATAATTCTCATCCTTGTGTTCAAATCCCTCTATGGCCTCGCCCTTCCCTATCTCTGTAACCTCCTCCAGCTCTACAACCCTCCGAGATCTCTGCGTTCCTCCAATTCTGGTTTCTTGTCCATCCCCCACTTCCTTCGCTCCACCATTGGCGGTAGTGCTTTCATTCGTCCAGGTCATACGCTCTGGAAATCTCTCACTCGACGTCTCCGCCTCTCCGCCTCTCTCTCCTCCTTTAAGATGCTCCTTAAAACCTACCTCTTTGACCAATCATTTGCCAGCCACCCTAATATCTCATTCTTTGGCTTGGTGTCAATTTTGTAAAGCGCCTTGGGACATTTTACAATGTTGAAGGCGCTCTATGAATGCACGTTGTTGTTGTTGAATGTTCGATGTGTGAATTCGAAGATGCCGCACTTGTCAGTAGAATTGAGGTTGGTGCTGAGCTTTGTTGTTGTTGAAGTAGCATTACTTTGTATTTGCTGCGATATATTTGATCTGGGAATACTTGACACTGACATTAGGCTGCCTGATAACACTGTCACAAATATTCCATAAGTGTGACCAAAATAACAGACTGTAACCTTGGCTTCTGAATTCTCAATCAAGTTATCCATTTCCCAGTGCTAATATCTCTCATCTTGGTACATGCAAAAATTCATCAAAAAGGTAATGCTCCTTCAAGAATACACATTTTACTCTCGGCATCTTAATAACAGCAGTAGGGAGCTGAATGTTCAACTTACAATTTTATTACTTTAATTTATTTCTCCCCTCTTTTTTTTCCTGCCACTTTCTCCACTTCCCCTCTGCTCTTGAAAAAAGTTGACTCCATGCTGGGCTACAAGTGGAAGAATGCTGGCTGCCCGTTGGTACATCTTTATTTTTAAATGCATGAGCCAAGCCAGTGAGCGTTGGAAGGCTATTCAACTGCAAGGGGCATCACTGCTGAACCCAATCTTCTCCTCATCTAACAGCTGCACATGAGGGGCGTGAGCCTTTGCCCCAGTGGTAGCATTGCCGCCGCTGGGCCAGAAGTTGCAGGGTTTGAACCGCGACTCCAGCCAATCCCGGTGAGCGGAGTTGGAGCTCCGGCTTTGAATTCTGGGTTGACATCCAGTGGGGTACTCACATCATGTGTATTCCCCCTCCTCATCGTATGGGTTGTGGGAGCCCATCAAACCCTCCCGCCATATAGGACTGACCAACCTACTGGCTCGTATAAAGATGGTTATGACCATGGAAGGAGCGTTAACTGTTCATCAGCCTAAGAATCCTTCCGCTATTTCACAAAGCGATCGCCAAAGGGAACAGCGAGAAGGTACGAAAATGATGATGATTTGCACACGGCCAATCCCAGAGCTGGGAGCCCTAGACAAATTCCCCATCCTTCCCCCAGATGCGGACAGCCCAAGTATCAGCTTGGCTGACATCAAGTACTTCAGCAGAAGCTGGGGAACAAACCTTGGCATCTTCCTTTTCTGTATGGCTCGGTTTTAATCATCTGTGCATTCTGGGGACTACATCATTTTATTTCTAGAGGATCTCATAGCATAATAATTGAATGAACTATTTTTGTTACAATAATGCTGGATATGTTGGGCTGAAAGGCTGTGTTGTAATGATAGGATTCAGGTGATGGCTTAATGTCAAGATTAACATGAGCTCCAGAAAAGGAACAGGCAGTCTCGGCTCTCTAGCCACCGACTCCATCCCTCTCCATGGCCACTGCCTGAAGCTGAACTACACCATTTGCTACCTTGCCGGCCTATTTGACCCCGAGATGAGCTTCCAACCACATATCCGCTCCTTCACCAAAACCGCCTACTTCCACCACCGTAACATCGCCCATCTCTGCCCCTGCCTCAGCTCATCCGCTGCTGAAACCCTCATCCATGCCTTTGTTACCTCTAGACTTGACTATTCCAATGCACTCCTGGCTGATCTCCCATAAACTTGACCTTATCCAAAACTCTGCTGCCCGTATCCTAACTCGTACCAAGGCCCGTTCACCCATCACCTCTGTGCTCGCTGACCTAAATTGGCTCTCGGTCCGGCAACACCTTGATTTTCAAATTCACATCCTTATTTTCAATCCCCTCCATGGCTTCCCTGTCTGTAGCTCTGTAACTTCTTCCAGCCCTACAACCCCCCGAGATCTCTGCGTTCCTCCAATTCTGGCCTCTTGTGCAGCCCTGATTTTAATCGCTCCACCATTGGCAGTCAAACATTCAGCTGCCTAGGGCCTAAGCCCTGAAATTCCCTCCTTAAAACTCTCCGCCTCTCTATTTCTCTCTCCTCCTTAAAACCTACCTCTTTGACCAACTTTCCTGTTCTAATACCTCCTTATGTGACACGATGTCAAAATGTGTTTGATAACATTACTGTGAAGCACCTTGGGATGTTTTACTATTTTAAAGGCGCTATATAAATGCAAGTTGTTGTTGTTGTACAGTGTGAAGAAACAATGTGACATGATTTGACAAAAATAAAAGCCAAAGGGGGAAAATTTCAGTTGGTTTGCGCCTCCTGTTAGCGCCTTACGAGGGCGCTAATGGGGCGCAAAGTAACTAGCGCCCGGGCGCGGTGATGTTTGCACTGCTCACGAAATTAACTAGACATTTTGCGGTGGCGCTAAACACTACCGCCACGATCTCCTGCACCGGCAGATCCTGATGTCAGTCGAGAGTGCAACGTCCCGGTAGCGCCCCGGACCGTATAGTGAGTGGCGCCCCCTGTCTTACCACCTGCCGCTAGCAACGGCAGGTTGAGGGGAGCGTTCTGCAGTCAGGAAGGGACTGGGGGAGCGCTATTTAAAGGCGACCGCTTCCTGCCTTTTTTTGTCGGTGAAATTATTGCACCTGAGTGAGGGAGAGAGAGACTGCAGGAGATATTCAAAGCTGTGTTGAGGAGTTTTGGGTACTGAGCAGCACTTTACAGGTTCTTTCTGATTTGACCTTCCTTGTATCGATTTAGAAGAGACTGTGGGGGCTGCACTCTGAGCTCTTTCTCTGGGCCTCTCCATTGTTCTTTCCAGCTGATTTGATGTGCAGGTCTCTCCAGGTCGAGATTCAAGGCTGCAATGAGCAAGGTGTGGATGGAGGACAAGATCGACCCTCCCCTTTAAGAACTGGCCGGCGCCATTGTGTCTGTGTTCCATTGCTGACTGACATCACCTGAGCTTCGCCAGCGCTCTGAGGTAACGCCTCGCTCCTCGGCCTTTGCACCTTAAGACAGTTGTGTAGCGCCTGATTTAGCGCTCCAATCATCTCCAGGGGCGATAAAACCCAAGTTTGCAGTTGGAGGCGATAATTAGCGCCAGGCTCTAATCTTTGTGCCCGGCTGATAATTGTGCCCCAAATGGGGCAATACTGAATTTCTCCCCCTTAAAGACTGTTCTTTTCATTGGTATTATTGGGCAAATCAGCATCCATCTGGTTTGTGTGCTTTAGCTTGAATTTTTACATAGTCTATCTTATTCAGAGGTAATCCTGAGTCTGTTTCGCACTCGGTTGCAGTCGACCTGTGGATGACTTCAACACGTCAACTCATTACAGCTGTCACGGTCCGTACCCTACGACAATGCGGAGATTGTGCCAAATGATCATACAAAGGAGCCACGTTCCACAGTCACTTTGAAAATGAATAAATTAAAAATCAGCAGCAGTGGAAAAGAAAGAAAGGTTTTCAGTTTGATAGCACCCCCTGAGCAACCCAGCTTTCTCAATTTATTACTTTTATTTTGAAGTGCAGCCATTGTAGTTCCAAATGCGACAACCAGTTTATGGACAGGATCAGCCCACAAACAGCGATTAAACAATGATCAGCAAATCCCAATTTTGGTGGTGTTGAGTGCAGATGTGAATGTTGGCCAGGACACTTGGAGAACTACCTGCTCTTCTTTTACATCCATTTCACTAGGCAGAATGGCTCTTGGTTTAACATTTCATTTGGTAGATGGCACATCTGACAATGTAGCACTCCCTTACTGCTGTACGGAAATGTAGAAATATAATGGGTGGCAATTTTCTTTTTATTTTCACCCATTTTTCTCTATCCTGGTCTGCTCGGATCATAAATGGAATTGCAACCTTTTTACAGGTCGAAAACCAGGCAGTGGAGGGATGGGGTGGGGGTGGTTTGTAGCTGGTGGGGGGTGGGGGGGGGAGATGGGGATGGGGATGGTGATTGAGATCATGGCCTGAATTACATAAGAACATAAGACGTAGGAGCAGGAGTAGGTCATTTGGCCCCTCGAGCCTGCTCCGCCATTTAATGAGATCATGGCTGATCTGATCTTGGCCTCAACTCCACTTCCCTGCCCGCTCCCCATAACCCTCGACTCCCCTATCATTCAAAAATCTGTCAATCTCCACCTTGAATATATTCAATGACCCAGCCTCCACTGCTCTCTGGGGTAGAGAATTCCAAAGATTCACGACCCGCTGAGGGATGAAATTCCTCCTCATTTCCGATTTAAAAGGGTTTCCCATTATTCCGAAATTATGCCCCCTAGTTCTAGATTCCCCCGCGAAGGGAAACATCCTCTCTGCATCCGCCCTGTCAAGCCCCTTCAGTATCTTATATGTTTCAATAAGATCACCTCTCATTCTTCTAAACTCCAATGAGTATAGGCCCAACCTGCTCAACCTTTCTTCATAAGACAACCCCTTCATCTCCGGAATCAACCTCGTGAACCTTCTCTGAACTGCTTTGCTACCAACGTTACTGTTGTAATATAGGATGTGCGGCAGCCAATTTGCGCACAGCAAACAGCAATATGATATTGGCCAGATAATCTGTTTACGTTATGTTGATTGAGGGATAAATATTTGCCAGGACACCGGGGATAACTCCCCTGCTTAGAGAGCAGACGGGAGCTCAGTTTAACGTCTCATCCGGAAGACGGCACCTCCGACAGTGCAGCACTCCCTCAGTACTTCGCTGGGGTGTCAGTCTAGATTTTTGTGCTCAAGTCCCTGGAGTGGGACTTGAACCCACAACCTTTTGACTCAAAGGCAAGAGTGCTACCTTGCTACTGTCGTTTTAAAAACCGGACAAGTGGCAACTGTAACCACAAGAGCGTGCCCGAGAGAGGGGGGCGGTCACAGCACCCCACAACTAATATTCTCTGCTGGATCGAGGTATGTGCTTGAGAAAGGCCCTCGGGATGATTCCCTGACTGATTTTCCTTGTCTTCCTGTGAGAAGTTCCGAAGCCTACATTGCGCCTTTCCTCACTGCAACAGAACTGAAGGCAGCTACTTTGAGTAGTGGGTGGCCAAACCCTTTGACACATCCAGTGTCCACATAAAGAGAGTTTCCAGCAGTGGTTAATGGATAGCAATCACTTCCAGAAATCTGTCTAATTTTTAACCCTTGCTAGTCCAGCCATGCTGAGGTTATTTGCAACTCTCCTGCTGCCATATCCCCACTTCACCTAAGATTATCGAACTCAACACAGACTGGAGATTGGAACTGGGATTTCCTTGGTCTGGATGGACAGTGCATTAACCAATTGAACAGGGTGATACTGTAGTGTATGTGCTTTAAGTCAGAACTACTTTTTACAGCTCCTGTATACTGTAGTACCGGCAGTAACCACACCGGTATATAAGCTGTGCACATGCCTCTGTACTCCAGTCTAGAGATGACCCTCCTCCAGTAAAGACCTGTTGTTTGTTTATGTACAGCATAATCCGTGTAATTCTTTATCCACTGAACCACGGACCTAACAGTGGCGACGAGTGTTGATGCGAATCTACCTGCAACATTAAACAAAAAAAAACAAAAAAATAGTCGAGTCCAGGAACACGGGTGTCGACCGCGAGCAACCTGCCCAGCAGTCAGGCAGAGATCCAACTTCGCTGGGGAGGCTGTGGAGAGCCGGGCTTGGTTCCCCAGCCACAACGAGCAGTAAGAGACCGACGACAGGTCCTGAGCAGACCTTTCCCGAGCAGCAGCGGCTGGAGCCAACCGACGGCAGAGAGAGAGAGCCGGGCAGCATCGACGGGGTAAGAAAGAGGGTGAAGAGAGCAGGGCGCAGCCGGGGATTGATCACCGAGCGGCGTCGAGGAAAAATACTGCAAACCGGAGAGAGAGAGGGTAAGAAACAGCCGGGTTCTAGACTGAGCGGCGTCGACAAATATCAAGAGAAGAACACGCAGAGCACAGCCAGGGATCACGGGCTGATCAGGCTCCACGGGGTGAAGCAAGGGGAGACGCCATTGAGCCGCGGAGAAGCAGGGAGAGCGCGGGAGGCACCATTGAGCCGCGGAGAAGCAGGGAGAGCGCAGGAGACGCCATTGAGCCGCGGAGAAGAAGGAAGAGCGCGGGAGACGCCATTTTGTGAAGCCGCAGCGGAGAAGACGGGCGAGCGCGGGAAGGAAGGAAAGCGCGGGAGTCACCATTTTGTGCCAGCGGAGAAGAAGGGGAAGCGCGGGAGGCGCCATTGGGGATAGTTAACGCACAACTAAGGATGCCGAAGAGTGGCAGTATCTTTACGTTCGACAATGAAGTCGAAGATTGGGCAACATATGTGAAACGTATTGAGGTGTACTGCAGGGCGAATGAAGTGCCAGATGCTAATAAAGCACTGGTTCTGTTAAATTCCATGGGTGCAAAAACTTATGGGTTACTGCGAAATCTAATAACCCCAGAGAAGCCGGTAAACAAGGATTTTGGAAGCATAGTAGAAATCCTACAGGACCACTTAAGCCCCACACCGCTGCTGATAGCAGAACGATTTAAGTTCCATAAAAGGAACCAACACAAAGATGAAAGCAATGCTGAGTACCTAATGGAACTGCGCAAGCTATCGAAATACTGCCAGTTTGGAGCGGGACTAGCAGACACGTTAAGGGCCAAGTTTGTGTGTGGGCTACAAAGTGAAGGAACCCAGAAACGGCTTCTATCAAAAAAGGACCTTATGCTGGACAAAGTTTTCAATATGGCAGTATCACACGATGCAGCCACAAGGGGCGCTGCAGAGATACAACGGAGACCGCAAGAATATGGCACCAATGAAATGACCTATGGAACAGGGAAGTGCTATCGCTGCGGCAGAACAACACATGACCAGAAAGATTGTTGGTTCAAGGACCAAGTGTGCAGACAGTGTGGGAAAGCAGGACACATAGCAAGAGTCTGCAGGTCTGGGAAGAAAACCAACAGTAAGAAATCTCCACAGGAGAAGTACAAAAAGGTACACCAGGTGATGGACAGTGGTTCAGATGAACAGAAAAGTGACACAGACTCCGGAAGCAAGGAGCTGGGTTTTCTGAAACTACATAATGTAACCGAAATAGAGGATCACCAGACTATCTGGGTTACACTCAAGATAGATGGAGTCCAAGTGGAAATGGAATTGGACACAGGGTCAGCTCTAACAGTCATAAATCAAAGAGACTACAAGCGGCTATTTTCACACATACCCTTGAAAGCTACAGAGATTGTCTTGAAGACGTATACGGGGCAAAAGGTCTACCCTAAAGGAAAAATAAGGGTAAAAGTGACATATAAAGGTCAGGAAATACCTAAAATGGATATATATGTATTGCCAAATGGAGGACCACCACTGCTAGGATGTGAGTGGATTGGGAAGATACATTTAGATTGGCATTCCATACAGGCACTGAAGGTGGAGGCCAAAAAGGATACATAGATACATAGAGATAGGAACAGGAGTAGGCCATTCGGCCCTTCGAGCCTGCTCCGCCATTCAATGAGATCATGGCTGATCTTCGTCTGAGATCATAGCTGATCTTACTGTTCAGTACCCCGTCCCCGCCTTTTCTCCGTAACCCTTAATCCCCTTAGCCTTCAGAAATATATCCAATTCTCTCTTGAAAATATTTATTGAATTAGCCTTCACAGCCCTCTGTGGCAGGGAATTCCATAGGCTCACCACTCTTTGAGTGAAGAAATTCTTCCTCATCTCTGTTTTAAATGATTTGCCCGCTATTTTTAGACTGTGGCCCCTGGTTCTGTGCTCCCCGGCCATTGGAAACATTCTCTCTGAATTCAGCCTGTCCAGGCCTGCCATAATTTTATATGTTTCGATGAGATCCCCTCTCAATCTTCTAAACTCCAGTGAGTACAAGCCCAAACTATTTAATCTCTCTTCGTAGGTCATTCCCGCCATTCCAGGTATCAGCCTGGTGAATCGCCGTTGCACTCTTTCCATGGCAAGAACATCCTGGGGCGACCAAAACTGTACACAATACTCCAGATGCGGTCTCACCAGCACCTTGTACAGCTGTAGTAAGGTATCCCTATTCCTATACTCGAACCCCCTTGATATGAAGGCCAACATACCATTTGCCTTCTTAATCGCCTGTTGCACCTGCATGCTCTCCTTCAGTGACTGGTGCACAAGAACACCCAGGTCCCTCTGCACTTCCCCATCTCCCAATCTATTGCCATTTAGATAATAATCTACCCTCCTGTTTTTACCCCCAAAGTGGATAACCTCGCATTTATCCACATTATAGTGCATCTGCCACGTATCCGCCCATTCCCCCAACCTGTCCAAATCACACTGTAGCCTCCTGACATCCTCATCAGAGCCCACCCCTCCTCCTAGTTTAGTGTCGTCAGCGAATTTGGAAATATTGCATCCAATTCCCTGATCCAGATCATTTATATATATTGTGAACAGCTGGGGTCCCAGGACAGATCCTTGCGGCACCCCGCTGGTCACTGCCTGCCACTCCGAAAACGAGCCGTTTATTCCAACTCTCTGTTTTCTATCCGCCAGCCAGTTCTCTATCCACGTTAATACTTTGCCCCCAATCCCATGAGCCTTAATTTTGCATGATAATCTTTTGTGTGGAACCTTATCGAAGGCTTTCTGGAAGTCAAGGTACACCACATCCACTGGCTCTCCCCCATCTATTCTACCAGTTACCTCCTCAAAAAATTCCAGCAGATTAGTCAAACACGATTTACCCTTTGTAAATCCATGTTGACTCTGTCCGATCCTTTCCCCATTTGTCAAGTGCTCCGCTATTTTATCCTTAATAATGGACTCTAGCATTTTGCCCACAACCGATGTAAGGCTTACTGGTCTATAATTCCCTGCTTTCTCTCTACGCCCCTTTTTAAATATTGGGGTAACATTAGCTACCCTCCAATCCACGGGTACTGTTCCCGAGTCAATGGAGTTCCGGAAGATGATCCTTAGAGCATCTGCTATCTCCAGGGCCACCTCCTTAAGTACCCTAGGATGTAGTTTATCAGGCCCTGGGGATTTGTCAGCCTTCAGTCCCCTCAACTTACCCAACACCATATCCCTAGAGATACTAATTTCTGTCAGCTCCTCCCTCTCATTAGTCCCTATGTTTGCCGATATTCCTGGGAGGTTATTTGTGTCCTCCTTTGTGAATACAGAACCAAAGTATGAGTTTAATTGGTCTGCCATTTCCTTATTCTCCATTATATATTCTCCCGAATCGGACTGCAAGGGACCGACTTGGGATTTTACCAGTCTTTTCCTCCTGATATACCGATAAAAGCTTTTGCAGTCTGTCTTTATGTTTGCTGCAAGTTTACTTTCGTATTCT
Source organism: Somniosus microcephalus (assembly GCF_052327205.1). Lineage (NCBI taxonomy): Eukaryota > Metazoa > Chordata > Chondrichthyes > Squaliformes > Somniosidae > Somniosus > Somniosus microcephalus. The sequence goes on along the minus strand of NC_140990.1, from coordinate 328,838,309 downwards.
ATTTTCCCCTTCCTGATTAATCCCTTTGTCCTCTTTTGCTGTATCCTGTACTGCCCCCAATCTTCCGGTCTGGTGCTTTTTTTTGCCAGTTGATATGCCCTTTTTTTTGATTTTATGCTGTCCCTAATTTCCCTCGTTATCCACGGTTGAGTCACCTTTTTAGGTTTATTTTTATGCCAAAGGATGGTGATGTCACACCTGGACGACTGTCAAAAATGCTAACTGACGCAAAGGAAGTGTTCCAGGAGGGACTAGGAACACTAAAAGGAATAACAGCAACAATTAAAATAGAGGATAATGCAAGCCCAAAGTTTCTGAAGGCCAGACCAGTGCCTTATGCGATCAGACCAGTGGTTGAAGCAGAGCTGGAAGGGTTGGAACGTTCAGGAGTACTGTCCAAAGTGGACTGGAGCGAGTGGGCTACACCCATCATCCCTGTAATGAAGAGGTCGTTGAGTAATACGCATGGGGAACCAAAGAAGATCCGCATCTGTGGGGATTTTAAGGTGACAGTGAACCCAGTCCTTCACACGGTGCAATATCCGCTTCCACGAATTGAGGATATTTTCGCCTCGCTATCGGGTGGTAAACGCTTCACCAAAATTGATCTAGCCCAGCTGTACTTGCAAATGGAGGTAGAAGAAGCTTCAAAACATTACCTTACGATCAACACCCATAAAGGTCTCTATCAATACAACCGGCTGGTGTTTGGAGTAGCCTCGGCTCCGGCTATCTGGCAAAGGGCGATGGATCAGGTCCTGCAAGGGATTCCAGGGACCCGGGCGAAAATGACGGTGATCACCTCGCTAACTTGGAGAAGGTGCTCGCCAGATTAAAGGAATATGGGCTACGAGCTAATCGCCACAAGTGCGAGTTTTTCCAGAAACAGATCTTGTATTGCGGCCACGTCATCGATGAAGAGGGGTTACATAAGTCCCCTGACAAGATTGAGGCAGTAGTCAAGGCTCCAGCACCGGAAAATGTGTCACAACTGAGGTCGTTCCTCGGGCTGGTAAACTATCACCACAAGTTCTTACCAAATTTGTGTAAGGTACTACACCCGCTGAACACCCTACTGCAAACAGGGGTACCATGGAAGTGGGATGACGAACGTAGATGAGCTTTCCAGGAATGTAAAGAATTGATCACATCAAAAGCGGTGTTGGCCCATTTCAACCCAGCACTACCAATTCGTTTGGCATGTGATGCATCACCCTACGGCATTGGAGCGGTGCTGTCACACAAATTCCCAGACGGGTTGGAGAGGCCAGTGGCCTTTGTGTCTCGGTCACTAACCTCAGCCAAGCGCAACTACGCCCAGATTGACAGGGAGGCCCTCAGCCTAGTATGGGGAGTAAAAAAAATTCAACCATTATCTGCATGGGCAGAAGTTCACCTTGCTGACTGACCACCAACCACTTGTCTCCATCTTTAATCCTAAGAAGGGCGTGCCAGTAATGACTGCACAGCTGTTACAAAGATGGTCCCTGTTTCTAGGGGTGAATCAATATGAAATAGAATATAAAGGCACGAAACAGCATGGGAACGCTGATGGGCTATCATGCCTGCCACTGCCTACGGTGGAGGAAGCCCCAGCAGTGGACCCTATCGAGATATTTTACTCATCGATAATTGAACGATTGCCAGTAACAAACGCGGATATAGAGAAGGAGACCTGCAATGATCCGACGCTGTCACGGGTATATGAATTGACGGTGAGGGGATGGCCAACACATGGCGACTCACTGTTGCCAGCATTCTCATCCAGAAGAGAACAGCTGTTAGTATGCCCGGGGACAGTGATGTGTGGATCCAGAGTGGTGATTCCACCCAAGTTAAGGGAGAGAGTGCTAAAGAAGCTGCATGAAGGTCATCTGGGGGGAGTGAAAATGAAAAGCCTTGCTAGGGCTTATGTGTGGTGGCCGGGAATCGATCAACAAATCAAAGACCTAACTAAGAGCTGCTTAGGATGCCAGAAGGTCCAAAATGCACCACCACATGCCCCTCTACACCCATGGGAGTGGCCCTCCTCTCCATGGCAACGGGTGCACATTGATTTCGCTGGTCCACTCATGGACTCAATGTTCTTAATAGCAGTGGATGCTCATTCAAATTGGCCTGAGGTGATAAAGATGTCTTCAACCACTACAGAGAAAACGATTGCAATCCTACGGACCATATTTGCCAGAAACGGTTTGCCAGAGCAGATCTGCTCTGATAATGGACCACAGTTTGTGTCCAACGAGTTCCAAAAATTCATGAAAAGGAATGGGGTAAGGCATTACACATCCGCCCCGTATCATCCAGCCACCAATGGATTGGCTGAGAGGTTCGTACAAACCTTTAAGAAGGCGATAAAGGCCATGTGCGATGAGGAAATTCCACTACAGCATAAGATGGACAATTTCTTATTAGCCTACCGAAACACGACACATGCAGTTACCAACCAGACCCCGGCCATGATGTTCTTTAACCGAAGGTTGAGATCTCGTCTGGACTTGCTCAGACCAAATGTGCGAAGAAATGTTGAGGACAAACAATTCCAGCACATCAACGAGAAGCTGACAAGGAGCTTCAATGTAGGGCAACCAGTCTTGGCCCGTGACTATCGAACAGAGAAGTGGCAACCCGGAACGATATGTACAAGGCAGGGGCCATTAATGTACACAGTGGATGTCGGGGAGAACATTGTGAGACGCCACGTCGATCAGATCTTAGCGTCACAGGAAGGCATCAACCCCATGTCTCGAGTACCTGGGGATGAACCCGACATACCGGTAGCACCTACTTCAGACCCAGTAGCAGTGGAACCCGATGAACTACCCGATGAAAAGGGGTCAGAATCGCCTCTGCACCAAGAACAAGAACCTCCGGTGTGGTGTCTGTGCCTTTAAGAGCAATTATGGCGTATGTGCCTTTAAGAGCCCCAGGTGTGCGTAATGCCGGTAATTGCCACTTGGGCTATATAAGCCTGTGTATTGTGTATATCCTTTAGAAACCCCCCCCAGACTTGCTTAGTAAATACCTATGAACCAACTCCTGTCTTCAGTGTCTTTATCTACACACGGACACTACAGTGGCGACGAAGTGGAAACGGACTTACCTGCAATTCGGCAGCACCTCAAGGACATCGATTCCTCCAGCGTCCAGAAGACTCAAGGAAGTAAGAGAAACTGTGGTTTCACCAGCTGGCCAAGCTGGTGACAGGTACTGCGCTAATCCTTCCTGGGCGTCAGGCTGGAGCTCCAGCGACGGGCTCTACAGCTGAGACAGGCAGCAAAATCGGAGGCAAGCAATACGGACTGGGAGGGTGCACTCGAGAGACGGCCGGCGCGGCAAGCAGGTCAGCGTTTAGACCTCCGTCGGGAACGAGTCTCCAACAGTGAATAAACGGAAACCACAGTAAAACAGCGTTGTTATCGGTAGCAGCGACGGGAAAGCGCGGGAAGCGCCATATCTTTTCTGAAATGCCTAAATCTGGTAATATTGAGGCTTTTGATGGCGAAATAGAAGATTGGACCACATACGTGGAAAGAGTAGAGGTTTATTGCACTGCAAATGGAATAACAGATGAAAAAAAAGCTTCAGTACTTCTGAACTTAAAGGGCGCGAAGACATACGGGCTGTTACGAAATGTAATCACTCCAGCCAAACCAAAGGACAAAACTTTTAAAGAAATTGTTGATACCCTGCAGGAGCATTTAAACCCAACGCCGCTGCTGATAGCGGAACAATTCAAGTTCTTCAAGAGAAATCAACACAAGAATGAAAGTAACGCTGATTACCTAACCGAATTAAGAAAGCTATCAAAGTACTGCCAATTCGGAGCAGGACTATCGGATTATCTTCGAGACAAATTTGTTTGCGGTCTCTTAAGTGAAGGAACACAAAAAAGACTGCTTTCTGAAAAAGATTTAACATTGGACAAAGCTTTCAGTATGGCTGTATCATACGAAGCAGCAGCAAAAGGAGCTGCAGAGATACAACAAGAGACACAGGACTTCGGCACCCATAAAATGACACAGGAGTTCGGAAGATGTTATCGCTGCGGCAGATCCACCCATAACCAGAGGGACTGCTGGTTCAAGAGCAAAGCATGCAGGCAATGTGGTAAGATTGGACACATTGCACGGGTATGCCAATCTGGACAAAATAAATCCACTGACAGAAAACAAAAAATCAATAAAGAAAAGTACAGGAAGGTACAAATGATGACGGACAATAGCTCTGAAGACCAGAATAGCGATAGCGACTCCGGAAACAAGAGACTAAGCTGTCTCAAATTACATAATGTACTTGCCAAAGAGGATTACCAAACCATTTGGGTTACCCTCACAATAGCAGGGTCCCCAGTTAAAATGGAGCTAGATACAGGATCAGCTCTAACCGTAATAAATCGAAGAGATTACGAGAGACTATTTTCGCATATACCTCTAAAAGACACATCCATTATCTTAAAAACATATACGGGGCAGAAAGTCTACCCCAAAGGAAAAATAAGGGTGCCTGTGGTATACAACGGCAAAGAAATACAAAAGTTGTATTTATACATTCTACAAGATGGTGGTCCACCGTTGTTGGGACGTGAATGGATAAGGAAGATACGTTTAGACTGGCACTCCATTCAGGCACTGACGGTGACCAGTAAGGAAAAAAACAATGATGACATCATACCTGAACGATTAAAAGACATCTTGGCCAACGCCAAAGAAGTGTTTCAAGAGAAACTAGGAACCTTGAAAGGCATCACCGCCTCAATAAAAGTGGAAGATACAGCAATTCCAAAATTTTTTAAGGCAAGACCGGTGCCATACGCAATACGTCCAGCAGTCGAGGCAGAGCTGAAGAATTTGGAAAAGGCAGGCGTATTTTCCAAAATAGATTGGAGCGAATGGGCAACACCCATCGTTCCAGTCATGAAAAAAACATTGAAAAATAACTCTGAGGAACAGAAAAAAATTCGCATCTGTGGGGACTTTAAGGTGACTGTAAACCCGGTCCTTCACACAGTACAGTATCCTCTTCCGAGGATAGAAGATATTTTCGCCTCACTGTCCGGAGGGAAACGTTTCACATAAATTGACTTGGCACAGGCATATCTACAGATGGAGGTTGAGGAGACCTCTAAAAAGTATCTCACAATAAACACACACAAAGGCCTGTACCAGTACAATCGACTGGTTTTTGGAATAGCATCAGCTCCAGCTATCTGGCAAAGAGCTATGGAGCAAGTCCTGCAAGGGATTCCGGGGACTCAATGCTACCTAGACGACATCCTTATAACAGGAGAAAACGACAACGAGCACCTTGCCAATTTGGAGCAGGTGCTCACTAGGCTGAAAGAACGGGGCCTACGAGCAAATCGCCCCAAGTGCGAATTTTTCCAAAATCAGATATCATATTGTGGCCACATAATTAATAAGGAAGGGTTGCATAAGTCACCTGAAAAAATTGAAGCAGTTATAAAAGCCCCAGCACCTGAAAATGTTTCACAATTAAGGTCATTCCTGGGATTAATAAATTACTATCATAAATTTTTACCGAACTTATCAACTATTCTACACCCTCTTAATGATCTTCTACAGACAGGAGTGATTTGGAAATGGAACGAAGACTGTAAACGTGCCTTCCATAAATGTAAAGACTTAATCACATCCGAGAAAATTTTGGCTCATTACAACCCATCACTACCAATCAGACTGGCGTGCGATGCATCCCCTTACGGCATCGGAGCGGTATTGTCCCATAGATTCCCTGATGGCTCGGAACGGCCGATAGCTTTTGCGTCACGCTCATTGAACTCAGCTGAGCGTAACTATGCCCAGATAGATAGGGAAGCACTCAGCCTGGTATGGGGAGTGAAGAAATTCAACCATTACCTACATGGACAAAAATTTACCTTGCTGACTGACCATCAACCCCTCATCTCCATATTCAACCCTAAAAAAGGTGTCCCCATTATGACGGCACAAAGACTACAGAGGTGGTCCCTTTTTCTAGGGGCACACCAATACAACATTGAATACAAAGGGTCAAAACAGCATGGGAATGCTGACGGTTTATCACGCCTACCGTTGCCAACGATAGAAGAGGCACCTACAGTAGACCCAGTAGAGATATTTCACTCTACCATAGTGGAATGTCTACCGGTGACAAATTCTGCCATTGAAAGGGAGACAAGAAATGACCCTACTCTCTCACGGGTCTATGATTTAACAGTGAAGGGATGGCCAGCACATGGCGAACCACTGTTGCCAGCATTCTCGCAAAGAAGAGAACAGCTGTCAGTGTGCCGAGGAACCTTGATGTGTGGATCCAGAGCGGTGATTCCACCCAAACTCCAGGATAAAGTGCTAAAGGAGCTTCACGAGGGGCATCTGGGTGGAGTGAAAATGAAGAACCTAGCTAGAGCGTTTGTATGGTGGCCAGGTATCGATGGAGACATCGAAGACATGACCAAGAGCTGCCTAGGATGCCAGAAGGTCCAAAATGCTCCGCCACAGGCCCCTCTACATCCAAGGGAGTGGCCCTCATCTCCCTGGCAAAGGGTGCACATCGACTTTGCTGGTCCATTTATGGACTCAATGTTCTTAATCGCAGTTGATGCACACTCCAAGTGGCCGGAGGTAATAAAGATGTCCTCCACCACCACGGAAAAGACCATCACAGTATTAAGAACCATATTTGCCAGGAATGGGCTGCCGGAGCAGATATGTTCTGATAATGGACCGCAATTTGTGTCCGAAGAATTCAGAAAGTTCTTAAAGAACAATGGGGTAAAGCACTACACGTCCGCCCCATACCATCCCGCCACCAATGGATTGGCTGAAAGGTTTGTCCAGACCTTCAAGAAGGCCATCAAGGCCATGGGTAATGAAGACATAAAACTTCAGCACAAGGTGGATAACTTCTTATTTGCATATAGGAATGCAACGCATATGGTTACTAACCAAACTCCCGCCATGATGTTCTACAATAGAAACCTAAGATGCCGGCTGGATTTGGTCAAGCCCAACATCCGAAGGGACGTGGAGAACCGACAGTTTCAGGGCATGAATGAAAGGCCAACTAGGGCCTTCCAGATAGGCCAACCGGTTTTGGCCCGGGACTACCGTACCGAGAAATGGCAGCCTGGAACTATCTGCACACGATTAGGACCACTGATGTATACCGTGGACATCGGAGACAGCATAATAAGGCGCCATGCTGACCAAATCATCAAGTCATCCGAAAAGGGACAACCTACACCACCACTCTATACATCTAACGATGAAGTAGAGATACCCATATCTACCTCGGATCCGGTGATACTGGAGCCCGATGAACCCGACACTGGCCTTCAAGCCGAATCAGCCTTGCCAGAAGAACCTACTACACCACCAGAAACTACTACACCCCCGAGGCGTTATCCGGACCGAGTCAGGAAGCCTCCTGAGAGACTAACTTATAATTAATTAATACAGCAATGTATATTATTTTGCATATAACATGTAATTAATAATTATTTAAAACATGATGTACTAGTTAGCTAGAAGGGGAGGAATTGTGGTGTATGTGCCTTTAAGAGCAATTATGGTGTATGTGCCTTTAAGAGCCCCAGGTGTGCGTAATGCCGGTAATTGCCACTTGGGCTATATAAGCCTGTGTATTGTGTATATCCTTTAGAAACCCCCCCCAGACTTGCTTAGTAAATACCTATGAACCAACTCCTGTCTTCAGTGTCTTTATCTACACACGGACACTACATCCGGAAAGACGCTATCCCGAAAGGGTCAGGAAACCGCCCCAAAGACTGAATCTATAAATGGACTTTTTGTTATTGAATGTACATGTAAAAATGTAATTGTTATTTGAATATTAAGGGGGTATTATTAATCTAAAAAGGGAGGAATTGTAGTGTATGTGCTTTAAGTCAGAACTACTTTTTACAGCTCCTGTATACTGTAGTACCGGCAGTAACCACACCGGTATATAAGCTGTGCGCATGCCTCTGTACTCCAGTCTAGAGATGACCCTCCTGCAGTAAAGACCTGTTGTTTGTTTATGTACAGCATCCATGTAATTCTTTATCCACTGAACCACGGATCTAACAGATACTACTTTAGTTCTTTATCCCCCATTATACTTGACACTTTTCTCCCCTTAAGACTGGGGTGCGGTTCTATAAGCCTGTCATGCAAGTGGCCACTCTTCCTTATGATCAAAGAAAGAACTTGCATTTATATAGCACTATTCACATACACAAAATGTCCTAAAACACTTCACAGCCAATGACTTACTTTAGAGGTGTAGTCACTGCTTTAGTCAGAACACCACCACCTCCAAGTTCCCCGCCAAGTCACACACCATCCTGACTTGGAAATATATCGCCGTTCCTTCATCGTCACTGGGTCAAAAACCTGGAACTCCCTCCCTAACAACACTGTGGGAGTACCTTCACCACACGGACTGCAATGGTTCAAGAAGGCGGCTCACCACCACCTTCTCAAGGGCAATTAGGGTTGGGCAATAAACGCTGGCCTTGCTAGCGCTGCCTACATCCCATGAACAATTTTTTTTTTAAAGTGTGGTCTTCAATTTGCACACAGCAAGCTCCCACAAACAGGAATGAGATACCCTACTGTTGTGGTGGTGTTGGCTAAGGGATGAGCATTGGTACCGGGAGCACTCGCCTGCTCTTCTTCGAAATACTGCCATTTACGTCCACCTGAGCTGGCAGACGCAGCCTCGGTATTCAACTGTGAAGGGTATCCCAGCAGAGTCTGTTCCTTTCAGCTGAATACCGCACTTATGAGCAGGGGGGTGCTGAATCGATCATGAGTGGGAACCCAAGTTGATGTTCCCTTAACTCAAGGATGCCGAGTCAAATGTAGTATCCTTACTACTGCCCCAGCTGAATCAACTGACACAGCCTCAACTAGGAATTGTACCCGGGGATCTTTCTCGTGTCCGTCATTCACTGTCGATGCCAACTGAACCATCACGAAGGCCCACTTCTCCTTTTAAATTAACATGATCCAATGTCAAAGTCTGCGAACTCTCGCATCCTGCGAATAGTAACGACATTACATTCATTTGCAGTCATTGAGAATTGTTTAAACAGTTATTATTTGGGATCATAGGCAGCTATTGTTTCATATAATAGACAAAAAGTTGCACACTGATGTTATACCTGTTCTGATTAAAATGAGTAAAGTGATTTTTTTTTAAGATTGTCCAAATGATCATGTTATTACAAAGTAATAGCTGTCTGTAATAATTTTAATAAAGGAATGTTCGACACCAAGGGTGGGTGAAGTTAAGGATAGCAGTTTTAAAAATAAATTACACTGCATGAAAATGGGAAATAATAATTACAGGTTTAATTTCGCTGAATTTTAAAGCTGCTGTCAGGACTTAGTTGAAGTAAACCTTCAGTTTGTTCAATCAGTCCTTTTGTATATGTTTCTATCACTTTGATTAAACATCTTGGCCAGTGGTCTCAGCATTTGTTTGTCACAAGGGCACAATTGGCACATTTATTTACTCTTGCGCTCCTGACTAAGCAGGTCATGTATCTCCCGTTCAGCTTGTTCAGCAGCTTTGAAGGTCTCTGTGTGATCCATATTTAAGTTCCAGATGTTCTGAAGACTTGTCCATGGTTTACAGTCAATACAATGAATGATATAGTGGAATTAAATAGTTCAGTGTCTGATAAATTTAAATTTGGTCCAAGCATCGAAAGAGGCATCAATGGTTTCCGCCTGAAACAGGCATTAGGGCCTTTGCTTATGCAAATAAGTGGCCTAATGCCTTTTTAATGCTTCCTTTACCAACACAGCCGGCCGGGACTACATGCAGCCAAACTACCGGTCCCTCTCCCGATCGTGAACTTAGCTCTCCCGATCGCGACCTCGACCCACCCAATCGTGACCTCGACCCACCCGATCGTGACCTCGACCCACCCGATCGTGACCTCGACACACCCGATCGCGACCTCGACCCACCCGATCGCGACATCGACCCTCCCGATCGCGACCTTGACCCACCCAATCGTGACCTCGACCCACCCGATCGTGACCTCGACCCACCCGATCGTGACCTCGACACACCCGATCGTGACCTCGACCCACCCGATCGCGACATCGACCCTCCCGATCGCGACCTCGACCCACCCAATCGTGACCTCGACCCACCCGATCGTGACCTCGACCCACCCGATCGCGACCTCGACCCACCCGATCGCGACCTCGGCCCTCCCGATCGCGACCTCGACCCTCCTGATTGCGACCTCAGCCCTCCCGATCGCGACCTCAGCCCTCCCAATCGTGACCTCGACCCACCCGATCGTGACCGCAGCCCGCCCAATAACGAATTCGGCCCTCCCGATCGCGACCACAGCCCTCCCAATAGCGAACACAGCCCTCCCGATCGCGACCTCAGCCCTCCCGATCGCGACCTCAGCCCTCCCAATCGTGACCTCGACCCACCCGATCGCGACCTCGGCCCTCCCAATAGCGAATTCGGCCCTCCCGATCGCGACCACAGCCCTCCCAATCGCGAACTCAGCCCTCCTGATCGCGACCTCAGCCCTCCCGATCGTGACCTCAGCCCTGCCAATAGTGACCTCAGCCCTCCCGATCGCGACCTCAGCCCTGCCAATAGTGACCTCAGCCCTCCCGATCGCGACCTCAGCCCTCCCGATCGTGACCTCAGCCCTGCCAATAGTGACCTCAGCCCTCCCGATCGCGACCTCAGCCCTCCCGATCGCGACCTCAGCCCTGCCAATAGTGACCTCAGCCCTCCCGATCGCGACCTCAGCCCTCCCGATCGTGACCTCAGCCCTGCCAATAGTGACCTCAGCCCTCCCGATCGCGACCTCGACCCACCCGATCGTGACCTCGACCCACCCGATCGTGACCTCGACACACCCGATCGCGACCTCGACCCACAATATCGTGACCTCGACCCACCCGATCGTGAAATCGACCCTCCCGATTGCGACCTCGACCAACCCGATCGCGGCCTCGACCCACCCGATCGTGACCTCGACCCACCCGATCACGGCCTCGACCCGCCCGAATGCAATCTCGACCCACCCGATCGCGACCTCGACCCACCCGATCGCGACCTCGACCCACCCGATCACGACCTCGACCCACCCGATCCTGACCTCGACCTGCCCGATCGCGACCTCATCCCACCCGAACGTGACCTCGACCCACCCGATGGCGACATCGACCCTCCCAATCGCGACCTCGACCCTCCCAATCGCGACCTCGACCCACCCAATCGTGACCTCAACCCACCCGATCGCGACCTCGACCCACCCGATCGCGACATCGACCCACCCAATTGTGACCTCGACCCTCCCAATCACGACCTCGACCCACCCGATCGCGACCTCAACCCACCCGATCGCGACCTCGGCTCACCTGATTGCTGCCTCGACCCACCTGATCACGACCTCGACACACCCAATCGCGACCTTGACCCACCCGATCGCCACGTTGACCCACCTGATCGTGACCTCGACCCACCCAATCGCGACCTTGACCCTCCCGATCGCGACCTCGACCCACCCAATCGCGACCCCGACCCACCACAGCCCTCCCAATAGCGAACACAGCCCTCCCGATCGAAACCTCAGCCCTCCCGATCGCGACATCAGCCCTCCCAATCGTGACCTCGACCCACCCGATCGCGACCTCGGCCCTCCCAATAGCGAATTCGGCCCTCCCGATCGCGACCACAGCCCTCCCAATAGCGAACTCAGCCATCCCGATCGCGACCTCAGCCTTCCCGATCGCGACCTCAGCCCTGCCAATAGTGACCTCAGCCCTCCCGATCGCGACCTCGACCCTCCCGATCGCGACCTCAGCCCTCCCGATCGCGACCTCAGCCCTCCCAATCGTGACCTCGACCCACCCGATCGTGACCGCAGCCCGCCCAATAACGAATTCGGCCCTCCCGATCGCGACCACAGCCCTCCCAATAGCGAACACAGCCCTCCCGATCGCGACCTCAGCCCTCCCGATCGCGACCTCAGCCCTCCCAATCGTGACCTCGACCCACCCGATCGCGACCTCGGCCCTCCCAATAGCGAATTCGGCCCTCCCGATCGCGACCACAGCCCTCCCAATCGCGAACTCAGCCCTCCTGATCGCGACCTCAGCCCTCCCGATCGTGACCTCAGCCCTGCCAATAGTGACCTCAGCCCTCCCGATCGCGACCTCAGCCCTGCCAATAGTGACCTCAGCCCTCCCGATCGCGACCTCAGCCCTCCCGATCGTGACCTCAGCCCTGCCAATAGTGACCTCAGCCCTCCCGATCGCGACCTCAGCCCTCCCGATCGCGACCTCAGCCCTGCCAATAGTGACCTCAGCCCTCCCGATCGCGACCTCAGCCCTCCCGATCGTGACCTCAGCCCTGCCAATAGTGACCTCAGCCCTCCCGATCGCGACCTCGACCCACCCGATCGTGACCTCGACCCACCCGATCGTGACCTCGACACACCCGATCGCGACCTCGACCCACAATATCGTGACCTCGACCCACCCGATCGTGAAATCGACCCTCCCGATTGCGACCTCGACCAACCCGATCGCGGCCTCGACCCACCCGATCGTGACCTCGACCCACCCGATCACGGCCTCGACCCGCCCGAATGCAATCTCGACCCACCCGATCGCGACCTCGACCCACCCGATCGCGACCTCGACCCACCCGATCACGACCTCGACCCACCCGATCCTGACCTCGACCTGCCCGATCGCGACCTCATCCCACCCGAACGTGACCTCGACCCACCCGATGGCGACATCGACCCTCCCAATCGCGACCTCGACCCTCCCAATCGCGACCTCGACCCACCCAATCGTGACCTCAACCCACCCGATCGCGACCTCGACCCACCCGATCGCGACATCGACCCACCCAATTGTGACCTCGACCCTCCCAATCACGACCTCGACCCACCCGATCGCGACCTCAACCCACCCGATCGCGACCTCGGCTCACCTGATTGCTGCCTCGACCCACCTGATCACGACCTCGACACACCCAATCGCGACCTTGACCCACCCGATCGCCACGTTGACCCACCTGATCGTGACCTCGACCCACCCAATCGCGACCTTGACCCTCCCGATCGCGACCTCGACCCACCCAATCGCGACCCCGACCCACCACAGCCCTCCCAATAGCGAACACAGCCCTCCCGATCGAAACCTCAGCCCTCCCGATCGCGACATCAGCCCTCCCAATCGTGACCTCGACCCACCCGATCGCGACCTCGGCCCTCCCAATAGCGAATTCGGCCCTCCCGATCGCGACCACAGCCCTCCCAATAGCGAACTCAGCCATCCCGATCGCGACCTCAGCCTTCCCGATCGCGACCTCAGCCCTGCCAATAGTGACCTCAGCCCTCCCGATCGCGACCTCAGCCCTCCCGATCGCGACCTCAGTCCTGCCAATAGTGACCTCAGCCCTCCCGATCGCGACCTCGACCCACCCGATCATGACCTCGACCCACCCAATCGTGAACTCGACCCACCCGATCGCGACCTCGACCCACCCGATCGTGACCTCGACCCACCCGATCATGATATCGACCCTCCCGATCGCGACCTTGAACCACCCAATCGCGGCCTCGACCCTCCCGATTGCGACCTCGACCCACCCAATTGCGACCCCAACCCACCCGATCGCTGCCTCGACCCACCCAATCACGACCTCGACCCACCCGATCGCGACATCGACCCACCCGATCGCGACCTCAGCCCTCCCGATCATGACCTCGACCCTCCCGATCGCGACCTCGACCCTCCCAATCGCGACCTCGATCCACCCAATCGTGACCTCGGCCCACCCGATCACGATATCGACCCACCCGATCGCCGCCTCGACCCAGCCGATCGCAACCTCGACACTCCCGATCGCGACCTCGACCCTCCCGATCGCCACCTCGACCCACCCGATCACGACCTCGACACACCCAATCGTGATCTCGACCCCCCCGATCGCGAACTCAAACCTCCCGATCATGACCTCGATCCATCCGAATGCGACCTCGACCCACCCGATCGTGACATCGACTCACCCGATCGCGACATCGACCCACCCGATCGCAACATCTACCCTCCCAATCGCGACATTGAACCATCTGATCAGGACCTCGACCCACCCGATCGTGGCACCGACCCACCCGATCGCGACATCGACCCACCCGATCGCGACATCGACCCTCCCAATCGTGACCTCGACCCTCCCAATCGTGACCTCGACCCACCCGATCGCGAACTCGACCCACCCGATCGCGATATCGACCCACCCGATCGCGACCTCGACACACCCGATCGCGACCTCGACCCACCCGATCACGACCTCGACCCACCCAATCGTGAGCTCGACCCCCCGATCGCGAACTCAAACCTCCCGATCATGACCTCAACCCATCCGATCGCGACCTCGACCCAGCCGATCGTGACATCGACTCACCCGATTGCGACATCGACCCACCCGATCGCAACATCTACCCTCCCGATCGCGACATCGATCCACCTGATCAGGACCTCGACTCACCCGATCGTGACACTGACCCACCCGATCGCGACATCGACCCACCCGATCACGACCTCGACCCACCCGATCGTGACCTCGACCCACCCGATCGTGACCTCGACCCACCCGATCGTGACCTCGACCCACCCGATTGTGATATCGACCCTCCCGATCGCGACCTTGAACCACCCGATCGCGGCCTCGACCCACCCGATCGCGACCTCGACCCACCCAATCGCGACTCCAACCCACCGGATCGCTGCCTCGACCCACCCGATCACGACCTCGACCCACCCGATCGTGACATCGACCCACCCAATCGCGACCTCAGCCCTCCCGATCACAACCTCGAACCTCCCGATCGTGACCTCGATCCACCCGATCGCGACCTCGACCCACCCGATCGCGATATCGACCCACCCGATCGCCGCCTCGACCCACCCGATCGCACCCTCAACCCTCCCGATCGCGAACTCGACCCTCCCGATCGCCACCTCGACCCACCCGATCGTAACTTCGACCCACCCGATTGCGACCTCGACTCACCCGATCACGACTTCGACCCACCCAATCGTGACCTCGACCCCCCCGATCGTGAACTGAAACCTCCCGATCATGACCTCGACCCATCCGATCGCGACCTCGACCCACCCGATCGTGCCATCGACTCACCCGATCGCGACATTGACCCACCCGATCGCAACATCTACCCACCCGATCGTGACACTGACCACCCGATCACGACATCGACCCACCTGATCGCGACCTCGACCCACCCGAACGCGACCTCGACCCACCCGATCGCGACATCGACCCTCCCAATTGCGACATTGAACCACCTGATCAGGACCTCGACCCACCCGATCGTGGCACCGACCCACCCGATCGCGACATCGACCCACCCGATTGCGACATCGACCCTCCCAATCGTGACCTCGACCCTCCCAATCGCGACCTCGACCCACCCAATCGTGACCTCAACCCACCCGATCGCGAACTCGACCCACCCGATCGCGATATCGACCCACCCAATAGCGACCTCGACCCTCCCAATCGCGACCTCGACCCACCCGATCGCGACCTCGACCCACCCGATCGCGACATCGACCCTCCCAATCGCGACCTCGACCCTCCCAATCGCGACCTCGACCCACCCAATCGTGACCTCAACCCACCCGATCGCGACCTCGACCCACCCGATCGCGACATCGACCCACCCAATTGCGACCTCGACCCTCCCGATCGCGACCTCGACCCACCCGATCGCGACCTCGACCCACCCGATCGCGACCTCGACCCATCCGATCGTGACCTCGACCCACCCGATCACAGCCTCAACCCACCCAATCACGACCTCGACCCACCCGATCGCGACAACGACCCACCCGATCACGACCTCGACCCACCCGATCACGACCTCGAACCTCCCGATTGCGAGCTCGACCCACCCGATCGCGGCCTCGACCCACCCGATCGTGACACTGACCCACCTGATCGCGACATCGACCCACCCAATCGCGACCCCGACCCACCACAGCCCTCCCAATAGCGAACACAGCCCTCCCGATCGCGAACTCAGCCCTCCCGATTGCGACCTCAGCCCTCCCAATCGTGACCTCGACCCACCCGACCGCGACCTCGGCCCTCCCAATAGCGAATTCGGCCCTCCCGATCGCGAACTCAGCCCTCCCGATCGTGACCTCGACCCACCCGACCGCGACCTCGGCCCTCCCAATAGCGAATTCGGCCCTCCCGATCGTGACCACAGCCCTCCCAATAGCGAACTCAGCCCTCCCGATCGCGACCTCAACCCTCCTGATGGCGACCTCAGCCCTCCCGATCGCGACCTCAGCCCTGGCAATAGTGACCTCAGCCCTCCCGATCGCGACCTCGACCCACCCGATCGTGACCTCGACCCACCCGATCGTGACCTCGACCCACCCCATCGCGACCTCGACCCACCTGATCGTGACCTCGACCCATCCGATTGTGACATCGACCCTCCCGGTTGCGACCTCGACCAACCCGATCGCGGCCTCGACCCACCCGATCGTGACCTCGACCCACCCGATCGTGACCTCGACCCACCCGATCGCGACCTCGACCCACCCGATCGTGACCTCGACCCACCCGATCGTGATATCGACCCTCCCGATCGCGACCTCGAACCACCCGATCACGGCCTCGACCCACCCGATCGCGACCGCGACCCACACGATCGCGATATCGACCCACCCAATCGCCGCCTCGACCCACCTGATCGCAACCTCGACCCTCCCGATCGCGACCTCGACCCTCCCGATTGCCACCTCGACCCACCCGATCGTAACCTCGACCCACCCGATCGCGACCTCGACCCACCCGATCACGACCTCGACCCAACCGATCGTGACCTCGACCCCCCCGATCGTGAGCTCAAACCTCCCGATCATGACCTCGACCCATCCGATCGCGACCTCGACCCACCCGATCGTGACATCGACTCACCCAATCGCGACATCTACCCACCCGATCGCAACATCTACCCTCCCGATCGCGACATCGATCCACCAGATCAGGACCTCGACCCACCCGCTCATGACACTGACCCACCCGATCGCGACATCGACCCACCCGATCGCGACCTCAGCCCTCCCGATCACGACCTCGACCCACCCGATCGCGACCTCGACCCACCCGATCACGACCTCGACCCACCCAATCGTGAGCTCGACCCCCCGATTGCGAACTCAAACCTCCCGATCATGACCTCAACCCATCCGATCGCGACCTCGACCCAGCCGATCGTGACATCGACTCACCCGATTGCGACATCGACCCACCCAATCGCAACATCTACCCTCCCGATCGCGACATCGATCCACCTGATCAGGACCTCGACTCACCCGATCGTGACACTGACCCACCTGATCGCGACATCGACCCACCCAATCGCGACCCCGACCCACCACAGCCCTCCCAATAGCGAACACAGCCCTCCCGATCGCGAACTCAGCCCTCCCGATTGCGACCTCAGCCCTGCCAATCGTGACCTCGACCCACCCGACCGCGACCTCGGCCCTCCCAATAGCGAATTCGGCCCTCCCGATCGCGACCTCAGCCCTCCCGATTGCGACCTCAGCCCTCCCAATCGTGACCTCGACCCACCCGACCGCGACCTCGGCCCTCCCAATAGCGAATTCGGCCCTCCCGATCGTGACCACAGCCCTCCCAATAGCGAACTCAGCCCTCCCGATCGCGACCTCAACCCTCCTGATCGCGACCTCAGCCCTCCCGATCGCGACCTCAGCCCTGGCAATAGTGACCTCAGCCCTCCCGATCGCGACCTCGACCCACCCGATCGTGACCTCGACCCACCCGATCATGACCTCGACCCACCCCATCGCGACCTCGACCCACCTGATCGTGACCTCGACCCATCCGATCGTGACATCGATCCTCCCAGTTGCGACCTCGACCAACCCGATCGCGGCCTCGACCCACCCGATCGTGACCTCGACCCACCCGATCGTGACCTCGACCCACCCGATCGCGACCTCGACCCACCCGATCGTGACCTTGACCCACCCGATCGCGACATCGACCCACCCAATTGCGACCTCGACCCTCCCGATCGCGACCTCGACCCACCCGATCGCGACCTCGACCCACCCGATCGCGACCTCGACCCATCCGATCGTGACCTCGACCCACCCGATCACAGCCTCAACCCACCCAATCACGACCTCGACCCACCCGATCGCGACAACGACCCACCCGATCACGACCTCGACCCACCCGATCACGACCTCGAACCTCCCGATTGCGAGCTCGACCCACCCGATCGCGGCCTCGACCCACCCGATCGTGACACTGACCCACCTGATCGCGACATCGACCCACCCAATCGCGACCCCGACCCACCACAGCCCTCCCAATAGCGAACACAGCCCTCCCGATCGCGAACTCAGCCCTCCCGATTGCGACCTCAGCCCTCCCAATCGTGACCTCGACCCACCCGACCGCGACCTCGGCCCTCCCAATAGCGAATTCGGCCCTCCCGATCGCGAACTCAGCCCTCCCGATCGTGACCTCGACCCACCCGATCGTGATATCGACCCTCCCGATTGCGACCTCGACCAACCCGATCGCGGCCTCGACCCACCCGATCGTGACCTCGACCCACCCGATCGTGACCTCGACCCACCCGATCGCGACCTCGACCCACCCGATCGTGACCTCGACCCACCCGATCGTGATATCGACCCTCCCGATTGCGACCTCGAACCACCCGATCACGGCCTCGACCCACCCGATCGCGACCGCGACCCACCCAATCGCGACCCCAACCCACCCGATCGCTGCCTCGACCCAACCAATCACTACCTCGACCCACCCGATCGCGACATCGACCCACCCGATCGCGACCTCAGCCCTCCCGATCACGACCTCGGCCCTCCCGATCGCGACCTCGACCCTCCCAATCGCGACCTCGATCCATCCGATCGTGACCTCGACCCACACGATCGCGATATCGACCCACCCTATCGCCGCCTCGACCCACCCGATCGCAACCTCGACCCTCCCGATCGCGACCTCGACCCTCCCGATTGCCACCTCGACCCACCCGATCGTAACCTCGACCCACCCGATCGCGACCTCGACCCACCCGATCACGACCTCGACCCAACCGATCGTGACCTCGACCCCCCCGATCGTGAGCTCAAACCTCCCGATCATGACCTCGACCCATCCGATCGTGACCTCGACCCACCCGATCGTGACATCGACTCACCCAATCGCGACATCGACCCACCCGATCGCAACATCTACCCTCCCGATCGCGACATCGATCCACCTGATCAGGACCTCGACCCACCCGCTCATGACACTGACCCACCCGTTCGCGACATCGACCCACCCGATCGCGACCTCAGCCCTCCCGATCACGACCTCGACCCACCCGATCGCGACCTCGACCCACCCGATCACGACCTCGACCCACCCAATCGTGAGCTCGACCCCCCGATCGCGAACTCAAACCTCCCGATCATGACCTCAACCCATCCGATCGCGACCTCGACCCAGCCGATCGTGACATCGACTCACCCGATTGCGACATCGACCCACCCGATCGCAACATCTACCCTCCCGATCGCGACATCGATCCACCTGATCAGGACCTCGACTCACCCGATCGTGACACTGACCCACCCGATCGCGACATCGACCCACCCGACCACGACCTCGACCCACCCGATAGTGACCTTGACACACCCGATTGTAGCCTCGCCCCTCCCGATCGCGACCTCGACCCTCCTGATCGCGACCTCGACCCTCCCGATCGCGGCCTCAACCCACCCGATCACGATCTCGATACACCCAATCGTTGCCTCGAGCCACCCGATTGTGACATCGACCCACCCGATCGCGACACCGACCCGCCCGATCGCAACATCGACCCACCTGATCGCGACCTCGATCCCCCGATCGTGACATCGACCCACCCGATCGCGACATCGACCCAACCCATCGCGACCTCGACCCACCTGATCGTGACCTCGACCCATCCGATCGTGACATCGACCCTCCCGATTGCGACCTCGACCAACCCGATCGCGGCCTCGACCCACCCGATCGTGACCTTGACCCACCCGATCGTGACCTCGACCCACCCGATCGCGACCTCGACCCACCCGATCGTGACCTCGACCCACCCGATCGTGATATCGACCCTCCCGATCGCGACCTCGAACCACCCGATCGCGGCTTCGACCCACCCGATCGCGACCTCGACCCACCCAATCGCGACCCCAACCCACCCGATCGCTGCCTCGACCCAACCAATCACTACCTCGACCCACCCGATCGCGACATCGACCCACCTGATCGCGACCTCAGCCCTCCCGATCATGACCTCGGCCCTCCCGATCGCGACCTCGACCCTCCCAATCGCGACCTCGATCCATCCGATCGCGAACTCGACCCACACGATCGTGATATCGACCCACCCAATCGCCGCCTCGACCCACCCGATCGCAACCTCGACCCTCCCGATCGCGACCTCGACCCTCCCGATTGCCACCTCGACCCACCCGATCGTAACCTCGACCCACCCGATCGCGACCTCGACCCACCCGATCACCACCTCGACCCAACCGATCATGACCTCGACCCCCCCGATCGTGAACTCAAACCTCCCGATCATGACCTCGACCCATCCGATCGCGACCTCGACCCACCCGATCATGACATCGACTCACCCAATCGCGACATCGACCCACCCGATCGCAAAATCTACCCTCCCGATCGCGACATCGATCCACCTGATCAGGACCTCGACCCACCCAATCGTGACACTGACCCACCCGATCGTGACATCGACTCACCCAATCGCGACATCGACCCACCCGATCGCAAAATCTACCCTCCCGATCGCGACATCGATCCACCTGATCAGGACCTCGACCCACCCAATCGTGACACTGACCCACCCGATCGTGACATCGACTCACCCAATCGCGACATCGACCCACCCGATCGCAACATCTACCCTCTCGATTGCGACATCGACCCACCCGATCGCGACCTCAGCCCTCCCGATCATGACCTCGACCCACCCGATCGCGACCTCGACCCACCCGATCACGACCTCGACCCACCCAATCGTGAGCTCGACCCCCCGATCGCGAACTCAAACCTCCCGATCATGACCTCAACCCATCGATCGCGACCTCGACCCAGCCGATCGTGACATCGACTCACCCGATTGCGACATCGACCCACCCGATCGCAACATCTACCCTCCCGATCGCGACATCGATCCACCTGATCAGGACCTCGACTCACCCGATCGTGACACTGACCCACCCGATCGCGACCTCGACCCACCCGATCACGACCTCGACCCACCCGATCGTGACCTTGACCCACCCGATTGTAGCCTCGCCCCTCCCGATCGCGACCTCGACCCTCCTGATCGCGACCTCGACCCTCCCGATCGCGGCCTCAACCCACCCGATCACGATCTCGACACACCGAATCGTTGCCTCGAGCCACCCGATTGTGACATCGACCCACCCGATTGCGACACCGACCCACCCGATCGCGACATCGACCCACCTGATCGCTACCTCGACCCTCCAAATCATGACATCGACCCACCCGATCGCGACATCGACCCACCCGATCACGACCTCGACCCACCCGATCACGACCTCAACCCGCCCGATCGTGACCTCGACCCACCCGATCGCGACCTCGACCCACGTGATCGCGACCTCGACCCACCCGATCACGACCTCGACGCACCCGACCACGACCGCGACCCACCCGATCGTGACATTGACCCACCCGATCACGACCTCAACCAACCCGCTCACAACCTCGAACCTCCCGATTGCGACCTCGACCCACCCAACCACGACCTCGACCCACCCAATCACGGCCTCGACCCACCCGATCACGGCCTCGACCCACCCAATCATTACCTCGACCCACCCGATCGCGACATCGACCCACCCGATCACGACCTCGACCCACCCGATCGCGACCTCGAACCTCCCGATTGCGAGCTCGACCCACCCGATCGCGGCGTCGACCCACCCGATCACGGCCTCGACCCACCCGACCGCGATCTCGACCCACCCGATCGCGACCTCGACCCACCCAATCACGACCTTGACCCACCCGATCATGACCTCGAACATCCCGATCGCGAGATCGATCCACCTGATCAGGACCTCGACCCACCCGATCGTGACACTGACCCACCCGATCGCGACATCGACCCACCTGATCGCGACCTCAACCCACCCGATCGCGACCTCGACCCACCCGATCGCGACATCGACCCACCAAATTGCGACCTCGACCCTCCCAATCGCTAACTCGACCCACCCGATCGCGACCTCGACCCACCCGATCGCGACATCGACCCTCCCAATCGCGACCTTGACCCTCCCAATCGCGACCTCGACCCACCCAATCGTGACCTCGACCCACCCGATCGCGACCTCGACCCACCCGATCGCCACCTCGACCCTCCCAATCACGACGTCGACCTTCCCGATCGCGACCTCGACCCACCCGTTCGCCACCTCGACCCTCCCGATCGTGACCTCGACCCTTCCTATCGCGACCTCAACCCACCCGATCGCGACCTCAACCCACCCGATCGCCACCTTGACCCTCCCAATCACGACGTCGACCCTCCCGATCGCGACCTCGACCCACCCGTTCGCGACCTCGACCCTCCCGATCGTGACCTCGACCATCCCGATCGTGACCTCAACCCACCCGATCGCGACCTCGACCCACCCGATCGCGACCTCGACCCACCCGAAGGCGACCTCGACCCACCCGATCGCGACATCGACCAACCCGATCACGACCTCTTCCCACCCGATCGCCAGCTGGACCCCCCAGATCATGACCTCGACCCTCCCGATCGCGATCGCGACCTCGACCCTCCTGATCGCGACAACGACCCAACCGATCGGGACCTCGACCCACCTGATCGTGACCTCGACCCACCCGATCGTGACCTCGAACCTCCCGATCGTGACCTCGACCCACCCGATCGCCAGCTCGACCCCACCGATCGCAACATTGACCCACCCGATCCCGACCTCGACCCTCCCAATTGCCACCTCGACCCACTCGAACGTGACCTCGACCCTCCCGATCATTCCCTCGACCAACCCGATCGTTGTTTCGACCAACCCGATCATGACCTCGACGCACCCGATCACCAACTCGACCCTCCTGATCACGACCTCGACCCACCCGATCACAACCTCCACCCACCCAATCGCCGCTTTGACCCTCCCGATCGCGACCTCGGCCCTCCCGATCGTGAAATCGACCCACCCGATCGCCATATTAACCCACCCAATCGCGAACTCAACCCTCCCAATCGCGACCTTGACCCACCCGATCACCACCTCGACCCTCCCGATCGTGACCTCGACCCTCCCGATCGCGACCTCGACCCACGCGATCATGACCTCGACCCTCCCGATTGCGACCTCGACCAAACCAATCACCACCTCGACCCTCCCGATCATGACCTCGACCCACCCGATCGCGACCTCCACCCACCTGATCGCCGCCTCGACCCACCCGATCGCCACTTCGACCCTCCCGATCACGACCTCGACCCTCCCGATCACCACCTCGACCCACCCGATCATGACCTCGACCCACCCGATCACGACATCGACCAACCCAATCACGATGTCAGCCCCCCCGATCGCGAACTCAGCACTCCCAATCGCCACCTCGACCCACTCGATCGCGACATCGACCAACCCGATCACGACCTCAGCACTCCCGATCGCCACCTCGACCCACCAGATCGCGAACTCAGCAGTCCCGATCACTGCCTCGACCCACCAAATCGTAACCTCGACCCACCCGATCGCGACATCGACCAACCCGATCACGACCTCAGCCCCCCCGATTGCGACCTCATCACTCCCGATCGCAACCTTGACCCTCCCAATCGCGACCTCGACCCACCCGATCGCCACCTCGACCCACCCGATCGCGACATCGACCCACCCGATCGCGACCTCGACCCACCCGATCGCGACGTCGCCCCAACCGATCGCGACCTTGAGCCACCTGTTCACGATCTCGACCCACCCAATCGCGACCTCGACCCACCCGATCGCCAACTCGACCCACCCGATCGCGACCTCAACCCTCCCGATTGCGACCTCGACCCACCCGATCGTCAGCTCGACCCGCCCGATCGCGACCTCGACCCACCCGATAGCGACATCGACCCACCCGATCACGACATCGAACCACCCGATCGCGACCTCGACCCACCCGATTGAGACATCGACCCACCAAATTGCGACCTCGACCCTCCCAATCGCTAACTCGACCCACCCGATCGCGACCTCGACCCACCCGATCGCGACATCGACCCTCCCAATCGCGACCTTGACCCTCCCAATCGCGACCTCGACCCACCCAATCGTGACCTCGACCCACCCGATCGCGACCTCGACCCACCCGATCGCCACCTCGACCCTCCCAATCACGACGTCGACCTTCCCGATCGCCACCTCGACCCACCCGTTCGCCACCTCGACCCTCCCGATCGTGACCTCGACCCTTCCTATCGCGACCTCAACCCACCCGATCGCGACCTCGACCCACCCGATCGCCACCTTGACCCTCCCAATCACGACGTCGACCCTCCCGATCGCGACCTCGACCCACCCGTTCGCGACCTCGACCCTCCCGATCGTGACCTCGACCATCCCGATCGTGACCTCAACCCACCCGATCGCGACCTCGACCCACCCGATCGCGACCTCGACCCACCCGAAGGCGACCTCGACCCACCCGATCGCGACATCGACCAACCCGATCACGACCTCTTCCCACCCGATCGCCAGCTGGACCCCCCAGATCATGACCTCGACCCTCCCGATCGCGATCGCGACCTCGACCCTCCTGATCGCGACAACGACCCAACCGATCGGGACCTCGACCCACCTGATCGTGACCTCGACCCACCCGATCGTGACCTCGAACCTCCCGATCGTGACCTCGACCCACCCGATCGCCAGCTCGACCCCACCGATCGCAACATTGACCCACCCGATTATGACCTCGACCCTCCCAATTGCCACCTCGACCCACTCGAACGTGACCTCGACCCTCCCGATCGTTCCCTCGACCAACCCGATCGTTGTTTCGACCAACCCGATCATGACCTCGACGCACCCGATCACCAACTCGACCCTCCTGATCACGACCTCGACCCACCCGATCACAACCTCCACCCACCCAATCGCCGCTTTGACCCTCCCGATCGCGACCTCGGCCCTCCCGATCGTGAAATCGACCCACCCGATCGCCATATTAACCCACCCAATCGCGAACTCAACCCTCCCAATCGCGACCTTGACCCACCCGATCACCACCTCGACCCTCCCGATCGTGACCTCGACCCTCCCGATCGCGACCTCGACCCACGCGATCATGACCTCGACCCTCCCGATTGCGACCTCGACCAAACCAATCACCACCTCGACCCTCCCGATCATGACCTCGACCCACCCGATCGCGACCTCCACCCACCTGATCGCCGCCTCGACCCACCCGATCGCCACTTCGACCCTCCCGATCACGACCTCGACCCTCCCGATCACCACCTCGACCCACCCGATCATGACCTCGACCCACCCGATCACGACATCGACCAACCCAATCACGATGTCAGCCCCCCCGATCGCGAACTCAGCACTCCCAATCGCCACCTCGACCCACTCGATCGCGACATCGACCAACCCGATCACGACCTCAGCACTCCCGATCGCCACCTCGACCCACCAGATCGCGAACTCAGCAGTCCCGATCACTGCCTCGACCCACCAAATCGTAACCTCGACCCACCCGATCGCGACATCGACCAACCCGATCACGACCTCAGCCCCCCCGATTGCGACCTCATCACTCCCGATCGCAACCTTGACCCTCCCAATCGCGACCTCGACCCACCCGTTCGCCACCTCGACCCTCCCGATCGTGACCTCGACCCTTCCTATCGCGACCTCAACCCACCCGATCGCGACCTCGACCCACCCGATCGCCACCTTGACCCTCCCAATCACGACGTCGACCCTCCCGATCGCGACCTCGACCCACCCGTTCGCGACCTCGACCCTCCCGATCGTGACCTCGACCATCCCGATCGTGACCTCAACCCACCCGATCGCGACCTCGACCCACCCGATCGCGACCTCGACCCACCCGAAGGCGACCTCGACCCACCCGATCGCGACATCGACCAACCCGATCACGACCTCTTCCCACCCGATCGCCAGCTGGACCCCCCAGATCATGACCTCGACCCTCCCGATCGCGATCGCGACCTCGACCCTCCTGATCGCGACAACGACCCAACCGATCGGGACCTCGACCCACCTGATCGTGACCTCGACCCACCCGATCGTGACCTCGAACCTCCCGATCGTGACCTCGACCCACCCGATCGCCAGCTCGACCCCACCGATCGCAACATTGACCCACCCGATTATGACCTCGACCCTCCCAATTGCCACCTCGACCCACTCGAACGTGACCTCGACCCTCCCGATCGTTCCCTCGACCAACCCGATCGTTGTTTCGACCAACCCGATCATGACCTCGACGCACCCGATCACCAACTCGACCCTCCTGATCACGACCTCGACCCACCCGATCACAACCTCCACCCACCCAATCGCCGCTTTGACCCTCCCGATCGCGACCTCGGCCCTCCCGATCGTGAAATCGACCCACCCGATCGCCATATTAACCCACCCAATCGCGAACTCAACCCTCCCAATCGCGACCTTGACCCACCCGATCACCACCTCGACCCTCCCGATCGTGACCTCGACCCTCCCGATCGCGACCTCGACCCACGCGATCATGACCTCGACCCTCCCGATTGCGACCTCGACCAAACCAATCACCACCTCGACCCTCCCGATCATGACCTCGACCCACCCGATCGCGACCTCCACCCACCTGATCGCCGCCTCGACCCACCCGATCGCCACTTCGACCCTCCCGATCACGACCTCGACCCTCCCGATCACCACCTCGACCCACCCGATCATGACCTCGACCCACCCGATCACGACATCGACCAACCCAATCACGATGTCAGCCCCCCCGATCGCGAACTCAGCACTCCCAATCGCCACCTCGACCCACTCGATCGCGACATCGACCAACCCGATCACGACCTCAGCACTCCCGATCGCCACCTCGACCCACCAGATCGCGAACTCAGCAGTCCCGATCACTGCCTCGACCCACCAAATCGTAACCTCGACCCACCCGATCGCGACATCGACCAACCCGATCACGACCTCAGCCCCCCCGATTGCGACCTCATCACTCCCGATCGCAACCTTGACCCTCCCAATCGCGACCTCGACCCACCCGATCGCCACCTCGACCCACCCGATCGCGATATCGACCCACCCGATCGCGACCTCGACCCACCCGATCGCGACGTCGCCCCAACCGATCGCGACCTTGAGCCACCCGTTCACGATCTCGACCCACCCAATCGCGACCTCGACCCACCCGATCGCCAACTCGACCCACCCGATCGCGACCTCAACCCTCCCGATTGCGACCTCGACCCACCCGATCGTCAGCTCGACCCGCCCGATCGCGACCTCGACCCACCCGATAGCGACATCGACCCACCCGATCGTGACCTCAACCCAACAGATCGTCACCTCGACCCACCCGATCATGACCTCGACCCTCCCGATCGCGACCTCGAGCCACACGATCGCGAACTCGACCCTCCCGATCGCGGCCTCGACCCACCCGATCGCAACCTTGACCCTCCCGATCGCTGCCTCGACCCACCCGATCGCGACGTCGACCCACCCGATCACGACATCGAACCACCCGATCACAACCTCGACCCACCCGATCACTGCCTCGACCCATCCGATCGCGACATCGACCCACCCGATCGCCATCTCGACCCACCCGATCGCCACCTCGACCCACCCGATCGCGGCCTCGACCCACCCGATCGCGACCTCGACCCATCCGATCGCGACCTCGAACCACCCGATCGCAGCCTCGAACCACCCGATCGCGACCTCGACCCTCCCGATCGCGACGTCGACCCTCTCGATTGCGACCTCGACCCTCCCGATTGCGACGAAGACCCTCCCGATCGTTGCCTCGACCCACCCGATCGACACCTCGACCCACCCGATCACGACCTCGACCCACCCGATCGCCATCTCGACCCTCCCGATTGCGACCTCGACCCTCCCGATCGCGACCTCGTCCCTCCCGATCGCGACCTCGACCCACCCGATCGCCACCTCGACCCTCCCAATCACGATGTCGACCCTACTGATCGCGACCTCGACCCGCCCGTTCGCCACCTCGACCCTCCCGATCGTGACCTCGACCCTCCCGATCGCGACCTCGACCCTCCCGATCACGACCTCGACCCTCCCGATAGCGACGTCGACCCACCCGATCGCGACCTCGACCCACCCGAACGTGACCTCGACCCACCTGATCACGACCTCGAACCATCTGAACGCGACCTCGACCCTCCCGATCGCGACCTCGACCCACCCGATCGCGACCTCGTCCCACCCGACCGCGACCTCAACCCAGCCGATCGCTACCTCGACCCTCCCGATCGTGACCTCGACCCTCCCGATCGCAAATTCGACCCACCCAATCAGGACCTCAACCCAAACGATCGCGAACTTGACCCACCCGATTGGGATCTCAACCCACCCGATCACTGCCTCGAACCATCCGATCGCGACATTGACCCACCCGATCGCCACCTCGACCCACCCGATCACGACGTCGACCCTCCCGATCGCGACTTCGACCCACCCGATCGCCACCTTGACCCTCCCGATCGTGACCTCGACACTCCCGATTGCGATCTCGACCCTCCCGATCGTGACCTCGACCCACCCGATCACAACATCGACCAACCCGATCACGACATCAGCCCCCCCGATCGCGACCTCAGCACTCCCGATCGCCATCTCGGCCCACTCGATCGCGACATCGACCAACCCGATCACGACCTCAGCCCTCCCGATTGCGATCTCATCACTTCCGATCGCGGCCTCGACCCTCCCAATCGCGACCTCGACCCATCCGATCATGACATCGACCAACCCGATCACGACGTCAGCCCCCCCGATCGCGACCTCAGCACTCCTGATCGCCACCTCGACCCACTCGATCGCGACATCGACCAACCCGATTATGACCTCAGCCCTCCCGATCGCCACCTCAGCACTCCCGATCGCCACCTTGACCCACCAGATTGCGAACTCAGCAGTCCCGATCGCTGCCTCGACCCACCAAATCGTAACCTCGACCCACCCGATCGCGACATCGACCAAACCGATCACGACCTCAGCCCCCCCGATTGTGACCTCATCACTCCCGATCGCGACCTCGCCCCTCCCAATCGCGACCTCGACCCACCCTATCGCGACCTCGACCCACCCGATCGCGACCTCGACCCACCCGATCGCGACCTCGACCCGCCCGAACGCGACCTCGACCCACCCGATCGCGAACTCGACCCAACCAATCGCGACCTCGGGCCACCCGTTCACGATCTCGACCCACCCAATCGCGGCCTCGACCCACCCAATCGCCAACTCGACCCACCCGATCGCCAACTCGACCCACCCGATCGCGACCTCAACCCTCCCGATCGCGACCTCGACCCACTCGATCGTCACCTTGAACCACCTGATCGTGACCTCGACCCACCCGATCGCGACATCGACCCACCCGATCGTGACCTCAACCCAACCGATCGTCACCTCGACCCACCTGATCACGACCTCGACCCTCCCGATCGCGACCTCGAGCCACACGATCGCGAACTCGATCCTTCCGATCGCGGCCTCGACCCACCCGATTGCAAAGTTGAACCTTCCGATCGTTGCCTCGACCCACCTGATCGCGACGTCGACCGACCCGATCACCACCTCGACCCTCCCAATCGTGACCTCGACCCTCCCGATTGCGACCTCGACCAAACCAATCACCACCTCGACCCTCCCGATCATGATCTCGACCCACCCGATCGCGACCTCCACCCACCTGATCGCCGCCTCGACCCACCCGATCGCCACTTCGACCCTCCCGATCACGACCTCGACCCTCCCGATCGCCAACTCGACCCACCCGATCATGACCTCGACCCACCCGATCACGACATCGACCAACCCAATCACGACGTCGACCTTCCCGATCGCGACCTCGACCCACCCGTTCGCCACCTCGACCCTCCCGATCGTGACCTCGACCCTTCCTATCGCGACCTCAACCCACCCGATCGCGACCTCGACCCACCCGATCGCCACCTTGACCCTCCCAATCACGACGTCGACCCTCTCGATCGCGACCTCGACCCACCCGTTCGCGACCTCGACCCTCCCGATCGTGACCTCGACCATCCCGATTGTGACCTCAACCCACCCGATCGCGACCTCGACCCACCCGATCGCGACCTCGACCCACCCGAAGGCGACCTCGACCCACCCGATCGCGACATCGACCAACCCGATCACGACCTCTTCCCACCCGATCGCCAGCTGGACCCCCCAGATCATGACCTTGACCCTCCCGATCGCGATCGCGACCTCGACCCTCCTGATCGCGACAATGACCCAACCGATCGGGACCTCGACCCACCTGATCGTGACCTCGACCCACCCGATCATGACCTCGAACCTCCCGATCGTGACCTCGACCCACCCGATCGCCAGCTCGACCCCACCGATCGCAACATTGACCCACCCGATCCCGACCTCGACCCTCCCAATTGCCACCTCGACCCACTCGAACGTGACCTCGACCCTCCCGATCGTTCCCTCGACCAACCCGATCGTTGTTTCGACCAACCCGATCATGACCTCGACGCACCCGATCACCAACTCGACCCTCCTGATCACGACCTCGACCCACCCGATCACAACCTCCACCCACCCAATCGCCGCTTCGACCCTCCCGATCGCGACCTCGGCCCTCCCGATCGTGAAATCGACCCACCCGATTGCCATATTAACCCACCCAATCGCGAACTCAACGCTCCCAATCGCGACCTTGACCCACCCGATCACCACCTCGACCCTCCCGATCGTGACCTCGACCCTCCCGATCGCGACCTCGACCCACGCGATCATGACCTCGACCCTCCCGATTGCGACCTCGACCAAACCAATCACCACCTCGACCCTCCCGATCATGACCTCGACCCACCCGATCGCGACCTCCACCCACCTGATCGCCGCCTCGACCCACCCGATCGCCACTTCGACCCTCCCGATCACGACCTCGACCCTCCCGATCACCACCTCGACCCACCCGATCATGACCTCGACCCACCCGATCACGACATCGACCAACCCAATCACGATGTCAGCCCCCCCGATCGCGAACTCAGCACTCCCAATCGCCACCTCGACCCACTCGATTGCGACATCGACCAACCCGATCACGACCTCAGCACTCCCGATCGCCACCTCGACCCACCAGATCGCGAACTCAGCAGTCCCGATCACTGCCTCGACCCACCAAATCGTAACCTCGACCCACCCGATCGCGACATCGACCAACCCGATCACGACCTCAGCCCCCCCGATTGCGACCTCATCACTCCCGATCGCAACCTTGACCCTCCCAATCGCGACCTCGACCCACCCGATCGCCACCTCGACCCACCCGATCGCGACATCGACCCACCCGATCGCGACCTCGACCCACCCGATCGCGACGTCGCCCCAACCGATCGCGACCTTGAGCCACCCGTTCACGATCTCGACCCACCCAATCGCGACCTCGACCCACCCGATCGCCAACTCGACCCACCCGATCGCGACCTCAACCCTCCCGATTGCGACCTCGACCCACCCGATCGTCAGCTCGACCCGCCCGATCGCGACCTCGACCCACCCGATAGCGACATCGACCCACCCGATCGTGACCTCAACCCAACAGATCGTCACCTCGACCCACGCGATCGTGACCTTGACCCTCCCGATCGCGACCTCGAGCCACACGATCGCGAACTCGACCCTCCCGATCGCGGCCTCGACCCACCCGATCGCAACCTTGACCCTCCCGATCGCTGCCTCGACACACCCGATCGCGATGTCGACCCACCCGATCACGACATCGAACCACCCGATCACAACCTCGACCCACCCGATCACTGCCTCGACCCATCCGATCGCGACATCGACCCACCCGATCGCCATCTCGACCCACCCGATCGCCACCTCGACCCACCCGATCGCGGCCTCGACCCACCCGATCGCGACCTCGACCCATCCGATCGCGGCCTCGAACCACCCGATCGCAGCCTCGAACCACCCGATCGCGACCTCGACCCTCCCGATCGCGACATCGACCCTCCCGATTGCGACCTCGACCCTCCCGATTGCGACGAAGACCCTCCCGATCGTTGCCTCGACCCACCCGATCGACACCTCGACCCACCCGATCACGACCTCGACCCACCCGATCGCCATCTCGACCCTCCCGATTGCGACCTCGACCCTCCCGATCGCGACCTCGTCCCTCCCGATCGCGACCTCGACCCACCCGATCGCCACCTCGACCCTCCCAATCACGATGTCGACCCTACTGATCGCGACCTCGACCCGCCCGTTCGTCACCTCGACCCTCCCGATCGTGACCTCGACCCTCCCGATCGCGACCTCGACCCTCCCGATCACGACCTCGACCCTCCCGATAGCGACGTCGACCCACCCGATCGCGACCTCGACCCACCCGAACGTGACCTCGACCCACCTGATCACGACCTCGAACCATCTGAACGCGACCTCGACCCTCCCGATCGCGACCTCGACCCACCCGATCGCGACCTCGTCCCACCCGACCGCGACCTCAACCCAGACGATCGCCACCTCGACCCTCCCGATCGTGACCTCGACCCTCCCGATCGCAAATTCGACCCACCCAATCAGGACCTCAACCCAAACGATCGCGAACTTGACCCACCCGATTGGGATCTCAACCCACCCGATCACTGCCTCGAACCATCCGATCGCGACATTGACCCACCCGATCGCCACCTCGACCCACCCGATCACGACGTCGACCCTCCCGATCGCGACTTCGACCCACCCGATCGCCACCTTGACCCTCCCGATCGTGACCTCGACACTCCCGATTGCGATCTCGACCCTCCCGATCGTGACCTCGACCCACCCGATCACAACATCGACCAACCCGATCACGACATCAGCCCCCCCGATCGCGACCTCAGCACTCCCGATCGCCATCTCGGCCCACTCGATCGCGACATCGACCAACCCGATCACGACCTCAGCCCTCCCGATTGCGATCTCATCACTTCCGATCGCGGCCTCGACCCTCCCAATCGCGACCTCGACCCATCCGATCATGACATCGACCAACCCGATCACGACGTCAGCCCCCCCGATCGCGACCTCAGCACTCCTGATCGCCACCTCGACCCACTCGATCGCGACATCGACCAACCCGATTATGACCTCAGCCCTCCCGATCGCCACCTCAGCACTCCCGATCGCCACCTTGACCCACCAGATTGCGAACTCAGCAGTCCCGATCGCTGCCTCGACTCACCAAATCGTAACCTCGACCCACCCGATCGCGACATCGACCAAACCGATCACGACCTCAGCCCCCCCGATTGTGACCTCATCACTCCCGATCGTGACCTCGCCCCTCCCAATCGCGACCTCGACCCACCCTATCGCGACCTCAACCCACCCGATCGCAACCTCGACCCGCCCGATCGCGACCTCGACCCGCCCGATCGCGACCTCGACCCACCCGATCGCGACCTCGACCCACCCGATCGCGACCTCGACCCGCCCGAACGCGACCTCGACCCACCCGATCGCGAACTCGACCCAACCAATCGCGACCTCGAGCCACCCGTTCACGATCTCGACCCACCCAATCGCGGCCTCGACCCACCCAATCGCCAACTCGACCCACCCGATCGCCAACTCGACCCACCCGATCGCGACCTCAACCCTCCCGATCGCGACCTCGACCCACTCGATCGTCACCTTGAACCACCCGATCGTGACCTCGACCCACCCGATCGCGACATCGACCCACCCGATCGTGACCTCAACCCAACCGATCGTCACCTCGACCCACCTGATCACGACCTCGACCCTCCCGATCGCGACCTCGAGCCACACGATCGCGAACTCGATCCTTCCGATCGCGGCCTCGACCCACCCGATTGCAAAGTTGAACCTTCCGATCGTTGCCTCGACCCACCTGATCGCGACGTCGACCGACCCGATCACCACCTCGACCCTCCCAATCGTGACCTCGACCCTCCCGATCGCGACCTCGACCCACGCGATCATGACCTCGACCCTCCCGATTGCGACCTCGACCAAACCAATCACCACCTCGACCCTCCCGATCATGACCTCGACCCACCCGATCGCGACCTCCACCCACCTGATCGCCGCCTCGACCCACCCGATCGCCACTTCGACCCTCCCGATCACGACCTCGACCCTCCCGATCGCCACCTCGACCCACCCGATCATGACCTCGACCCACCCGATCACGACATCGACCAACCCAATCACGATGTCAGCCCCCCCGATCGCGAACTCAGCACTCCCAATCGCCACCTCGACCCACTCGATCGCGACATCGACCAAACCGATCACGACCTCAGCCCCCCCGATTGTGACCTCATCACTCCCGATCGCGACCTCGCCCCTCCCAATCACGACCTCGACCCACCCTATCGCGACCTCGACCCACCCGATCGCGACCTCGACCCGCCCGAAAGCGACCTCGACCCACCCGATCGCGAACTCGACCCAACCAATCGCGACCTCGAGCCACCCGTTCACGATCTCGACCCACCCAATCGCGGCCTCGACCCACCCAATCGCCAACTCGACCCACCCGATCGCCAACTCGACCCACCCGATCGCGACCTCAACCCTCCCGATCGCGACATCGACCCACTCGATCGTCACCTTGAACCACCCGATCGTGACCTCTACCCACTCGATCGCGACATCGACCCACCCGATCGTGACCTCAACCCAACCGATCGTCACCTCGACCCACCTGATCACGACCTCGACCCTCCCGATCGCGACCTCGAGCCACACGATCGCGAACTCGATCCTCCCGATCGCGGCCTCGACCCACCTGATCGCAAAGTTGAACCTCCCGATCGTTGCCTCGACCCACCTGATCGCGACGTCGACCGACCCGATCACGACATCGACCCACCCGATCACAACCTCGACCCACCCGATCGCAACTTCGACCCACCCGATCACGACCTCAACCCACCCGATCACAAACTTGACCCACCCGGTCGGGATCTCGACCCACCCGATCACTGCCTCGAACCATCCGATCGCGACATCGACCCACCCGATCGCCACCTCGACCCACCCGATCACGACGTCGACCCTCCCGATTGCGACCTCGACCCACCCGATAGCCACCTCGACCCTCCCGATCATGTCCTCGACCCTCCCGATTGCGACCTCGACACTCCCGATTGCGACCTCGACCATCCCGATCGCGACGTCGACCCATTTGATCGCAACCTCGACCCACCCGAACGCGACCTCGACCCACCCGATTGTGACCTCGACCCACCCGATCGCGACCTCGACCCACCCGATCGCGAAATCGTCCCACCCGATCGCGTCCTCGTCCCACCCGATCGCGAACTCGACCCTCCCGATCGCGACCTCGGCCCTCCCGATCGCAAAATCGACCCACCCAATCACAACCTCGACCCACACGATCACTGCCTCGACCCATCCGATCGTGACATCGACCCACCTGATCGCCACCTCGACCCACCCGATCGCCACCTCGACCCACCCGATCGCGGCCTCGACCCACCCGATCGCGAC
Source organism: Somniosus microcephalus (assembly GCF_052327205.1). Classification (NCBI taxonomy): domain Eukaryota; kingdom Metazoa; phylum Chordata; class Chondrichthyes; order Squaliformes; family Somniosidae; genus Somniosus; species Somniosus microcephalus. The sequence goes on along the minus strand of NC_140990.1, from coordinate 328,802,310 downwards.
CTCGACCCATCCGATTGCGACCTCGAACCACCCGATCGTGACCTCGAACCACCCGATCGCGACCTCGACCCTCCCGATCGGGACGTCGACCCACTCGATCACTACCTCGACCCACCCGAACGCGAGCTCGACCCACCCGATCGCGACCTCGACCCACCCGATCGCGACCTCGACCCTCCCAATCGCGAAATCGACCCACCCGATCATGACCTCGACCCACACGATCATGACCTCGACCCTCCCAATCGCGGCCTCGACCCACCCGATCACCACCTCGACCCTCCCGATCGCGACCTCGGCCCTTCCGATCGCGAAATCGACCCACCCGATCGCCACATTGACCCACCCAATCGCGACGTCGACCCTCCCGATCGCGGCCTCGACCCTCCCGATCGCAACCTCCACCCACGCGATCGTGACCTCGACCCTCCCGATCACGACCTCGACCAACCCGATCACCACCTCGACCCTCCTGATCGCGACCTCAACCCACCCGATCGTGACATCCACCCACGCGATTGCCGCCTCGACCCACCCGATCGTGACCTCGACCCACCCGATCAGGACATCGACCAAACCGATCATGACGTCAGCCCCCCCGATCGCGACCTCAGCACTCCCGATCGGCACCTCGGCCCACTCGATCGCGATATCGACCAACCCGATCACGACCTCAGCCCCCCCCCGATTGCGACCTCATCACTCCCGAACGCGACCTCGACCCTCCCAATCGCGACTTCGACCCACCCGATCGCCACCTCGACCCACCCGATCGTGACCTCGACCCACCCGATCGCGACCTCGACCCACCCGATCGCGACCTCGACCCAACCGATCGCGACCTCGAGCCACCCGTTCACCATCTCGACCCACCCAATCGCGACCTCGACCCACCCGAACGTCACCTCGACCCACCCGATCCCGACCTCGACCCACCCGATCGCGACACCGACCCACCCGATCGTGACCTCAACCCAACCGATCGTCACCTCGGCCCACCAGATCGCGACCTCGACCCTCCCAATCGCGACCTCGAGCCACACGATCGCGAACTCGACCCTCCCGATCGCGGCCTCGACCCACCTTATCGCAACCTTGACCCTCCTGATCGCTGCCTCGACCCACCCGATCGTGACGTCGACCCACCCGATCATGAACTCGACCCACCCGATCACAACCTCGACCCACCCGATCGCAATTTCGACCCACCCGATCACGACCTCGACTCACCCGATCGCGACCTTGGCCCACCCGATCACGACCTCGACCCACCCGATCACTGCCTCGACCCATCCGATCGCGACATCGACCCAGCCGATCGCCACCTCAACCCACCCGATCGCCACCTCAACCCACCCGATCGCGGCCTCGACCCACCCGATCACGACCTCGACCTACCCGATCACGACCTTGACCCACCCGACTGCGACCTCGACCCACCCGATCACTGCCTCGACCCATCCGATCGACACCTCGACCCACCCGATCGCCACCTCGACCCACCCGATCGCGGCCTCAACCAACCCGATCGCCACCTCGACTCACCCTATCGGCACCTCGACCCACCCGATCGCGACATTGACCAACCCGATCGCCACCTCGACCCACCCGATCGCGACCTCGACCCACCCGATTGCTGCCTCGACCCACCCGATTGCGACCTCGACCCACCCAATCACCACCTCGACCCACCCGATCGCGAATTCGACCCACCCGATCGCGACCTCGACCCACCCGATCTCGACCTCGACCCACCCGATTGACACCTCGACCCTCCCGATCCCGACCTCACCCCACCTGACCGCGACATCGCCCCACCCGATCGCGACCTCGACCCTTCCGATCGCGACCTCGACTCTCCCAAACAGAAACTCATCCCACCCGATCGCAACTTCGACCCTCCCGATCGCCACCTTGACCCTCCTGATCGCCACCTTGACCCACCTGATCGCCACCTTGACCCACCCGATCGCGACCTCGACCCTCCCGATCGCAACCTCGACCCTCCTGATCGTGACCTCGACCCTCCCGATCGCCACCTCGACCCTCCCGATCGCCACCTCGACCCTCCCGATCGCCACCTCGAACCACCTGATCGAAACCACGACCCACCCGATCACAACCTCGACCCTCCTGATCGCAACCTCGACCCACTCGATCGCCACATCGACCCACCCGATCGCCACCTCGACTCTCCCGATCATGAACTCGACCCTCCCGATCACGACCTTGACACACCCGATCGCGACCGCGACCCACCCGATCGCCACATTGACCCACTCGGTCGTGACCTCGACCCACTGTAGGGGGTTTCTCTTGCTTGCTCTGGTCTCCTGCCAGGCTTCTTGCAATAATTACCCTTGAGTGGTTCGACCCACTCTTCCCTACGGTTCTAGACCTTGGACTTAGGTGCAGGGAACTATAGTGCAGAGAAAACTCAATAGACCAGGTTGAATAGCACGAAATGGATGCTTTTATTAAACAGTTTGCAGCATTATAAAATACATGTCATAAGCACAGATTAAAACTACTACAAGCATGCACACATCTATGAACTTAACTCTATGGAAATGGGGAACACACGGCACATCGTAAAAGTGGTGACACATTACAACTACCCTTAACCCCCTCCCCTAGACCTAACTAAGTTTCAACTTGAGGAACTCGGGATCATGCTCACCACTTTCAGAATTGCGAAAAGGGGTTCGCAGCCTTTTTGGCACAGCTTTCCGTCGTCACGTGGATTTGGAAACTTCTGGCGCAGCTTGTTTTCCTCTTGGTTCTCCCGCGATGAGGCTGCCGATACAGCCTTGGTGAGCGCTCGCCACGGATGAATCTGTTACCGACGTGATGTTGAAGCACTGAATGCACCTGTGAGAATCCGTTACCGATGGGATGTTGAGGCACTGGAGTGCTGGGCCTGGAGTGTCCTTTTTCTCCGGCCTGGATCGTCGTTTTTCCCGAGGGTGTCTTCTCCTTCGGCCTGGGTCGTCGATGATCTCCCGACAAAAGTACCCGGGCCACCCTCGTCGTCTTCCCGTCGTGGCCGAGCCTTGCCTGGCCGAACACCGACCACGTTCCGAAACCGAAGTGCTGCCTTAACCGAAGAGTCTGTCCCGAAGCGTTGAAGAAAATGAAAACCGAAGTGAAGCTACTGATGGACCTTTCAATCCACAGTTATACCTTTTTGGGACATTCTTATCTCCCGCCAAATCATAGTCCTGTCTTTGTAATATTTTTGGCAGGCAGAAATCTCTGCAGGGGCGTTTTGTCTTCGTAACGGGAGCCGGTGATAGCTTAACTGGCCTTCCCGATCGTTGCCTCGACCAACCTGATCGTTGCCTCGACCAACCCGATCACGACATCGACCCACCCGATCACCAACTCGACCACCCTGATCGCGACCTCGATCCACCCGATCGCCACCTCGACACTCCCGATCGCGACCTCGACCCTCCCAATCGCGACATCGACCAACCCGATCACGACGTCAGCCCCCCCGATCGCGACCTCATCACTCCCAATCGCAACCTCGACCAACTCGATCGCGACATCGACCAACCTGATCACGACCTCAGCCCCCCCGATCGCCACCTCAGCACTCCCGATCGCAACCTCGACCCACCAGATCGCGAACTCAGCAGTCCCGATCGCTGCCTCGAACCACCAAATCGTAACCTCGACCCACCCGATCGCGACATCGACCAATCCGATCACGACCTCTTCCCACCCGATCGCCAGCTCGAACCCCCAGATCGTGACCTCGACCCACCCGATCGTGACCTCGACCATCCCGATCGCGACATCGACCCACCCGATCGCGACCTCGACCCACCCGCTCGCGACCTCGACCCTCCCGATCACAACAACGACCCAACCGATCACAACAACGACCCAACCGATCGGGACCTCGACCCACCTGATCGTGACCTCGACCCACCCGATCGTGACCTCGACCATCCCGATCGCGACCTCAACCCACCCGATTGCGACCTTGACCCACCCGATCGCGACCTCGACCCACCCGATTGCGACCGCGACCCACCCGATCGCGACATCAACCAACCCGATCACGACCTCTTCCCACCCGATCGCCAGCTGGACCCCCCAGATCGTGACCTCGACCCTCCCGATCGCGACCTCGACCCTCCCGATCGCGACAACGACCTAACCGATCGGCACTTCGACCCACCTGATCGTGACCTCGACCCACCTGATCGTGACCTCGAACCTCCCGATCGTGACCTCGACCCACCCGATCGCCAGCTCGACCCCACCGATCGCCACATTGACCCACCTGATCCCGAGCTCGACCCTCCCAATCGCCACCTCGACCCACCCGAACGTGACCTCGACCCTCCCGATCGTTGCCTTGACCAACCCGATCGTTGCCTCGACCAACCCGATCATGACCTCGATGCACCCGATCGCCAGTTCGACACCCCAGATCGCCACATTGACCCACCCGATCATGACCGCGACCCTCCCGATCGCCACCTCGACCCACCCGATCGTGACCTCGACCCTCCGATCGTTGCCTCGACCAACCCGATCGTTGCCTCGACCAACCCGATCACGACCTCGACCCACCCGATCACCAACTCGACCATCCTGATCGCGACATCGATCCACCCGATCGCCACCTCGGCCCTCCCGATCGCGACCTCGACCCTCCCGATCGCGACCTCGACCCTCCCGATCGCGACATCGACCAACCCGATCACGACGTCAGCCCCCCTGATCGCGACCTCATCACTCCCAATCGCAACCTCGACCAACTCGATCGCGACATCGACCAACCTGATCACGACCTCAGCCCCCCTGATCGCCACCTCAGCACTCCCAATCGCAACCTCGACCCACCAGATCACGAACTCAGCAGTCCCGATCGCTGCCTCGAACCACCAAATCGTAACCTCGACCCGCCCGATCGCGACATCGACCAATCCGATCACGACCTCTTCCCACCCGATCGCCAGCTCGAACCCCCAGATCGTGACCTCGACCCACCCGATCGTGACCTCGACCATCCCGATCGCGACATCGACCCACCCGATCGCGACCTCGACCCACCCAATCGCGACCTCGACCCTCCCGATCGCGACCTCGACCCTCCCGATCACAACAACGACCCAACCGATCGGGACCTCGACCCACCCGATCGCGACCTCGACCCTCCCGATCGCGACCTCGACCCTCCCGATCGCAACAATGACCCAACCGATCGGGACCTCGACCCACCCGAACGTGACCTCGACCCTCCCGATCGTTGCCTCGACCAACCCGATCGTAGCCTCGGCCAACCCGATCATGACCTCGACGCACCCGATCGCCAGTTCGACACCCCCGATCGCCACATTGACCCACCCGATCATGACCGCGACCCTCCCGATCGCCACCTCGACCCACCCGATCGTGACCTCGACCCTCGATCGTTGCTCGACCAACCCGATCGTTGCCTCGACCAACCCGATCACGGCCTCGACCCACCCGATCACCAACTCGACCCTCCTGATCGTGACCTCGACCCACCCGATCACAACCTCCACCCACCCAATCGCCGCTTCGACCCTCCCGATCGCGACCTCGGCCCTCCCGATCGCGAAATCGACCCACCCGATCGCCATATTGACCCACCCAATCGCGAACTCAATCCTCCCAATCGCGACCTTGACCCACCCGATCACCACCTCGACCCTCCCGATCGTGACCTCGACCCTCCCGATCGCGACCTTGACCCACGCGATCGTGACCTCGCCCCTCCCGATCGCGACCTCGACCAACCCGATCACCACCTCGACCCTCCCGATCATGACCTCGACCCACCTGATCGCGACCTCCACCCACCTGATCTCCGCCTCGACCCGCCCGATCGCCACTTCGACCCACCCGATCATGACCTCGACCCACCCGATCACGACATCGACCAACCCAATCACGATGTCAGCCCCCCCGATCGCGAACTCAGCACTCCCAATCGCCACCTCGACCCACTCGATCGCGACATCGACCAACCCGATCACGACCTCAGCCCTCCCGATCGCCACCTCATCACTCCTGATCGCCACCTTGACCCACCAGATTGCGAACTCAGCAGTCCCGATCGCTGCCTCGACCCACCAAATCGTAACCTCGACCCACCCGATCGCGACATCGACCCACCCGATCGCGACCTCGACCCGCCCGATCGTGATCTCGACCCACCCGATCGCGACCTCGACCCAACCGATCGCGACCTCGAGCCACCCATTCACGATCTCGACCCATCCAATCATGACCTCGACCCACCCGATCGCCAACTCGACCCCCCCGATTGCGACCTTAACCCTCCCGATCGTGCCCTCGACCCACCCGATCGTCACCTCGACCCACCCGATCATGACCTCGACCCACCCGATCGCGACATCGACCCACCCGATCGTGACCTCAACCCAACCGATCGTCACCTCGGCCCACCCGATCGCGACCTCGACCCTCCCGATCGCGACCTCGAGCCACATGATCGCGAACTCGAACCTCCCGATCGCGGCCTCGACCCACCCGATCGCAACCTTGAACCTCCCGATCGCTGCCTCGACCCACCTGATCGCGACGTTGACCGACCCGATCACGACATCGACCGACCCGATCACAACCTCGACCCACCCGATCGCAACTTCGACCCACCCGATCACGACCTCAGCCCACCCGATCGCGAACTTGACCCACCCGATCGGGATCTCGACCCACCCGATCACTGCCTCGAACCATCCGATCGCGATATCGACCCACCCGATTGCCACCTCGACCCACCCGATCACGACGTCGACCCTCCCGATCGCGACCTCGACCCACCCGATCGCCACCTCGACCCTCCCGATCATGTCCTCGACCCTCCCGATTGCGACCTCGACACTCCCGATTGCGACCTCGACCCTCCCGATCGCGACGTCGACCCACTCGATCGCGACCTCGACCCACCCGAACGTGACCTCGACCCACCCGATTGCGACCTCGACCCACCCGATCGCCACCTCGACCCTCCCGATCCCGACCTCAACCTACCTGATCACAACATCGCCCCACCCGATCGTGACGTCGACCCTCCCGATCGTGACCTCGACCCTCCCGATCACCACCTCGACCCATCCGATCGTGACATTGACCCACCCAATCGCCACCTCGACCCACCCGATCGCCACATCGATCCACCCGATCACGACCTCGACCCACCCGATCGCGACCTTGACCCACCCAATCGCAACCTCGACCCACCCGATCACCAACTCGACCCACCCGATCGTGACATTGACCCACCCGATCGCCAGCTCGACCCACCCGATCGCTGCCTCGACCCACCCGATTGCGACCTTGACCCACCCGATCGCCACCTCGACCCACTCGATCGCGAATTCGACCCACCCGATCACGACCTCGACCCACCCGATCGCGACCTCGACCCACCCGATCGCCACCTCGACCCTCCCGATCCCGACCTCACCCCACCTGACTGCGACATCGCCCCACCCGATCCCGACCTCAGCCCTCCCGATCGCGACCTCGACCCTCCCGATCACGACCTCGACCCTCCCAAACAGGAACTCATCCCACCCGATCGCAACCTCGACCCTCCCGATCACCACCTTGACCCTCCTGATCACCACATTGACCCACCCGATCGCCACCTTGACTCACCCGATCGCGACCTCGACCCTCCCGATCGTGGCCTCGACCCTCCTGATCGTGACCTCGACCCTCCCGATCGCCACCTCGACCCTCCCGATCGCCACCTCGAACCACCTGATCGAAACCACGACCCACCCAATCACAACCTCGACCCTCCTGATCGCAACCTCGACCCACTCGATCGCCACCTCGACCCACCCGATCGCCACCTCGACCCTCCCGATCATGAACTCGACACTCCCAATCGCGACCTCGACCCACCCAATCGTGATCTCGACCCTCCCAATCGCGACCTCGACCCACCCGATCGCAACCTCCACCCACCCGATCGCCGCCTCGACCCACCCGATCGCCACCTCGACCCTCCCGATCGCCACCTCGACTCACCCGATCGCGACCTCGACCCACCCGATCGCGACATCGACCCACCCGATCGTGACCTCGACCCACCCAATCGCTGCCTCGACCCACCTGATCGCAACATCGACCCACCCGATCGCCACCTCGACCCTCCCGATCGCGACCTCGACCCACCCGAACGCGACCTCGACCCACCCGATCGCCGCCTTGACCCATCTAATTGCGACCTAGACCCACCTGATCGCCACCTCGACCCACCCAATCGCGAATTCGACCCACCCAATCGCGACGTCGACCCACCCGATCGGGCCCTCGACCCACCCGATCGCCACCTTGACCCTCCCGATCCCGACCTCAACCTACCTAATCGCGACATCGCCCCACCCGATCGCGACCTCCACCCTCCCGATCGTGACCTCGACCCTCCCGATCATGACCTCGACCCTCCCGATCGCCACCTTGACCCTCCCGATCGCCACCTTGACCCACCCGATCGCCACCTTGGCCCACCCGATCGCGACCTCGACCCTCCTGATCGCGACCTCACCCCACCCGATCACGACCTCGACCCACCCGATCGCCACCTCGACCCACCCAATCGCCACCTTGACCCACCCGATTGCCATCTCGACCTACCCGATCGCCACCTCGACCCACCCGATCGCGACCTCGACCCTCCCGATCGCGACCTCGACCCACCCGATCCCCACCTTGACCCTCCCGATCCCCACCTCGACCCACCTGATCGAAACCACGACCCACCCGATCATGACCTCGACCCTCCTGATCATGAACTCGACCCTCCCGATCGCGACCTCGACCCACCTGATCGAAACCATGACCCACCTGATCATGACCTCGACCCTCCCGATCACGAACTCGACCCTCCCGATCACGACCTCGACCCACCTGATCAAAACCGCGACCCACCCGATCACGACCTTGTCCCACCCGTTCGCGACCTCGTCCCATCCGATCGTGACCTCAACCTCCTTCTCGATCATGATCTCACTTCCTAAAATCCCCTCTCCCAGTTCTAGACCTCCCAATATCTCCCCCCATTCCTCCCCAGTCATAACTCTCTCCTGACCGGTCCCTCTGCCCTCCCAATCACACCCCCCCAAGAACTACCTGAGGGCGCTGTCGTTGATGCAGTGGCGTGAGATTTGAATGGTATTCACTGGCAAACTTGTCGCCTTGATGCAAATGATGGCGAGGCCCAATATCAGGTGGGCCCCCATTCTGCCGCTGGGAGCGATCCCTGTGCTCAGTTTGCACCAGTGGACCTCGCTCGAACCAATTTCAATAGCCAATAATAATACATATTGGCCTAGAAATTCGGTGGGCTGTGCCACCAGTTAACGCCTAAAGAGGGCACTCAGTGGCTTTAGCGCCACTGGCCACACCTCCCGCGATATTTAACGGGGCACTAATGGCGGCGTTAGCCTGTAGAGCTGCGCCGCCACCGATGACATCACCGGTGTGCGCAGCACCCCGCTACCACCCCGATCACGATATTTGGTCGTGCCCACCTCTGTAACGCCGGTCGCAAATCGTGCCCGGTTCACGGGGCCTACCTGTGGCGGTGGAGGTGTGGGGCGGCCATTTTTTTCGGTGGCCGCCTGCCAGCACCTCCGTCCCCGGCCTCCTGATCCCCCCACCCTGGGCAGTGCCGGCTGTGTCCCGAGAGCCCGGCACTTCTCCTCGGTGCCGGGCTCTTTTGTCGGCACTCGCGATCGGTCATCGCGCTGGTGCAGGCCCCTCCCCCTTAAGAAGGGGAGGAAGGCCTGCAGTACCGCAGTGCGCCGTGCCACAGCATGTGGCGCTGCGGCACGTTGCGCTGTGATATTCAGTTTGAGCGCCCCAAGAGGAACGCGGGGTGCCTCAAGCAGCGCCCCGCGTACCTATTGGGGCGCTCAAACTGAATTTCCGGCAGGCGCAACGGCTCCGATTGCAGCGGTAATTCCAGCGCCCAGGCGAGCTTGGCGCCCCGTTTGGGCCGCCACCGAATTTCTAGGCCATTGTGTTTAGAAAAATAATGAACTGTTGGACTAATAAATTTAGTTGAAACTTTTGTCCTGTTTTAATGCAATGCTCTGGCTCAATATATTTGAGTAGTTTTCATTTGGAAGGTGACAGCCCAGTGTATCTCTGGAGGGATGTTAGTAATTATCTTAAGTAGCATTATTTGATTTATTGCTATGATTTGGGAAGTTTTCCACATACCTGCTGTCTGCCTGATATGCCTAATATGTGCTGACCACACAGCAAGAGTGCGAAGTGTGCAGTTATCATTGTCTAATGGTCAGTTAGTCACTATCCTCATTGCGGGAAGGTGGACTCGGTCTCTTTAGCATTCAGTTAGCTCCTAAATGGCATGCCTGGTGATCAAAACCTAGTTAATCCTCAGTGGCAGACCCAGTCAGTGAGAGCCATGACTCAGTTTGTAGCACTCTCACCTCTGAGTCAGGAGATTGTGGGTTCAAAGTCCCACTCCAGAGGCTTGAGCACAAAAGTCTAGGCTGACACTCCAGTGAAGTACTGAGGGAAAGCTGCAATGCTGGTGGTCCCGTCTTTCAGATGTGGCGTTAAAGCACTATTTTGTAGAAGAACAGGGGAGTTATCCCCGGTGTCCTGCCCAATATTTACCCCTCAATTAACATCACTAAAAACATTATCTGGTCATTATCAAATTGCTGTTTCTGGGAGCTTGCTGTGTACAAATTGGCTGCCGTGTTTCCTACATTACAACAGAGCCTACACTTCAAAAAAAAGTACTTAGAAACATAGAAACATAAAATATAGGAGCAGGAGTAGGCCATCCAGCCCCTCGAGCCTGCTCCGCCATTCAATGAGATCATGGCTGACCATCCAAATTCAGTACCCTGTGACGTAAGAAAACTACTAGGCACTTGGTCTAAGCGTTAAACAAAGCTTTAATCAACTGTTTTACAACATGGAGGTCTAGTTGTGTCCTTCACTAGTTCCTGTTAAGAATGTCCTGCACAAGCTGGGCCCATGCCCGAGTATTTATACTCTCCCTGGACAGTGCCACCCGCAGGCCGCTAAATTGATTCATGTCACCCTGTCCCTGCTTTCTCCCCATATCCCTTGATCCCTTTAGCCTTAAGAAATATATCTGACTCCTTCTTGAATATATTTAATGAATTGGCCTCAACTGCCTTTTGTGGTAGAGAATTCCACAGGTTCACCACTCTCTGGGTGAAGAAATTCTTCCTCATCTCTGTCATAAATGGCTTACCCCTTATCTTTAGACTGTGACCCCTGGTTCTGGACTTCCCCGCCATCGGGAACATCCTTCCTGCATCTAGTCTGTCTAGTCCTGTTAGAATTTTATAAGTTTCAATGAGATCCCCTCTCATTCTTCTGAACTCCAGCAAATATAAGCCCAATCGACCCAATCTCTCCTCATACGTCATTCCTGCCATCCCAGGTATCAGTCTGGTGAATCTTCGCTGCACTCCCTCCACGGCAAGAACATCCTTCCACAGAAAAGGCGACCAAAACTGCACACAATACTCAAGGTGTGGTTTCACCAAGGCCCTGTACAACTGCAGCAAGACATCTTTGCTCCTGCACTGGAATCCTCTCGCTATGAAGGCCAACATACCATTTGCCTTCTTAACCGCCTGCTGCACCTGCATGCTTACCTTCAGCAACTGGTGCACAAGGACACCCAGGTCTCATTGCACTTCCCCTTCTCCCAATCTATTGCCATTCAGAAAATAATCTGCCTTCCTGTTTTTGCCACCAAAGTGGAAACCTCGCATTTATCCACATTATACTGCATCTGCCATGCATCTGCCCAATCACCCAACCTGTCCAAATCATACTGGAGTTTCTCGGCATCCTCCTCACAGCACACACGCCCACCCAGCTTTGTGTCATCTGCAAACTTGGAGATATTACATCTAGTTCCCTCATCTAGATCATTAATATATATTGTGAATAGCTGGGGTCCTATCACTGATCCCTGCGGTACCCCACTAGTCACTGCCTGCCACTCAGAAAAAGACCCATTTATTCCAACTCTTTGCTTCCTGTCTGCCAACCAGTTCTCTATCCAAGTCAGTACCTTACCCCCAATCCCATGTGCTTTAACTTTACACGCTAATCTCTTATGCGGGACCTTATCGAAATCCTTCTGAAAGTCCAAATACACCACATCCACTGGTTCTCCCTTACCTATTCTACCAGTTACATCCTCAAAAAATTCCAGTAGATTAGTCAAGCACGATTTATCTTTTGTAAATCCATGTTGACTTTGTCCGATCCTGTCACTGTTTTCCAAGTGCTCTATTACATCTTTTATAATGGACTCTAGCATTTTCCCCACTACCGATGTCAGGCTTACCGGTTTATAATTCCCCATTTTCTCTCTACCACCTTTTTTGAATAGTGGGGTTACATTAGCTACCCTCCAATCCATGGGAACTGTTCCAGAGTCTATAGAATTTTGGAAGATGACCAGCAATGCATCTACTATTTCTAGGGCCACTTCCTTAAATACCCTAGGATGTAGATTATCAGGCTTCATTGGCTGTGGGACCTCCTGAGGTCATGAAAGGTGCTGAATAAATCTAAGTCCTTCTTTTTTCTTGTCAGTCATTCAGTACCCAAAACATGCAGGTCCACAGTACTCCAAGGCGTTGTTTATCATTGAATAGCCAGCCTGGCTCATTGATGGGAATTGGAGGGATAGACCTGTTATTAGGGCCTAGGATTCTTCCCACTTGACACCAGATAATCCTGCAAGCCAAAGCTCTAATCGCTGGAATGGTTGTATCTCTAGAAGCAGCAGGAAGCTTCTTCGTGCTCTGTGCTGGTGAGCTGTGTGTTTGCAGCTGAGTAAACTCCAACAGTGCCTTTTGTGCTTTTGCCAGCCGGTGCCTAGATCCTGTGGTTATGTGTACGTCCCTTTGAGAGACAGTGTAGAACTCTGTATCAAGCAAACAGAAGCTACTGATGTGGATTTTTCAGTCACTTGATTTGGAGACGTATAAATGTTTAAAACGTTCAAGTATATAAGTTTAAGGTAAGTATGGTAATCAGATTCCAGATGTGTCAGACATGCAACCGACCAATAGAAAATAACGATCTGACTCTATGATGAATGTTTTCACTACTGTGGAGGACAGAAGGTACTGTGCTGTCAAGTTTAGTTCACTTGGAAGCTCCTGGGAACTGGTGAAGGAAGCAAAGGGAAGGGTTTTTGTTCCCTCTCTGGTTTTCTTAGATTGGCCAGTGGAGATAATTCTGAATTGCTAATGGCCCAGATTTTGCTGTAGCAGGGTATCTAACAGCAGCAGTTAGGGAATGGTAGCATAGTGACAATGTCCCTGGGCTAGTAATCCTGAAGCCTGAACTAATGATCCAGACACGTGAGTTCAAATCCCACCACGGCAGCAGGGGAATTTAAATTCAGTTAATTAAATAAATCTGGAATAAAAATCCAACATCAGAAATGGCAATCATGAAACTACCGGATTGTTGTAAAAACCCATCTGGTTCACTAATGTCTTTTAGGGAATGAAATCTGCTGACCTTACCTGGTCTGGCCTATATGTGACTCCAGACCCACAGCAATGTGGTTGACTCTGAAATGACCTAGCAAGCCACCTAGTTGTAACAAACCGCTACGAAACACAATAATAAGAATGAAATCAACCTCGGCAACGGCACACCCAGCCCAGTTGACCCTGCAAATTCCTTCTCAGCAACATCTGGGGATTTGTGCCAAAATTTGGAGAGCTGTCCCACAGACTAGTCAAGCAACAGCCTTGACATAGTCATACTCACAGAATCATACCTTTCAGCCAATGTCTGAAACTCCTCCATCACCATCCCTGGGTATGTCCTGTCCCACCAGCAGGACAGGCCCACCAGGGGTATACAGTCCAGAAGTAGTGGCCCTGGGAGTCCTCAACATTGACTCCAGACCCCATGAAGTCTCATGGCTTCAGGTCAAACATGGGCAAGGAAACCCCCTGCTGATTACCACCTACCGCCCTCCCTCAGCTGATGAATCAGTGCTCCTCCATGTTGAACACCACTTGGAAGAAGCACTGTGAGTAGCAAGGACACAGAATGTACTCTGTGTTGGGGACTTCAATGTCCATCACCAAGAGTGGCTCGGTAGCACAACTACTGGCTGAGTCCTGAAGGACATAAGTGCCAGTCAGGGCCTGCGAAAGGTGGTGAGAGAATGCGAGGGAAAAACCTACTTAACCTCGTCCTCACCAATCTACCTGTTGCAGATGCATCTGTCCATGACAGTATTGGTAGCAGTGACCACCGCACAGTCATTGTGGAGATGAAGTCCCGTCGTCACACTGAGGACACCCTCCATCGTGTTGTGTGGCACTGCCACCGTGCTAATGGGATAGATTCAGAACAGATCTAGCAGCTCAAAATTGGACATCCATGAGGCACTGTGGGCCATCAGCAGCAGAATAGTATTCCAACACAATCTGCAATCTCATGGTCCGGCATATCTCTCACTCTACCATTACCATCAAGCCAGGGGACCAACCCTGGTTCAATAAGGAGTGTAGAAGAGCATGCCCGGAGCAGCACCAGGTGTACCTAAAAATCATGTGCCAACCTGGAGAAGCTGCAACACAGGACTGCATGCATGCTAAACAGTGGAAGCAGCATGCTATAGACAGGGCTAAGCGATCCCACAATCAATGGATCAGATCAAAGCTCTGCAGTCCTGGTGGACCACTAAACAACCAAGGGAGGAGGAGGATCCATGAATATCCCCAGGCAATGACTATCTCCAACAAATGAGAGTCTAACCACCTCCCCATGACATTCAACGGCATTACCATCACCGAATCCCCCAACATCAACATCCTGGGGTGGGTCACAATTGACCAGAAACTTAACTGGACCAGCCACATAAATACTGTCAGAGGCTAGGTATTCTGTGGTGAGTGTCTCACCTCCTGATCCCCCAAAGCCTTTCCACCATCTACAAGGCACAAGTCAGGAGTGTGATGGGATACTCGCCACTTGCCTGGATGAGTGCAGCTCCAACAACACTCAAGAAGCTTGACACCATCCAGTACAAGGCAGCCCGTTTGATTGGCACCCCATCCACCACCTTAAACATTCACTCCCTCCACTACAGGCGTACTGTGGCTGCAGTGTGTACCATTTCAAGATGCACTGCAGCAACTCGCCAAGGCTTCTTCGGCAGCACCTCCCAAACCCGCAACCTCTTCCACCTAAAAGGACAAGGACATTCCCCTCCAAGTCACACATCATCCTGACTTAGAAGTATATCACCGATTCTTCATCGTCACTGGGTCAAAATCCTGGAACTCCCTCCCTAACAGCACTATGAGAGTACCTTCACCACACGGACTGCAGCAGTTCAAGAAGGTGGCTCACCACCACCTTCTCAAGGTGGTGGTATGGGCAATAAAAGCTGGCCTTGCCAGCGATGCTTACATCCTATAAACACATATTTTTAAAAATCTGCCATTAGTTAGACTTGCCCCTGCACCCTTCAGCTCAAAGCTTCTTTACCCACAAAGTTGCTGAAAGTGCGAGCTGATAACGGCGCAGTGAGGGGAAACAGGGTGTCTGGGACCTGGGTGAACGGGGCAACCCAACAGGGTGTCTTCTTAACCAATGAGATTTAAGGATTGGGAAATAAACAAAGCAAGGACTGAGAAGGAGGGTGAATTAGAGTAGGTGAATTCAATGTCAAATCAGGTACAGAAAGCGAAATAAAGTGAGGGAAATAAAAAATTGGTTTAAGAGAGAGAGAAGAAAGAGACAGAAAGGAAAAGAGAAGAAACAAAATGAAATTTAAAATTTGTCATTTGTCTCCGAAAAATTCAAAACCTGAAGGAATGAGACTCCACACTTGTAATAGTTAATTTTCAGTGCCAGTGAGGTTGAATGGCAGTCATTAACACTTATCACGTCGTCAAAAGGATACTTGTGCTTGTAATGACAAGACTTAATTTTCTGTGGCCAGTTTATTGGGTAATTAATGGGCAAATACAGCAAGTTCCTAAAAACAAAAGAAAAAGAGCGAGATGCCATTTTCGCGAAGCTAATGGCGGAGCGGCGCAACTCGGACAGCAACTCCTGTATATTCACATTTAACCGCTCATCTGCTCCTCCCCTGAAGTTACTGCATCATTTACCCATAAACAGTGGCGAGCACCACAAGCTTTGCCATTGCTTTGACAGCAAATTCTGGCCTATAGAGTTTGCAGTGTATCTGTTTCTTTAAGCTGTGCTTCATACGACATTGTGGTTCTGGCAACTGCCACTTAGGCAATGAGGTTGGCATCTTTTTTTAGAGATGGGATCAGCGCAGGTGTAAGTCAAAGAGGGACAGTCACTGAAAGAGATTGAGAGGCAAGGGAATAGGGGAGATTTGGAGGCAAGGGAATAAAGTTAGAGAGCAATGGGACAGTCAGTAATAGAGATGAGAAGTGTTGAGAAGGAACACTGTCAATGTTAGATGGAATGGAACACATCTAGAGACAGGATAATGTAACTAGAGATTTAAAAAAGAAAGGATTGGAGCCGGAATTAGCACCACCTGTCAGCAAAGAACACAACAGAGTTGGAAGTAATTGAAATTAAAATAGCTGGGACTATTTCCCTCATTATCTATTGTGCCAGAGAGACATGTCACTCACTGTCATGGCCAACTCCAACACCGTAATATTGCAGATATTATTTTTTTAATTTGGTGTCTATTGGAATTATATTCCGGATTGTAACTCAAATATATTGTGGGTCAACTAAAAAGGGAAAAAAATACAGTCGGAATATTTGAGAAAGGTTTACAAGTCATCTCTCCAAAGGTCATATCTGTAACATTATTATCCCGACCGAACCCACTGAAAATTGTGTATTAGCACAAAACTGAAAACATGAACAATAATAACAGAAATGCAGGAAACACTCAGCAGGTGGAAAGAACAGACAAGTGAATGTTTCAGAGAAGGGTTTACATCTGAAATGTTACTCGTCTGACCTCTCAGAATTTTCTGAATTTGTTTTTTGATATTTTGTGTATAAAAATTAATCATTTTTGTAATCAAAAATAAATAAATTCACGACCTCAGGACGTCCCAAAATGATTTACAGCCAATGAAGTATTCTTGAAGTGTAGTCACTTTTGTAATGTAGGACATGCAGCAGCCAGTTTGCACACAGCAAGCTCCCACAAATGGCAATGTGATAATGACCAGATAATCGGTTTTTAGTGATGTTGATTAAGTGATAAATATTGACCAGGACACCAGGGAGAACTCCCCTGCTCTTCTTTGAAACAGTGCCATGGGATTGTTACGTCCACCTGAGAGGGAAGACACCATTTTGTTCTTTCGACATACGCTACTTGACCTGCTGAGTGTTTCCAGAATTTTCCAATTTTGTTTTCGGATTTCCAGCATCCGCAATTTCTTTTGATAATTTGCAAAAATTTGTAATCCAATATCTGTGTACCAATTATGTCACAAAGCAATACGGGTAGGTAAGGAGTAGAACGAAGATGGATTATCTTGAGAGTGATTTAGACTGATTATGTAGATGGCTTTAGACAACTTTAATTATGGATCATTTTAGGGTAGTACAAAAGAAGGAATTGAGAGACAGGATGACTGCAGGCTGTACAGACTAAGCCATGAGGAAAGGCTCAAGTATTTAGACTTAATTTCATCTGAGAAAAGACAGAGGGTAGAAACACATGCTAATAACATTGATAAGTTTGAAGTAAGCAAGCTATTTAACTTGGGCAACGTGCATAGAATTTGAGGAAGCTGGTACAAAATTCTCAAGCTTGAGCAAGATTAATGGCTTGAAAAACTTCTTCACCCTCCCACAGCATAGTGACTCTCAGAGGATTTCAGAGATAATTGACATTTTTATTAGTCATAGTCATAGATTTATACAGCACAGAAAGAGGCCCTTCGGCCCATCGTGTCCGCTCCGGCCATCAAGCCTTCTCTATTTCAATCCCATTTTCCAGCACTTGGTCCGTAGCCTTGTATGCTATGGCATTTCAAGTGTTCATCTAAATGCTTCTTGAATGTTGTGAGGGTTCCTGCCTCTACCACCCTTTCAGGGAGTGAGTTCCAGATTCCAACCACCCTCTGGGTGAAAAAGTTTTTCCTCAAATCCCCTCTAAACGTCTTAACCTCCTGTCCCTTACCTTGAAACTATGCCCCCTGGTTATTGACCCCTCTACTAAGGGGAAAAGTTCCTTTCTATCTACCCTATCTGTGCCCCTCATAATTTTGTACACCTCAATCAGGTCCCCCCTCAGCCTTCTCTGTCCTAAGGAAAACAACCCCAGCCTGTCCAGTCTCTCTTCATAGCTGAAACGCTCCAGCCCAGGTAACACCCTGGTGAATCTCCTCTGCACTCTCTCCAATGCAATCACATCCTTCCTATAGTGTGGCGACCAGAACTGCACACAGTATTCCAGCTGTGGCCTAACTAGCGTTTTGTACAGCTCCATCATAACCTCCCTGCTCTTATATTCTATGCCTCAGCTAATGAAGGCAAGTACCCCATATGCCTTTTTAACCACCTTACCTACCTGCTCTGCTGCCTTCAGGGATCTATGTACATGCACACCAAGGTCCCTCTGATCCTCTGTCCTTCCTAGGGTCCTATGATTCATTGTGTATTCCCTTGCCTTGTTAGTCCTCCCAAAATGCATCGCCTCACACTTTTTAGGGTTAAATTCCATTTGCCACTGTTCTGCCCATCTAACTAACCCGTCTATATCGTCCTGTAGCCTGAGGCTTCCCTCCTCGCTATTTAACACTCCACCAATTTTCGTGTCATCTGCGAACTTACTGATCATACCTCCTACATTCATATCTAAATCATTAATGTACACTACAAACAGCAAAGGATCCAGCACCGATCCCTGCGGTACACCACTGGACACAGGCTTCCAGTCACAAAAACAACCTTCGACCATCACCCTCTGCCTCCTGCCACTAAGCCAATTTGGATCCAATGCGCCAAATTGCACTGGATCCCATGGGCTCGTACCTTCTTGACCAGTCTCCCATGTGGGATTTTGTCAAAAGCCTTACTGAAGTCCATGTAGACTACATCAACTGCACTACCCTCATCCACACACATATTCACCCCCTCAAAAAATTCAATCAAATTGGTTAGACATGATCTCCCCCTGACAAAGCCATGCTGACTATCCTTGATTAATCCTTGCCTCTCCAAGTGGAGATTAATTCTGTCCCTCAGAATTTTTTCCAATAATTTCCCTACCACTGATGTTAGGCGCACTGGCCTGTAATTTCCTGGTTTATCTCTACTACCCTTCTTGAATAATGGTACTACGTTAGCTGTTCTCCAGTCCTCTGGCACCTCCCCTGTGGCCAGAGGGGTTCTGAAAATTTGTGTCAGAGCACCTTGCCTCACACAGCAGCCTGGGATACATCTCGTCTGGGCCTGGGGATTTATCCACTTTTAAGCCTGCTAAAACCACTAGTACCTCCTCCCTCTCAATACTAATTTGTTCACAATATATCACAATCCCCCTGCCTGATTTCTATGCCTACATCGTCCTTCTCCATAGTGAACACAGATGCAAAATATTCATTTAAAACCTCACCTACATCTTCCGGCTCTACACACAGATTGCCACTTTGGTCCCTAATGGGCCCTACTCTTTCCCTGGTTATCCTCTTGCCCTTAATATACTCATAAAACACCTTGGGATTTTCCTTTATTTTGCCCGCCAGTGTTTTTTCATGCCCCCTCTTCGCTCTCCTAATTTCTTTTTTAAGTACCCCCCTGCACTTTCTATACTCCTCTAGGGCTTCCACTGTTTTTAGTCCTTTTGTATCTGCCAAAAGCCTCCCTTTTTTCCCTAATCCATTCTTGTATATCCCTTGACATCCAGAGTTCCCTGGGCTTGTTTGTCCCACCCTTGACCTTTACAGGAACATGTTGGCATTGTACTCTCTCTAATTCCTTTCTGAAAGACTCCCACTGCTCTGATGTGGATTTTCCTGCAAGTAGCTGATCCCAGTCCACTTTGGCCAGATCCTACCTTATCATATTAAAATCAGCCTTCCCCCAATTTAGAACCTTATTTCCGGTCCATCTTTGTCCTTTCCAATGATTACCTTAAATCTCACCGAATTATGGTCAATGTCAACAAAATTCTCTCCTACTGACACTTCTACCACTTGCCCGGCTACATTCCCTAGAATTAGATCCAGTACTGCCCCCTCTCTTGTAGGACTTTCTACATGCTGGCTCAAAAAGCTCTCCTGGATACACTTTAAGAATTTCGCTCCCACTAAGCCTTTCACACTCCGACTATCCCAGTTAATATTGGGGAAGTTGAAATCCCCGACTATTATTACCCTATTATTTCTACACTTCTCTGAGGTTTGCCTACATATCTGTTCCTCTAAATCCCCTTGACTGTTTGGGGGCCTATAGTACACTCCCAGCAAAGTGCTTGCCCCCTTTTTGTTTATAAGTTCTGCCCATATGGCCTCATTAGAGGAACCTGCTAAGATGTCATCCCTCCTTACAGCAGTAATTGACTCCTTGATTAATATTGCGACACCCCCTCCTCTTTTACACCCCCCTCTGTCTCGCCTGAAGATTCTATACCCCGGAATATTGAGCTGCCAGTCCTGCCCCTCCCTCAACCATGTCTCTGTGACAGCAACAATATCATACTCCCATGTGTTCATCAACACCTTCAATTCATCTGCCCCATTCGCAAGACTCCTTGAATTAAAATAAATGCTATCCAGCCTTGCCATACTCCCTTGTGCCGTTACATAGTTGCACTGCCTTCCAGGCTGACTTGTTTTTTCCTCTATATTTGGCTGTGCTAGCTGGAATGATACCTGTCGAGGAGGTGAATTGAGAGTTGTGGAGCGATTCCGGGAAGAAGGGGAAGGAACTTTAAATTTTGTAAAGTAGATGATCAGCTCGAGTTGGGTATCTCATCACCTACCATAATGACAAGTGGCAAGTAACATTCACACCACACAAGTGCCAGGCAATGACCATCTCCAACAAGCGAGACTCTAACCATCTCCCCTTGACATTCAATGGCATTACCATCGCTGAATCCCCCACTATCAACATCCTGGAGGTTACCATTGATCAGAAACTGAACTGGACCAGCCATATAAATACTGTGGCTACAAGAGCAGGCCGGAGGCTGGGAATTCTGCGGTGAGTGTCTCACCTCCTGACTCCCCAAAGCCTTTCCACCATCTACAAGGCACAAGTCAGGAGTGTGATGGAATACTCTCCACTTGGCTGGATGAGTGCAGCTCCAACAACACTCAAGAAGTTCGACACCATTCAGGATAAAGCAGCCCGCTTGATTGGCACTCCATCCACCACCTTCAACATTCACTCCCTCCACCACCGGCGCACTGTGGCTGCAGTGTGTACCATCTACAAGATGCACTGCAGCAACTCGCCAAAGCTCCTTCAACAGCACCTTCCAAACCCGCGACCTCTACCACTTAGAAGGACAAGGGCAGCAGACGCATGGGAACATCACCACCTACAAGTTCCCCTCCAAGCCACACACCATCCTGACTTGGACCTGTATCGCCGTTCCTTCACTGTCGCTGGGCCAAAATCCTGGAACTCCCTTCCTAACAGCATTGTGGGTGTACCTACACCATATGGACTGCAGCGGTTCAAGAAGGCGGCTCACCACCATCTTCTCAAGGACAATTAGGGATGGGCACTAAATGCAGGCCTAGCCAGCCAGCGACGCCCACATCCCATCAATGAATTAAAAAAAATTAAATAATAATCCCAGTCTGGCAGCTATGTCCTTCAGGACTCCAGCCGCTGGGTCAGTGATGGTGCTACCGCGCCACTCTTGGTGATGAGTATTGAGGTCTCTTACCCAGAGTGCATTCTGTGCCTTTACTACTCTCAGCGCTTCCTCCAAGATGTGTTCAACATAGGGGAGTATTGATTCATCCGCTGAGGGAGGGCAGTAGTTGGTAATCAGCAGGATGTTTCCTTGCCCATATTTGACCTGAAGCCCTGAGACTTCTTGGGGTCCGGAGTCAATGTTGAACATGAAAACATAAGAAATAGGAGCAGGAGTAGGCCATTTGGCCCTTCGAGCATGCTACGTCATTCAATAAGATCATGGCTGATCTTCTACCTCATCTCCACTTTCCTGCACTATCCCCATATCCATTGATTCCCTTAATATTCAAAAATCTAGGAATCTCTGTCTTGAATATACTCAAGGACTGAGCTTCCACAGCCCTCTGGGGTAGAGAATTCCAAAGATTCGCCACCCTCTGAGTGAAGAACTTTCTCCTCATCTCAATCCTAAATGGCCAACCCCTTATTCTGAGTCTGTGACCCCAGGTTCTAGGCTCCCCAGCCAGGGGAAATAGCCTCCCTGCATCTACCCTGTCAAGCACTGTAAGGATGACGTATGTTTCAATTAAATCACCACTCATTCTTCTAAACTCTAGAGTATATAGGCCTAGTCTACTCAATCTCTCCTCATAGGACAATCCCCCCATCCCTGGAACTAGTCTGGTGAACCTTCGTTGCACTCCCTCTATGGCAAATATATTCTTCCTTAGGTAAGGAGACTAAAACTGAACACAAAACTCCAGGTGTGGTCTCACCAGGGCCCTATATAATTGCAGTAAGAAGTCTTTACTTTAATACTCAAATCCTCTTGTAATCTCTTCTTCTTAGGCAGTCCCTCGGAACCAAGGATGACTTGCTTCCACATTAAAAATGAGTTCTCAGGTGACTGATGAGTCCAATGCGGGACCTACAGTCTCTGTCGCAGGTGGGGCAGACGGTGGTTGAAGGGGCGGGTGGGTGGGGTGCTTGGGTTGACGTACGCTCCTTGCGCTGCCTACGCTTGGCTTCCGCTTGCTCCCGGCGAAGAGACTCGAGGTGTTCGGCGCCTTCCCAGATGCTTCTCCTCCACTTTGTGCGGTCTTGGGCCAGGGATTCCCAGGTGTCGGTGGGGATGTTGCACTTTTTCAAGGAGGCTTTGAGGGTGTCCTTGAAGCATTTCCTCTGCCCACCTGGGGCTCTCTTGCCGTGCCGAAGCTCCGAGTAGAGCGCTTGTTTTGGGAGTCTCGTATCGGGCATGCGGATGATGTGACCCGTCCATCGGAGCAGATAGAGCGTGATAAAGGCCAATATACCATTTGTTTTCCTAATTGCTTGCTGTAGCTGCATGTTAACTTTCAGTGAGTCTGTTAACTTTCAGTGATTCAAAGGGCCTCCCAGGGCCACTCCCACCAGACTGTGTACCACCGTGCCCCCACCTCTGGTGTGTTTGTCCTGTCGGTGGGACAGGACGTATCCAGGTTTGGTGATGGAGGTGGGACGTTGGCTGATAGATATGATTCTGTGAGTATGACTATGTTACGCTGTTGCTTGACTAATCTGCGTGGCAGCTCTCCCAACCTTAGCACCAGTCCCCAGACGTTAGTGAGGAGGACTTTACAGGGTTGACTGGGCCTTTGTCGGGCCTGAATCTGATGCCTGGGAACCAGCCGAGTGGTCCATCTGGTTTTATTCTTCTTCTCCTTTTTTGCTAGCAGTTCGATAGAACTGAGTGGATTGCTACTCCATTTCAGTGGGCAGTTAAGAGTCAGCCTCATGGATGTGCGACTGGAGTCACGTATAGAACAGACCGGGTAAGGGCGGCAGGCTTCCTTCCCAAAAGGCCATTAGTGAACCAGTCAGCCGCCCACCCCCAAACACAAGGCACAGCCGACTGCTCTGTTTGTCCACCTCCACAGTTCAAAGAGAGTCACCCAGCACATCAGTTGGCTGTGGGACCCAGTTCTTTTCCAGGTCAGTACAGCTCAGGCTCACAGCTGACTGGAATGCTTGTAGGATGGGGAGATCTCCAAGGTAGAAGGGTGGGCAAACCATCAACTCTTGTGCACCAGTACAACCGTCTACCATTATTTCAGTCATCTGTGGGACTCCGTTGTTCCAGTGCATAAACAGAGCTGAGTCCCAAAGTTGTCTGGGCTTTCCTCCGACCTCTCTACCTGAGCAGCTTTATGAACAGCAGACATTGCCCCTGAACAGATGAATGGGATTAATCTGATCTGTTAAGCCAGCTGGTCAGACCACAGAAACTCTATTCAGTGTTCAAATCGTCCCATGGCCTCGCCCCTCCCTATCTCTGCAACCTCCTTCAGCCCTGCGGCCCTCCCAGAACTCTGCGTTCCTCCAATTCTGGTCTCTTGTGCACCATTGGTGGCCGTGCCTTCAGATATCTAAGCCCTAAGCTCTGGAATTCCCTCCCTAAACCTCTCCGCCTCTCCCTCCTCCTTCTAAGACCCTCCTTAAATCCTTCCTTTTTGTACACCTGTCCTTTTTTTGGCTCGGTGTGAATTTATTTTGTCTGATCATGCTCCTGCGATGCGCCTTGGGACATTTTACTGCCTTAAAGGCGCTATATAAATGCAGGTTGTTGTAAGGGAAATCGGTTCTTTGTGGATCATCCCTTTAAAACAGACATCCACCTTATCCTCAGCCCCTTTAAGTGTCTTCTAATGTATTACTGGAATTTATGGAAGCTCCCAGTAATGAACATCCTGTGCTTTTCCCCTCTGTGAATCAGATAATTTCATTAACATGTATCCTAGATTCATCTGCGGTGACTAAATAATGAGGCACTAAAAGTACAGAGGTTATTAGTTACTCTTCATAGATTGAATTAGACTTTGACCTGCTATTACAATCGCATTTCTGAGATTATTTCTGAAATGTCATTTATGTTCCTCCTTTTCCTTGTGGGTGGATAATATTCAAATCAATCAAAATATTTCAGGTTTTCTTGTTAAGATTATCAATCTACGCAAGGCTAGAAAGTGAAAGAAGAGCTAAATTAGCTGTAATAAAAACCTATGATTTCCCTTGTAACTTTCTATTGGAAAACCAGTACCCATGGTGCATGTTCAGCGATGTTTATCCAGTGAATTGCTGAGCCATTCGGACTAATATGGTATCTGGTTCAACCAGGATTCTGCTTGGAGTTAGCTGACCGGAGGTGGAGCGATAGTAAGCGTGCCTCGGTTGGCCTCACCGTCTCTCTGCCTTAGAGAGGGGGGAAAGAAATCAGCCAAGGTGTCTACATGAATATTAGCACTTGAATGAGATACAGGAGTGTGCCTGGTGGGACTGGAGTCCAGCAAGGGAGCCAACAGCTATAGGACAGGTTGAAAATTAGCAAGGACAATTAAACAGGAAGTGCTGGTGATGCACAGTAAGTTGGTCAGCATCTGAAAGAGAAAGATAAGTTCACTTTTCAAACCCGGCCAGTTCTTTAAAGAAAGGTAAGTTTATTTTTAGCCCCATTAGAAAGTGTAATTAATTTTTTCAAAAATTTAAATTATTGTTTAAAATAGTTATTTTATGTAATTTATAGTTACTTAAAAAATGTGTTTTTTAAAAATTTATTTGAAGTTTTATTGATGTTTTGGGGCTGAATTGTATTCATAAATTTGACAGGTCTTCCTGTCAAATCTATGAATACTGATTCCCTGCTACCATTGGCTCACCATGGCCCACGTGATCCCAGGGGACGCTTCGAACTAACTGCGCCCGTGGGATACGCAAGCACTGCGCGCCGGCAGTTGGAGCAGGCCCAGGATCGGAATCCCACGCAGACCCACAGCACAACGGCCGGAGCGCTAGGTAAGTGCAGGTCGGAGGCTTGCACCCGCGGGAAGCCTCCGAGCTGAATTTCTGGGCCGCTGTATTTTTTTTCCTGTGTTTATTTCAGATTTCCAGAGGTCACGATTTTCTTGTTCGCTCCAATAAATGGACGAGGTTTGATGAGGAAAATACACCTGATGTAGGGAATATTTACACTCGGATTGGAATGGACTTTGTTTCCAACCGAAGGTAAATGGCACCAAAAAGACATGGCTGATTTTAAGAAAAAATGTTTAAGCCTCTGGAATTTCCGTGGTGGTTCTCCAAGAGGAGGTCAGTGGAAACCCAGGAAAAATGTTGTAAATGGTTAAAAATGGCCGATATTGGAGCAGGAAGTTGGGAGAAGTCGATGGAAATTCAGGGCCCATTTAAACAAGAGAGTGAATATTCCTACAATTTACTATAAAGAATAATAATCTAGTAAGACCGGAGGTACTTTTTTTTATAGGTCCTGTGTCACAACCTCAATAATCCTTCAGACCCTTAATTACACGTAGGGGCGACTAATACAATAGTGAGTGCCCAATCTCCATATTATCAGGCACAATGTGCCTAATGATTTAAGTGCAGCCCAATGCAGCTAGCTAACATGAATGATGCTGGGAGCCTGCACTGAATATGTGCACAAGGATCATTAATACTCTTTAGAAACGTTTACATTTGGGAGCCTCCCCATAATGTGGCTGGAACACCTCAGCTCCACCACTGGCACACTGTGATTGCAGTATGTACTATCTACAGAGTGCACTGCAAGCAACTCACCAAGATTACGTTGACAGCACCTCCCTCACCTGCGACCTGTACCACAAGAAGGAAATTGTTGGGGGAACACCATCACCTCCGAGTTCCATTCCAGGTCACACGCCATCCTCACTTGGACATATATTGACATTCCTTCATTGTCACCAGATCGCGATCTGGAAATCAATACCTAACATCGTTGTTGGACCACAATCACGACCAGAGCTGTAGCGGTTCAAGGAGAAGATTCACCACCACCGCCTTCTTAGGGCAACCAGAGACGGGCAATAAACGCGGCCTTGCCAGCTTCGCCCATAACCCAAGAGCAAATAAAGAAATGCTAAATCTTCCACAGAAACCTTCAATAATCCCATCACAGTGCCCAACTGCCTCTTAAATGTCTCCAGAGTTTTTGCCTCCATTACCCTACCCAGAATATCATTTCAGGCACTAATTACTCTTTATGTGTAGAAGTGTTTTCTGACATCAGTCATGTACTTGCCTTTTACAAGTTTGTACATTTTTTCCCTTTGCCCTTGTGTCTAAGTCCTCTTGTCCTTTTTCTACCACTATCACCCAAGTTACCTTTTTACCTATGTTAGGCCACTTCTACTAGTCAATTGCACTCAATGTGGCCACCACACAACAGCATTAGTGCAAAGAAAATAAGCTTTAATAAAAAGATTTAAAAATCAGCATATACTATGCAACAGCTTAGCTCGCCCTGAGCTTTAGGCTGCAATACTTCAATTACAAGACTACTGGTGATCATAAAACACAGAGGGGGTTATTTTGGTGAAAGGGTGAAAGCAGGTGTGAAATGGGTGCTGTGCTAATAAGGCACGTCTGTTTGAAGGCTTTTAGCACGCAATTTTGGTCCTAATTGCTGATCACCATAATTTGAACTTGCCTGGAGTTGCTGAAACAGACACCTGCAGGTTTAAAGTTCACGCATTGATTAGATGCAATTTTGATGGAGCAGTATATGTGGGCTCCATGCGCCCACTTCCACTGAAGGTGTGGAGTGTGCCGGCTGACACACAGCGGCATGTTGCAGGATCGCTCAGGGACCGAGTGAGATGGCGCACATGTTGATAGAGTGTTGGCGAAGTCATAGAGTCATAGAGTCATAGAGTTATACAGCACAGATAGAGGCCCTTCGGCCCATCGTGTCCGCGCCGGCCATCAAGCCCTGTCTAATCTAATCCCATATTCCAGCATTTGGTCCGTAGCCTTGTATGCTGTGGCATTTCAAGTGCACATCCAAATGCTTCTTAAATGTTGTGAGGGTTTCTGCCTCCACAACCCTTTCAGGCAGTGAGTTCCAGATTCCAACCACCCTCTGGGTGAAAAAGTTCTTTCTCAAATCCCCTCTAAACCTCCCGCCCTTTACCTTGAATCTATGCCCCCTAGTTATTGACCCCTCTACTAAGGGAAAGAGCTCCTCAGCATCCATCCTATCTATGCCCCTCATAATTTTGTACACCTCAATCATGTCCCCCCTCAGCCTCCTCTGCTCCAAGGAAAACAAACCCAATCTGCCCAGTCTCTCTTCATAGCTGAAGCGCTCCAGCCCTGGTAACATCCTGGTGAACCTCCTCTGCACCCTCTCTAACGCGATCACATCCTTCCTGTAGTGTGGCGACCAGAACTGCACACAGTATTCCAGCTGTGGCCTAACCAGTGTTTTATACAGCTCCATCATAACCTCCTTGCTCTTATATTCAATGCCTCGGCTAATGAAGGCAAGTATCCCATATGCCTTTTTTACCACCTTATCCACCTGTTCCGCCGCCTTCAGGGATCTGTGTACTTGCACACCCAGATCCCTCTGACCCTCCGTCTTGCCTAGGGTCTTTCCATTCATTGTGTATTCCTTTGCCTTGTTAGTCCCCCCAAAGTGCATCACCTCGCACTTTTCCGGGTTAAATTCCATTTGCCACTGTTCCGCCCATCTGACCAACCCATCTATATCGTCCTGCAGACTGAGGCTACCCTCCTCGCTATTTACCACCCTACCAATTTTTGTATCATCCGCGAACTTACTGATCATACCCTTTACATTCATATCCAAGTCATTAATGTAGACCACAAACAGCAAGGGACCCAGCACCGATCCCTGTGGTACCCCACTGGCCACAGGCTTCCAGTCACAAAAACAACCTTCGACCATCACCCTCTGCCTTCTGCCACTAAGCCAGTTTTGTATCCAATGTGCCAAGGCACCCTGGATTCCATGGGCTCTTACCTTCTTGACCAGTCTCCTGTGCGGGACTTTATCGAAGGCCTTACTGAAATCCATGTATACCACATCCACTGCGTTACCCTCATCCACACACCTAGTCACCTCCTCAAAAAATTCAATCAAATTAGTCAGACATGATCTTCCCTTGACAAAGCCATGACCGAGTGAGATGGCGCACATGTTGATAGAGTGTTGGCAAAGTCTTGGCTTAGTGTCCCAGAAAGTCTCCCGATATGTTTCAATGGTTCTCTTCAAACCTCCAGCAGCAAGTGAAAAGTAAAAGGTGATATACCTTTAGGTGGTGCTCGAAATCCTCTGCAACCACTGGTTTACTGCCAATCAGTTGGTCGATGTTAGGCGAGGGATGTTAGTCAAGTGCTATCCACCAAAATGCCAAGTAGCCTCTTTAATGATCGCTAGCAGGCAACTTAAGTGGCAATCAGTCCTTTAACGATCCTCCAGGTGGCCATTCCTAGCACAAGCTTCAACTCCTTTACCAAGATGGCATCTTGCACTAAACGCAGGCTAAACCAGCATTTCAGCTTAAGACCCCACCTTGGCCACCTTGGAGGCTCTTTAGCACCTAAAGTATCTGGGAAAAATTGCCCCCGCTGTGCTCTTGTAGTTTGTGCTATCAAAGCTGTTCAACTGATTTACAGGCTAGTCACTCAACTGCTGGTGTCTATTATTATCCTACAGATCTTTTTAAATGAAAGATAAAAGAATACCATGATATTACTCTCTGCAAGTTTACTGGAACATGACGAGTTGGTGTACAACAGTCCTTGTTCTATAGGGTAAATGTTATCAAACACTGCTATACCCTTCTACTGATATCATTTTGGCACTACATTACTACAGTTGCTGCAATTCAAAAGCACTTCATTGGCTGTAGAGCGCTTTGGGACGTCCGGTGGTCATGAAAGGTGCAATATAAATGCAAGTCTTTCTTTCTTTTACATACATCTCCTGAAAAGAATCAAATTCCCCACCTTAATGAGACAATTCTGTATTCTCGAAAACACACCATGGGATAATAATATGAATAATAAGAAATAATACATACATTATATATCATACAAAATAAAAGATAGCAGCGAGTTATATAGTAGCAACTGAACCTCTTGTTTCAAACCAATATTAATAAGTTTCACATGAATGTCTTGATAGAATATTGCCTTGTAACATACTCTCTGATGCCTATAATTTAGTAATATATAATTCCCCGCAGAACATTCTCTCAAATTCATCGTAGTGTAACCACATGACCCTTATTTGGACTAATAAATATTTAAACTCCGAATGTAGCCAGCTATGCCGATCATTGTTGCTGAAGGGTCACAAGGTCCCTTATCTGCAGATAAGACTCCCAAATGAATTTAAGGTTCCCTAATCTCAGGATTGCTGGAGTCATGCTGGTAACAGATTCTCTGAAATGATAGAGTTAAGAGTTGTAATAGTCAGTGAACGTGGTAAGGGCAGGCAAGCAGAGAATGACCTGACAACTTGTGAGGAACAAATGGAAATTTATTCCCATAAATAATAAGCTGGTAAATTTTGTAGTACTGTAGTAAATCTCAGGCTAACTGCTGACTACAATAAGTACAGTATGGATACACTAGGCTTACAACCCTGGTTCACCCAGCATATAAAAAAAGATAGCACTGATCTTCAATTCCCGTAACACTTCATATAGAAAAGCAGATTAGATTACATGACAAGTATTGTACTTTTATTCAATAAAATCCTTCTCATTCTGGCTCTGTATAGTCTGGTTTCTTTCCTTCTCACTGTCTGTCTCTTCAACTGTGTATTGCTGTCACAGGGACCTATTGCTGAATACATTAACGGTGACCGCAAGCAAGGACTAGAGTCAGCAGAGTTATGGGATACTATTTTAGAATTGACAATTATCTTTCTCTCCCCAAATGTGAGTGGTGACCCACTATTTTTTTCCACCTTCTGTATATTGTCAGAGCTATCAAGTACCAGTACTGTATATGACCCGGGATTGAAAGGTAAGGGTTGCTGCTCTTTGCCCAGATGCTGGGATCGTTGCCTTTTTTAAAATTCGTTGATGGGATGTGGGTGTCGCTGGCAAGACCAGCATTTATTGCCCATCCCTAGTTGCCCTTGAGAAGGTAGTGGTGAACCACTTTCTTGAACCACTGCAGTCTGTGTGGTGAAGGTACTCCCACAGTGCTGTTAGGGAGGGAGTTCCATTTTAAAAAAAATTCTGCTTATTTGGAAGAATGTCTTACCTTGGAAAGTATTGTACGTGAATCCGCACTGCTGAATCGGGTTTGCGCATTGACCTATGGGAAATTTGTGGTTTCGCCAAAGTCGAATTCTTCCAAGCTTTTCTGGACCACGAAGGTTAAATTCAAGAGACTCTTAACTTCCACTATTCATAGCTTTGATAACTTCTCCAAGCTCCTCCTTTTAAACTCAGAACTGCAGCCAACCAACAAAAGTGATTGCGGCCTACTTCATGTTAGTCTTTACACTAATCAGCTTCAAAATTGTCAAGACTTCATCAAAATTGTTTTCTCCGGCTTCCGAACATTGGAATCCTCAAAACGTTGGCCAAAAGGTCTGCGAGAAATAATGTTGACTTCCGATAGTCTAGTGCACTCTCTATCAATCCAGCTTAGCGCCTGCGCCTATACTGCAAAGCTCTCCACTTCCAGTAATAAAGAATTGCTCACTGTGTCATCCAATCCCACAATGTGAACCTACTGACTTCTAATCACTTCTATCCATTATCCATATAATTTTACAATGACTCTCAATAATACTGCTAAATGCACGTTTTGTTTCAAAGCAAAAAAGATTCTTTAGTCTTCTAAATGTCCTTTAAACATAAAAAAACTGAATGTCGGTAGAGATTACTGTAATGCATATGTATGTGTCTCTTGAATTGCCATGGTCCAGAAAGGCTTGGAAGAATTCGACTTTGGCGAAATCACAAATTTCCCATCGGTCAATGCGCAACCCCGATTCAGCAGTGATGATTCACGTACAATGGTAAGACATTCTTCCAAATAAGCAGAATTTTTTTTTTAAATGGGCTGCATTATTAAACCAGGTAGTGTAATAGGCAGTGCAACATGCTCATGAAAAATAATCATTTTAACCAAGTGCGTTCGGGAGTATCACAAACTACAATTGCAAAGACCATCAGGATTTTTTGGTCTTTCGAAACAACTGCAAACAAAAGGGTTGAAATCCAAGTCTGTAATATTTAGGATAAGGATATTCTAAGTAGCACTGAAGCGAGCTTGAAATAAGAGCAAATAAAATGCCAGAGAATTTAGTGCCCATTTCTGGTTGATTTATGTGTGCTCGCATACAATCGGAATTGTCTAAAAATTTATTTGAATAAGGTACTGTTCAGTGGATCATTCCTGAGCAGACCTGTTTTCTGTATCATTCCAACTTACTCGGTATATTTTGTTTCTTGAATATATTTACATGTCATACGCCGAGGCTTGGGGGGGTTCTTTATACTAGGAAGGTAAGGGGAGGGGTGTGAGTAATGCTTAACTCTCTGGTTCTTTAAGCCATCAAATATAGTTCAGCGCTTACATTGCTAACAGGGACACTTCATTTATAAGGGCCTTTACTGCCTCAGCCTATACTTTCAGCTATCAGCATGATGAGTGCAGTATACATATGAAGGTGCAAGTAATTGATCAGCCTATTTGTGCTGGGAGTCGGTAGCTAAGTAAATTGTTAAATACTTCAGCAAAGTAATTCAGTTTACCATAGGTAGTGTGTCTAGATCAGTTAAGTTGTATGGAGGTATTTTACACACTATTAGGAACATAGGAACAAGGGGAGGCCATTTAGCCCCTCTAGCCTGTTCCACCATTCAATGAGATCATGGCTGATCTGTGACTTAACTCCATATACCTGCCTTTGCCCCATATCCCTTAATACCTTTGGTTAACAAAAATCTATTAATCTCAGCTTTCAAACTAACAATTAATCTAGCATCAATTGCTGTTTGCGGAAGAGAGTTCCAAACTTCTACCACCCTTTAGTGTAGAAGTGTTTCCTAATTTCACTCCAGAAAGGTCTGGCTCTAATTTTTAGACTATGCCCCCCTAGTATTATACCCACCAACCAGCGGAAATAGTTTCTCTCTATCCATCCTATCAGTTCCCCTTAATATCCTGAAAACTTTGATCAAATCACCCCTTAACCTTCTAAAGTCCAGGGAATACAACTGTAGTTTGTATAATCTCTCATCGTAATTTAACTCTTAAAATCCGGGTATCATTCTGGTAAACCTACGCTGCGCTCCCTCCAAGGCCAATATATCCTTCCTAAGGTGTGGTGCCCAGAACTGCTCACAGTACGCCAGGTGTGGTCTAACCAGGGCTTTGTATAACAGTAGAATAACTTCTACCCCCTTGTATTCTAGTCCTCTAGATATAAAGGCCAGTATTCCATTGGACTTTTTGATTATTTTCTGTACCTGCTCACGACATTTTAATGATCGTACACCTGCTTTGTCTTTGATAGCTACATAAAAGATA